>NC_079189.1:465355007-466555007 GCF_029499605.1 Hyla sarda
TTCACACGGGTTGTAGTGGTATGCCCAACAAGCTGCTATCTCCTGTATAGATCCCTGTATCCTCTACAATACAGAGTGTAAACTTCCAAAAAGTAATGATTATGAATGGATAAGTGATAGGTGGGACTTCTACTAAACGACAACCTTATATTCAAAGTTATACAGCACTATAGTGGACATAGAAGATATCGCTGGCTGTATTTACTCACATCTGGTGCAATGTTCTGCAGGATTCTGGTGCCATGTCCTGGGTGTCCACTTTGATCTTTATGTTTCTGGTCCAAATTTGCGTTGTCAGAAGGTCAGATTGGTTAATAGTGTTTATTGTAAAAATCCGAATAATTCGAAGTCTGTATTAAGTCCATAAGGAGTGATTGTGTTAAGTCCATTGGGAAGTGGATATTTGAGTTAAACAAATCACTCCCTATGGAATTAACACAGATTTCTAATTATTTGGATTTTTACAATAAACACTATTAACCAATAGATTACTATGATGTCCTTAGTGTGTATATGTGTGCGTGCGTGCTTGTATATGCGTGCGTGCTTGTATATGCGTGCGTGTGTGTATATGTGTGCGTGCGTGCGTGCGTGTATATGCGTGCGTGCGTGTATATGTGTGCGTGCGTGCGTGTATATGTGTGCGTGCGTGTATATGTGTGCGTGCGTGCGTGTATATGTGTGCGTGCGTGCGTGTATATGTGTGCGTGCGTGCGTGTATATGTGTGCGTGCGTGCGTGCATATGTGTGCGTGCGTGCGTGCATATGTGTGCGTGCGTGCGTGCATATGTGTGCGTGCGTGCGTGCATATGTGTGCGTGCGTGTATATGTGTGCGTGCGTGCGTGTATATGTGTGCGTGCGTGCGTGTATATGTGTGCGTGCGTGCGTGCGTGTATATGTGTGCGTGCGTGCGTGCGTGTATATGTGTGCGTGCGTGCGTGCGTGTATATGTGTGCGTGCGTGCGTGTATATGTGTGCGTGCGTGCGTGTATATGTGTGCGTGCGTGCGTGTATATGTGTGCGTGCGTGCGTGTATATGTGTGCGTGCGTGCGTGTATATGTGTGCGTGCGTGCGTGTATATGTGTGCGTGCGTGCGTGTATATGTGTGCGTGCGTGCGTGTATATGTGTGCGTGCGTGTATATGTGTGCGTGCGTGCGTGTATATGTGTGCGTGCGTGCGTGTATATGTGTGCGTGCGTGCGTGTATATGTGTGCGTGCGTGCGTGTATATGTGTGCGTGCGTGCGTGTATATGTGTGCGTGCGTGTATATGTGTGCGTGCGTGTATATGTGTGCGTGCGTGTATATGTGTGCGTGCGTGTATATGTGTGTGCGTGCGTGTATATGTGTGTGCACGTGCGTGCGTGTATATGTGTGCGTGCGTGTATATGTGTGTGCACGTGCGTGCGTGTATATGTGTGTGTGCGTGCGTGCGTGCGTGTATATGTGTGTGTGTGCGTGCGTGCATATGTATGTGTGTGTGCGTGCGTGCATATGTGTGTGTGCGTGCGTGCATATGTGTGTGTGTGTGTGTGTGTGCGTGCGTGTATGTGTGTGTGCGTGCGTGTATATGTGTGTGCGTGTATGTGTGCGTGCATATGTGTGCGTGCATGTATATGTGTGCGTGTATGTGTGCGTGCGTGTATGTGTGCGTGCGTGCGTGTATATGTGTGCGTGCATGCGTGTATGTGTGCGTGCATGCGTGTATGTGTGCGTGCATGCGTGTATGTGTGCGTGCATGCGTGTATGTGTGCGTGCATGCGTGTATATGTGTGCGCGCGCGTGCGTATGTGTGTATGTTATATTTGCCTGTCCCTCGCTGTGCCCAGTGGTGACGTCACTCTGCCAGGTATTAGCAAAAAACTTACACTGACAGGAAGAAGCTAGGTTGAGACGTCACCGGCCGGGGCTGTCTCCCAGTGTTTCCCAGATATCGTAAATCGCAATCACCTAAGTACTTAACAGTAACCTTCTGACAACGCAAATTTGGACCAGAAACACAGATTACCGTGGACTACAGGACACTGCACCAGATGTGAGTAAATACAGCCAGTAATCTCTTATATGTTCACTATAGTGCTGTATAACTTTGACTATAAGGTTGTCGTTTAGTAGAAGTCCCACACAGCGCTTATCCATTCATAATCATTAATTAATATTATTCCCAGAATACCAAGGAAGAATAATAAAATAGATTTCAGGTAAAGTCAACATTTGCTTTATTTACCTAGTAAAGGTACTTTGTTTTGGAGCAGCTCACAGTAACTTGAAGTTAGGATCCCAACAGGATTTGTTGGCACAAACCGTCCTTCTTTAACCAAACGTTCACATGTGCGCATAAGGGTCTCAGAGAACTGAGAAGGGTCAACTCCATAGTCTCTCCATCCACCCACTCCATCTGCCACACCTGAAAAACAGAGGGATGACATAGGACACAGTTAAGAAGATGCAGCAAAAAAAATGTGTAACCAATATACACATTTACTGGAATTAATGCAAATGTCAGCTGATATTCCTCACATTGCATCCTTTTTAGATCATCTCTTAGGATGTAAAATTATTTTAGAAATCTGTCTGTACAGAGGCCAGTCTTTCCTTGTACTGACCAGATCCATTATCAATATTCATTGTACTTGCCATTTCCCCTGGAGTATTGAGTTGTTGTTGTCGAGCAGCCACATTATAAAGGGATTTAAAGAGTAGCAGCAGATAGTAAAATGCTTATGTTCTCTATTATTGGACTGTTCCCCACTCATACAGGGTCAAAACCAGTAATAGAAGGCAATTATGAGCAGTCAGATATTCTATACAAAGACATTGTGCAGACATTGCTGATGTATAGTCACTGTGCAGTATACAAAGGTGGATGTAAAAACATTCAGCATCTACCAGAGAACAGAACATAATGGGTAAGTGGTTCAAAAAAAAAAAAATTGACTGTAATTCTCCTAAACTGTAAAGCTCTGATCTGAGCAACATCTGCTTCTTTTTGAATTGGTCTAGACCACTTGTTAAGGATATATCCCTAGCAAAAAATAAAAATAAAGCTCTAAACAATCTATCCCAGTCCTTTTCTACTTATGCCTCGCCAACCAACCCATTGTGATGACAGGGTCTCAACAACAAGCACATACTACCATGCAACACAACACCTATATATTAGTGCAAACAGCACCAACCAAATATCACCACATACTGCACAAGGGGGATATTTACCAAAACGTGTGCAGAGTAAGAGTTGACCAGTTGCCAATTGCAACCAGACTGCTTATTTCATTTAAAAAAAAAATAATAAAGCAATCTGATTGGTTGCTATTGGCAACTGCACCACTCTTCCTCTACACAGGTTCTGATAAGTCTCCCCGTTAATGTTCCTTAGCAGCACCAAGTACCACTGTGCAGCACAAAATACATACCTCTCCACCAGCACCACAACCACAGGTTTTCTCCCCTTTGTATCACCTACCCCACTATCCGCAACAATGACCCCTCCCCACCTTTTCTATTCATTTTCCCGCCCACCCTCTTCTCTCCCTGAATTTAACCATCCATTCTCCATATACGGTACCACCCTTTCCCAACTTCCACCCCTAATACCGGTTATAAATATGTGGAGTTAGGAGCTTCTAGTTGAGGGAATCTTTAGCTGTGTACATGTGCAGAGTGAACAGGGCCTCTATACATGGGTTTAGTGGGCTGGGAATGGATAAACAGCAGAGAGAATGCTGGGAGGTAGAGGGAGGAATGTCTAGAGATCTCACCTAATCTGTACCCATCTTGTAGTCTTCTCTGCTTTTCCTGGGAGCAGGACCTGTGAACTCATTCATGTGACTGATGCCTTTGCATTCTCAGATCACACAGGATTCACCACTGACAACAGGCATTGATCATAGACACCCCCCGCTGCCCAGGTCACAGAGCTTGTACAGAACACTCTCCCATAGAGGTCAATGAGTCATCTCCAGCCTATGGTTCATGTGGTTTCTGTAAAGTGCATTGCTGAATGCCGTAAAATAGCTGTTCATAGCTGCCCTCATTATCATGTACAGACAAACAATCAGAAAATGAAAACCTATAGATAGATTTAGCAGGATCTGGCTTTAGGGCGCATTTACACCCACCAGATTCGCTGCAGATGTTACCAGGTAATTCTTATATATTTTTGACTGGTTTATCAATGAAGCAATTGCCTTGTAAAAGCTGCAACTGCATTTTTTACAACTGCAGATCCAGAGTGTGTGAATGTACAGTACAAGTTTTAAATAAAAGATAAATGAGCGATATATTCCCTTTATAAAGGCTCCTCCCTTGTTCCTCCTGTAGCATCAGTAAAGTGCCCTCTACAGGTCAGGCATGTCTACCCCAGCCTACATAAGGAGACATCAAACATTTCACATCACAGATTCTGTATGGTTGGACAGAGCAAGACATGCACGCTGATCATACAGCTTCCAGCATGAAAAAGAAAATAGCGTAATTTTACATTATTTTTATTGCAGAAACATGGTAAACATAGGCATAACTGAAAATCTGGAAGATGAACATTAAAAACAAAATAGAAACCAAAATGCTTGTGGTTATAAAGGGCTACTAGATGCTTGTGTGGAGCAGGTAGAGCAATGGTTCTCAACCTTGACAGCCACTTCCCAAAATATTGTACCCCCATATTAGAGACATTTTGTTATGCTTATAGTATAATTCATATGCTCTACTTTCCTCTCCCCATCTCCTCAGTCCCCAGATTTACAGGTGACATCTTCTCTAACCGGAGTTGTTTACATTTCTTTTCTTCACTTTCTGGCCTAGACCGCCAGATTAAGATTTCTCCCATACAAGACTTCTCCACAGAACCAGCCAAACATTTAAGGCTCCTTTCTGCAGTACAATACCCACCTATTTACAAACTCCCCATGTTTATTGTCACACACAGTAATAGGACCCGCTTTGCATCCCCATAAAGTTGTTAGGTCCCCTTTGTGCCCCCAAATATAGCTGTAGGCCCCCAAACTTCCCCCATACATAGATGTAGGCCACCATACTGTCCTGCTTTGGTGCTCCACTGATGCTCTGGTCTTGGGACCTATTGCTATGGCTCATAGCAGTAGGTCCCCGATCTGCAGGGGCTATGGAGCAACAAAGCTGATGGTAGTTACTGCCCACAGCAGCCCAGTGCCCGCACTTCCCCTTTGCTGTCCTGCTCTGCTCCTTGGTGCAGTGACGTCAGCCAACCATTTTTTTCAAAATGGTCCAGACCAGTAACCAGTGGCCGTGGCTGCCATTACTGATTTTTAAGTACCCCCTGGAGAACTGCTAAGTACCCCTGGGGGTACTTGTATCCCAGGTTGAGAACCAATGAGGTAGAGGCATACAGGGGTGTATAATAACTGGATTGCCACTTCCCTGATCGGAATAAAGTATTTACAAATTGTGTACAGCATCAGGAAATGCACAATTTACATGGTGTCTTCTACAATGCTGTAAGTAGTAAAGATGAATAGATCGGCTATCATAACGGTACTCTGCACACTACAACAGTTCTTTCAGGTACCTCTTAAAAATCTATGCAGTATCAGACCTTACAGAATATGAAAAAAACAGACAAAGGAACTTCAAGTGAGATTATATGAATTCAACCTATGTAAATCTATACATATTACCAAGTAGGTGAGGAAACAATAATGTACCAGTTTTACAATAAGCATTTTACAGGAACACAACTGGGAAGATTTATTTAAACCTGCTTAGAGGAGGTCGCCCATGGCAACCAGACTGCTTCTTTAATTTTTCACAGGTCTCTAAAAATGAAAGAAGCAAGCCAAATGGTTGCTATGAGCAACTGCAACACTTTTCCTACACAGGTTTTGACAAATCTCCCAACGTCCTTCAAAAAGGTGCTATGACAGACTGAGAATGGGATTGCCTTGACCCAGCTGTGAACTCTGTAATCTGGGAAAAACATGTTGCCAGTCTATCTCCTGGACAGATTAGTCCGAATCTAATAAAAATCACAACCTTTTAACCACCTGCTCATCCACAAAAGGAACAGATGTATATACAGGTCATCTCTACATTGACATTGGGAAAAGTTTAAAGTTTGTGAACTATTATACTCCTTACTTGTATTTGTTTTTCCTTTGGAAAATGTATTTCCTCCTGCTGGACACTGTGTTCGGCGGATGTGGAACAAACTATCTGTAATTTTCTTGTTGATCCTTCCCAGGACTCCACTTCTGCCATGATGAAGTGGGAGGCCGCTAAATGTGTTTTGCATGGTGCTCACCTCAAAAAGGAAAAGGCCCACACTTTGTCCCGCGTGTTACAGCGGGTTGCTGAGTTGGAACTGGCAAAAAAGCGCGCACGCTCCACCTCGACCCATCTGTCTTGTCCCGGGGAGAGAGGCTCGCGACAATACCCTTAAGACTCAATACAATTCATTTTGCTAGGTCCCGTAACATACCCCTCATGATTCTCTCGTTAGATGCCGAAAAGGCCTTTGACCGCATCTCTTGGTCTTCTTTAGAGCACACACTTTCAGTTATAGGCCTTGGCCCTGTCCTCACTTCTAAAATCCTTTTGCTCTACAAAGCTCCCTCAGCACATTTAGAATTAATGGTACCCTGTCTGACCCTTTTACGATTCACAATGGAACCCATCAGGGTTGTCCCCTGTCCCCCCTGCTCTATGTCTTGGTAATAGAACATCTCTGGCATTACTATCGGTGCTCATGTCTACAAGTGTTCTGCATTTGCAGATGACCTCTTGGTTTATGTCACCAACCCTCATGTGACCCTCCCCGTGTTGATGGCGGAGTTGGCGGGGTTCTGCGCTTGGTCGAATAAAAAAAATGAATGCCGCTAAGTCCAAGGCATTGAACGTCTCCCTCCCTCAATCTTCGGTGGACCTCATTAAGCTTAACTTCCTGTTTGCTTGGCCTTCTATGGGCCTTTCGTATTTAGGCTTGAAAATCCCTACTGCTCTATCACGCCTTTTTCATTGTAACTTCTCCCCCTTGCTATCTATGTTCGATGCGCTCCTACAATCAAGGCACAAGAAACATTTCTCCTGGTTTGGTAGGATAAATATACTAAAGATGACTGTTGCCTAAACTACTCTAATTCAAACATTACCGATCCATATCCCTGTACCGTTTTGGCGGGCTCTGCAGGGGCATTTCGGCTCTTTTGTCTGGGCGTCGGGTCGACCTCGGATTCGGCGGGAAACACTTATTCACCCGAAGGAGGCTGGGGGCCTACTCTATTGTCGCTTCCATTATATGGCAGCTATGCATGCTCTTCTGCTAGATATTATACATAACTTAGCTTCTAAACTTTGGATGTGTATTGCGCACGATGTCTCCTCCCTCTCTCTGGCTGGCCTTCCCCCCCACCTTGTCCCTTCTATCGTTCACTACCTGTCAGACATTTTCGGCTCTTCATTGCTTTCCCTCTAGGAGGTCTTTAGTGGATCCCACTGGTCCCATGTTGCCCATCACAGACCACCCCGATTTTCCTCCGGGTGCTGCTTCCTGTTGCTTTTGGGGGGGGGGGGGGTTAAATCTGACCCCCTTCGTTTTTACCATGCATTGCTTTCTCACTACAAGTGTACGGAATACCACCAAGCTTCTACTCATATCCACACTATAAATGACTTCTGCGGGCCCTTTCTGCTACATTTTGTATCTATGGGTAATAAAATGATATTTCACAGATATCATAACCTCTACCTACTTCTTGTATACTCCAGCTTCAGGATGAGAGGAATGAGAAAGCATCAAGGAGCACTTTATAAAAAATGGTTGTATCATTTGAATACCCCAGTTATAATCAGTTGTAGAAGATGCTGACAACTACTGCTTCTCCATGCCATGATGTCTACTGACCACGAGCTGAACAGTCTCCAGCTGATGACCAGTTCCCATTATGTACCACTAAAAATAGACAGCCTTGAAAACCTGTAACAACACTGGGATGAAAATGCAGATTAGTACATCAAAACACTGAAAGAATAGATTGCAACACTAGTCAACACCTTGTCCTGAGGCTAGCATACAAAACAAGGAACACATTGCCTCAAATGCATGTCTGACTGCCTGAACTATCAGCATCAAAGAACCTAGAATGTTGGTTTGAGTCATCTGACTGATGGTCTGGGCAGATTTTGGACTGTTATACAGGCACAGAGATGTATTACTGTAAGTGTCACAATTTAAAATACTTTCATAGAGGAGTTACCGCACTCTGGAGTCTGTACAGTTTACCACTTTGCTACTATTTTCTGCAATATATCTGCTTTGGAAAAACATGTTCACTGTTTCTGCGGACGCCAAAACCAGATGTTTCTGCCGTGGAAATTCCACCATGTGTGCACGATGCTGAATAATTCTATTAAAATCAATAGGACTCTGCTGCAGTGGAATTTCAGAGGAATTCAGTTTGGAAATTCTGTCGTGTGAACATAGGCTAAGGCTATGTTCACACGACTGAATGCCCTCACGGGGAATCTCAATGCAGACATTTTGGACACTGTGGGACAACAGCATAATCTGCTAGTGCTGGGACCGCACGGGGAATGCGCCTTCTCATAGATGGTGGTGCATTCCTTGCAGTCGCCGCACAAAGAATAAACATGTTCATTCTTTGTGCGGACACAGAAAATGGAATTTCCATACCAGAAACATAGGGCACGGAAATTCCGCCGTGAGCACAGAGCAGCAGAATCCCATTGAATTAGACACGACTGCTACAGTGGAATCTCTGTGCTGGATTCTGGGGCACCTAAGCAGACCTTGATGGTAGCACAGGTCCCTAGTAGAGCCCTGTATTGGGGTCCCGTGGGATCCATGCGGGAGCAGGCGGGTATGAGGCAGATGCGAGCGGTCAGGCGCTATTGCCTGGGGGTCCCACAAATCCTGCACTGCAGACCCAGCCTCTCTGAAAGCCTGCAGATTTAGTGACACCACTTTAAAGTGGGCTGCAGCCATTTTAAATCAGTGAGCCGTCCCGCACAGGGCTCTAGTCCCTAGTACATTTACAGTACAAAAGTGTTTGCATCAATAAAGTATTATTATTGTTATTGTTTTTTTTTATTGTTTTTTTTATTTTTTATAATTAATAAAAGCCCCAGACTTAAGGAAACCTGAAATAACCTTGAGGTGCCCATTTAAATGAAAAAGCAAAACACAGGAGGTGATTTGCCAAAAGGTAGGTTACATATTACTCAAGCTTACAGACTGCCAGAAGGTAGGCATCTAAAAAGACATCAAATATCACATGGTATTTCACCATAATTCAGTCTTGGCTATTCAGGAGGTACTTTGCAAAATTATGGATTTCTGCATGTATATATACATTGTATTATAACTTAATGAAAAATTTTGCTCAAAAAGGTACTAAGAAAGGTCAACTCAAAATGGTTCTATATTAGAGTTGTGGGCATGGTGCCCCACAGGTCACCATCAAGCTAGAAACCCCTAGGAGGCAAGATTCAATGAAGATATTTAGGGAGTCCCTCATGCCACAAAGCTTATCTCCTTTGTGCATAGCCTCAGATAGGGCAGTATATGTACGTTCACTTTAAAATGCCTTTTTAACCTCTAGGTGAAGCACTGAATATATTTAAATCTCGATTCTGACTGTATGAAGATAAATGCTGCCTGTGATGACCCTCCAGCCTCAGTAACAAACAGAAATAGATGTGACATTATTCTCAGGTCTGTAAATTGGCTTCTTATAGTAAACTGGTGAAAATACTGTTTTAGGACATGTTATTGGAAAAACTAAGTGCAAATATAATCTTATACTGGTGACTTTAGGTGTGGGTTCACACTTCCATCATAGGAGCAAAGTGAATTTAAAAAGGAAGAATCAGATCCCCCTGCCGAATAGTGACCATTGATTTTAAAGAAGCACTTCAGGGTTTTTGCCAATATTACGAACTCTCCCCACACTAGTCCTATAGTCCCATTTGTTTTATTGCAGCACAGTTGCATCTGTGTGTTTTAAAAGGAAAACTGTCACCAAGTTCACCCACACTAAACCCAATACACCGGGTTATAGTGTGGGTGAACAGGAGACCACACATGGGTCACTTGCTTTCTTGTCGCCGAGTTGTCTGCTAAAGTTCCGCTGTTTGCCCTTTACTTGCGCTCTGAAGGCGGGTTTCCCCGCCAGCAGCCATGGTTTGGGTCCCAGAGGAAGGGGCCCTCCCCCTCATTTGCATATTCATTTTCTCCCGGAGCGCAGCGCGACGGGAGAGCGCTCTGTGCAGTCTAACTGCGCATGCGCCGGTGCCTCACTACACACGGAAGTCGGAAATAGGTACTTCTGGGTGTAGCGAGGGACTATCGCATGCGCAGTTAGACTGCACAGAGCGCTCTCCCGACACGCTGCGCTCCAGGGGAAAATGAATATGCGAACAAGGGGGGGCGGGCTAAGGCCTCTTCCTCCAAGACCCAAAGCATGGCTGCCGTCGAGGGACCCGCCTTCAGAGCGCAAGTGAAGAGCAAATAGCAGAACTTTAGTGGACGACAACTCAGCGACAAGAAAGCATAAAAAAAAGAAAGTGACCCATGTATGGTCTCCTGTTCACCCACACTATAACCCAGTTTATTGTGGGTGAACTTGGTGACAGTTTTCCTTTAATATTCTTATTTGGTCATGTGATCACATGACTGACTCTCCAAATATCTTTTTGTGCCCAACGGTTACAACATGATGTCAGAACTGATCCCCTGTGCACTGCAGGATGACATCACTAACCAGATTCTTCCTACCTCTCAGACCCCTTTCACCTCCATCTGCTATCTCTATGGGATCAGGATATATAGTAGTTTTTACCCCTGAGGTTGTGGTCAAACATTGTGTTTCTTGCTACTTTTTTTTTTTTTCAGTTTTTGCCGTGATTTTCCCCCAAATAATGGGAAAATTGGAGCTTTACTGTGCAAATTATGGCAAAACCTAATTTTTACCACAATTTTTGGGAAAATTGCTGCAAAAACAGCTAACATACAATAAAAATGTAATGTGTGATCACAGCCTAAAATCTTCAGGAAACACCTCAATTGTGTTTGTTGGTCAAGTCACTTTCACCTCATGGCAAAATTTTTCTTAAAAAAATAAAAATAAAAAAAAACACAACACACATCAGAACTGGCAGTATGAACCCTGGGTAGCCTCCAGCACTAGCAGCCTGAGGAGATTACTAGACGCAATCATTAAACCCCCAGCAAGCCAGAGGATTTATGGGAATGTGTATACATTACAGAACCCACATGTTGGTGCATTGGAGGACCAAAATTGAGACTCTCATGCCCGCCAAGTTAGCAAAGAGAAGCAAGAAAGAGGCATACACCTAAACATACACACTATTCTCTAATAGCCTACGCCGTACTATACAAGCAAAAAAGAATTCCCAGAATGCTTCTGGGATCAGTTCCATTTCTTTCCATAGTGTCCAGCATTTTACCAGACAAAATAGCACGTTGCAATCTGATGAGAATGACGTCTCAATTAGTAAAAATAGAACAACTAGATGAAATACCATCCCAATGTAGTGAGGCTTCTATAACGTCAGGCATTTTAAAATAAGCTGTTATGTCTGTGTACATGAGAAAAAAAATAAACTAAAACTATGTTTGGCCATTATAGGACATGTAACGTGCACAAAGAGATGCTGCAGCAGCTTGCAGTAAATTGCACTGGCAATTAATTCTTTTAACAAAGATCCAGTCAGATAAGTATTAAAGCAGCCCAAAAACTTTTTAAAAAGGGGTACTCCGCTGCTCAGCACTTGGAACAAACTGTTCCAAACACTGGAGTCGGGAGCTCGTGATGTCATAGCCCCGCCCCCTCAATGTAAGTCTTTGGGAGGGGGCGTGACAGCCGTCACGCCCCCTCCCATAAACTTGCATTGAGCAGAAGTCCATTAATGTCAATGGTAATAAAAATTCCGCTTGAAAATAGTTTCCGTGCAGAAATTCCACACCAAAAAATTAATAAAAATAAAAAATTAATAAAAAGGGAAATTCCAATTGGTGGTTTTAGTCCAGCAAAAAAACAAAACAACCAAAAAAAGAGTTCTCATATTCCGTGCGGAATGCACGTAAATTCCGCCTGATTTTCGCGCAAGTTTCACGCAAAATTTGCATGAAAAAATATGTTACCGTAATTTTGCAGCAAAATTTTTATGCAAGGAATCCCCTCCTATTCCTCAGTGTGAACGCACCTTAACAGAGCAGAAAGCTATTTCTATTAGTTGCTCTGCAGTGAACAAACGAACAGGCTTGACAAACCCTGGGCGACCGGTTGCCACATCAACTAGGAATTTCATGGCTGTGCCCAGATTGTCAGCTCTGCCCAGCCTTAAAAAAAAAGGGAAAAAAAAATAAAACAAAAAACCTCCCACTCCATTCCTGTGCTGATGTTTTTATACCAAATTTTAAAAAAAGTGTCTAGTAAGGTTTGATAAGTTTGCCACAGCCTCAGTTTTTAATTTAATGCCAACTTAAAATTGGCATAAAAAAATCTCTAGACTTAATTTTGGCACATCTTGGTGCAGCATGTCACATTTAAAGGGGTACTCCGGTGGAAAACTTTTTTTTATCAACTGGTGCCAAAAAGTTACAGATTTATAAATTACTTCTATTAAAAAAATCTTAATCCTTACTGCTAACTACTACATAGGAAATTATTTTTGGAACAAAGTGCTCTCTGCTGACATCATGACTAGAGATGAGCGAACTTACAGTAAATTAGATTCGTCACGAACTTCTCGGCTCGGCAGTTGATGACTTATCCTGCGTAAATTAGTTCAGCCTTCAGGTGCTCCGATGGGCTGGAAAAGGTGGATACATTCCTAGGAAAGAGTCTCCTAGGACTGTATCCACCTTTTCCAGCCCACCGGAGCACCTGAAAGCTGAACTAATTTATGCAGGAAAAGACATCAACTGCCGAGCCGAGAAGTATTCGTGACAAATCGAATTTACTGTAAGTTCACTCATCTCTAATCATGACCACAGTGCTCTCTGCCCATTTTAGGAATTGTCCAGAGTAGCATATGTTTTCTATGGGGATTTACTCTGGACAGTTCCTAAAATGGACAGAGATGTCAGCAGAGAGCTCTGTGTTTCAAAAAGAAAAGAATACTTTTTAGTATTCAGCAGCTAATAAGTACTGGAAGTTTTAAGATTTTTTAATAGAAGTAATTTACAAATCCGTTTAACTTTCTAGCACCAGTTTATTAAAAAACAAAAACAAAAAAAAAAAAAAAAACACGTTTTCCCACCAGAGAACCCCTTAAAGGGGTACTCTGGTGAAAACCTTTTTGCTTTTAAATCAACTGGTGGCAGAAAGTTAAACATATTTGTAAATTACTTCTATTAAAAAATCTTAATCCTTCCTGTACTTATTAGCTGCTGAATACTAAAGAGGAAATTCTTTTCTTTTTGGAATGCTCTCTGATGACATCACGAGCACAGTTCTCTCTGCTGACGTTATTATAATAATAATAAAGCTTTATTTATTGTTGTCCTTAGTGGGATTTGAACCGAAGTCCCCAGCACTGCAAGGCAGCAGTGCTAACCACTAAGCCACCATGCTGCCCTTAGCATACATCTGCTATGCACGGTTACTAAAATGGACAGAGATGTCAGCAGAGAGCACTGTGCTCGTGATGTCATCAGTGTTCCAAAAAGAAAGGACTTTCCTCTGTAGCATTCAGCAGCTAATAAGTACTGGAAGGATTAAGATTTTTTAATAGAAGTAATTTACAAATATGTTTAACTTTCTGCCACCAGTTGATTTAAAAGAAAAAAGGTTTTCACCGGAGTACCCCTTTAAGCTACCCTCCCCCTTCAATCTCACCTAAAAAGCCATTTCCCTGTTAAGCCACATCCCATTGCCAAGCGAGCCTCAGAGAGTTGAAAAAACATAATAAAAGTGAGAATGCGCTAAGACATGCCAAGTGTTAGCACAGTTTGGAGGAGATTTATCAGAACCTGTGGAGAGGTAAAGTAGCCCATGGCAACCAATCAGATTGTTTCTTTGATTTTTCAGAGGCCTTGTTTAAGGAGTAGTCCAGTGGTGAACCCAGTGGTGAACAACTTATCCCCTATCCTAAGGATAGGGGATAAGTTTGAGATCGCGGGGGGTCCGACCGCTGGGGCCCCCTGCGATCTTCTGTACGAAGCCCTGACAGCCCGCGGGAAGGGGTGTGTCGACCTCCGCACGAAGCGGCGGCCGACACGCCCCCTCAATACAACTCTATGGCAGAGCCTAAGCGCTGCCTTCGGCAATCTCCGGCTCTGCCATAGAGATGTATTGAGGGGGCGTGTCAGCCGCCGCTTCATGCGGAGGTTGACACCCACTATCTGGCCGGAGAGTCTGGCCCCCGTACAGAGAGATCGCATGGGGCCCCAGGGGTCGGACCCCCCGTGATCTCAAACTTATCCCCTATCCTTAGGATAGGGGATACGTTTTTCACCACTGAACTACCCCTTTAAGAACGCAAGAAGCGATCTGATTGGTTACTATGGGCAACTTTGCCTCTACAGGTTTTGATCTATCTTCTCCTTTGTGCCTAAATTTAGCAAATTACAAGTAGATAAATATGCTCCAATATTCTGTGTGAGACTCGTGAGAAGAAGCTTAGGTGCAACAACTCTACATTTACTGCTGTGCATTGTGTGGTTTGATCTCGTACAAGAATTGTTCTACCTTTATTTCTAATGTTGACGTCCTTCCCATGACCTTTAGCACTCCCATATTTTGTATGGGTAGCAGCCAATTGTCAGTCACATTTTCAAACCTATACAAATGTACGGAGATGGAAAGTCTCAAAAGCCTGCACCCGATACAATTGTGACACTACGGAACATACTGACCGTGGATAAAGTACAAGAAAAGGAATAAAATACAGCCACGAGAACTGGTGTATTGTGCTGCCCTCATGTTACACTGAAAACCTCTCTGCACAATCCGCCTATAAGAGCATGCTGATCCCGTATATGGCAAAAGTGAAAAAGGAGAATTATACTGCCGCATGAGTCACTGAGCATTAAAGCCTTCACCACAAGGCCCAGGACATTTCCACCGTGATGTGACTCATTTTCTATCTATTGCTCCACACCCCATTCTTGTACTGAAACTAGTTTTATGCAAAACCGAATGCCTGAAGAAAAAAATAAAACAAGAAAAACAAATGTACGGTGAGCTTTGATTCACTACGGCATAAATAAGATCAATAGGTTGTGTATTTCCTCAGGATATGTGACAGAAAGGGACTCCAAAAATTAGATTTCAATAGATCTGGCTGAAGGTCACACTCAGGACTCTTATTATTAACTAGTATCTAAGACAGTGCTTCCCAACCAGGGTGCCTCTAGCTGTTGCAAAACTACAACTCCCAGCATGCCTTCGGCTGTCCGGGCATGCTGGGAGTTGTAGTTTTGCAACAGCTGGAGGCACCCTGGTTGGCAAAGACTGATCTAAGAGCAAAGAACTCACCTGAGAGGATGCAAGAGATATGTGGCAACTAGGGGTGTGAATCGCCAATAATTTGGCGATTCGATTCGCGATACCAGTGTGGCGATTCAATATATCCCGATATATCGCGATACCGTCTAGGTGACGATACATCGCGATATATCCCGATTCTGTTTAAAAAACAATGTCTTTTACGCTTTTATTAAAACTTTATTTTTATTTTATTTATTTTTTGTACACTTTATTAGTCTTTTAGGAATCATTAGATTCCTCAGACAGATGAATAGAGTTCTATTGAACTCCATTTATCTGCGATCCATTGATAGAGCCTGGTCCAGCCAGGCTCTATCAATGACAGAGCCACGGAGAGCATACACATCTCCCTTTAGACGCCGCTGTCAGCTTTGACAGCGGCGATCTAAAGGGTTAATAGCCAGCCGCGGCGATCGCCGCATGCTGGCTATTAGCGGCGGCCCCCGGCTACTGAGAACAGCCGGGGGCTGCAGAGTATGGAGCGGGCACGAGTCCGGAGCCCGCTCCATACATACTGCAGAGCACCGCATGCTGGATATTAGCGGCGGTGATGCATCAGCGGCCCCCGGATACTGAAATCAGCCGGGGGCCGCAGAGTATGGAGCGGGCACGAGTCGGAGCCCGCTCCATACATCCAGAGCGCCGCCGCCGCCGTGTCAGATCCGGCTGACAAAATGTGGAACTTGCATCTCCTGATGCCCGGGACATGCTTTCTGTGCATCAGGAGATACAAATTCCACATCACTAAAGCGATTTTTCACTTGCCGATACTGAATCGATTCAAAATATTTTTGAATCGATTCAGTATCGGCAAGTGAAAATCGCGATAATCGCGGGAATCGATTTTTTTCTTACATCCCTAGTGGCAACAGGTATTTCTTTCTAAATCTCCCCAGACTGTGTAGAAATAACACTATTTCACTTGCAACTTACCTAGGATGCTGTAAACGCTAAAATGGCTATGACATTGGAGCATAACCCTCACAAGCTACTAGGGATCGACCAATATCGATAATCTATGGCCTTTCAGGCCAATAACGTATACCAATATTCCGGTATAAGTTATGGCCTATTTGCTTCTACTCTGGACAGTTCCCGAGACGTGTCAGAGAGCGCTTAAACAGAAAAGAACAACTCAACTTCAGCAGATCATAAGTACTGAAAGAATTAAGATTTTTTTTAATAGAAGTCATTTACAAATCTGTTTAACTTTCTGAAGCCAGTAGATGCACACAAAAAAAAAAAAAAAAAAAAGTGCAACATCTAAATGTGTATTGCAGGGACAACAGCAGCTGTTCCCCAGCCAGTGCACACCCACTGTACAGGTAGTAACAAAATACAACAGCTCCATAGAAGAAATGGGCATAAAAGTGCAGCAGAGTACCACACATTTCCTTGCTGTCTGGTTTTCCAGGCATAATATAAAGATGGCTAAAATACGGTCTTTAGGTTCCAAACAGTTTATACTCTAAGACAGTGGTCTTCAACCTGCGGCCCTCCAGATGTTGCAAAACTACAACTCCCAGCATGCCCGGACAGCCAACGGCTGTCCGGGCATGCTGGGAGTTGTAGTTTTGCAACATCTGGAGGGCCGCAGGTTGAAGACCACTGCTCTAAGAGGTCGCCATTTCACCTAATGTACTTGCACTTGCAAATGTGACATTTTTATACTGTTGTCCGCACCAGAGTGATGCCTTAATAGCAATATACTACTGAGTATACATAAACCGACACTTCCTGGTTCTATGTAGTCACATGGGGGGGGAATTTATCAAAACCTGTGGAGAGGAAGATCAGTGCAGTTGCCCATAGCAACCAATCAGATTGCTTCTTTACTTTTGAAAGAGGCCTGTGAAAAATGAAAGCAGCGATCTGATTGGTTGCTATGGGCAACTGCACCACTCTTCCTCTAGACAGGTTTTGATAAATCTCCCCCACGGTTTCCATGATCCCTTTCAGCCAGAAAGTGCTAAGATCATGTGACCTCACTTCATGAATACTTAAAATCTCAGACTATACCACATGACTTTTTTTGCTACTACTGATTGGCTTGAGAGATCACGTGACATGGAGGATTTTTTATCAAAACCTGTGCAAGGGAAAAGTGGTGCAGTTTAGGCTAGGTTTTCATTACCATCGAGCTCTGCTAAAGGGATCGCCCTCAGCAATTCTATCAAAACAATGGGAGTTTAGCGGAGGAAAACATTTATATAAAAATAGTACATGCGCTATTCTCTCTCTCCAGTGAACTACCAGATTCCTGATGGACCCTATTCAAGTCAATGCAATCCTGCAGCCAGTATCTCTGGTAGATTTTCTTTAATCCGGACTCACCCTGATACAATGTGGCAAGAGGGCATTCCCATGAAAAGATATAGCACATCAAGGTGATTGTGCAGTGTACCCCCAGTACTATATACAGCTAGCACCCTGCTCTGACAGACCAGATAGTGTTAACTCCAATTACAGCATCTTAGTGGTTAGACAGAGGTGGCTTACCCACAATGCAATCACTGGCTACCTTAGAGTACAGACCCAAGAGAAATGCCATTAGAAATACAACTTGGCACACAAAAAAGTAAAATCAGCCATTAGATAGCTATATAAAAAATAAATGCGTCCTGAAGGCCAAATGAGTTAGAATCTTTGCTGCCTAAGCATTTATGCCATCTTGTTGTGTGCCATAGGTAAGATACAGATGGCAGCTTATATCCTGCAGATGGGTCTATGCATGGAAGCAAAAAAGCTAGAAAATCAAAGACAGTGCAAGCAAGTTCTACCAGACGGACTAAAAGGAAAATAAACACCAAGTATATAATCTTGCTAAAAGCCCAGATCCTGTTCAGATCAGTTTACTCCAGAAGGTAAGGGTTGGGTTTCTTGCCGGGAAGGTCAGGACATTGAGTAAAGGCACTTGTCCTGTGTCCTCTGCATGGCTAGGCTGTCTGTCATTAGGCCTCAGAGTGAAACAAGAACAAGCTTTATTACTACAAGGTAACCATTGCTATGTACACTTCAAGGACATCTACTGACAAATTGCACAACAAGCAAGTCCACCCCAACTAAATGTGCACGAATCAATATAGGAATAAATCAAGAGTGCATTACACCAGTGCTCCCCAACGTGGCTCTCCAGCTGTTGCAAAACTACAGTGCCCTTTATGGGAGTTGTGGTTACAGGTCAGGGATTACTACATTACAAAGTGCTCCAGTGCAGGCCCACACATAGCAGGGGCCCCTCCTTGCTGGTAAATAGAGGGTGTCCTGAGTGAGGGCACCCACCCTATGAAATAAATATGCCCCATAAGGTCACAACTGCCAGGTCAACCAAAGCATAAGCTCCAAAGGTCAAGTCACAAAACCCTTCATACTTCCCACATGTAAACTTAAAAGGAAAACTGTCTCATGTTCCCTCCCGCACTAACCACAGGTACTGACGGATAGTGCGGGGGACACTGATTCATATGATCCCTACCTTGCCCAGATCCATCCAGCCGTTCGCCCGCAATCTCAGTTATTCTATATATATGCAAATGTGGCTGTAAATGGCACAGGTGGGGTTTCAGGAGCCTAGTGGCACTGTGACATCAGCACTGCCCACTTATGAATATTCATCCCCCCCTCCCTCTGGCTCTCCCTGCCGCTCCTAACTAGTCTTCACTGCGCATGTCAGGAAGCAGCACATGCACATTGAAGACCAGTTAGGAGCGCCGGAGGGAGCGGGGATGAATATTTATTAGCGGACGGCGCTGACGTCACAGTGCCACTAGGCTCCTGTAAACCCTGCCTGTGCCAGTTACAGCCACATTTGCATATATAGAAAAACTAGGATTGCGGGCGAACAGCTGGACGGATCCGGGAAAGGTAGGGATCATATGAATCAGCCTCCCCCGCACTATCCGTCAGTACCTGTGGTTAGTGCAGGAGTGAACATGTGACAGATTTCCTTTAAGGTTCTGAACAACTATAGGAAAAGAATAAAAGAACATCTCCCAGCATGCTAGTAAGCTGTTTAAGCAGTGAAGTTTTCTTCCTAAAACAGTGCCACAACTGCCTAACTGCAAAACTACAACTCCCAGCATGCCCGGACAGCCAACGGCTGTCCGGGCATGCTGGGAGTTGTAGTTTTGCTACAGCTGGAGGCACTCTGGTTGGGAAACACTGCACTAGCATGTGACCGCTGATGCCGTGATTAGCTGCAGGGGTGAGGAGTAAAGAGTATTTTTTTTTCTTCCACCATTATACAAAACCATTTGCCATCACTTGAGATCAGTTTGTGACAACTGCTGTATGTGAACCCAGCCCAGGCAGGATAACCCCTAAAGTAGTATTTCCCAAGCCCGGTCCTCACCTGCAGCAGCACTCCGCAAACACTAAGGCACATGAGCACTATAGATATGGATCATCATTACTGCCGCTATAAATGGATAGTTGCGGCTCTTAGCGCACCTTTTCACCAAAACGTTCGTTTAGTCTCAATGACATTCATAGTTGATGTAGCGTTTTATATGATCCATATGTATAGTGCTCCTGGCAGCAGGCATCTGCAGATTTGTTTCCATGGTATTCATGAAGATGATGACTATTTCTGCTTTTTCCCCCCCAAACTGTAGACCTCCAGCTGTTGCAAAATTACTAACCCCAGCATACCTAGACAGCAGTTTGCTTTCCGGGCATGCTGGAAGTTGTAGTTTTGCAACAGCTGGAGACCACTGCCCTGGAGCCTGTATAATGTATACATATCCATGCAGTAGTATTCCAACTAGAGAACTAAGGTCAATACGGTTAACTACAATCTATTGTTCTCTGTTATCTCCCTCAGCCTAATAAAAAGCACAGGTAACGTGCCCTACCCTCACCACTTGCGGTTGTTACAGCGCTGTCCCTTTAAGGCTGAAGTTCCCCTGGTCGCGTTACGGCAGCGGCACCGCAGGTCACGTGTCTCCTATAGACAAGCAGGACCTATATAAACATAGCAGCACTATAGACAGCTGGCATGTGCGCCCTTGTACACACCCGCACTCACCCAGCACATCCGCCGTCCGGTGGCGGGCGATGAAGCACGCGTCGTCCCCGTAGCACATGCCCTTCTTGAGGATGCCCTTCCTGGCATCTTTGCCAAATCCGCAGCTAGCAGTCACTAGGCTGTAGTCCCGGGAGTCCGTTTGCGATAGACCGCCTAGTACGGCTCTGGCCACCAACCTGCCGTAGGACAGAACCGAGAACATGGCCTCGGACGGTCCCCCGTGCCTCTTGCTCTCCTCCTTGTCCTCCTCCGTGACGCCCGCTCCTTCTTTCTCTTCCTCGCCGCTTTCCTCAAGGGCACACCGGGTTGTCACTTCTCACCTCCTCGGTGCTTTCCCCGCCGGTCGCAGGACCCCCCGCTCCCGAGCTCTGGTCGTGCCTCGTAGGACGCACTCAGTGCCGGTTCTCAAGAGTCCCGTCGACCTTTGCCGCCATCTTGGACCGCACTGACACTCAGGAGGCCGGAGGAGGGAGGCAACTGCAGTCAGGCACGTGACTGTCTGACGTCACTGCACGTCACCAGGATTCCCCGCAGTAGGTACGGCGTGCTGCAGCCGATGCCAGAGCGAGGTCGGGTCAGCTGATCCTCTAGAGCCGCTCCATGTGTGGCGAGTTTCCACGGGCTGTATAGAACTGGATCTGCGCGGTTGTCACGTGAGAGGCTGGAAAACGTACTGCTCGTGAGCGGAGAGAGGTGGAAAATACCTTTAAGGGACAGAAAGTCACCAGGTTTAAATGTACAAACCAGTTCTGCTCCATGTGACAAGCCGCCAGCCAGGGCTGCAGAATATTACACTTTTAATTACTTTTCTTTGCTTCTTTACTTTTCTCTAAAACAGTGTTTCCTAACCAGGGGGCCTCCAGCTGTTGAAAAACCTACATCTTCCAGCAAGCCCGGACAGCCAAAGGGTGAAGAATTGGGAACAAAGGGGGAGATTTATCCAAACTGTGCAGAGGAAAGTTGACCAGTTGCCCATAGCAACCAATCAGATGGCTTCTTTCATTTTGCACATGCCCTTTTTAAAATGAAAGAAGCGATCTGATTGGTTGCTATGGGCAACTTTTCCTCTGCACAGGTTTCCATAAATCTCCCCCAAAGTGCTTGAGCAGATCAGACGTCTGTAGGAGGATGAAGCCCTGAAGGATGGCTAGCTGGCAGGGCATGGGAGTCCCCAAAAGGCACTTGCCAGGAGACAAAATAGCCTGGATTGCCAGCACAGAGGAAGGGCATGAGGCCATTGGACTGGTGCTTTCTGTTATCGACTGGCTGGTAGTGTGTTGTGTGGCAACCATTTGGGCCGGTACTATGTGAAGGAGAGGTCCAATGTGACACTGTCTGCTCTCATAAGGGCGCTGCCAATTCCGCAGGACCATCTGTCATTGGATAGGGCTCGTTCACATTGCTGTCGGACTCGGCTATTTGGAGTTCTGTCGGTAATCCGGCCAGAAGGATGTGAGTTCAGTGGAGAAAAAAATAGGGAAAGCTCTATTTTTTTTCCTCTGCTAAAGTCTTGTAAAATTAACTGGTCATCGACGAACCCCATGCAAGTAAATGGGCACCGTCGGGACCTGGCAGAAGCCGTTTGCATCCGACATGTTTTAGGGTCCTATCGGCTCAAAAAAAAAAAAAACGTGCCTGCCCTTAACGGGTCAGATGCAAGCCGTGTGAACCTAGCCTAACACTGTTCTTGTTTTTTTTTTTTTTCTCACACACACCCCTTCTTAACATTATAAATGATTTCCAGGTTACTAAGAATATACAGAGCCATTGTACTACTACACCCCCTTCTATTCTTTATGCCCCTGTGTAAGTGGTTGGTTCCAAGTGGATTGCATGCCCTATTAGGATACATGCTTGTTAAAGGGGGTGGTTCTTATTTATACATTATCATTTGTACTTACACCATGGCATAATACACTTTATTTTGTGGCCTTATATAACCTGAATGTATGCTCTTGTTATCAGACATATTGTTACAACTAATAAAAATGTTGTAAACCAGGAGTGTCCATTTGGGAAAAAAGGTCAGCTTTACACTGGTTGGTGCCTTGTGCGTTACCTTCTGATGGCATCCCTCAATGTATGATACTGTAATAAACTGGAATAAATCAAATGAAGGAATAAGTAAGGCACTCCCTTGTGAAGTATATCAAGAAGTGTGTATCACACCAAAGTGATAAACTAACCTTATGGAGTTGTGCTAACAATCGTCACAATTCTATGGAAGGTATGAAGGATAAACCGTAAATAAGCTGCCGCACTCTGAAAGCACCATAACCACGATAAAAAAAATGTTATGCCTGAAAAATCTTTTTAAAGAGGTTGTCTCATTAATATATATTTGTAAAACAAAAATAAAGAAAGAGAAACATAGCTGCACATCCAAAATTTGTATTTTGATCTACTTGCTTCTCAGCATAAATTCAAACACTAACAGGTTGTTTGTATACATTTTGATCAAAAAGTACAAGCCCACGTGCCACGTCAAGGCCACCTATTTAGAGTGGGTCCCTAACCCAATATTGGCGTAGCGTCGGTTGGCTTCCAGCACTCTACCCATTATGCCCAGGCATTTTTAATTAGCAGGGGACTGCATGGGGGTTTCCTCCTAACATTCTCCTAGCCCTCTGGTAGGGTGCACTTGGTAAGTGTTCACACTGGTGTGGTTCTCTGTGGCAGTCATTGTTTCTGTGATGCTTTGTCTGTGGGGTGGTGTGGCCCAAAGCCAGGGGCTTGGTTGGGCAGCAGTGGGGCTGCCTGTCCACTGGGTCATTCCCCTGTGGGCTTGGTGTCTCGGAGGCAGTGGTCGCCACCCGGCACTACGGCAGTGTTAGGTTAGGGACCCACTCTGACTAGGTGGCCTTGACGTGGCAAGTAGGTTTGTACTTTTTGATCAAAATATATACTAACAACCTGTTAGTTTTTTAAATTATGCTGAGAAGCAAGTAGATCAAAATACAAATGGTGGATGTGCGGCTATGTTTCTCTATTTGTGTTGTTCATTTAGATATATGTATATATATATAATATATATATATTTTTTTATTTTTTTTTTTATTATTATTATTTTTTTTAATACTCCCCAGAATGTTGGTGTAGTAAACTGCGGGCGCATGTGCAGTCTACTACAGACCTCGCAGTAAACTTTAAGCAGCGTAGCATAGTCAGCATACTTAGTGTAGTTTTAGACAGCGGAGTGAGGGAGACAAGTGGAGACTCGCAGTAACCTCTACTACACCCCCTGCCACTGTTTAAAACTATGTTAAAACTATTCTCCATCTATGCTAAGTACGCCGACTACGCTATGCTGCTTAAAGTTTACTGCAAGTCTACACTTATCTCCATCTACAGTAAATACGCTGACTAAGCTACCTCTATGCTACACTGCTCCCTGAGCTGGGCTGAGAGGGTTTGCGTGTGAGGGTTGAGTTTGTTGGACTTTCACCGCCTGACCCTATTGCTCTAGGAGGAATAATCTGGGGCCAGAGTTGTCTGCCTGCAGCTTATCCCTCCATATAGAGGAAACATTAATGTTCATCTGACATGAATATTCGTGTGTATGGTGAGGTTGGAAAAGATAACTGTTGAATTAATTTTGTTTTTCTCCCAGGCCACAGAATGGTGGCAGCAGCCACATCAAACACATTTAGCAACACTTCTTTCTTAGGTTCAGGCCCTTGGGTGCATGATGGCAAATACGATCCTGCATACCAATGTAAGAGTGCATTGACCGCACACTTTAGTGATCCGTCTGCCGGTTTTGTGTCTGGTATGAAAACCGTGGCATACCACGGTTTTGAGTCGGGCCACAAAACTGGATATAGTGCAAAAATGAGCTGACCGGAGTCAGCTGGTGGTACATTTAAATGAACGAGATTTGGCGGGGATACGGCTCCAGCCAGTTTTGGAATTTCCCCTGACTAATTCGGCAGCCTGATCGCTAAAACGTGGTGTGAATGCACCCTAAAACAGATCATATGAAGTTACAAGTAGACTATGCTTGGTTCTTATGCCAATTCTGCTGTATAAGTCGGAAAACCTTTTTTTATGATATTCTGATAATATAATTTTGGCATGCAGACAAAATGTAATGTATATACTCCCCCATAGGGGGGGGGGGGTGCACCTGCAAAATTGCATGTGCAGTGCATTTTTATTTTGCACATTGACTTAGTGCTGGCTTCATCATTTTTTTGTGTGTGTTTACAGGGGGCAGCCTAGCAGGTAAACTGGTTGGTGCGCTTAACAGGTACTCCACTGCCTTAGCGTTTGAAACGGAACATTTTGTTCCGTTTCAACTGTTGAGAGTGTGGGTGTTGGGGTGTTGTGGGTGTTGGGGCCCCAGCCCCTCGTCACAAGGGGCCATGGCTGTGACGTCACGAGCCCCGTCGCCCGCACTCAGTGTTCGGAACAAAATGTTATGAACACCGAGGCAGTGGTGTACCCCTTTAGTTTATCACTTGTGCACCAAAAAATTTTTCACACAAATATTCTGCATTGACCAGCCGGTGAGATAAATCAGGATATGATGATTATTTTGGAATATAAACATTTTAATAATTAGAAATTGTTTGTGAGAAAAGACACATGTAAAGAATATCTAGGTAATAAATCATGTAATTCCATCTCACGATCGTGCTAGTTCAAGAAAGAAGAAATGGAAAGACTGCCGGTCAAGTGTTCCAAAGTCACACAAGTATCTATTTAGCCATGACCTACAGTTCAGGCTAAAATAGGAAACACTTCTAATGCTCTTGCACTTGCCAGGCACTGTGACCTAGATCTGGGTGAAAGGTGATACATGTTATGTCTAGTGAAGCTGCACTGAAGTGTTCAGTCAGCCACAATTTCCTAAGAGAAAGAAACCACCTTACCAGCTGCCACAGACTAGGTATCGATAAATGGCAATAGATCACAAAATGACAAGATTTTCCATTATTCTGTTTACACACAGTGTATGTTATACCTATGTGTTTCAAGCGAACATGCTCTCAATCATTTTAGTAACACATGATACCTCATTATAGAGCCCTTCATGGGGATTGGGATCCTGCAGGACCCAATGGAAAAATAGTTGTTGCAGGTCTGAGCGAGCGGTCAAAGAACATACAGCAAGTCCAACAAAATTCCAGGCAGTCCCGCAAACCTCTGAGATGCCACAGGCGGCTAATAAATGGCACAAGGGGATGATGAAATGACACAATGGAGTAGTAAAATGGCACGGGGTGTACTATCTCTAAAAGCTGTGACGAAATGTTTGTGGTAGCAGACAGAATTGGACACATGTTGCGGGAGTGAGCAGGAGTGGAACACACACCATGTGGGAGTGGGTGGTAATGGTCAAAAATACAACGCGAGTGGAGAGGTTAAAAAAACCAGTCCTGCACAGGGCTCTACCCCATTACTTGTTAAAGAACAATCATTGATCAATAAAGTCTCTTGGTTTACAATTAAGATATGACAAGGTAAGTTCCAAGTTTTTGGAGAAGCAACACATTTTAGGTGAACTGAATAATCATACAGGTGATTGTGCATTATATGCTGTTGGACTATTATATGCATAGAAGACTGGTTGACACTCCTGAATATCGTACTTGACTTAGACATAGTGATATTTGCCGAATACTTTAACCGCTGGCACATGGCTGATTTATATGTTTCTGAAAGTAAAGTAGGAACATGTATGTATACATACTGTATGTATTCAGACCCAAGACATTTTATTGGTCAAGGTTGTGTGTTGAAAATGTATTGGTAAGATATAATGTGTGGGAACAGATACACATTTTAACACAAACTTTGCATAAAAGAACCGCGTTTATTTTAAAATCAAGCTTTAGACATTGTTGTTCTAGCTACCTCTTAATAAATTGGGGGCATCTTATTCCTGTGTTCTGTTCTTCCAAGACCCGAGTATGAAATACATGTCATGATAAATTCTGCCTGGTGTGTGAATTCATATATCAAAAGTTTTGATCGTCCCAACCAATCAGTAGAACAAGATGGGAGAAGTGCGCGCATAGTGAGTTCTCTTCTAAGGCTGGGTTCACACCACGTTTAAAGCAAAACAGGACCATATACGGGCCTCCCGTATCTCAGCCATATCCGGCCCGTATGTAATGAATTTCAATGGGCCGACCAGAGTCAAACGCTGACTCCAGTCAGCTCATTTTTGCCCCATATACGGTTCTCTAACTGGACCTAAAACCGTGGTAGACCACGGTATTAGGTCCGGCGGGAAAACCATATGCGGGGCAAAAATGAGCCGACAGTAGTCAGCGTTTGACTCCGGTCGGCTCATTGAAATGCATTACATACGGGCCGGATACAGCTGGGATACGGGAGTGCATGGTTTTCGCTCCCCCCCTAGCCGTATACGGTCCCGTATTGCTTAAAATGTAGTGTGAACCCAGCCTCAGTCAAACAATGTAAGTCTATAGGACCATCTCGGTCACATAATGTAAATCTATGGGATCATCTTGGTTACACAATTAAGTCTATAGGACCATCCCTGTCACATAGACACAGTGTGGGGAGAGGAATGCATGGCTGCACATCCTCCCCGCTTCTTCTAACGAGCAGGCATGGTCTGAGTGTTCCCAGGACATTTATTGGGGCTCTCTCCACACTGCATGGAGCTGGGTACACTAGAGGTATACATTAGGGTTATGTCTACACCTGCCATAGAGCTCTAAGTGGCCTCTGTCATAATTCACTGGGGCATATTTGTTCATTTTTTACATCCTTATTTTAGCAATACAAAAGAAAAAAAATAAGATTTTTTTGTGCATTTGTACTTGATCGGTATATTCATACAAAAGAAAGCCTGGGTCGCTACGGGTAGGATAAAAGCTGCAGATTTGTTTTCTGCTGTGGATTCTGCTGCAGTAGATGGAAATTACAACATAAAGAAATCGATGTGTATAAAACCTGCAATTTGTGGATTTGCTATCGGATCCACAACGTGATTGGCCATGTGGCACACTACAGTTTTTCCTCTCTTATGTATATACATGAACCATACATCCACCATTTTTGGGGGTTTCAATATGGTGAAGTGGCCGCACTCTGTTGATTCTGACCCCCCTTCCCCCTATTAATTTCAGGGTTAATTATAGTCAGAGAGCATTTTGTGCAACAATTTTGGACATTGCATGCACTTCAGAGTATATCTTTCAGGATATGTATATAGGTGTATAATGGCCCTGGAGAGAGACCATCAGATACTGACCTCCACCTTCCAACATGTAGATTGTGGATTAAGGCTCAAACATTAGAGACTTTCTCTGTATCAATATCCACAGCTGATTTTCTGATGCAGATTTGAACCTCATAGGGGGTCACAATATAGTGATGCAAAGTAATTCTTTAAGATTTTCTTATTTTTCTAACCACTTCTTGACCCTTAATGTATTGTTATGTAATTGGGTGTGCACTCGTGGCCTGGGTTTAGGTGTCAACTGCTACCTACAATTAACACTGATCGTGACCAGCACCAGCCATCTGTCTGATGCCGACCATTTATATAGATGTAAACCATAAATAGTGATGGTGCCCTCTTTTAAGTCCTATGCATTGTCAATAGTGGTGCAGTGGTCTTCCTCTAGGCTGCCTCTGTTGCCACCATGACTACTAATCTGTTTGCACAGCCCGCCATAGCTCCTTAAAGTTGCAGGTAAATAATGCATTGCAAATAAAACCCCAATCACTCATGATTGATGTTGCAATCAACTTTAATAGCAGCTTCTAAAGGGTTAATGCCGGATGTCAGCCCAATTGGTGATGTCCGGCATTAGCCATAGGTCCGGGTTGTTAATAGCAATCGGGACCCACCGGATATGAAGCTTGCTCAGCTGGTGAGTGCGCTTTATACAGCATGAGCGTGCGCAAGACGTACATGTAAGTCCTGCTTCCTTAAAGGGGTACTCCACTGCTCAGCGTTTGGAACAAACTGTTCCGAACGCTGGAGCCGCCCCCGGAAACTCGTGACGTCATAGCCACGCCCGCTCATGACATCATGGTCCACCCCCTCAATGCAAGTCTATGGGAGACTTGCATTGAGGGGGCGGGCGTAACATCATGAGGGGGTGTAGCTATGACTTCACGAGCTCCCGGCTCCAGTTTGTTCCAAACGCTGAGCAGCGGAGTACCTCTTTAATAGTTTAAAGGCTATGGACACCTGTGCAGTGTTTTTTTTCTTGTTCATGTCCTGAATGCAAAATAAAGAAACTTTCTAAATAGTCTTCAGTAGATATTTCCTACCATGTAGCTGCTGTTCAGAGAATGATAAGTCCAATTTTTGCTCTCCAATTATTAGCCGAACAAGATTGCTTGTTGGCCACACATGTTCCCATGTAATAGGAGATGTGCAGCCAACGAGTGATAGTAGCAAAGGGGCGCACAAACGGCATAGCGATTGTTCCCATGGTCCTCCGCACACGATTCTTGTGCCCTGTAATTGGCTCCTTTACAGCATTAAACAGGCCATTTAATAGGGCCCTTAAAGAAAACAGTAGGTAGGGGGAGTAAGTTATGCACCAGTTAAATTATAGACTGGAGGAAATAATCCTCGAAGGACAAGGAAACAGGTTGTAGATAGAGAAGTTAGAAGTTGGCTGTAGAAGAGAAACTGGAGAATGTGTTTTTGCACCATAATAAGTACAACGCAAGAAAATAATGCTTTCCAATGGCATCTATAGCCTTACATTTTTTACACAGTTTTTGTGGTCCTAGAAACTGACATCTGAGCTCCATCCATCTGTTACAGGGCTCCATGTCCCCTGCTTTCCTTCAAAGAACCATAAGCTAGTGAAATTCTAGCTGCCTGTGGCAAACACTAGAGGTCCTGTTCCATTGCTTTATATATTTCTTGCTCCTATTTTGTTTCATAAGGGGAGGTAAGTGACCCTAAATAGTCATTTGCATATTTCAGTTAGTGACAATGAGGGGCATTTACAAAGGGGTTTAGTCATTTTTTTCTGACTATTTTTGGCGCAAAATTGTCGCAATTGCGCCTACCCTATTTTTCATGGGACTTTCTCTAGCAAGAGCTAGAAAGTCAAATTTTTTTTTCCCGCTTGATTTACGCAAGTTTTCAGTTTTTACTTGCAGTGGTCAGGTATTTATTAACTGAGACAGTCGCAGCTGCGCAATAAACTGTCGCAACGGCCGTAAAAATTGACTATATTTACTCCAGCTCCAACATGGAGCAGGAAAAGCTCCTGCCGCCCGGGCTCCGACATACTTTCTCCCCGCTACCCTCACTTCGCTACAGGGACACTGCAGTGATTTACATCCCCCCCCCCCCACCCTCTCACCTGCCAGCGCCACACAACTCCCATCTGTCTGCTAGCTGTTGCAAGACTACAAGTCCCAGCATGTCCTTACAGTGAGGACACGCTGGGAGTTGTAGTCTTGTAGCAGCGGGAGCTGAGCGGCGCGGGCGGGAGACAAGGGGGGGATATCAGTGTCCCCAGCGGAGAGGCCGTATGAGGAGCCCGGGCGGCTGCACTGTAATGTCAGCCCGTGCTCCTGCCCTGAGAGCCAAAGGCTTTGGCTGTCAGGGCATGCTGGGTGTTGTAGTTTTGCAACAGCTGGAGGACCACAGTTTGCAGACCACTGGTTTGTGGTCTGTAAACTGTAGTCCTCCAGCTGTTGCAAAACTAAACAGCTGAAGGGGACAGGCGAAGACGTTCACTTACCCTTCCGAGGCTCCAGCAACGATCGGTGATGGAGATCGTCGCATGGCAGAGTCTTTTGGCAATGTCGTGCGGCGCTGGATCCTACAGACGCCGGTAAGTTGCCCAAGCCCTAAAATAGTGTTTCCCAACCAAACCCTGTTTTAGGGCTTGGGCAACTTACCGGCTTCCGTAGGATGCACAGATTAAGAGAGGAAGCCAATTGTTACTGGCCCTCCCCAGCCTAAATAACGCCAGCCTGTTACCGCCTAGGCCCAGGAGCGCAATTTTTGACGCTCCGGGCCTGTTGGTACCGGCTCTTCACAGCACCCCTGTGGCGTTGGGTATCGGGGTAATAATTGGGGGTTAGCGCTAGCTGTTTTTGTGGCTAACGCTAAGCCCGGCTTAGTAATGGACTCCGTCTGTAAGACAGCTTCCACTACTAAGCCTGTCCAGTAAAGTAAAAAAAAAAAAAAAAACACAACAGGTTTAAAAAAATATAATTATTACAAAAAAACACTCCCACACAAGCCCTCGGTAACCATTTTATTAACATCAAGCAAAGAAAAACGCTGGTCGTCGAAGTAGTCCACCAAATCCGAAGGAGTCCACAGGATACACGGATCTGTAGAAGAAGTAACATTTAGGGAGAAAAAACAGTGTTAAAAAAATGTAATAAACACACACACACTAAACGCCGTTTACCACTATTCTGAGCCATGACTACAATTTAGTTATTGAATTAATTGAATAAAAAAAAAAATCAAAAACAAAAGATCCAGAAGGAAACCTAGCAGCCAAACCTATTCAGACAGCAGGAAAAAGACTGTAGTTTGGTGAAAAGAACTCCAAAGCTGCAAATTAATTTATTTAATAAAATGTCAGACATCCGGGGGCCCTTTTGTTTGACTGAGTGCCCGGAGCACGAGCTCCATAAGCACCATTGTTAATCTGGCCCTGCCCATAGCAGCCAATCAGATTGCTTCTTTCATTTTTCAAAGGCCTTGTTAAAAATAAAAGCAGTCTGGTTGCTATGGGCAGCTGGCCAACCTTTCCTCCCCACAGGTTTTGATATATCTCCCCCTTTATCTGTATAAAGCTGTTACATATACTGTTTAATGGGAATAAATAGTGGTCATAGCTGTCAGCATACTTTATTTTTCTTCCCTTAAAGGGGTACTCCACCCCTAGACATCTTATCCTCTATCCAAAGGATAGGGGATAAGATGTCAGATCGCCGGGGTCCCGCTGCTGGGGACCCCCTGGATCTACCATGCAGCACCCACCTGTAGCGGCTTCCGGAACCGCTGGAGGTCCTCAGGCTGAGTCCATCTCGACCACCGGGACGGAAGATCGTGACGTCACGACTCCGCCCCCATGTGTTGTCACACCTCCGCCCCCATGTGTCGTCACACCTCCGCCCCCATGTGGCGTCACACCCCGCCCCTCAATGCAAGTCTATCGGAGGGGGCGTGACAGTTGAACTGTTGCCAGAAAGTTAAACCGATTTGTAAATTTACTTCTAATAGCACCTCAAGGATGATTATATAGAGAAAATATAGATCTATAAAACATTTTAAACTGCCATACATGCTGAAATATTGGAGCAAAATTTGGTAGGTGTGCAGTATTATGTGGTACTAACAGCAAGTGACCCAATATATCAATCATCTGAGGCAATTATATTTTTACAGGTAAAAGCAGATCAAAATAGCAAGAATCTGGGAAAGCTGCAGCAGTGCTCCCGCAATGTGAACATGATGGCAGCAAATGTGGTGGCCTCCACAAGATCAGGTCAAGAACAGATAGAAGAAAAAGGTATTTATTCCTATTATGTTATTTCAAATAGGAATGATTGAAATGTATTGCTATGGTAGAACTAATGATGTTACCTTCCTAGATACCATGGACTTTTCTGGAATGTCTCTCATTAAACTAAAGAAGGAAGAAATGGAAAGCCAGGTAATACACTATGCTTAGTCTGTATGGACATTATCTGGATCTGAAAAGCAGTTAATTCCTATAGGATATGTATTTTCACATGAATACAAGGAAGAGTGCGTGAACATTGGATATAAAGTTTTTCTTAATAGTTGAAGTTAACAAATTCCTTAAAATTGATGGCATGTTTGAGTGGCCACCAGTCGTAGATCACTTGGGGGGGGGGCGCTTAGTCTCCATTGAAGAGGACAAAGCAGCAGTAAGCTTCAGTACTATTTTTTCTACTACATGACTATTTTTTCTACAACATGAAGTAAATTTCCCACTTTTGCCTATGTGTGCCAAATTTATTAACGCCGTGCAACAATTTTGTAAATTTGTCGCACATAGTCAAAAATGAAGTAGAAAAAAACAGGGTTCCTGTTTCCTCTAGGTGAATAAATATTCATAATTGTTCATCTGGCAGAAATGGAATAGAATAAAAATGTGTTAGAGATTGCTTCCCTTCACCTTAATATAATTTTACCTTTGCATTCACTTCTAGGCAGTGGAAGAGAGAGGTGGTGTCTGGTAACTATAAAAGAAAGTATACAAAGCGATTGTCTGAGCTAGTGATTGTGTGTCTATATACAAGAGTGTGACATATAAAGGTGAGTGTAAGTATAAAAGTGAGAGGGACTTAAAATTCAGGGACTTAAAATTCAGGGAGTTTAACTGAAATATTAGTTTTTTTACTGTTAATTTTTGCAATCCCCAAATCTAGTATGGCCTCCATGTTGGAAAAGTCAGTCCAGTGTGCATCTTGCACAATGTATGCAATCCGTGAACAGCAGTTTGAGGGTGCATATTGTTGTGTGAGATGTGTGCGAGTTGTTCCTTTGCAAGCCAAGATCCTGGATCTAGAGGAGCAACTGGCAACACTGAGACGCACAACTTGGAGAGGAGTCTTCTGCTTACTGAGCAAGTACTCTCTGGGGTAGAGGTGGGGAAGGATAGTCAGGCAGCTAGCTGGGTTACAGTTAGAAAACGGGGTAGAAGGAAAAGTGTCAGGGAGGCTAGTCCTGATCTGGCACACCCCAACACGTTTGCCTGGTTGGCAGATGAGGGGGATTCCATTTCAGAGCTAGCAGTACTGCAGCAAGATACTGCCTTTGACCGTCAGGGGGGTGTCTGCTCCAGTAAGGAGGGAAGGAGGAGTGCAGGGCAGGCCAGACATGTACTGGTAGTGGGGAACTCCATTATTAGGGGGACAGAGAGGGCGATCTGTCACAAAGACTGGGCTCGCCGAACAGTGTGTGTGTTGTGTGATCGGGTTGACAGGTTGCTGGGTGGGGCTGGAGAGAACCCAGCAGTCATGGTACATATTGGCACCAATGACAAAGTAAGAGGTAGGTGGAGTGTCCTTAAAAATGATTTCAGGGACTTAGGCCGCAAGCTTAAGACAAAGACCTCCAAGGTAATATTTTCTGAAATATTATCTGTACCATGAGCCACACCAGAGAGGCAGCGGGAGATTACGGAGGTAAACAAGTGGCTCAGAAGCTGGTGTAGGAAGGAGGGGTTTGGGTTCATGGAGAACTGGGCTGACTTCGCTGTCGAATACCGGCTCTACCGTAGGGATGGGCTACACCTCAAAGGGAAGGATGCAGCTGTGCTTGGGGAGAAGATGGCTAGAAGAGTGTTTAAACTCGGGGACTGGGGGGTGGGGAGGGAACCTACAACGTAGAGGGGGAAGATAGTGTAGATAGAGAGGGGGGGACTTATTAATGTACTTGGGGGTGGAGCGGAGGGAGGGGTTAGAATAGTTAATAGGGATAGGCTATATAGGAAGGAAAAATATACATCTTTTGAATTGCATGTTGACTAATGTCAGAAGTCTGACAATAAAACTGACGAACTGGAGAAGTTGATGTCTGAGGAAAATTATGACATAGTGGGTATAACAGAGACCTGGTTGGACGATAGCTGTGACTAGGCGGTCAACATACAGGGTTATACAGTGACCCCCCAACCTACGATGGCCCCGACATACGATCATTTCAACATACGATGGCCTCTCAGAGGCCATCGCATGTTGAAAGCAGCATCAACATACGATGCTTTTTTATGTCGGGGCCATCGCATAAACGGCTATCCGGCAGCGCAGACTGCTTCAGCTGCTGCCGGATAGCCGTTTAAGGTGCCCCGTGTGGTCCGGTGGGTGTTACTCACCTGTACCGGCCACCGGACCGTCCTCTGCGGGATCCCCTGCATCGCCGGCGCTCTCCATCGTCGTCATCGCGCACGCCGTCCCGTCAGCGTGCGCAGCGACGTGATGACGGCGATGAAGAGAAGCAGCAGAGACGGTCCGGGGATGCGGCGACAGCGATGGAGGGCGACATCTAGGGCAGCGGTGTCCGGCGGGCAGCGGTGTGCGGTGGGGACAGGTGAGTATAACCTCCACTTTACATTGCACGGATCCCTCAACATACGATGGTTTCAACTAACGATCGTTCATTTGGAACGGATTACCACTGTTTGTTGAGGGACCACTATAGTCTATTCAGGAAGGATTGTCCAAAACGGAAAGGGGGAGGAGTTTGTCTTTATATGAAATCGAGGCTGAAGGCCACACTACGGGAGGATATATGGGAGGGAAACGATAATGTTGAGTCATTATGGGTAGAAAGATATGGAGATAAAAATAAAAAAATTCTGATAGGGTTTGCTATAAGCCACCAAACATAATGGAAGAGGCAGAAGATCAATTACTTAGGCAAAAAAACAAGGCAGCAAATCATAATGAGGTGATAATAATTGGGGATTTTAACTATCCTGATATAAACTGGATGACTGAGACCTGTGAATCTAATAAAGGAAACAGGTTTCTGACTATAGCTAAAGACAATTATCTGTCCCAAATGGGGCAGGGTCCAACCAGAGGGGGCGCCCTACTGGACTTAATATTCACCAACAGACCTGACAGAGTAACTAATGTGCAAGTAGAAGGACATCTAGGAAATAGTGATCATAATAGAATACATCTCTCGAGGGGCCACAAAAACAATGAACTTTAGGAAGGCAAAGTTTGATCAACTCAGAGAAGCCCTTAACAATATAAGATGTATATACCTTTATGGTAATAAAAGGGTCAGAAATAGAAGAAAACCAATATGGATGAATGAAAATGTTAAGGGGGCAATAAACGACAAAAATAAAACATTTAAACTACTAAAACAGGACGGCAGTGAAGAAGCATTTGACAGCTATAGAGAAAAATGTAAAATATGTAAAAAACAGATAAAAGCCACAAAATTAGAGACAGAAAGTCTCATTGCCAAAGAGAGTAAAAATAACCCCAAAATGTTCTTTAAAGGAGTAGTCCAGTGGTGACTCAGTGGTGAGCAACTTATCCCCTATCCTAAGGATAGGGGATAAGTTGCAGATCGCGGGGGGTCCGATCGCTGGGGCCCCCTGCGATCTCCTGTATGGAGCCCCGACAGCCCGCGGGAAGGGGGCGTGTCGACCTCCGCACGAGGCGGTGGCCAACACGCCCCCTCAATACAACTCTATGGCAGAGCCGAAGCGCTGCCTTCGGCAATCTCCGGCTCTGCCATTGAGATGTATTGAGGGGGCGTGTCGGCCGCCGCTTCGTGCGGGGGTCGACACCCGCTATCTCGGCGGAGAGCCGGGGCCCCGTACAGAGACATCGCAGGGGGCCCCAGCGGTCGGACCCCCCGCGATCTCAAACTTATCCCCTATCCTTAGGATAGGGGATACGTTTTTCACCACTGGACTACCCCTTTAAAGGGGTTCTGCGGTGCTTAAACATCTTATCCCCTATCCAAAGGATAGGGGATAAGATGCCTGATTGCGGGAGTCCCGCCGCTGGGGACCCCCGGGATCATGCACGCGGCACCCCATTTGTAATCAGTCCCCGGAGCGTGTTCGCTCCGGGTCTGATTACGGGCGACTACAGGGTGGGCAGCGTGTGATGTCACGCTCCGCCCTGCAATGCAAGCCTATGGGAGGGGGCATGATAGCTATCGGCACCGGAGAACCCCTTTAACTATATAAATAGCAAAAAGGTTAAAAATGAAAGTGTCGGCCATTTAAAAAACAATAAAGAAGAATTTAAAAACGGGGATCAGGAAAAAGCAAATAAATTAAACAAATTCTTCACCGAGGAAAATGAAATACCAGGTGAAATACAGCGAGATAAGGTAAACTCCCCAGTACAGGTCACCTGTCTAACCCAGGAAGAAATACAGTGCCGCCTACAAAAAATCCAAATAGACAAATCGCCAGATCCAGGTGGCATTCACCCCCGTGTTCTAAATGAATTAAGTAATGTAATAGACAGACCCCTATTGTGGTGCCAATATTTAAAAAGGGGTCAAAAGGTGACCCCCGGAATAATGGGCCTGTTAGTTTAACCTCTGTTGTATGTAAATTGTTTGTGGGGTTTCGAAGGGATGCTATTTTGGAGTATGTTGATAAAAATAAATGTATGACCCCATATCAGCATGGCTTTTTGAGGGATCGGTCTTGTCAAACTAACCTGATCAGCTTTTATGAGGAGGATGGATATCGTATATCTGGAGTTTTCCAAAGCATTTGATACGGTGCCACATAAAAGTTTGGTGCATAAAATGAGAATGCTTGGACTGGGGGAAAATGTGTGCAAGTGGGTAAGCAACTGGCTCAGTGATAGGAAACAGAGGGTGGTTATTAATGGTACTTTTTCTGATTGGGTGACTGTTACTAGTGGGGTACCACAGGGGTCAGTCTTGGGTCCAGTTATATTTAATATATTTATTAATGACCTTGTAGAGGGGTTGAATATTAAAGTAGCAATCATTGCAGATGATACTAAACTCTGTAAAGCGGTAAACACTATAGAGGAGAGTGCACTGTTACAAATGGATCTGCATAGGTTGGCTGTTTGGGCTGCGAAGTGGCAGATGAGGTTCAATACTGATAAATGTAAGGTAATGCACATGGGAAAAAAAATCCGGGCTGGGATTATGTATTAAATGGGGTGCATCAATAGGGGCATAGATGCCCACGACAAGGAAATAATTCTACCACTGTACATATCACTAGTCAGACCACACATGGAATACTGTGTACAGTACTGGGCACCGGTGTACAAGAAAGATATAGTGGAGCTGGAGAGGGTTCATGTCACGATTCGGCAGGCTGGAGGTGGATCCTCTGTGCCAGAGAGGGATTGGCGTGGACCGTGCTAGTGGACCGGTTCTAAGCTGCTACTGGTTTTCACCAGAGCCCGCCGCAAAGCGGGATGGTCTTGCAGCGGCGGTAGCAACCAGGTCGTATCCACTAGCAACGGCTCAACCTCTCTGACTGCTGAAGATAGGCGCGGTACAAGGGAGTAGACAAGAGCAAGGTCGGACGTAGCAGAAGGTCGGGGCAGTCAGCAAGAATCGTAGTCAATATGGCAATAGCAGGAGGTCAAGTACACAGTATGGACAAACACAGTAAACGCTTTCTCTAGGCACTAAGGCAACAAGATCCGGCAGGGGAGTGCAGGGGCAGTGATCAGATATAGTCTGGGAGCAGGTGGAAGCCAATTAAGCTAATTGGGCCAGGCACCAATCATTGGTGCACTGGCCCTTTAAATCTTAGAGAGCTGGCGCGCGCGCGCCCTAGAGAGCGGAGCCGTGCGCGCCAGCACATGACAGCAGGGGACCGGGACGGGTAAGTGACCTGGGATGCGATTCGCGAGCGGGCGCGTCCCGCTGTGCGAATCGCATCCCCGACGGCCATGACAGTGCAGCGCTCCCGGTCAGCGGGACTGACCGGGGCGCTGCGGAGAGAGAGGCGCCGTGAGCGCTCCGGGGAGGAGCGGGGACCCGGAGCGCTAGGCGTAACAGTACCCCCCCCCTTAGGTCTCCCCTTTTCTTTGTCCGGTAACTGCCTCCCCTGGGATGAGGACACCGGGAAAGAATAGAGGGTTTCCTCAACGGCAGGCAGTACAGCAGGAATGGGAATGGGGAGGGAGGGCAGAGGGCGAAGCCTGGCACGGGGCAGTGTGACACCAGGACGGGGGCCATGAGGAGGCACTGAGGCTTGCCTGACGGGACTGGGAGGGGGGGAGAGGCACTTCCCATGGCAAGCAGAGTCCCAGTTCTTGATCTCTCCTGTGGACCAATCAAGGGTTGGGGAATGGCGTTGAAGCCATGGTAGTCCAAGGAGAATTTCGGAAGTGCAATTGGAGAGGACCAAAAACTCAATTTTTTCGTGATGAGGTCCGATGCACATTAGGAGGGGCTCCGTGCGGTAACGCACGGTGCAATCCAACCTGACTCCGTTGACCGCGGACATGTAGAGTGGCTTGACGAGACGGGTCACCGGGATGCGGAATTTATTCACCAAGGAATCCAGAATAAAATTCCCAGAGGCACCAGAGTCCAAGCAGGCCACGGCTGAGAGGGAGGAGTTGGCTGAAGGAGAAATCCGCACGGGCACCGTGAGACGTGGAGAAGCCGACTTTGAATCAAGAGACGCCACACCCACGAGAGCTGGGTGCGAGCGTGCGTTTCCCAGACGTGGAGGACGGATAGGGCAATCCACCAAGAAATGTTCGGTACTGGCACAGTACAGACAAAGATTTTCTTCCCTACGGCGATTCCTCTCTTCCTGGGTCAGGCGAGACCGATCCACTTGCATGGCCTCCTCGGCGGGAGGCCTAGGCGTAGATTGCAACGGAGACTGTGGGAGAGGTGCCCAGAGATCTAAGTCTTTTTCCTGGCGGAGCTCTTGATGTCTCTCAGAAAAACGCATGTCAATGCGAGTGGCTAGATGAATGAGTTCATGCAGGTTAGCAGGAATTTCTCGTGCGGCCAGAACATCTTTAATGTTGCTGGATAGGCCTTTTTTAAAGGTCGCGCAGAGGGCCTCATTATTCCAGGATAGTTCAGAAGCAAGAGTACGGAATTGTATGGCGTACTCGCCAACGGAAGAATTACCCTGGACCAGGTTCAACAGGGCAGTCTCAGCAGAAGAGGCTCGGGCAGGTTCCTAAAAGACACTTCGAATTTCCGAGAAGAAGGAGTGTACAGAGGCAGTGACGGGGTCATTGCGGTCCCAGAGCGGTGTGGCCCATGACAGAGCTTTCCCAGACAGAAGGCTGACTACGAAAGCCACCTTAGACCTTTCAGTAGGAAACTGGTCCGACATCATCTCCAAGTGCAGGGAACATTGTGAAAGAAAGCCACGGCAAAACTTAGAGTCCCCATCAAATTTGTCCGGCAGGGACAAGCGGAGGCTAGGAGTGGCCACTCGCTGCGGAAGAGGTGCAGGAGCTGGCGGAGGAGATGGTTGCTGCTGTAGCAGAGGCAGAAGTTGCGACTGAAGTTGCTGCACCATGGTGGACACTTCCGACAGCTGGTGAGTTAGATGGGCGATCTGTCGGGATTGCTGGGCGACCACCGTGGTGAGGTCAGAGATAGCTGGCAGGGGAACCTCAGCGGGATCCATGGCCGGATCTACTGTCACGATTCGGCAGGCTGGAGGTGGATCCTCTGTGCCAGAGAGGGATTGGCGTGGACCGTGCTAGTGGACCGGTTGTAAGCTGCTACTGGTTTTCACCAGAGCCCGCCGCAAAGCGGGATGGTCTTGCAGCGGCGGTAGCAACCAGGTCGTATCCACTAGCAACGGCTCAACCTCTCTGACTGCTGAAGATAGGCACGGTACAAGGGAGTAGACAAGAGCAAGGTCGGACGTAGCAGAAGGTCGGGGCAGGCAGCAAGAATCGTAGTCAATATGGCAATAGCAGGAGGTCAAGTACACAGTATGGACAAACACAGTAAACGCTTTCTCTAGGCACTAAGGCAACAAGATCCGGCAGGGGAGTGCAGGGGCAGTGATCAGATATAGTCTGGGAGCAGGTGGAAGCCAATTAAGCTAATTGGGCCAGGCACCAATCATTGGTGCACTGGCCCTTTAAATCTTAGAGAGCTGGCGCGCGCGCGCCCTAGAGAGCGGAGCCGCGCGCGCCAGCACATGACAGCAGGGGACCGGGACGGGTAAGTGACCTGGGATGCGATTCGCGAGCGGGCGCGTCCCGCTGTGCGAATCGCATCCCCGACGGCCATGACAGTGCAGCGCTCCCGGTCAGCGGGACTGACCGGGGCGCTGCGGAGAGAGAGGCGCCGTGAGCGCTCCGGGGAGGAGCGGGGACCCGGAGCGCTAGGCGTAACAGTTCAAAGACGGCAGCCAGGGTAATATGGGGAATAGGAGGACTACAGTACCCACAAAGATTATCAGAATTAGGGGTATTTAGTTTAGAAAAAAGAAGGCTTAGGGGAGACCTAATAACTATGTATAAATATATCAGGGGACCTTACTTTATTGTAAAAGCAATGGAATTCTCTGCCTTAGGAGGTGGTTGGTCATGGTTAACTCGGTAAAAGAATTTAAAAGGGGTCTGGATGCATTTTTGGAGAATAATAACATTACAGGCTATGGATTCTAGATCTATAGGGACAGAAAGTTGATCCAGGGATTTATTCTCGTTGCCATATTTGGAGTCGAGAAGGAATTTTTACCTCGAGTATGAGGGTTTTTTGCCTTCCTTTGGATCAACTCAGTAGGGACTCATTAGGGTTATAGGTTGAACTTGATGGACTCTGGTCTTTTTTTCAACCTTAAGAACTATGTTACTATGTTATATATAACGCTTGGTCAGTGGGGTAACAATACATTTGGGGGCCCCCTGTGAGGCCTACTGAGGAGGCCCCTAAGCTCTTCCTCCACAAGGTATTCCACACCCATGCCAATGTACCCCACCTATACCAAATTGCTCCACCCATACTGATATGCATCACCCATAGGCATTTTCTATGGACTTATGAAGAGCATTTGTAAGTAATACTTACATTAGTTTTTTTAAATGTCACTGTAGTGTACAATATATAGCTTAGATAAAATAAGACAATTATCTATGTTTTACAACCAAAGTAAATAAATAAGGGAGGAATGCCACACACTGCACCATCTGGATAAAATAATATAGCCACACACTGCACCCTCTGAATATAATACAGCCACACACTGCACCATCCGAATATAATACTGCAAGATACTGCACCTTCTGAATATAATACTGCAGGAAAAACACACACTCTGAATATAATAGGGCCACACACTGCACCCTCTGAATATAATACTGCAAGAGACTGCACCCTCTGGATATAATACTGCAAGATACTGCACCCTCTGAATATAATACGGCAAGATACTGCACCCTCTGAATATAATACGGCCACACACTGCACCCTCTGAATATAATATAACCACACACTGCACCCTCTGAATATAATACTACTATACACTGTGCACTTTAAATATAATATTACCACCCACTGCTAACTCTGCATATAAAACTAATACACACTTGCACTTTGTCTTCATGTAGTGGGGGTTCGGTAAGCTCCTCTAAGCTACTGCAGATTTTTACTTTCACTTTAGACGCCATGATCGGCAATGATCACAGCTTCTAAAGGGTTAAATGACGGGCAGCGGCAGGATCGCCACTGCCTGTCGTAAGCAGTGAGTGTCTGGCTACTGATGGTAGCCGACACTTACTCCTCTGAAGCGAGCACAGCTCCTGCGCACGCTTTAAAGCCACTTAAGGCGTCGGGGTGTACAAATATGCTCTGCTTTCTTAAATACCTGGGAACAAGGGCGTTCCTGTACTCCTGCATCCCTTCCATATTAAAAGTTGAAATCACCCCCCTTTTCCCAAATTCCATATAAAAAATATGTAAACATAATAAAAATAATCAAATTTAGTATAGCCATGTACGTAATTGTCTGATCTATTAACACCTTAAGAACGCAGGGCGTACAGGTACTCCCTGATGTCCTGGTACTTAAGGACTCAGGGTGTACCTGTACGCCCTGAGTATTTCCAGTCTCCGCCGCTTTCCGGGCAGGAATTGGACCGTGATGCCTGCTGAAATCGTTCAGCAGGCATCCTGGCATATTGCCGAGGGGGGTCCTGTGACCCCTCACACCCCATATCGCCGGTCAATTCAGACTGATATGCAGCGATTCCGGGTCAATCGAGTCACATGTGACCCGATGACCCGGAAAAGGAGGGTGATCAGTGGTGTAATATACACCACCAATCACCTTCCGTACTGTACTGGGACGTGGCAGTGTTGCCACCCCCGAGGACAGCTGTGATTGGCCGGTCAGAACGACAGCACCAATCACGGCAGTATGGGGAGGAGGGTGAGAAGCATGCTGCTCCGTCCTGCCCCCCATTTGCTTTTCATCTGGTGTGCAGGACAGAGCACCTTGCCGCTTCTCCCCCCTCAGTGAAAAATAAGTGCCCCTTGGCACCGTTTTTGTGCCCCCTGGCACATTAGAAGTTAGGGTCAGTTTTAGGGTAGGCAGGGACAGTTTAGGATAAAAAAAAAACATCTGCAGGTGTCCGCGGGTCTGCAGCACCTTTAGCTGCATGAGCTGGGCACTACAAGGTCGCTGCGGTCTGCCCCCAGTCTTTTTTTGGGGCGCAGACCTTTTTTTTTTGGCTAACTGTGTGGCCAGACCCTCTTCCATATAAACGAGCGGCCGGCCACCGTTAGCCAATCGCCCACCCACCGCTGATCAGTTCCGTAATACTGATCAGCATTTTTTTGTGATGCAGGCATTTTTTCAGGGTTATAGCGGCTTTTTAATTTTTTGCACCTTTAAGTGGTCTGTGCCATCAGCAGCAGGCCAGTGCTGAGTAGATTGTCCGTGCCTCTGTGTGCGGCCTGCCCTCACCGCTGTCAGTGATTTATCACTGATCAGCGTTTTTTTTAAGGTTCAGGCGGGTGCTTTTTTTTCGGTTTTGCGTTTTTTTATTTAATTTTTAAGGTTTTTTGTGTGGGGGTCTGTGTTAGTTTTGAAACCTATTGACCAAGGCATAAACCCTTGGTCACTAATACCCTTATTCAATTCCCACCTCTGAAACTTAACTGTTATTTAACTCTTGTAAAATGAAGAGTCACTTTGAAAACACAATCCCCTAGTGTGTTTGTCAGTATCCATTCAGTAATAACTCTGCAGGTCCACTGGTTAGCACAACACTCTGTTAACATACTGCTGGGATTGTTTATTAAAAGCTCAAAATTTTCTCTTATCTCACGCTTATTAAAAGCTCTACATGTTTCGTTACATTTCGTTACATCAGTAAGGTCTTCAGGAGGGAAACGGGTATCAATCTGTTCTGCCAGCTAGCTCACTATTTATGCACTCCATACATTCATTAGCGCCGCCATTTGTCCAATCAACACAGTGGTCTCAGTGGCTAAGTGTCATTTACCTATTGGTGTTCCAACCTGTTCCAAAACACCCACATATATCAACAAATCACAGGGTCTTACCTGCCTCATCAGTCAGCATTGTGTGATGTGCTTTTTGCTCGCCGCTCACCTGGTTCTGTAACTAGCACATGCGCACACATCCCGGGCCGGGATTCCAAGTTTGCGCATGCGCATTGAATTCAAATTGGCCCTGAGTCTCCAGCATGGAATAGATTAGTTCTCCTATGCCGGCCTATGCACACGCATGCTTAATAGCTCGATATGGAAACTTGTTCTTCACAGCTCAATTGTGGGATGACTAATAGAGGTCTGAATATATATCCATCCCAATTAATCAGATTCATATCTTTACTGTTTGTTTATTTGTACTGCTCAAGCTTTCCATTAGTTGCTTTTAGCCTTTGATAATGGAATAGCCTGTATTGGCTGCCCATGCAGAATAGATTGAACCTATTCGTGACATTATTATGGGATTAACCACCTTTTGGCCTCACCAGGTATCTTTTTACTTTTGTAATGACACACCATATATATATAAAAAATAATAAATCATTTTGAACAGTGCATCAGGATTTTAGAAAGATAAAGCTAGAAATCCCAATCTTGCATAAAGACTCAAAAAATGATAAGTCACTTATCCAATCAATAACATCTGTTGCAATTCTTACAAAAATGCTGAGAATGAGAAACCTTCATTCAGTCCATTAGGTGACAAACTTCTTAACCTGTATATCCACTTAGCCTCTTCTCTAAGGAGGAGCCTTTTCTCAGGCCCAGGGTCAATTGACATAGCCCCCGGAATCTTAACTCCTGTATTCTGCCTCCATGTACCGAATGTATGTGCCTAGACACGAGCTTATCTGCCCCCGTTCCTATATTACTCAAATGTTGACAGATCCTTTGCCTGAACTCCTGGGTAGTCTCACCCACATAGAGTTTTGGGCATCCACAACAGGCGATATAGACAATATTTTTCGATTTACAATTAATAAATTGTCTAATTTCAAATTCACGGTTGTCAACCGGATTTGTAAATTTCTTTATTCCCGGTAAGTATGGGCAGAAGCTGCATTGTCCACAGCTATAGGAGCTAGTAGTTCTACTACTCAACCAAGGTCTATTTTCTTGTGGAAGATGTCTCCGTACAAGTAGATCCCTCAAGTTGGATCCTTGCCGAAAAGTCATTTTCGGTTTTCTACCTACAGCTTAAACTAAGTCTGAGTCTCCTGATAACAAATACCAATGGCGACATAGTATCCTCATGACCTCATCCGTCTTTCCATTGTAATGGATGTATATTTATATATATATATATATATATATATATATATATATATATGTGTGTGTGTGTGTGTGTGTCTATGCAGAATAAAAAGACTATTTGACAAAGCCCATCCCCTGCCCATGCTCCTTGCTTTTTCTCCTCCCATTGAGTAAAGGAATTTCCTGTTCTAGCCAATGCCTGAAGTCTTCTTAAATATGTAAAACAGAAAGACCATAACTTATATGGTATGCCAAAGCTATACTCACCTCCCTAGTGAGGGTGGGAACTTGTGCATATTGCAATGTCTATATTAGCTGGATGATTGCCAGATAAACTTGGAGAAGTATTTTATCACTGACAATGTGTGTCTGTGGGATTTACTTATTGTGCATGCACTTAATCTGATAAAGTAAATAAATGTGGCCGGGAGTTAGATATTTACTAGGTCACTGATAAAATCCATATCACCATCATAGGTGCCAATAAACCGAATAATTTGTTGTGAGGATTGTTGTCTTGGTTGTTGTTGACCAAGGAGTTCACTTCTCTCACTCCTCATAGCTCTGTGATAGGCCGATTTGAGATGCCTCCTCAGGTATCCCTGCTGTCTAAACCAGTGGAATAGCTCTTTACTCTCCTTTAAAAAGGAAGTTTCTTCTGAGCAGTGCCATTTGGCCCTCAAATATTGGCCATCCGGTATGCTCCTCCTCAATGATCCCGGGGGCCAACTATCCCAATGTAAAAGGGAATTAACTGATATTGGTTTTCTGTATATTGCAGTCTGTAACTTGTTGTCATCATCCATGTAAATGTGAAGGTCCAGGAAATTGATAGCTTGGACACCAATTTTGTACATAAAAGCCATGCCTATCTCGTTCTGGTTAAGTGCTTTTACAAACTCAGAAAACAACTCCCTCTCACCATCCCACAAAACGAGGACATTATCTATGTAATGTCCCAAAATAAAATGTACTCCATGTTTAAACTCAAAGTGTCACCAAAAACAATAGTGCCCTTCCACCACACCAAAAATATATTTGCATAATTAGGTGCACACAACGCCCCTATGGCAGTGCCTTGTGTCTGGTGATAGTGTTTGCCATAAAAAAAAAATAGTTATGTGTAAGTAAAAAAAATCCAATAATGCATATACAAAATGTGTATTGTGCTCTGTGAAATAGGTGCTTTTGGTGCTCAAAAAATGCCTTACAGCTTTGAGGCCTAGTTCATGACGGATGTTGCTGTACAAACTTCCAACATCTAAGCTGGCCAAAATCATATTCCCAGTGACAGTGATGTCCTGTATTTTGAGTGTATCTTTCGTGTCGCGTAAATTTGAAGGCAGTAAGGTGACAAAAGGTGCATAAACATAATCCAAATACACACTCGCCCCCTGTGGCAAGCAATCATTGCCAGACACAATCGGGCGTCCCCTAATATTATTTGTGGATTTATGTGTTTTGGGCAAAGAATAAAACGTGGCTAAGGTGAGGTGAGGGTTAAACATATATTAAAATTCTTGTTCTGAGATCAATGATTTCTCTCTGGCCTCACCTAATAATCTCTTAAAGGACTCCAGATACATTTTTGTGGGATCAGACGGAAGAACTTTCTATTTCTCAGTATCCGATTGAGAAGATCCATGATCATATTAACGTACTATGTTCTATCTAGTACTATAAAATTTCTGCCTTTATCTGAGGGCTTGATGACTATTAAGTCATCCGCCCTCAGACTCTCTAGGCCTCTTTGTTCCTCAAGTAATAAGTTGTCACTTCCATATGGTTCTGAATACAGATATTCTCAATATCACGAGTCACCAATTCAACAAACGTCTCAACATTAGGAAACTGTGAAAATTGAGGGGTAATTTGAGACCTGGGTTTCAAGTCAGTGAACGGAGCCACAAATTGTAAGTGATAACCCTCACTCTCCAAGAATAACTCATGAAGGTCATTATGCGCTTCCTCTTCCCTTTGTAACAAGGATCGCGGATCCGAATCTCGCTGGGCATGCCATTTGTGAAGTGCAACTTTTCTGGCAAACAAATTAATGTCTTTAGCTCCTTGGGGACGGAGCCCATTATAACCCTAGGGGCGGGAGCATTTTTTGCAATTCTGACCACTTTAAGCATTAATAACTCTAGGATGCTTTTACTTTTCATTTTGAATCCGAGATTGTTTTTTCATGACATATTCTTCTTCATGTTAGTGGTAAATTTTTGTCGATACTTGCATCATTTCTTGGTGAAAAATTCCAAAATTTTATGAAATAATTGAAAATTTAGCATTTTTGGAACTTTGAAGCTCTCTGCTTGTAAGGAAAACAGACATTCCAAATAAATGATATATTGATTCACAAATACAATATGTCTACTTAATGTTTGCATCATAAAGTTGACATGTTTTTACTTTTGGAAGACATCAGAGGGCTTCAAAGTTCAGCAGCAATTTTTCAATTTTTCACAAAATTTTCAAAATCAGAATTTTTCAGGGACCAGTTCAGTTTTGAAGTGGATTTGAAGGGCCTTCATATTACAAATACCCCATAAATTACCCCATTATAAAAACTGCACCCCTCAAAGTATTCAAAATGACATTCAGAAAGTTTGCTAACCCTTTAGGTGTTTCACAGGAATAGCAGAAAAGTAAAGGAGTAAATTCAAAATCTTGATTTTTTACACCATCATGTTCTTGTAGACCCAGTTTTTGAATTTTTACAAGGGGTAATAGGAGAAAAAGCCCCCCAAAATTTGTAACCCAATTTCTCTCGAGAAAGGAAATACCACACATGTGTATGTCAAGTGTTCGGAGGGCGCAGTAGAGGGCTCAGAAGGGAAGGAGCGACAATGGGATTTTGGAGAGTGATTTTTTCTGAAATGGTTTTTGTCACATTTAGGAAGCCCCTATGTGCCAGAACAGCAAAAAACAAACAAACACATGGCATAGTATTTTGGAAACTACACCCCTCAAGGCACGTAAAAAAGGGTCCAGTGAGCCTTAACACCCCACAGGTGTTTGACGACTTTTCGTTAAAGTCGGATATGTAAATGAAAAACAAATTTTTTCACTAAAGTGCAGTTTTTCCCCCCAAAATTACCATTTTTACAAAGGGTAATGCGAGAAAATGCCCCCTAAATTTGTAACCCCATCTCTTCTGAGTATGGAAATACCCCATGTTAGGGCTTAAAATGCTCTGTGGGCGAACTACAATGCTCAGAAGAGAAGGAGTCACATTTGGCTTTAGGAAAGCTAATTTTGCTGAAATGGTTTTTGGGGGGCATGTGGCATTTAGGAAGCCCCTATGGTGCCAGAACAGCACAAAATACCCACATGGCATATTATTTTGGAAACTACACCCCTCAAGGCACATAACAAGGGGTACAGTGAGCCTTAAACACCCCACAGGTGATTGACGAACTTTCGTTAAAGTGGGACGTGAAAATGAAAAATTTGATTTTTAACACTGAAATGCTGGTGTTACCCAAAACTTTTCATTTTCACAAGGAGCAATAGGAGAAAATGCCCCACACAATTTGTAACCCCATTTCTCTCGAATAAGGAAATACCTCATATGTGTATGTAAAGTGCTCTGTGGGTGCACTAGAGGGCTCAGAAGGGAAGGAGCAACATTGGGCTTTTGGAGAGCGAATTTTGCTGAAATTGTTTTTGGGGACATGTCGCATTTAGGAAGCCCCCCATGATGCCCGAACAGTAAAAAAAAAAACACATGGCATACTATTTTCGAAACTACACCCCTCACAGAACTTAATGAGCATTTATACCCCACTGGCATTTTACAGATCTTTGGAACAGTGGGCTGTTTTTACGGACGACTGTTCAAAAAATCTGTCAGACACCTGTGGGGCGTAAATGCTCACCGTACCCCTTGTTACATTCCGTGAGGGGTGTAGTTTCCAAAATGGGGTCACATGTGGAGGGGGTCCACTGTTCTGGCACCATGGGGGCTTTGTAAACACACATAGCCTTCAATTCCAGCCTAATTCTTTCTCAAAAAGCCCCATGGCGCTCCTTCTCTTCTGAGCATTGTAGTTCGCGTGCAGAGCACTTTACTTCCACATATGGGGTATTTATACACTCAGAAGAAATGGGGTTACAAATTTTGAGGGGCTTTTTTCCTATTAACCCTTGCAAAAAGGAAAAATTTGGAGTAACGCCAGCATTTCAGGGAAAAAAAACTAAATTTTTAATTTTCATGTCCAACTTTAACGAAAATTTGTCAAAGACCTGAAGGGTGTTGTCACGAACCGGCAGGACTGGTAGTGAATCCTCTAGACCAGAGAGGCGATGGCACGGGCCGTACCAGGGGAACGGAGTCTAAGGGACTACTGGTCTTCACCAGGGCCCGCCGCAAAGCGGGATGGACTTGCAGCGGCAGGTAGCCCCCAGGTCGTTCCCCCAATAGCGGCTCGACCTCTCTGGCAGCTGATATGGTGAAGTACACAGGGAGCAGGCAAAGGCATAGTCAGACGTAGCAAAGGTCAGGGCTGGCGGCAAGGGTTCACAGGCGAGTAGACGGTAGCAACGGATTCGGCAACAGGCAAGAATATACAGGCTACAAGGAATGCTTTCTCAGAGGCACAAGGCGCAAAATCCGGCAAGGGCAGGAAGGGGTAGGCAACTTTTATTGGGAAGGAGCAGCGGTCATTAGCCAGCGCACCAATCAATCGTGCGCTGGCCCTTTAAATTTACTGAAGGTGGCACGCGCGCCCTAGAGAGCGGGGCCGCGCGCGCCGGGAAGCAGAGAGTGTCAGCGTAGGGAACGAGGCGCCGGGTAAGATAGACTGAGACGCGACGCGTGTGCTGGGACCAGCCGCCACGGCAGCCGCGTCCCTGACACAAGTGATCCCTTGCTTCCGGTCAGTGTGTCTGAGCGGGAGGCACCAGGATCCTGAGGAAGCGGGCGCTCCGGTCCGGAGGCGGGGACTGGATGACAGGTGTTAAGGCTCACTATACCCCTTGTTACGCTCCGTGAGGGGTGTAGTTTCCAAAATGGGGTCACATGTGGGTGATTTTTTTTTGCGTTCATGTCAGAACCCCTGTAACGATCAGCCACCCCTGTGCAAATCACCAACTTAGGCCCCAAATGTACATGGCGCTCTCTCACTTCTGAGCCATGTAGTTCGTCCGCAGAGCATTTTACGTACACAGAACTCCGTACTCAGAAGAAATTATGTTACAAATTTTGGGGGTCATTTTCTCCTTTTACCTCTTGTGAAAATGAAAAGTATGGGGCAACACCAGCATGTTAGTGTAAATTTTTTTTCTTTTTTTTACACTAACATGGTGGTGTAGCCCCCAACTTTACCTTTTCATAAGGGTTAAAAGGAGAAAAATCGCCCCAAAATTTGTAATGCAATTTCTCCCGAGTACAGAGATACCCCATATGTGGCCCTAAACTGTTGCCTTGAAATACGACAGGGCTCTGAAGTGAGAGAGCACCATGCGCATTTGAGGCCTAAATAAGGAATTTGCAATAGGGGTGGACCCGGTTACCTACAGTAAAACCCTACAGCAATGTTTCCCAAACAGGGTGCCTCCAGCTGTTGCAAGACTCCCAGCCTGCCAGGACAGTCTATGGCTGTCCGGCAATACTGGGAGTTGTGGTTCTGCAACAGCTGGAGGCTCCCTTTAGGAAACACTGCCGTATGAGGCGTTTTTCATTTTTATTGGGGGGGGGGGGGGGACGAGACGTGTAAGGGGGTGGATATGTAGTGTTTTACTTTTTATTATTTGTTAGTGTAGTGTAGTGTAGTGTTTTTAGGGTACATTCACACAGGCGGGGGTTCACAGTAAGTTCTCCACTGGGAGTTTGAGCTGCGGTGGAAAATTTGCCGCAACTCAAACTTGTAGAAGGAAACCCACTGTAAACCCGCCCGTGTGAATGTACCCTGTACATTCACATGGTGGGGGCACCCCAAACCTTCAGCTGTTACAAAACTACAACTCCCAGAATGCACTGACAGACCGTAGTTTTACAACAGCTCTAGGCACACCGGTGGGGAATCACTGAGTTAGAAAACAGACTCTAGCTCAGTGATTCCAACCAATGTGCCTCCAGCTGTTGCAAAACTACAACTCCCAGCATGTATGGTCTGTCAGTGCATTCTGAGAGTTGTAGTTTTGCAACAGCTGGAGGCACGCGGGTTAGAATCACTGAGTTAGGAAACAGACTCTAGCTCAGTGTTTCCCAACCAGTGTGCCTACAGCTGTTGCAAAACTACAATTCCCAGCATGGCCAGACAGTCAGGGATGCTGGGCGTGTAGTTCTGCAATATCTGGCCCTTCAGATGTTGCAGAACTACAACTCCCAGCATGCCTGGACAGTTTGGGCATGCTAGGAGTTGTAGTTATGCAACAACTGGGGAAGAACAGTTTGGAGACTGCTAAGTAGTGGTCTCCAAACTGTATCCCTCCAGATGTTGCAGAACTACAACTCCAAGCATGCCCAGACTGTCCAAGCATGCTGGGAGTTGTAGTTCTGCAACATATGAAGGGCCAGATATTGCAGAACTACATGCCCAGCATCCCTGGCTGTCTGGCCATGCTGGGAATTGTAGTTTTGCAACATCTGGAGGGCTACAGTTTAGAGACCACCGTATAGTGGTCTCCAAACTGTGCCACTTCAGATGTTGCAAAACTACAACTCCCAGCATGCCCAGACAGCCTTTGGCTGTGTGGGCATGCTGGGAGTTGTAGTTTTGCAGCTTTTAGAAGGCCACAGTGAAGATCACTTACCACGATCTTCACTGCAGCCTTCTCCACCGCGCTTTCCGGTGTGCACCTCCTGCCATTGGTGGTCAGCCTGACCGACCAATGGCAGAGGATAGGAGGGGGTGGCAACACTGCCACCTCACTCCTATCCTTTAGGATGGTTGGAGCTGTCTCTGACAGCTCCAATCATTCTTATTTTCTGGGCGATTGGGTCACCAGTGACCCGAATGGCCTGGATCGCGGGCAAATCGCTGGTCTGAATTGACCAGTGATTTGCCGCGATCGCCGACATGGGGGGGTCTCAGGACCCCCCTAGGCATTGCCACGGGATGCCTGCTGATAGATATCAGCAGTCATCCCGGTCCGATCACCGTCCGTCGAGCGACAGTGAACGGAAATGCCGAGGTGTATGGATATGTTAAGTGACGGGACGCGAGGGCGTATGCATACACCCTCCGTCCCCAAGGAGTTAATCCAGTTGAATTTATTAAACTTTGGTACTGGTGCAAAGGATAAACCACGACATAACAACTTCTCCTCAGTTCTGCTTAATTCCCACACAGAGAAATTGTAAACTCGCAACTCTTTATTGGGCCCAGTCTCTATGTTTAATCCATCATCCGTAATTTTGTTAGCGGGTGTGGACCTAAAAAAGGCATTCCTCCTTGTTCGGGGAGCCTGTGTCAAAGCCATAGGCATTGTTGTCTGACTCAATGCTGTACCCTCTAATCTGTTGCTCCCTTGTCGGGAGGGAATCTGACCATTGGTGGTTATGCCCAGATTCAATGGTGGTCCCAATGGACCAACTGATGATAAACCACCACCACCACCAACTGCTCCTGAGATATTCAGGCCTAGCTGTGTGTTTCTGCTTGGTTGGATAGGTCCTGGACATGTTGGATACCGCTGTGTTGGTACACTATAGGGTCTGGGTTAAAAGGCTGTCTTATTACTCTGTTGTCTCCCCCTATAGTATTTTGCTTTCCTTATGGTTGCTGGGACCCACTCATATCTGAGAAACCACTCTCTGTGCCTGATGCATCTGATTCGGAATATGACCCGAAACAGTTGGGGGTCTTCTCTGACCTCGATTTTGGCTTTTGTAGGTATATACCTGATCAGAGGCAAAGTCAGTATAATCCCTCATAAAATTCTTATGCTTTTTTTCTCTTATTTTACTTACTGTTCCAATACTTACTTACTGAAATGTACAAATCCAGTTGACAACCGTGAATTTTAAATTAGACAATTTATTAATTGTAAACCGAAAAATATTGTCTATATTGCCTGTTATGGATGCCCAAAACTCTATGTGGGTAAGACTACCCAGGAGTTCAGGCAAAGGATCGGTCAACATTTGAGTACTATAAGAATGGGGGGGGGGGGGGGGGGGGGGCAGATACGCTCGTGTCTAGGCACATACATGGACATGGAGGCAGAATACAGGAGTTAAGATTCTGGGGGCTATGTCAATCGACCCTGGGCCTGAGGAAGGGGAATATTGACAAGACCCTCCTTAGAGAAGAGGCTAAGTGGATATACAGGTTAAGAAGTTTGTCACCTAATGGACTGAATGAAGGTTTCTCATTCTCAGCATTTTTGTAAGAATTGCAATAGATGTTATTGATTGGATAAGTGACTTATCGTTTTTGAGCCTTTCCGCAAGATTGGGATTTCTAGCTTTAACTTTCTAACATCCTGATGTGCAGTTCATAATGATATTATTTTTATTATATACAGTCATGGCCGTAAATGTTGGCACCCCTGAAATTTTTCAAGAAAATGAAGTATTTCTCACAGAAAAGGATTGCAGTAACACATTTTGCCATGCACATGTTTATTCTCTTTGGGGGAGATTTATTAAAACCTGTGCAAAGGAAAAGTTGCCCAGTTGCCTATAGCAACCAATCAGATTGCTTATTTCATTTTGCAGAGGCCGTGTTAAAAATGAAAGAAGCCATCTGATTGGTTGCTATGAACAACTGGGCAACTTTTCCTCTGCACAGGTTTTGATAAATCTCTCCCTTTTGTGAGTATTGGAACTAAACCAAAAATGGGAGGAAAAAAAGCTAATTGGACATAATGTCACACCAAACTCCAAAAATGGGCAGGACAAAATTATTGGCACCCTTAACTTAATATTTGGTTGCACACCCTTTGGAAAAAATTACTGAAATCAGTCGCTTCCTATAAAAATCAATAAGCTTCTTACCCCTCTCAGCCGGAATATTGGACCACTCTTCCTTTGTAAACTGCTCCAGGTCTCTCTTATTGGAAAGGTGCCTTTTCCCAACAGCAATTTTAAGATCTCTCCACAGGTGTTCAATAGGATTTAGATCTGGACTCATTGCTGGTCACTTCAGAACTCTCCAGCGCTTTGTTGCCATCCATTTCTGGGGGCTTTTTTATGTACGTTTGGGGTCATTGTCCTGGTGGAAGACCCAAGATCTTGGATGCAAACCCAGCTTTCTGACACTGGGCTGTACAGTGTGACCAAAATCCGTTGGTAATCCTCAGATTTCATGATGCCTTGCACACATTCAAAGCATCCAGTGCCAGAGGCAGCAAAACAATCCCAAAATATAATTGAACCTCCACCATATTTCACTGTAGGTACTGTGTTCTTTTCTTTGTATGCCTCATTCCATTTTTGGTAAACAGTGGAATGATGTGCTTTACCAAAAAGCTCTGTCTTGGTCTCATCTGTCCACAAGACGTTTTCCCAGAAAAATTTTGGTACAATGTAGTCTTGCTTTTTTATGTCTGTGTCAGCAGTGGGGTCCTCCTGGGTCTCCTGCCATAGTGTTTCATTTCATTTAAATGTCGACAGATTGTTCACGCTGACACTGATGCTCCCTGATCCTGCAGGATAGCTTGAATATCTTTGGAACTTGTTTGCGGCTGTTTATCCACCATCCGGACTATCCTGTGTTCACACCTTTCTTCAATTTTTCTCTTCCCTCCACGCCCAGGGAGATTAGCTACAGTGCCATGGGTTGCAAACTTCTTGATAATGTTGTGCACTGTGGACAAATGCAAATCTAGATTTCTGGAGATGGACTTGTAACTTTGAGATTGTTGATATTTTCCCACAATTTTGGTTCTCAGACAGTTCTCTTCTCTTTCTGTTATCCATGCTTAGTGTGGCACACACAGACACACAATGCAAAGACTAAGTGAACTTCTCTCCTTTTTATCTGCTTTCAGGTGTGATTATTATATTGCCCACACCTATTACTTTCCCCAGGTGAGTTTGAAGGAGCGTCACATGCTTGAAACAATGTTATTTTTCCACAATTTTGAAAGGGTGACAATAATTTTGTCCAGCCCATTTTTGGAGTTTGGTGTGACATTATGTCCAATTAGCTTTTTTCCTCCCTTTTTTGGTTTATTTCCAAAATACACAAAGGGAAAAACATGTGTATAGCAAAACATATGTTACTGCAATCCTTTTCTGTGAGAAATACTAAATTTTCTTGGAAAATGTCAGGGGTGCCAACATTTACGGCCATGACTGTATATGGTGAAATCTAATGCTTGGTTCCCTTCAGCTAGCATCTTGCCCATAGAGGGCGGTCACTTGCCCCATGAATTTTATGACTTGTGCTATAAGATTTTGATCCTGGTCAATACATCATCAAAAAGAAAACCCCAACTACCTCTAGTATGTAGCCAATAATGCGTATTCAGTGTATTCAGAAGGTCTTCAGACTCTTTCACTTTTTTTTTCACCACATTTTGTTACGTTGTGGCCTTGTGCTAAAATCAACAAAAGTCATGTTTCCCCCCATAATTCTGCACTCAATGGGGGAATTTATCATTGGTTTTTCCATTTTTGTGCTTATAATTTGTCACAAAATGTATCTCAGTTGCTGTTTAGAGACTTTTTATTGCGACTTTTGCTAAAGAAGCTTTTTCTAAAGTTGTGTAGCTCTGCCATAGTCTGGTTAACTTTTTGCAGTGGTTAGGAATTTATCATAGAGATTTGTTGCACAATTCTTCTTGAATCAACATTAGCCCAAAACTGGCTGGGAATAGCATTTTTTTTTAAAGTCCCACATTTTGGCGCACAAGTTAAAAAGTCACAGAGGAGGCACCATACAAAGTGGAGTACTGAAGTAAAAACGTGTACTAGCACCATATTTATCACATGCCCTGCACCATTTAAAGGAAATCTGTCACCAGTGTCACCTGCACTAACCTGTCGGTACCCACAGATAGTGCAGGTGACACTGATGACAACGGTACTTACCTTGTCCCGTTCCGTGGCGGGGATCTTCGGTAATTTCCTCCGTTAGCTCCAGTCCCAGCAGCTGGCTTGGGGCATGGGCGGAGCTTACTGACATCACCGCTGCTGCTCCCTGCTGGGTCCCGCTGTGGGAGAACAGCACCGGTGACATCAGTAAGCTCCGCCCGTGCCCCAAGCTGGGAGCTAACGGAGGAGATTACCGAAGATCCCCGCCACGGAATCGGACAAGGTGAGTATAGTTGTCATCAGGGTCACCTGCACCGGTACCGACAGGTTAGTTCAGGTGACACTGGTGACAGATTTCCTTTAATACATTTGGCGCATATACACATTTTCCACCACACAAATTAAAGGGGAAGTCTTTAACCTACGCTACTCTTGATAAATGTCCTTCAAAACACCAAAATGAGAATGTGAAAACTGATTTTTCAAATTTTGAAACATTTATGAAAAAAGTAAAAACTAAAATTTTGCAGGGATATATAAGTATTCGGACACTATACTTTGTGGTTCAGTGATTACAGCCTCCACTCTTCTTCGGTATGATGCCTCACTGCCCTGGATTTGGGGATTTTCTGCCTTTTGAGCAGGTTGGATGGAGACGGTCGGTGGAAGTCATTTTTGGCTCTTTCAGCAATTAGACAGGAGGAGGGCCACCCTGTTACCCATTTTGCACCGACTCAATACAATTGCAGGGTCCTGATGGGTTTCTATGGCAACCAGGAATCCAAACAAGGCCCCTAGGTCTGCCTCCGGTATAAGGCTACATTCACACTACGATTATGCAATATGGGTGTCAGAAATTATTTGACTCCTTTAGGCTCATTCAAATGAAAGGGAGTCGGCGGGGCTTCGGCGGCGGACGGTTTTTACATTTCCCCGCCGGGCCCATGCTGCATCCCATTCATTTGAATGAGCCGGAAGGAGTCAGTGACTTTGGTCAGCTCATTTCTTAACTGTATGGGGGAGATTTATCAAAACCTGTGCAATGGAAACGTTGCCCATAGCAACCAATCAGATCTCTTCTTTAATTTTGCAGAGGTCTTGTTTAAAATGAATGAAGCGAGCTGATTGGTTGCTATGGGCAACTTTTCCTCTGGACAGGTTTTGATAATTCTCCCCCTATGAGTTTTTTTTTTTTTGCCAGACTGAAAACCGTAGTCTGCCATATCTGGAGCGGGCACTGTGAGATTGGGCATTTGGAGCAGGCACTATAAGATGGGATATTAGGAGCAGGTCCTATGACAGGGGGCATGTTAGGTAGGCATAACAGGTGGGGGCATTTGGAGCAGGCTGTATAAGATTATGGGGTAGGGCAGTGTTTCCCAACCAGGGGGCCTCCAGCTGTAGCAAAACTACAACTCCCAGCATGCCCGGACAGCCTTCGGCTGTCCGAGCATGCTGGGAGTTGTAGTTTTGCTACAGCTGGAGGCCCCCTGGTTGGGAAACACTGGGGTAGGGGACCTATAATGGGCACTATTGGGTTGAGGGCCAAGCGTAGGCTGCCACAAGATGGCGCACGTTACAGCTAAAGACCTGTCTTTCCAGGGCTACGCTCTACCCTCCTCGGGATAATAGGAAATGCTTGTTCGTCATTTCCTGGAGCCGGGACAGACTCTGGTTGTTTATAGCAACGCGGCTCCGGCGGCCATGCCTGTCTGTCAGCGCTGTATTTTGGCTCTGTTAGCGGCTGCGGTGTGTGGAGCGGCGGCCTCTGGCACTGCAGGACCCGATACCAGGGACTATTTCTCTGTGGACAATGTGACGGAGTATGGCGACCTGCTGGGAAATGACACCGGGGAGGGAGCCTCTACCTCTGCCCCTGGGGAGTATACAGGATCGCCCCCCAGTGGAGCGTATCTTCCCGCGGACACGCATTCGGACTCTCCGGGAGAAGATGTCACCACGTCTAGGCCCCCGGTGACTGTAGAACTGCCCGTCTCCACCGAGCTCCCCCAGCCCCGCTCCATCCCTGCCCTGATAACCCCCGGTAAGCAGACTCGTGCTCTCTGTATAGTAACGCTGCCCTACCCTCAGTGTGCCCGCACATCTGCCCCATGGTATCGGGCACTGAAGTAACACTCCTGTGTAGTGTGTGTGTGTGTGTGTGTGTATATATATATATATATTATATATATATATATATATATATATATATATATATATATATATTCCTTACCAGGCTTCTCAAGCTGTAGGTACGGGGTCTGGGGAGGCAGTTCTGTCACATATAAATACAGTGACCCCCCCGACCTACAATGGCCCCGACATACGATCATTTCAACATACGATGGCCTCTCAGAGGCCATCGCATGTTGAAGGCAGCATCAACGTACGATGCTTATGTATGTCGGGGCCATCGCATAAACGGCTATCCGGCAGCGCAGACTGCTTCAGCTGCCACCGGATAGCTGTTTACGGTGCTCAAGTGGTCCGGTGGGTGTCACTCACCTGTACTGGCGCTCCGGACCGTCCTCTTCGGGATCCCCTGCATCGCCGGCGCTCTCCATCGTCGTCATCACGTCGCTGCGCACGCTGTCCCGTCATCCAATAGGAGCGGCGTGCGTAGCAACATGATGGCGGCGATGAAGAAACGCAGCAGAGACGGTCTGTGGATGCGGTGACAGCGATGGAGAGCGACATCCAGGGCAGCGGTGAGCGGCAAGGGACACGTGAGTACTGTTTAACCTCCTATACCAGTGGTCTTCAACCTGCGGACCTCCAGGTGTTACAGAACTACAACTCCCAGCATGCCCGGACAGCTGTTGGCTGTCCGGGCATGCTGGGAGTTGTAGTTTTGCAACATCTGGAGGTCCGAAGGTTGGAGACCACTGTCCTATACTTTACATTGCACGTATCCCTCAACATACGATGGTTTCAACTAACGATCGTTCATTTGGAATGAATTACCATGGTATGTTGAGGGACCACTGTATGTTCTGTTCACACCTTTTTTATGGTTGCACTAGTCTTTGGATTAACCACTTATGGCCCTCAGTTTGCATTTGTCAGTAGATAACTCCAATGGACCTGTCAACTGATCTGTCATGGCCATTGGGGGAGATTTATCAAATCTTGTGCAGAGCAAAAGTCGACCTGTTGTTCATGGTAACCAATCAGATGGCTTCTTTCATTCTTAACAATGCCTCTGTAAAATTCAAGCAGCGATCTGATTGGTTACTATTGACAACTGGTCAACTTTTCCTCTCCACAGGTTTTGATAAATCTCCCCCATTGTGTTTAAACAAATACATGCACAGACCTCTAAGGTAATCTGTCAGCTGCAATTCACATTCAGAACTACTGACACTGTTGGAAACATGACTTGGCTCCCAGCCGACTGTCAATCACACGGAAGTGTTCCACACCTCAGCACTTCAGGGGGGTTGTGGACGCCTCAGACTCTTTACACCAGAGAATAAGATTATTTTTCTATGTTATGGAAGTATAAAAATACATAAGACTCCATGTATTCCCTACACCCTGTTCCAAATTATTATGTAAATTCTATTTAAGTGTCACAAAGATTAAATATTTTTTTCAGTTTAACCGGTTGCCGTCTAAGGTTTAGTTTCCACTTGTTTTTTTTTCTGGCAGTTTTTGAGCCAAAGCCAGAAGTATATTCAAAAGGAATAGGACATTTAAAGGGGTTGTGCGCTGCCCTGCAGTTCGGAGTTCTGCTCATAGCGTCCGGAAGTTCATTACTCCGAACGCTGTGTGCGGGTTTCCGTGTTCGCGGCCGGTAGGGGTGACGTCACGCCCGGCCCCTTCGTGACATCTCGCCCGCCCCCTCGTGACGTCACGCCTGCCCCCTCTACCAAAGTCTATGGGAAGGATGTGTGACAGCGGGCGAGACGTCACGAGGGGGCGGGCGAGACGTCATGAAGGGGCCGGGCGTGGCGTCACGCCCGCCGTCCGCAAACACGGAAGCCCGCACACAGCGTTCGGAGTAATGAACTTCCGGATGCTGTGAGCGGAGCTCCGAACTGCAGGGCAGCGCACAACCCCTTTAACCCCTTCAGGACGGAGCCCATTTTGGCCTTAAGGACCGGAGCGTTTTTTGCACATCTGACCACTGTCACTTTAAACATTAATAACTCTGGAATGCTTTTAGTTATCATTCTGATTCCTAGATTGTTTTTTCGTGACATATTCTACTTTAACATAGTGGTAAATTTTTGTCGATACTTGCATCCTTTCTTGGTGAAAAATCCCAAAATTTGATGAAAAAATTTAAAATTTTGCATTTTTCTAACTTTGAAGCTCTCTGCTTGTAAGGAAAATGGATATTACGAATACATTTTTTTTTGGTTCACATATACAATATGTCTACTTTATGTTTGCATCATAAAATTGACGTGTTTTTACTTTTGGAAGACCCCAGAGGGCTTCAACGGTCAGCAGCAATTTTCCGATTTTTCACAAAATTTTCAAACTCAGTATTTTTCAGGGACCAGTTCAGGTTTGAAGTGGATTTGAAAGGTCTTCATATTAGAAATACCCCATAAATGACCCCATTATAAAAACTACACCCCCCAAAGTAGTCAAAATGACATTCAGTCAGCGTTTTAACCCTTTAGGTGTTTCACACGAATAGCAGCAAAGTGAAGGAGAAAATTCACAATCTTCATTTTTTACACTTACATGTTCTTGTAGACCCAATTTTAGAATTTTTACAAGGGGTAAAAGGACAAAATTTTTACTTGTATTTGTAGCCCAATTTCTCTTGAGTAAGGACATACCTCATATGTCTATGTAAAGTGTTCGGTGGGCGCAGTAGAGGGCTCAGAAGGGAAGGAGCGACAAGGGGATTTTGGAGAGTACGTTTTTCTGAAATGGTTTTTGGGGGGCATGTTACCTTTAGGAAGCCCTTATGGTGCCAGAACAGCAAAAAAAAACCACATGGCATACCATTTTGGAAACTAGACCCCTCGGGGAATGTAACATGAGATAAAGTGAACCTTAATACCCCACAGGTGTTTCACGACTTTTGCAAATGTAAAAAAAAAAAAAAAAAAAAAAATTTTTACCTAAAATGCTTGTTTTCCCAAAAAATTTTTATTTTTAAAAAGGGTATTAGCAGAAAATACCCCTAAAAATTTGAAGCCCAATTTCTCCCGATTCAGAAAACACCCCATATGGGGGTGAAAAGTGCTCTGCTGGCGCACTACAGGTCTCAGAAGAGAAGGAGTCACATTTGGCTTTTTGAAAGCAAATTTTGCTCTGGGGGCATGCCGCATTTAGGAAGCCCCTATGGTGCCAGGACAGCAAAAAAAACCCCACATGGCATACCATTTTGGAAACTAGACCCCTCGGGGAACGTAACAAGGGGTTAAGTGAACCTTTATACCCCACACGTGTTTCACGACTTTTGCATATGATAAAAAAAATTTTTTTTTTACCTAAAATGCTTGTTTTCCCAAAAATTTTACATTTTTAAAAAGGGTAAAAGCAGAAAATACCCCCCAAAATTTGTAACACAATTTCTCCCGAGTATGGCGATACCCCATATGTGACCCTAAACTGTTGCCTTGAAATACGACAGGGCTCCAAAGTGAGAGAGTGCCATGCGCATTTGAGGCCTAAATTAGGGACTTGCATAGGGGTGGACATAGGGGTATTCTACGCCAGTGATTCCCAAACAGGGTGCCTCCAGCTGTTGCAAAACTCCCAGCATGCCTGGACAGTCAACGGCTGTCCGACAATACTGGGAGTTGTTTTGCAACAGCTGGAGGCTCCGTTCTGGAAACAGTGGCGTACCAAACGTTTTTCATTTTTATTGGGGAGGGGAGGGGGGCTGTGTAGGGGTATGTGTATACGTAGTGTTTTTTACTTTTTATTTTATTTTTTGTGTTAGTGTAGTGTAGTGTTTTTAGGGTACAGTCGCACGGGCGGGGGTTCACAGTAGTTTCTCGCTGGCAATTTGAGCTGCAGCAGAAAGTTTGCGGCAGCTCAAATTTGCAGCCAGATACTTACTGTAATCCTCCGCCCATGTGAGTGTACCCTGTACATTCACATTGGGGGGGAGAAACATCCAGCTGTTGCAAAACTACAACTCCCAGCATGCCCGTTGGCTGTCGGTGACTGCTGAGAGTTGCAGTTTTGCAACAACTGTAGGCACACTGGTTATATATCACTGAGTTTGTGACCTAACTCAGTGTTTCACAACCAGTGTGCCTCCAGCTGTTGCAAAACTACAACTCCCAGCATGTACGGTGCATGGTGTACGGTGACTGCTGAGAGTTGTAGTTTGCAACAGCTGGAGGCACACCGGTCGTGAAACACTGAGTTAGGTAAAAAAAAACTGAGTTTCACAACCAGTGTGCCTTCAGCTGTTGCAAAACTACAACTCTCAGCAGTCACCGACAGCCAACGGGCATGCTGGGAGTTGTAGTTATGCAACCAGCAGATGCACCACTACAACTCCCAGCATGCACTTTAGCTGTTTGTGCAAGCTGGGAGTTGTAGTTATACAACAGCTGAAGGTACACTTTTCCATAGAAAGAATGTTCCTCCAGCTGTTGCAAAACCATAAGTCCCAGCATGCCCATAAGGGAATGCTGGGAGTTGTGGTGGTCTGCCTCCTGCTGTTGCATAACTACAGCTCCCAGCATGCCCTTTTTGCATGCTGGGAGCTGTTGCTAAGCAACAGCAGGAGGCTGTCACTCACCTCCAACGATCCAGACGCTGCAGGTCAGTCCCGCCGCCGCCGCTGCTCCTGGGGCCCCGATCCCAGCAGGGACGCCGGGGATCGGGGTCCCCAGCACCCGGGGTGCACGTCCCGCACCCGTTCACGTCCTCCGGAAGAGGAGCGGGTGCGGGAGTGACACCCGCAGCAGGCGCCCTGATTGGTCGGCCGGTAATCCGGCCGACGAATCAGGGCGATCGTGAGGTGGCACCAGTGCCACCTCACCCCTGCAGGCTCTGGCTGTTCGGGGCCGTCAGAGACGGCCCCGAACAGCCAGTAATTCCGGGTCATCGGGTCACTGGAGACCCGATTGACCCGGAATCGCCGCAGATCGCTGGACTGAATTGTCCAGCGATCTGCGGCGATCGCCGACATGGGGGGGCATAATGACCCCCCCTGGGCAATATGCCGGGATCCCTGCTGAACGATTTCAGCAGGCATCCGGCTCCGGTCCCCAACCGGCTAGCGGTGGGGGCCGGAATTCCCACGGGCGTATGGATACGCCCTCGGTCCTTAAGGACTCGGGATGCAGGGCGTATCCATACGCCCTATGTCCTGAAGAGGTTAAAGGAAGGACTTACACTCCTCCTCCCTTATGGATCCACTTCTGATTTTGGCTCAAAAACGGCCAAAAAAACCAAAACGAGTGGAAACGTAGCTTAAGGACGAGCCGGCTCTTCCTGAGACGGCAAGCAGGGTATGGCGCGGGCTCCCAACTCGAGCCAGCGCCATACTGTCCGGCCCCCAGCTGATTCCTGTAGCTGAGGGCTGGCGTTAAAGGGGTACTCCGGTGGAAAACTTTTTTTATTTATCAAATGGTGGCAGAAAGTTAAACAGATTTGTAAATTACCGTATTTATCGCCGTATAATACTCATTTTAAAGTCTATCTGCATGTTATATGCCGATAAGCTGCTGTAGTTCAATGATTTAAAGCGGGCACTTTAAATCAATGAAATGCAGCGGCTTTTGCAGGTCCAGAGACCTGCCGTCACTGCCCGCTTCTCTGCCCCTGCCTATCCTGGGGTCCAGAGACCGCCGCCACTGCCCCATTGCCTCCCCCATCCCTGGTTTTATAATTACCTGTTCCCGTGGTCCGTGCTGCTTCTGGCTCCGGCGGTCTCCTGCGTTGTTGCTATGCGCTGCACAATGAAGAGTTACGTCTTTAACGCAACGTCACAGTCAGTGGCCCGGCGCACAGTGACAGCTAAGGACTCCTCCGGAGCCAGAAGCAGCGTGGACCCCGGGAACAGGTAATTATAAAACCGGGGATGGGGGAGGTAATTGGGCAGCGGCGGCAGTAATGGGGCAGCAGTCTCTGGATAGCCAGGGGGAGAGAAGCGGCGGCAGCATGACTCTAGGCCCCCCAGGAAAAGCAGGAGGAGAGAAGCGGGCAGCGACGGCGGTCTCTGACCCCGCAAAAGCCGCGCTTCTCAGAAACAGTCTATCAGGGTATGCACATGCACACACACACACACACACCCTCATTTTACCAAGGATATTTGTGTAAAAACCTTTTTTACCAAAATATCCTTGGAAAAATGAGGGTGCGTGTTATAGGCTGGTGCGTGGTATACCCCTGTAAATACGGTACTTCTATTAAAAAATCTTAATCCTTCCAGTACTTATTAGCTGCTGAATACTACAGAGAAAATGATTTTCTTTTTGGAACACAGAGCTCTCTGCTGAATCACGAGCACAGTGCTCTCTGCTGACATCTCTGTCCATTTTAAGAACAGTCCAGAGTAGGAGAAAATCTCCATAGCAAACAATGTCAGCAGAGAGCACTGTGCTTGTGATTCAGCAGAAAGCTCTGTGTTCCAAAAAGAAAATAATTTCCTCTGTAGTATTCAGCAGCTAATAAGTACTGGAGGGATTAAGATTTTTTTTTAATAGAAGTAATTTACAAATCTGTTTCTGGCACCAGTTGACATTTAAAGGGACATTTAAACCATCCCTGGTGGTCCAGCGGGGTGGATCGCCCCCCTGAAGCGTGATCGCGGGGGCTAATCCACTGCTGAGGTAGCCGGAGGGCTTACCTCTCCTTCTGTCCAGGTCCCGGCTGAACCAGGCTTTATCAATAGAGCGCAGAGCACACAGATCAATGTGGTTCTATGTGTATGAAGCTGGAATTCCACTTAGTTTTTTTTGGGGGGAAAAACGCCAAGAAAAAGATTTTTTCATCCAAAAAACGCTGCTGCCAGATGTTAGCTGTAAATCAATGAGAAATCGCTAAATTCTTTTTCCACTTTGCATTTTTCAATTTGGTGTTTTTTAACTCCTTAAGGACTCAGGGCATACCTGTACGTCCTGAGTCTGCTCCAGTTTTATAATGCAGGGCCATGCGGGTCGGGACCCGTGGCTAATAGCGCGCAGCACTGATTGTGGTGCAGCGCGCTATTAACCCTTTGGACGCGGCGTTCAAAGTTGAACGCTGTGTCTAAGGTGAAAGTAAAATGTTGCTGGCTGGCTCAGGGGGTTGTTCGGGATCGCTGCGGCGAAATCTTGGCATCCCGAACAGCTATAAGACACGAGGGGGGTCTCCTACCTTGTGTCCTGGTGTCCGATAGCCAAATGACTGCTCAGTGCCTGAGATCCAGGCATGAGCAGTCAAGCAGCAGAATCATTGATCAATGGTTTCCTATGAAAAACCATTGAACAATATCAGGGTATGCAGTTTTACAGCCACTAGAGGGGGCTATAACACTGCAAAAAAAAATAAAAAAAAAGTGAATAAAGATAATTTAACCCCTTCCCTAATAAAAGTTTTGAATCACCCCCCTTTTCCCATTGGAAAAAATAACTGTGTAAATAAAAATAAACATGTGGTATCGCCGCGTGCGGAAATGTCCAGATTATAAAAATATATCATTAATTAAACCACACGGGCAATGGCGTATGTGCAAAAAAATTCCAAAGTCCAAAATGGCGTATTTTATGAAAAAAAGAATAAAAAAAAGCGATCAAAAAGTCCGAACAATACAAAAAACTTCAGATCACGGCACACCGCCCCATACGCAGTAAAATAAAAAAGTTATAGTGGCCAGAAGATGACAATTTTAAACGTATAAATTTTCCTGCATGTAGTTATGATTTTTTCCAGAAGTATGACAAAATCAAACCTATATAAGTAGGGTATCATTTTAACCGTATGGACCTACAGAATAAAGAGAAGGTGTCATTTTTACTGAAAATTGTACTGCGTAGAAACGGAAGCCCCCAAAATTACAAAATTGTGTTTTTTCTTCAATTTTGTCACACAATGTTTTTTTTTTTTTTTTTACTTTTTTTCCGTTTTGCTGTAGATTTTTGGGTAAAATGACTGATGTCATTACAAAGAAAAATTGGTGGCGCAAAAAATAAGCCATCATATAGATTTTTAGGTGCAAAATTGAAAGGGTTATGATTTTTTAAAGGTAAGGAGGAAAAAAACGAAAATGCAAAAATGGAAAAATGCTGAGTCCTTAAGGGTTTAAATCCTTTTGCCGTTTTTTCACTCTTTTTCAGCTCCTTGGTGGTTTTGCAAAATCGCAGCATGTTGAGCCTATGGCAATATTTTTCCCCTGAGATTGTGGCGTTTTTCTCCCATAGCAGTCTATGGGAGTAAAAAAAACACCATGTGGGTTTTAACTTTGGCGTTTTTGCAGGCGGTTTTTATTATTTTTTTGACTTAACGATCCAAAAAAGTGATGGTGATACCCTTTTTAATAACATTTTGTTAAAAATTATAAAAAATTATAAAAAAGATACAGTAGTGATAGAAAAAATAGTATTTAACGAAATTTATCTTTTTTTATAACAAAATTATAAATTTTTAAACAGGGATCAATTTATGTGTGCGGGCATGGCACTAAAAATGTAGCCGACAATAATAAAAATGTGTGTGTAAAATAAAAGGTGTGTGTAAATTTTATAATATGAATCTATGGTCACCTATTCATATTTCCAGCAGAGAGCTGTGATTGGCCAGATGGTTCCAGCCAATCACAACTCTCTGTGGGAAATATGAATAGGTGTATATATACATCAGTGCAGGGGACCATAGAAGAGCAGCCGGCAACATCTATACATTATACAGAAGGATCACAGCAGGTTAAGGAGTAACATCCTCTGTTATCTTTACTTAACTGCAGGTACTACAGCTACCACCATGGAGCACACTCTTGCTGGGAGCTGTAGCACCTGCATTAATAGACAATCACAACAGGTGTCAGAAATTACACTCGCTGCGATCTGTCTATTAATGCAGGTACTACAGCTCCCAGCTTGGAGAAGAGTGTGCTCCATGTTGGGAGTAGTAGTACCTGCAGTTAAGGAAAAATCACAGCGGGTATCACTACTGACACCCAATGCGATCATCCTATCTATTGCAGAGATGCGGAGCGGCTTTCTCCTGCACGCCACATCTCTGCACTATACTCCGGCAAGTGATGTGAATAGAACATCACTGATTTATTTTTCCCTCAGAGCTGTGATTGGCCGCAACCATCCGGCCAATCCCCACTCTGGGCGGAAAATATGAATGAGTAATGTTCTATTCCCATCGCTGGCTGGCCGGAGTATAGTGCAGGTACTCCGTACCTCTGCTATATTATGGACGATCGCATCAGGTGTCAGATTGACATACAGGTACTACTACTCCCATCATGGAACAGTCTGTTCCATGCTGGGAGTAGTAGTACTAACTAAAAAAATGTACAAAATAGAGAAGAAAAAAAAAAGTTAAACACACACACTTTATTAACATTTATTGAAATTTCGTTTATAAAACATTTTGTTAAATACATTTTTTTCCATGCCTACTGCATTTTTTTTTTTTTTTTTGGTACCCAACAAATAAAAAAAAAGTGCCAAAGGGGCCTGAAATGCAATTTCCACTCAAATGCAAAGACGCCAGGAATGCAGGAAATAGCACTGACGTTTTTTCTGACTTTTTTTTCAGTGAAAAAAATGCTAGAAAAAAAAAACAAGTGGAATCCTAGCCTGAGGAATCTGATTCTCAAAAAATAAATAAATAAATGGAATAAAAAGAAAAAAATGGAAAAAACACCCCTTAACCCCTCCCATATTAAAAGTTTAAATCTCCCCCCTTTTCCCAAATTCCATATAAAAAATATGTATCCATAATAAAAATAAACATATGTGGTATCGGCGTGTGCGTAAATGTCTGAACTATAAAAATATAATGTTAATTAAACTGCATGGTCAATGGCGTACACATAAAAAAAATTGCATATTTTTGGTAACTTTGTATACCCTAAAATTTTTTATAAAAAGCGATCAAAAGTCTTGCGAAAACAAAAATGGTACCGATAAAAACTTCACGACGCAAACATTGAGCCCTCATGCATACTTGTATTTGGAAAAATAAAAAAAGTTATAGGATCGGAAGATGCCAGTTTTACACATACTAATTTTGGTACATGTAGTTATAATTATTTTTTTTTTTAAATAGTAAAATAAAAAACAGGTTGGTTACAGCTCACCATTAGTAATCTGTTCTTGCATGGAGATCTTTATCAGGATCACACAGTCGCTCTGTGGAATACAAACGTGGAAAGAGAATCTCCAAATCGGAGAAGTCCAGCACTCAAGGATAACATGAACATTAAAACGTATCCATTTTTATTGAAACTTCTTAAAATGTCCGATGGACTCACACAAAATAGTTAAAACCAACGCGTTTCGCTGTAGTCTTTATCAAGGCTTATTTATAGATATGGCCTTAGACACGATATATATATATAGAAGTTATCAGGTCAGTTTGGTCCGCCCCTCTCTCCCACTACACCACCTGTGTAATTAGCTGCTCCTGGATTCCACTGTGAAATGAACCCATAATGTGACTTACACATTACAAAATACCGGATATAAGGTTCAAAATAATTAAATCTGGAGCATATATAGATATAAATATAAAAAATAATTTACTTATCCATGAATCATGCATTTTTCTATATTTATATCTATATACTGCAGATTTAATTATTTTGTACCATATTTCTGGTATTTTGTAATGTGTAAGTTACATCATGGGTTAATTATACAGTGGAATCCAGGAGCAGCTTAGTACACAGGTGGGGTAGTTGGAGAGAGGGGCGGACCACACTAGGGATCGACCGATTATTGGTTTGGCCGATATGATCGGCCAATAATCACGATTTTGGACATTATCGGTATTGGCAATTAGCTAGCCGATAATTACCTAGCCGATAATGCCCCACCCTCCGCCCAGAGACGACCGTCGCCGCCGCTGCCCCATTGCCTCCCCCCATCCTCTGCCCACATACCACCGCCGCTGCCCCATTGCCTCCCCCCATCCTCTGGCCACATGCCGCTGCCCCATCGCCTCCCCCCCCCATCCTCTGCCCACATACCGCCGCCCCCCCATCCTCTGCCCACATACCGCCGCCGCACCATCGCCTCCCCCCATCCCCGATGTTATAATTACCTGTTCCCGGGGTCTGCGATCCTCCTGGCTCCTGCACTGTTGCTGTGCACTGCGCAATGACGAGTGACGTCCCCAACGCGACGTCACCGTCAGTGCGCACAGTGACAGCGCAGGTCTCTGGCACCGCAAAAGCAGATGCAATTCATTGAGTTAAAGCGCCGCTTTAAATCATTGATCCTCAATGGCTTCTGCCCTCCGGGGGGGGGGGGGGGGGGGGGGGTTGAAATTGCCGATCGGCCTGAAAGGTGATAGATTATCGGTATCGGCCCTAAAAAAAACGATATCGGTCGATCCCTAGACCACACTGACCGGATAACTTCCATATATATCGTGTCTAAGGACATATCTATAAGCCTTGATAAAGACTACAGCGAAACACGTTGGTTGTAACTATTTTGTGTGACTCTTTTAAGAAGTTTCAATAAAACTGGATACGTTTTAATATTCATGTTATCCTTGAAGTGCTGGACTTCTCTGATTTGGAGTTTCTCTTTCCACAAAATAAAATAAAACCTTTTTATAAATTGGGTATCGCTGTAACCGTATGGACCTACAGAATAAAGATATGGTGTCATTTTTACCAAAAAGTGCACTGCATAGAATCAGAAGCACCCAAAAGTTACAAAATGGCATTTTTTTTTCAATTTTCCACCTCAAATATATTTTTTTCTGGTTTCGCTGTAAATTTAGTGGTGAAATGATTGATGTCATTATAATGTACAATTGGTGGTGCAAAAAAAGCCCTCATAGGGGTCTGTATGTGCAAAATTGAAAGTGTTATGATTTTTAGAAGGTGATGAGGAAAAAACGAAAGTGTCCTTAAGGGGTTAACTCATGGATTGCATTGTGTCTCAGAGCTCTTTTGATCACTGAAAACAATCTTGGGCACCTGTAATAATTAGATTGCCAGGTGAGTTCAATTTAAGGAAAAACTACAAAAGGTGGGTGTTCCACATTTATTAAGCAGAGCACCATTTTCAAGCAATATGGAAAAGGATCTCTCTGTTGCCGAAAAGAGTGAAACAGTTCAATGCCTTGGACGAGGTATGAAAACATTAGATATTTGACGAAAACTTAAGCGTGATCATCGCACTATTAAGAGATTTGTGGCTGATTCAGAGCACAGATGGGTTTGTGCAGATAAAGGCACATTGAGGAAGATTTCTGCCAGATCCGTGCATCGGATCAAGAGAGCAGCTGCTAAAATACCATTACATAGCAGCAAACAGATATTTAAAGCTGCTGGTACCTCTGGAGTCCCATGGACATCAAGGTGTAGTGTCCTCCAGAGTCTTGCAACTGTGCATAAGCCTTCTATTCGGCTACCACTAACCAATGCTCACAAGCAGAAACGGATACATTGGGCAGAAAAATACATGAAGATAGTGGTGGGCGTTATACCGGTTCATACTGAATACCGAATTTTTTTTCCTGCACGATATGAATTTTTCCTATACCGCAGTACCGATTGGGCCCCTCCCCCCCCCTCGAATTAATGATTTATCAGCCACAGCACGCTGTCTCCACATCGGGCAACTAATCATATGTGAACATATGTTCTGCTTCTCTTCCCCCCCCCCCCAAATAATTATCAGCCGCTGTGCTGTACTGTACTATCCTGTGCCCGAACTTCAGAAATAAACAAAATAAACTTTCTCACCTTCCTATGGTCCCTCAACTGCTCTTGCTGCTTCTTGGGGATGGGAACGTCACAGAGCCGGCCGGCTTCTTACATGACAGTGGCTCAGCCTATCACCGGCCGAGGCGGGACATCGCTGCGGCCGGTGATAGGCTGATGGCTCTGTGACGTTCCCATCCCCAGGAACCAGCATGAGGCTGGCATTGCTGGACCGGTAACGGGGGAACGTAGGAAGGTGAGTTAAAGTTTTTGTTTATTTTTGCAGCCCGGGCACAGGATAGTACAGTACAGTGCACTGGCTATTAATTATCCGCCATAATTTACAAAATACTGTGATACACATTTTTGGTCATATCGCCCAGCTCTACATGAAGACTAATTATCAAACAGTCCTGTTCACTGATGAGTGCCGTGCAACCCTGGATGGTCCAGATGGTTGGTGAGCGGCGACCCTGTTTCAACAAGGCTGCGACGTCAGCAAGGGGGTGGTGGAGTCATATTTTGGTCTGGAATCATGGGAAGAGAGCTGGTCTGCTCCTTTATTGTCCCCAAAGTTGTAAAGATGACCTCTGCAAAGTATGTGGAGTTTCTGACTGACCAATTCCTTTCCTGGGACAGAAGGAAGAACTATGCTTTCCATAATAAAATCATCTTCATGTCTGACAATGCATCATCTCATGCTGTAAAGAATACCTCTGCATCAGTGGCTGCTATGGGGATAAAAGGAGAGAAAGTCATTGTGTGGCCTCCATCCTCTCCTGACCTCAATCCTATTGAGAACCTTTGGAGCATCCTCAAGAAATCTAGAGGGTGGGAGGCAGTTTACATCCAAACAGCAGCTCTAAGAGGCTATTCTGACATCTTGCAAACAAATTCAAGCAGAAACTTTCCAAAAACTCAAAAGTTTAATGGATGCAAGACTTGTGAAGCTGCTATCAAATAAGGGGTCCTATGTTAAAATGGCCGGAGGAAGCACGGTGGTCCGTGCGAAACGGAGTCTGTTGCCAGTTTGTCCCCCCACTGCACGTCCTATCCCCCAAGTTTGTGAGTATCTGTCTATGCCTTGCTTACGCAAATAAAGAAGAAGAAAAATGTGGTGAGTCTGCCGGTCTGATTCGTTGTTTTTATTCTATCATAATATATATATTATCCTCTTTTTTTTTTTTTTTTTTTTCATGCGGAACATCCGCGCCAATTCTGCTCCAATTCCGTGTGGAAATGATTCTGACTGAAAAAAAATTAACATTGATCTCTATGGGAGTAAGACGCTGATTCCGCCCGAAATAAAGAACATGTACTTTCTTCAAGCGGAACAGACTTCCTTGTCAGAATTCTGCTTGAGGAAATTCCTCAGTGTGAACTGAGGGGCAGAAATTCTGTACAACTCTATGGGGTTTTCACTGCTGAATGATTTGGAGAGGAAAAAGCGAGCAGAATTACTCGTGGAAATTCCTCTCCAATTCCTCAGTGTGAACATACCCTAACTTTTATTTCTCTAGATAAAGCCTGTTAAGTATTTTAGATATGTTTTATACCTCTTATTATCACAGAAAAAGAAATGGGCTTAGCTGTAATCATTGAATCTGGTGCCAAGTGTGTCAATTGTATACCAGATTGAGAAAACAAGAGAAAGTAAACACACAAAAATTCTTTATTAGAAATACATAGGCTAGACACACATTTAAAAAACACTTAAAATGGTTCCACATGAACCAGAACCACAAACTGGGGCCCTTAAAGCCCTCCCAGGGTGCCTGCCCTCTTAATATAAAAAAAAAACCTGACTGAAATCACAATATATACACAGAATTAAAGGAGTAGTCTATTGAAAAGTATCTGCAGTCCGTTGTGCCTGGGCAGGAAAAAATAAAGAAAACAAACTTTAAAGGGGTATTCCGCCCCTAGACATCTTATCCCCTATCCAAAGGATAGGGGATAAGATGTTAGATCGCCGCGGTCCCGCTGCTGGGGACCCCTGGGATCCCCGCTGCGGCACCGCGCTATCATTACAGCACAGAGCGAGTTTGCTCTGTGCGTAATGACGGGCGATACGGGGGACGGAGCAGCGTGACTTCATGGCGCCGCCCCTCGTGACATCACGGCATGTCCCCTTAATGCAAGTCTATGGGAGGGGGCATGACGACCGCCACGCCCCCTCCCATAGACTTGTATTGAAAGGGGCGGGCCGAGACATCACGAGGGGCAGAGCCGTGACGTAACGATGCTCCGGCCACTGTACCGCCCATCATTACGTGCAGAGCGAACTCGCTCTGTGCTGTAATGATAGCGCGGTGCCGCAGCAGGGATCCCAGGGGTCCCCAGCAGCGGGACCGCGGCGATCTAACATCTTATCCCCTATCCTTTGGATAGGGGATAAGATGTCTAGGGGCGGGATACCCCTTTAACTCTCCTTCCTCCGTTCCCCCGTAGCGCCACTACAGCTGTTCAGTCCTCCAGTCCGGTCGTCTTTCTTCTTCCGTATGCAAGGATTGTCACACTGCGCTTTGCCTATCACCGGCCGAGGTGGGACATCACTGCGGCCGGTGATTGGCTGAGCGCAGTGTGACGATCCGTGCGGAAGAAGAAAGACGACTGGACCGGAGGACTAAACAGCTGTAGTGGCGCTACGGGGGAACGTGAGTTAAAGTTTTTCTTTTTTCTTTGCAGCCCTGGCACAACGGACTCAAGATACTTTTTAATAGAATACTCCTTTAATACATATGCAAAAGTGCATCATTTCAAATGAATCAGTTCAACATTGCAATATCCTATATATAATGTAACTTAAACTATGGAAGGAGGACTCCCCACTATAATGGAAGGAGGACCAGATCAGAAAGCATAGTTATATACAAATACCAGCCAGGTGCCCCGCTAAACCCCACGTTACATTGCCTGTGGGTACATCCTCAGGGGTGCTTATACCTCTTTTTGACACTTCTATACTTTCACTTTGTTCTCCTCAGTTGGCAGCCTGTGTGTCTGTGACCTGCTAGTGAACGCTTGCGATGTTAACTGCTGCTGTGACCCTGACTGCAGCGCTGCAGATTTCAGCGTCTTCTCTGGATGCTCCATTCCTGTTGTAACGTAAGTAAAATTTGCTGTGGGTTTCATCTGTATTTTTTTTTCTTCCTATTTACTAGGTTTTAGGGGTGATGCATGCACAATACTCCTGATTGTTATTTATTAACTTGCGGGTGAAATGTATCACTATATAACAGCGTTTAAAATTTTTGGGTGTGGCAAAAATGTTATATCAGGCTAGCAAACTGATAGCGATTTGTTGTGTGCGTCCAAGTTCACTACTAAACATTACTGCGTATATAGCTCAAATGAATCACATCATGAGATTAGAATGAGGTGTATATTTATGATATATGGCTGAATCCAAATTTGAATGGATTTAAATAGATACACCTGGATTTGACTTTGGGAAAACTCCAGAGAAACCCATTTGTAGGCCTTAAATGGCTCGCTGCCTCTCTAGAATAAGAAGATAATGTAGACAGGACTGTTAAAGGGGTACTCCACTGCTCAGCGTTTGGAACAAACTGTTCCGAACGCTGGAGCCGGCGCCGGGAGCTCGTGATGTCATAGCCCTGACCCCTCCTGATGTCATGCCCCGCCCCCTCATTGTGAGGATGCGTGACAGCTGAGTACCCCATTAAAGGGAAACTGACAGTTCACATGCAGCATACAGGGTTTGTGTGTGGGTGAACTAAAAAAATTAGAGATAACATACATGATGGGTGCCAGAGCTACAAGAAGTTTAAGGGTCTTTTGCTAATATGTTAATGCCGTTAGCAATGGAGGAGGGAGTCGGCATACAGAACTTCCCTACTTCCGCCCTTACTGCCCACAGTGTGCTCACATGGGGGAAGGGTCTTCCATAAATATTTATTGGATGGGCAGGCATAGGGATCCAGAGGCAGGGATCCAGAGGCAGGGAAGTTCTGTATGATAACTCCCGCCGCCAATGCACAAAGGATGGCATTAACAGATTTGCAATGGACTCTTAAAGGGGTTGTGCTCTGCCCTGCCTTTCGGAGCTCCGCTCACAGCGTCCGGAAGTTCATTACTCCGAACGCTGTGTGCGGGCTTGCGTGTTCGCGGCCGCCGGGCGTGACGTCACGCCCAGCCCCTCGTGACGTCACGCCCAGCCCCTCGTGACGTCTAGCCCGCCCCCTCGTGACGTCTCGCCCGCCCCCTCAACGAAAGTCTATGGGAAGGGGGCTGAACCCCTTTAATACTTCTTGTTTTTCATGAAGCACGGCACCGATTAGAAAGTGTATTGGGTTTAGTGTGGTTGATCCGGCAATCAGTTTCCCTTTAAGTTATGTAAGGCTGTTAGCTAGAACGAATTGTCAGTATATATATTACGTTATTACATTCCCATTGTGACCATAGATACATTACTGCATTATCACTGCTTTTTTTGGTCAATCAAGTTTAATTAAAAAAAAACACACATTAACCCCTTCCAAATTAAAACGTTACCCCCTTTTACCCATTTTCCATATAAAAATAACATGTAAACTTAATAAAAAAAAACTTATATGGTAATTGCGTGTGTGTAATTGTCTGAACTATTAAAATATAACATTATATATCCTGTACGGTTGATTGCGTGAAAAAAATAAAATACCAAACCGCAGAACAGCCCAGTATACGGAAAAATAAAAATGTTATAGGGGTCAGAAAAGGCAATAAAAAAAAATAAAAAAGTTATAAACATTTTAGATTTTTATTTTTTTAAATTAGTAAAACAGGATGGAAACTAAACACATTTGGTATTGCTATTATGGGGCCGGCCTAAAGTATCAAATTAACATGTAGGTTTGACCACAAGGTGAATGGCATAAATAAGAAAAACCCCAAAGGCCCAGCAATGGCGCATGCATCCTCCTCCATCAGCTGCTGCTAGCGCATGTATACAGCAGGAAATTGTACCCTGCCAAACTGCAAAAATTGTTCAGGAACGGTTTGAGGAACATGAGAGTTCAAGGTGCTGACTTCACCTCCAAATTCCTATATGTCCTGTAAATTCACAATTTACAGGACATAAAGGATCTGGTGCTAACAGTTAATGTTCTTAGATTGGGTTATCTGTCCCATACCTGTAATAGAAAGGTGACTGTGCATGTTATGGTACCATTCGATATGCTTTGTTTTTAAAACAAGGGGACCTGCTCCATGACTACACCTACGTGATAGGTTTTTTTTCAAGGTGAAATATTCATATATTTAAAATTGCTCCGAGTGGGTTAAAAAAAAAAATACAAATGTACTCACCTGCTTCTGATCCCCTGCCAATGTCATTCCAATTATGCCAGTCCCCACTGCTAAGAGCTTCTTCTTGCTTATTGACACATAGGAAACACTCGAGCAGGAAGCATTTATCAGTGGGAACTTGTACTGTTGGAATATCCCAGCAGGTGAACACATTTTGTTTTAATCCCACACTGAGCACATCCCACAACATACACAACAAATAATTTTCTATACAGTTCACATTTCCATTAAGCTCTGCTAAAGGAAGCACAGTTGATCAACCCGTTGAAAGGATGACTTTACAGGCACCATTTAAGTCAATAGAGTCTGTAGGAACCTGGCGGTGTATAATGTGCAAAGGGTCCATTTGGCTCCATTGTTTGTTTGGCATTTAACGGGTCAGAGCATGACGGTGGTGTGCACGTAGCCTTACATATTGTTATGGTTTTTAAAATAAAGCTTATTTAAAGCCACAAGGTGGCAGTCAAAGCATTTATTTTTCTTGTATTCGTCTGCTGAATATATCAATCCATCTACAGTAAAATGATTTTAATCCATTGTCCATGGAACATGACAGATGCTGGATAATTAAATATTCTGGAACATTAAATGAATTTCATTAATGTATAAGGATAGAAAGCCAAAAATCATATACAAAATCCATTATTATGATCTCTGATCCTTTTCATACAAAAAATTGACAACTTTTAATTTTAATATAAAATCATTGCAATTTGATCTTGTAATGATGTTAACTATATTAAAACATTTGCATTATTATTTATCAAAATAAGGTAAAACAAATATTATGTTAAAATACTTTGTGAATATTTCAATGGATATCAATTATCCTTGTGATTCTTAAATAAAGCATTGTTGAGTTTGGGCTATGGATTACAGAAAACAAATGACCAAAACATAAATCCTGAAAGCCCAAATGAAAACTAACCTAGCTGGGATCAGCAGTATAACTATTTATTATCCATTTCGGTGTGGACTCCACAAGACTTCTGAAGGTGTCCTTAGTATCTAGCACCAAGGTCATAGCAGCAGATCCTTTAAAGGGAAACTGTCAGCTTGCTCCCCCGCACTAACCAGCCATACTCAGTTTGATGCTTACTTTGCCCGGATCCGCCCCCGGCCGTTTGGCCGATATGTTAGTTTTTCCTTATATGCTAATGAAGTGCTAACTGGCACAGGTGGGGTAACTGGCACTCTGATGTCACCGTGAGGTATGCTTCAATTGGCGCGGTGGCTGATGTGTGGGAGGGAAGTGACCTCCCACTTACAAATAAGGTATTATGGGATTTGTAGTTTAACAGAGGGATTACCAACAGCAAATAGCCAGCTCACAAAAAGAGATCCTTAGCTTTATGGTAATCTCACAACATAGACTTTATATAGGGGGAAAAAAGGGACATATACCGACGCACCCTGTGCCTTTTTATGTCTTGTTTACAAGAGTGTGTATGTGTGCAAAGAAACTGCTCACCTTTTTGTGTTGCGCTCCGAGCACAACACCGAAAATTGTCTGGGGCGGGGGGGGGGGTTGTGGCCTTGGTGTTTTCCGTGTCCGTCCATACCAGGAATCCTGGGACGGTCGTAGAACTTGAGAGGACCACAACCTGCGGCGGTGTGGGGAGAAAAATGGACACTTCTCTGGTGTATGCTGGATGTGGCTCTATAGTAAAGATTTCAGACTTTAGAGTAGTAGAAGTAAAACAGTGTTTTATTTATACAAACTGGGGTGACATGTTTCGAGGGGACGGCACCCCTCTTCCCCAGGTCATGGGGGGGGGAACACATAACATGGCTTCCTTTTATACATGCAAACTGGAGATAGAGCCTGCAGGGCCCGGGGGCAGGACCAGGTGACGTAATCACTGACCCGAGTGGAGGCCCATAAAAATGTACACGTGTTGCTGAAAAGTCCATTTGTATTAAAAACGGTCAACAATCATATGCGTTGCAGTCCTAGTTAACATACAATGGAGTTATAACATTTCTGATGTTATTTCTATAGTTTTTAAAGTTATTTATGTTTGTTGCAGGATTGCCCCCTGGATCGCACTGGGCGGCTGTGCTCCGGCGACATTAGGCAGCGGTGATCAGCTGTGCTCCGGCGTCACTCGGCAGTTATCTGCCCTGGCTTATAGGGGAATATGGACAACAGTGTTCTACAACTTAGAATTTTTTGTTTTTACAGTGATGACAGCCAATTGTGTAAACGTGAAGCCGTTCTCTATTCAGTCAGTACTTCAACAGTTCCTGAAAGAGTAACCGAAACAGTGGAAATAAATAACCCAAATATATTCTGTATTCAATCAACAAATTGTGAGTATTGCTAAAAATTTCTCAGAAATTTTAGTTGTGAAAGATCCGTTTTCAGTAGCATCTGACATCTCAGAATTTGGGAGCAAGTAGCAACATATTGATTCTGTTATCCTAGTTAAACACAGTGATATGTATTTAAACAACAACAAAAAAATAACAAAAACATCAAAACAGAAAAAGACAAAGGTTTTACTACATTAGGTAAGGTCCATTATTGTACATTCACAGCCCCAACGGCTACTGGTTGAGGGCCCCCTCACTGGACATATACACAGTGGACCCCCTGCTGTTACACCCAGCTGTGCTTCTGTATAAAGATTGCTAGGATGACACTTATTAAACCTTAAATAAAATATGCAGTATAACAAAACTTATCCCCTATCTGTAGGATAGGGGATAAGTGTCAGATCGCAGGGGGTCCGACCCTGTGATCTCCCGTATGGCACCCGCCTCTCCTCATGAATGGAGGATTGTCGACAGCCACTCGAAGCTGTAGCTGACATGCTCCTTCCATGAATCTCTTTTGGTGAGCTGGAGATACAGTGTTCAGGTATCTCTGGTTCTCCCATAGAGATGTATGGAGGGGGCATGCTTTGTGCTGTGACACATTTCATTCATGCAGAGAGCCCGGGGCACCAGGCAGGAGATCGCTTGTAATATTAATTTTTTACCTTAGCTTCCTAACTGATGCATTCACCTTTTGCCATATGTTCCCAGATGTGAGGACTTCCAAGGGGCGGTGGGGGGTATCGGCGCTGGCCAAGATCGGACACCTCCGGTGAGCAGATGCCTGATGAAGCCGCCTAAGTGCGGTGAAACGCGTTGCATTTGAATAAAAAATCTTTTACTCACCGGACGTGTCCGATCTTGGCCAGCGCCGATACCCCCCACCGCCCTTGGAAGTCCTCACCTGTTGAATACTGCCCAGGTCGGGGAGGCTGCAGACCAGATATACTCTCTCATCCACGCAGACCATTGTTGTGTGTGAGTTCACGCAACCGCCTTTGGTAAGGGTTTTTATCACTTTAAATTGGACCCTGGAGTGGCGGTTTTACGCTATGGAGCGCTCTTCTTTCTTGTTTTAGATATGTACACAGAGACTTGTCAAAAGACCTGAGAAGCATTAGGATTAAAGGGGTTATTTAGGAATAATAAAATAGAGTGCTGAAAAAAACTGAGAGCCGAGGACTGAGAAAAACAGCACCACACCTGTCTTGAGGTTGTGTGTAGTTCCAATTTGCTCCCTTGTTGTCTTTTAGGAAACCCTGCTGTGTTTGGGAACAGCATGGAACCACTTTTATGTTTATGTCTCCTAACACACTAACTGTATATCAAAGTAATGCAGTAGCATTGCATCAATCTATGTAAGCCATCTACTGATGGATTATAATAGGCCCTGGAGGGCCCCCAACAATTTGTAAAAGTAAAATAAAATGTTTTTTTAAATCTATGCTCCTGATCCTGCATGGTCAATGGTCAAATGGCAAAATTGCTGATTTTTGATCACATAACATCCCAGAATAAATGTAATAAAAAGCGATTTAAAAATCCCTAACACAGTTCTGTAGGTGGAAAAATAAACAAAAGTTAGTTATATTTTTTATGTATTATTGTTATTAATATTATAATAATTATAATTATTATAATATTATTTTGTTTATTTTTCAATTTTTTATTTACCATGAAACGAAACATTAATTATCCAACTTTGGTATCATTGGAATTGTGCTGATCCATACAATAAATTTATTTTCAGTTACTGTATTGTGCATTACCATATGTTTTTTAATTTTGCCCTACATATACTTTTTTCTGGCCTTGAAATACATTCTAAAATAAAGTTCACCAATGTCCCACAAAAAATAAGCCCTAATACAACATCAGTCAGTCAGTGGGAAAATAAAAAAGTTATGGGCCTTTAAAGGTGAGGAGGAAGAAAACGTAAGCCACAAATAAAAATTTGAGCGGTCGTGAAGGAAAAAAATAAAAAATTTCAATGATTTGTTTATCTTTGTTGCAAGATGTGTTTTTTGGTGTTTCTAGCCAATTTGTATTGTAGTCTTTTTTGTTTTGTTTTTATTTCTTTTTATATATTTTAATAATTCTTGCTATAGATCAGCCAGCAATGTCCTTCATAACCCCAGATGATCCAACAAAGGCAAATTTTGATAGTCTTCTCAAGGAGTTTGGAGGAATAGACTTTAACAATGAAGATGTACAAAGCACAGTTGGCTCATCTGAAGCGCGCAATGCATCAAAATATGAGGTACCTTTTTGCTCTTATTTTTCAGCTTTCCTGCTCTCTCATCTTTGTTCTCACATTCATATTGTTTGCATTGTGATTGTTTTCAGACCTTTTAATGCAGAGCCTGTCATTGTAATCTCAGTGAAACTTCTCACACAAATAAAATAAAAAGACAGTGCCAAACAGTGGCAAGTGACAGTATGATGGATATAGCCTGGTTTGGATTGTTCAGTGATATTGTGAACAAATGTTCCCAAATCAGAAGGCCAACATTCATCTTAGAAAGGGTGTGTGGTGAAGCATTCATCAATAATAGACAGACTGTCTGTGCTGGGATCCATGAGGGCTCTTCTCTAAAGCTGTGTTGTATCACATGAATTATAAATACTAACACCAATTTTACTGGAATAAGATGCAGTTGGGAAAATAAACTTACAAATATGAATTCACTGATACTGCCCCTTTTTACTGCCTTTTTTTTTCATCTTTCAAATAAGGTAGACCACCAAGATAGCAGGACTATGCATAAACAGAATGGCTACCCCATCCCAAAGAGGATTGTAGAAGATTAAGATATGGGGGCCATGAAGGTCAGGGAGATTTGCTGTGATGTTCCTTGAGCCAATCCAAGACGGTGTATCCCTTGTGGCATGGTGCATTTTCTGTGGAACACACTTCTGCCATAGATTAACCCCTTAACGACAATGGACGTAAATGTACGTCATGGTGCCTTGGTACTTAACGCACCATGACGTACATTTACGCTCTGTCATGCGCAGAAGGTCACGGCTGCTATCAGCAGCCAGGGACCCGACGGTAATGGCGGACATCCGCGATCGCGCCATTAACCCCTCAGATGCCGTGATCAATACAGATCACTGCATCTGCGGCAGTGCGGTACTTAAAATGAATGATCGGATCGCCCACAGCACTGCCACGGGGATCCAATCATCCAGCACGGCAGCCGGAGGTCCCCTCACCTGGCTCTGGCCGTTTCCCGGGGTCTTCTGCTCTGGTCTGTGATCAAGCAGATCAGAGCAGAAGATCACCGATAATACTGATCAGTGCTATGTCCTATGTATAGCACTGAACAGTATTAGCTATAAATAGCTATTATTTCTAGTATGATTGCTATAAATAGTCCCCTATGGGGACTATTAAAGTGTAAAAAAAAATGTAAAGTAAAAAAAAATTGAAAAATCCCCTCCCCCAATAATAAGGGAAAAAGTATGTTTTTCCCATTTTACCCCTGGAAAAAGTGTTTAAAAAAATTAATACACATATTTGGTATTACCGCGTGCATAAAAGTCTGAACTATTAAAATATATTGTTAATTATCCTGTACGGTGAACAGCGTAAATGTAAAATTATTTTTAAAAAGTCCAAAATTGCTGCTTTTTTGTCACATTTCATTCCAAAAAAAATGTATAAAAAGTAAAACCTAGGCAACAGTGGTACTGATAAAAACTACAGATCATGGCGCAAAAAATGAACCCTCATACCGCCCCATAATACGGAAAAATTAGAAAGTTATAGGTGGTCAAAATAGTGCAATTTCAAACATACTAATTTTGTTAAAATGGTTTGAGATTTTTTTTTTAAGCAGTACAATTATAGAAAAGCATATAACATGGGTATCATTTTAATCATATTGACCCACAGAATAAAGAAAACTTAATTTTTACCGTAAAGTGTACAGCATAAAAACAAATCCTTCCAAAATTAGCTAAATTGCGGTTTTCTTTTCAATTTTCCCACATAAATAAGAATTGTTTTGGTTGCGCCGTACATTTTATGGTAAAAGTGATGTAATTACAAAATACAATTGGTGACGCAAAAAACAAGCCCTCATATGGGTCTGTGGATGGAAATATAAAAGTTATGATTTTTAGAAGGGGAGGAGGAAATGCAATTCAAAAATAAAATTGGTCTGGTCCTTAAGGTCAAAATGAGCCTGGTCCTTAAGGGGTTAACTCCTTCAGGATGAAGGGCGTACCTGTACGCCCCTCGCCCGGTCCTGGTGTTTAAAATGGGGTCACGCATCACACCAGGTTGCTCCCGGCTGCTAACGATAGCCGGGACCCTGGGCTAATAGCGTGCGGCACCGATCGTTGTGCCGCGCGCTATTTACCCTTCAGACGCAGCGATCAAAGTTGACCGCCGCGTCTGAAAGTGAAATTAAACGCTTCTCGGCAGCTCAGTTAGGCTGATCGGGAAATCGCGATGTTCCAATCAGCTAGGACGCGAGCGGATACCCCCTTACCTTGCTCCATCACGTCCGATCTGCGCTTCATTGCTCCAAGCCTGAGCTACAGGCTTGGACAATCGTGCCCCTATCTTGCTGATCCATGCAAAGCTATGGCTTTGCAGGGATCAGCATAAGAGATCAGTGTGTGCAGTGTTATAGGTCCCTATGGGAGCTACAACACTGCAAAAAAAAAAAAAAAAAGTTTCAAAAAAAGTTAACAAAGGTTATTTAACCCCTTCCCTAATAAAAGTTTGAATCACCCTTTTCCCATGAAAAAAAAAACTGTGTAAAAAAATAAAATAAACATATATGTGGTATCACCGCGTGCGGAAATGTCCGATTTATAAAAAGATATAATTAAACCGCACGGTCAATGGCGTACGCGCAAAAAAATTCCACAGTCCAAAATAGCGTATTTTTGGTCACTTTTTATATAACGAAAAAATGAATAAAAAGCTATCAAAAAGTCCGATATATGGTAACGATAAAAATTTCAGAACACGGCAAAAAAAATTAGTCCTCATACCGGCCCGTACACGGAAAAATAAAAAAGTTCTAGGGGTCAGAAGATGATAATTTTTAACATATACATTTTCCTGCATGTAGTTATGATTTTTTATCGCAGTACGACAATATCCAACCTATATGAGTAGGGTATCATTTTAACTGCATGGATCTACAGAATAAAGATAATGTGTTTATTTTTACCGAAAAATGCACTGCGTAGAAACGGAAGCCCCAAAAATTACAAAATTACATTTTTTCTTCAATTTTGTCGCACAATGAATTTTTTTTCCATTTAGCCGTGGATTTTTGTGTAAAATGACAAATGTCACTGCAAAGTAGAATTGGTGGAGCAAACAATAAGCAATCATATGGAATTTTATGTGCAAAATTGAAAGCATTATGATTTTTAGAAGGTGATGAGGAAAAAATGAAAATGCAAAAATGGAAAAACCCTGCATCCTTAAAGGACATCTGCAGTGCTGGGCAAAAAAACTTTTTTTTTACCTCATTTAATAGGTCTTTGAAAGACCTTTCCAACGATGTCTCCCCCATCAAAGTTGGCCCAGTCTTTCTCCCGTTATCAGCACACGAATTACGGAGGAGAAGTGAAAATAAAACTACATCTCCCATCATGCCTTGTGCTTACTTCCTGTAAGCTGCTGCCCTCCCCCTGTTCTATCCCCCCGAGCAAATTATTATATTGTAACGCCCACATCTCCCTTCCCTATGCATACACCCTCCCCTTCTGCTCATCTCCCCCTCCCCATGCTGGCTCCTGTCCAGTGATGAAGCAGCTGCCTCCGTGCTCACTGTAGTGTGGGCACTGGAGAGTGGAGAGTGAAAGTTAAAATGGTAAAAAAACATAATTGTTTGTCTATAAAACTGTCCTGATAGGGGTCCCTCCATCTTTTTCACAACTACAACTCCAAGCATGCCCAGTTATTTTATATGCTGTTCGGGCATGCTGGGAATTCCAGTGGTACAAATCCCAGCATGCCCTGTCAGCTTTCTGCTGTATGTGCATGCTTGGATTTGCGGAGGTGCCTCCAGCTGTTGTAAGACTATACATCCAAGCATGCCGTGTCAGCTTTCTGCTGTTTGAGTGTATAAAGGAGTTGTAGTTCACCAACACCTCTACTGTATCTCTGTAGTCTCCTGGGTGTTGTAGTTCACCAACACCTATATTGTATCTCTGTAGTCTCCTGGGTGTTGTAGTTCACCAACACCTCTATTGTATCTCTGTAGTCTCCTGGGTGTTGTAGTTCACCAACACCTCTATTGTATCTCTGTAGTCTCCTGGGTGTTGTAGTTCACCAACACCTATATTGTATCTCTGTAGTCTCCTGGGTGTTGTAGTTCACCAACACCTCTATTGTATCTCTGTAGTCTCCTGGGTGTTGTAGTTCACCAACACCTCTATTGTATCTCTGTAGTCTCCTGGGTGTTGTAGTTCACCAACACCTCTATTGTATCTCTGTAGTCTCCTGGGGGTTGTAGTTCACCAACACCTCTATTGTATCTCTGTAATCTCCTGGGAGTTGTAGTTCATACACCAGTGTTTCCCAACCAGGGTGCCTCCAGATGTTGCAAAACTACTACTCCCAGCATTCCCTGGTTGGGAAACACTGGCATACACACACACATAACAGGGACTACAACTCCCAGCATGTGTCATTCAGTAGTCCCCCCCCTCTCACACACAGAATCAGTATGATATTTATTCCCTGTATACACCACCAGCCCGTGCAGTGTAATATGTCTCCTTCACACACACGTCCTCCCCTCCCTGCTCTGTGGTTTGCTCTGTGTTTTCCCCCATGAAAACTTGAAACCTCCCGGTGATAAGTGAGGTCCTATGTAGACAGAGCAGGGGAGGGGGGAGGAGCTGTGGACGTCCTCATTCTCCCCCTGCTTGAATCTTACAGATAGGGGCGTTTCTGAGGATGAGCCTATGGCTGCCTCAGAAAGCACCCGCTCATGCATATGCATAAGCAGGGAGGACCTGACAGAGGCTAGGGGGAGCACAAACACTGCTGGGAGGAAGAGATCTCCGTCCCCAAGATGGCGGCTGCAATGTAATGAATAGGGGACGGACGCAGGACTACTGGGCTATGCTGGCAACTCTAATATCTCAGAAACGGCTGCATATAGGTAAATAGGACTAATTGACTGAATTGTATAACTTTTGTTTGGGGAACATTTGGGCAGGGATTTTTGACCACTACAGTTGTCCTTTAAGGGGTTAAAGGGGTATTCCAGTAAAACACATTATTTTTTTTTTCATATCAACTGGCTCCAGAAAGTTAAACAGATTTGTAAATTACTTCTATTAAAAAAATCTTAATCCTTCCTGTACTCATCAGCTGCTGAAGTTGAGTTGTTCTTTTCTGTCTGACAACAGTGCTCTCTGCTGACACATCTGTCTGTTTCAAGAACTGTCCAGAGCACGAGAGGTTTGCTCCTACTCTGGACAGTTCCTGAGACAGACAGATGTGTCAGCAGAGAGAAATGTTGTCAGACAGAAAAGAACAACTCAACTTCAGCAGCTGATAAGTACTAGAAGGTTTAATAGTTGATATGGAAAAAAAAGGAAACATTTTTTACTGGAATACCCCTTTAGGGTATGTTCAGACGAGCAGTTCCACAGCGTATTTCACACTGCAGATCCACTGCCAAAGGACCCCTACAGGGTGCCTCAGATGTGCCTGCTTGGAGCTGCAATCCGCCGCTACGAGCAGACACACTGCTGCAATGTGCGAGTCGCTGCGCATGCGCAGTGTACTCGTACACATCATGGCTGCTCCCCCTGCTCCCTGAACTAGGCCAAGAGCAGCCACGATGTGCAAGTATACTGCGCATGCGAGCAGCAACTCGCACATCGCAGTGTGTCTGCTCGTAGTGGCAGATTGCCGCTCCAAGTAGGCGCATCTGAGGCATCCCATAGGGGTCCTTTGGCAGCTGACTAGCAGTGTAAAATATGCTGTGGATCCGCTAGTCTGAACGTACCCTTAAAGGGGTACCCCCGTGGAAAACTTTTTTTTTTTATCCAATGGTGCCAGAAAGTTAAACACATTTGTAAATTACTTCTATTTAAAAAATCTTAATCTTTCCAGTACTTTGTAGGGTCAGTATACTACAGAGGAAATGGTTTTCTTTTTGGAATACAAAGCTCTCTGCTGACATCTCTGTCCATTTTAGGAACTGTCCAGAGCAGCATATGTTTGCTATGGGGGTTTTCTCCTACTCTGGACAGTTCTTAAAATGGTCAGATATGTCAGCAGAGAGCACTGTGGTCATGATATCAGCAGAGAGCCCTGTGTTCCAAAGAGAAAATAATTTCCTCTGTAGTATTCAGCAGCTAATAAGTACTGGAATGATTAAGATTTTTTAATAGAAGTAATTTACAAATCTAAAAAAATGGGGTATGTGCAGCTCACAATATAAATTAATCGAGGCTAAATGGAAAGTATTTACACCAAAAAATACTAGTACAAAATAATATATAAGGAAAAAAAGGGGGGGTACCAAATGCCTCTAGACTAATACCATAAAATGGTACATGATGATGAAATTACAGAAAAAATAAATGATAAATCGGACTGTGCTTCACTTTAAATGATGTACAAATTTAATATAAAAAATACAGATAGGACATAAAATAAATAATACAAATGTAATACAAAAATGCCTCCTACCACAGGGCCCTTGTGGGGAGGTGAGATAATTAAATACAAAACATATATTAAAAATATTTTTGTAAAAATTATAGCATGTGAATTACGTTCTACCGCTATCTCAATATATTGTAAACCGACATAGTATACTTTTGTGCGGTATACTCCGTTCCCATGTGATTTAGAACAGTTCACAAAGTGATATAGTTACCAACTCCTCAGGGTGGTTTTGGCTGGACGTCCGAGAGATAAATATATGAGAACTGTATTCAGCGCTAGCGTGCGCTTACGGTGACGGGCCCGGATGCCACAGGCCAAAAAGGTCACCGGTCACGAAGTAATGGCAGGCTCGATGGCAGATGCAATGGAGGCTTTATCCAGCGCTGGCATGCGCTTGCGATGACGGGCCCGGTTGCCGCAGGCCAAGGAGAAGTCACCGATCACGGAGTGGCTCCGGAGATGTAGATATACTCGGAGATATATGGATCTTGCTCCGGAAACAGGGAAAGGAAAGCCTCGTGGAAGATCTCTCGGCGTCTGGTGGAATGGCGGATAAGTTGTAGCCAGGTGTACAATCAGCAGGTGATGGAGTTGTATCGGAGATAGATGATGGCGGTTTGTAGATTGCGGTAGTCATGCAATAAGTATTTCTTTCTCTAGACGCGTTTCAGGGTACTTTATATATGACCCTTTCCTCAGTAGAGATATCTTTAACAGTGAAGCTCAAAGTCCTTTTATACATGTTACCTGTCTAATTGTTACAGGTGTGTTTCTGTTTAAATCTTCCGCAAATAGCGGAGTGGAGTGGGAAAACATGGAGTTGTTTCATCTTAATAAAGCAGTGTTCACATTTAGAATCAGTATATATGCGTTCTTATTTAAATATAGTGTCATATATATTGTAAACATTAGAATAATACATATAACATGCAGTAAAGTGTACAGATAAAGTGTATAGTACTGAGATGGAAAAAAGATAATAAAAATAAAAGTAAAAATAAAAACGAAAATAAGAATAAAAATAAAACTAAAATAAAAATAAAAATAAAAATAAAATTAAAAAAATAAAAATAAAAAGTAATAATTAAATAAATAAAGAAGAAAATAAAAATAAAAATAAGAAAAAATAAAAATAAAAAGATATAAAATAAATGTAAAATAGGTGTATAGATAAAATAAAGTGCTATAGATTTACATGGAAGTAATTAGTGTACAAGAAGGTTGAAGGATGGCCAGTCACGCAGAGCAAAAATAGAGTGGGTCCGACCTCTCCATGGGGGCCCACATGTTTGAAAAAGGGGGGGCCTCCATGGGGAGAGCGGGACACACTCTACAGAAATCCAAAAAGTTCAAAATTCGAGTTAAGGCCATTCGGCTCTAGAGAATTAAATTCATAAATCTTCTGACTTTCAGCCTTAGACATTTTAACGATGAAGCTGCCTCCTCTCCAATCTTTCTTAATAGTTTGTAAGCCTGTATAGAAAAAAGTGGTAATTTCTTTATTGTGAAATTTTGCAAAATGGGCTGATAAAGGGTGTTTTAGGTTTCCATTTTTTATATTTGTTAGATGTTCAGCAATTCTAGTTTTTAATGGTCTTTTAGTTCTCCCAATGTATTGTTTCATACATCCACACTGTATCAAATATAGTACTCCACTTGTGTGGCACGAGATGTGTTCTTTAATGATCCATTTAAAGTCAGTAGTACATGATGAAATTTCTGTAGTTTTTTTAGGGCCCTTCACTTTCATACAATTGGGGCATATTCCACATCTGAAAAAGCCTTTTGTGTTTAGCCACGTCTCAGACATATTGTGAATTTTTATGGGTGGTTTTATACTTGGTGCAATCGTTATCCCCAAATTGGGGGCCTTTTTATATACAATGGGGGCTCGGTCTGGCAGCAATCCTCCTATATCTTTATCTTGTTTGACCATATGCCAGTGCTTATTGATAATTTGTTCAATTTTTTTATATTCATAATTATAAGGTAAAATTAATTTAATTGAATGTTCAGTGGATATAGTGTCTTTATCTTTTGGTGCAAAAAATGTGGTTCTATCTAGAAGTTTAACATGATTAAGGGACTGGGTTAGAAGTGTGTCCGGATAGTTTTTATCCTTGAAAAGAGAAGTCATATCTTCTGCTTCTTCCAAAAAAGTATTGTTCGATGTACAGTTACGTTTTAAACGGCGAAACTGTCCTTTAGGGATATTTGTAAGCCAACTAGACAGATGGCAGCTTGTATAGTCGATGTAACTATTTTTCGTAGTAGGTTTCTTATAAGTATTGCAATTTAATCTGGTTTTATCCGGGCTCACTTTAATCTCTAAATCAAGGAAGGTGATGGATTGTGTACTAATGTGTGAAGTAAAATTTAGAAAGTGACTATTAGTGTTTAGATTGGTAATAAATAAATCTAAATCTGTGATAGACCCATCCCAAATTAAAATAATATCGTCAATGTAACGTCTCCAGAGCACCAGATTTGCGCCAAGGTGGGGGGTGATGGTGTCCTCTTCCCAAGATGCCATAAACAAATTAGCATAACTTGGCGCAAATCTGGTGCCCATCGCGGTACCGATTAACTGTAAATAATAATCACCATTAAAATAAAAATAATTGTGAGTAAGAATAAAATTAATAGCTGTGAGAATAAATTCAATCTGTGAAGGTTTGTGATTGTGTTTAAGTAAAAATTTCTGAGTTGCTGCCAGACCTAAATTGTGACGTATATTTGTGTAGAGGGATGATACATCCAAAGTGGCTAAAATATGATTGTCAGACCAGTTGAATGATTCAATAATTTTGACAATTTGGGTGGTATCTTTAATATAAGATTTGGTGCTTTGTACCATATCTTGTAAAAATTTGTCTACATATTGGGACAGGTTTGAAGTCATAGACCCGATCCCAGATATGATAGGTCTACCCGGAGGGCTAATTAAGCTCTTATGTGTCTTGGGTAGACAATAGAAAACAGGAAGTCTCTCATGAGTGCTCAAGATGAATTTATATTCGTTGTCATTGAGGATATCTTCCTCTAAAGCTTTTTTACAGATATTTAATAATTGAGCACTGTATTCTGCAGTGGGATCCTTTGTTAATTTTTTATATGTCATATCATCATTCAACTGTCTTTGACATTCATTTATATAGTCTTTTGTATTTAAAATCACAATACCTCCCCCCTTATCGGCGGGACGTATTGTGATTTCGTTATTGGCCTGTAGTTCTTGAATTGCTTTCTTTTCTGCAGAATTGATATTAGATTTTTGTTTGTGGCTATATTTTAGTTGCCTAATATCTTTTTCTACTAGAAAAAGATATTAGGCAACTAAAATATAGCCACAAACAAAAATCTAATGTTTAGATTTAGATTTATTTATTACCAATCTAAACACTAATAGTCACTTTCTAAATTTTACTTCACACATTAGTACACAATCCATCACCTTCCTTGATTTAGAGATTAAAGTGAGCCCGGATAAAACCAGATTAAATTGCAATACTTATAAGAAACCTACTACGAAAAATAGTTACATCGACTATACAAGCTGCCATCTGTCTAGTTGGCTTACAAATATCCCTAAAGGACAGTTTCGCCGTTTAAAACGTAACTGTACATCGAACAATACTTTTTTGGAAGAAGCAGAAGATATGACTTCTCTTTTCAAGGATAAAAACTATCCGGACACACTTCTAACCCAGTCCCTTAATCATGTTAAACTTCTAGATAGAACCACATTTTTTGCACCAAAAGATAAAGACACTATATCCACTGAACATTCAATTAAATTAATTTTACCTTATAATTATGAATATAAAAAAATTGAACAAATTATCAATAAGCACTGGCATATGGTCAAACAAGATAAAGATATAGGAGGATTGCTGCCAGACCGAGCCCCCATTGTATATAAAAAGGCCCCCAATTTGGGGATAACGATTGCACCAAGTATAAAACCACCCATAAAAATTCACAATATGTCTGAGACGTGGCTAAACACAAAAGGCTTTTTCAGATGTGGAATATGCCCCAATTGTATGAAAGTGAAGGGCCCTAAAAAAACTACAGAAATTTCATCATGTACTACTGACTTTAAATGGATCATTAAAGAACACATCTCGTGCCACACAAGTGGAGTACTATATTTGATACAGTGTGGATGTATGAAACAATACATTGGGAGAACTAAAAGACCATTAAAAACTAGAATTGCTGAACATCTAACAAATATAAAAAATGGAAACCTAAAACACCCTTTATCAGCCCATTTTGCAAAATTTCACAATAAAGAAATTACCACTTTTTTCTATACAGGCTTACAAACTATTAAGAAAGATTGGAGAGGAGGCAGCTTCATCGTTAAAATGTCTAAGGCTGAAAGTCAGAAGATTTATGAATTTAATTCTCTAGAGCCGAATGGCCTTAACTCGAATTTTGAACTTTTTGGATTTCTGTAGAGTGTGTCCCGCTCTCCCCATGGAGGCCCCCCCTTTTTCAAACATGTGGGCCCCCATGGAGAGGTCGGACCCACTCTATTTTTGCTCTGCGTGACTGGCCATCCTTCAACCTTCTTGTACACTAATTACTTCCATGTAAATCTATAGCACTTTATTTTATCTATACACCTATTTTACATTTATTTTATATCTTTTTATTTTTATTTTTTCTTATTTTTATTTTTATTTTCTTCTTTATTTATTTAATTATTACTTTTTATTTTTATTTTTTTAATTTTATTTTTATTTTTATTTTTATTTTAGTTTTATTTTTATTCTTATTTTCGTTTTTATTTTTACTTTTATTTTTATTATCTTTTTTCCATCTCAGTACTATACACTTTATCTGTACACTTTACTGCATGTTATATGTATTATTCTAATGTTTACAATATATATGACACTATATTTAAATAAGAACGCATATATACTGATTCTAAATGTGAACACTGCTTTATTAAGATGAAACAACTCCATGTTTTCCCACTCCACTCCGCTATTTGCGGAAGATTTAAACAGAAACACACCTGTAACAATTAGACAGGTAACATGTATAAAAGGACTTTGAGCTTCACTGTTAAAGATATCTCTACTGAGGAAAGGGTCATATATAAAGTACCCTGAAACGCGTCTAGAGAAAGAAATACTTATTGCATGACTACCGCAATCTACAAACCGCCATCATCTATCTCCGATACAACTCCATCACCTGCTGATTGTACACCTGGCTACAACTTATCCGCCATTCCACCAGACGCCGAGAGATCTTCCACGAGGCTTTCCTTTCCCTGTTTCCGGAGCAAGATCCATATATCTCCGAGTATATCTACATCTCCGGAGCCACTCCGTGATCGGTGACTTCTCCTTGGCCTGCGGCAACCGGGCCCGTCATCGCAAGCGCATGCCAGCGCTGGATAAAGCCTCCATTGCATCTGCCATCGAGCCTGCCATTACTTCGTGACCGGTGACCTTTTTGGCCTGTGGCATCCGGGCCCGTCACCGTAAGCGCACGCTAGCGCTGAATACAGTTCTCATATATTTATCTCTCGGACGTCCAGCCAAAACCACCCTGAGGAGTTGGTAACTATATCACTTTGTGAACTGTTCTAAATCACATGGGAACGGAGTATACCGCACAAAAGTATACTATGTCGGTTTACAATATATTGAGATAGCGGTAGAACGTAATTCACATGCTATAATTTTTACAAAAATATTTTTAATATATGTTTTGTATTTAATTATCTCACCTCCCCACAAGGGCCCTGTGGTAGGAGGCATTTTTGTATTACATTTGTATTATTTATTTTATGTCCTATCTGTATTTTTTATATTAAATTTGTACATCATTTAAAGTGAAGCACAGTCCGATTTATCATTAATTTTTTCTGTAATTTCATCATCATGTACCATTTTATGGTATTAGTCTAGAGGCATTTGGTACCCCCCCTTTTTTTTCCTTATATATTAATTTACAAATCTGTTTAACTTTCTGGCACCAGTTGATTTAAAAAAATAAAAAAAAAAACCTTTCCATGGGAGTACCCCCTTAAACAGCGACCATAAAGAGATTAACTTTGTCAAATACTATGCTTAGATAAAGCCCTACTGCTTAAAGGGGTTATCCAGGAAAAAACTTTTTTTTTATATATCAACTGGCTCCAGAAAGTTAAACAGATTTATAAATTACTTCTATTAAAAAATCTTAATCCTTTCAGTACTTATGAGCTTCTGAAGTTAAGGTTGCTCTTTTCTGTCTAAGTGCTCTCTGATGACACCTGTCTCGGGAAACGCCCAGTTTAGAAGCAATTCCCCATAGCAAACCTCTTCTAAACTGGGCATTTCCCGAGACAGGTGTCATCAGAGAACACTTAGACAGAAAAGAACAACCTTAACTTCAGAAGCTCATAAGTACTGAAAGGATTAAGATTTTTTAATAGAAGTAATTTACAAATCTGTTTAACTTTCTGGAGCCAGTTGATATATATAAAAAAGTTTTTGCCTGGAATACCCCTTTAAATATCCATCCATAGGTATTGGAGGACCAAGAAAACATTCCTCACACTATTAACCCACCTCTCGCAGCCTAAACTGTTCACACTTGACCAGAAGGGTTCATTGGTTCATGCTGCTTGCTCCAAATTCTGACTCTATCAGCATGTTGCAAAAGAAATCTGATTTAACTGACCAGGTCACAAATCAGTGATCCAGTTATTACACTCTTCTATCCACTAGAGTCTTTTTCTGTTTCCCTTATACATTAATGGCAATGAAACTGATCATCTACTGTTATAGCCCATTGAAACAAAGAAACGACAAGTTTCACTGACATTCATTAGTTTAAGCCCCAGTGCTGTATTCATCTGCAATTTGCTCGACTGTCCTCCGCCTGATCCAGGGCTGGCCCAAGACATTGTGCTGCCTGGGCCCGGGAGTGAAATGCGATCCACCCCACTAGACCACCAGGGATGGCTTAAAGCTCCCTTTAGACGTTTATGGCTTAAAGATCCCTTTAGGGTTAATAGGTGGCTGCGGCGAACACCGCATGCCGGCTATTAGTGGTGGCCCCCAGCTACTGAAAACAGCTAGGAGTCACTGGGTATGGAGCAGGCTCGAGTCAGGAGTCCGCTTCATAAACCCTGAGCGGAACCATGACGGACTAGGTCTATCATGGGTTACGAAGGAAGGGGTAAAAAATCTTCTCCAGACGACAATGTGCCGCCCCTGCGAAGGTGCGGCCTGGGTCCAATTGACCCACCGGGACCCATTGTAGGGCCGGCCCTGGCCTGATTTTTTTGTTAATAACTACACCACTCCAGTATATTTTCAACACAATTCCACAATATAAAACCCTATAAGGTTAGCAACGGGTAAAGTGTGGGTCCCCGGCTAGTTAAGCACCGGTGGCTATGCCTTGTTCCAAACCAATAAGATTTTTCCATTCCTTTTTAAATTCAAACTGAAACTAAGCCACAGAAAACTAGTTTTTTTGCTGTAGTCATGCTAGATCACATGCATAATTTCCATACAGGGAAACTCCAATCATGAAAGGGCAGGGATCTGTAATAAAGTGCCCATTCAGTGTACGTATATAATATTTTGGGGGGCTGTTGTTAGCTGACCAGGCTAGTTTAGGGTTTTTACCATCTGGCCAAGTTGTGAGATAACTTGCCCAGATGGTAAAACCCATTTTAACCCTGATCTTACCATATCGAATAAAATTTTAGTTATATAGTAAAAATATATGTATTTTTTAATATTCTGTTTTTATCACATTTTGTAAATATATTTAGTCAGCTCAGCCTTTTAAAAGCTGTACACAGTAAGGAGGTTTGAAGAAATGTATATTAAATATCTTGGTCTGGAATAACAGTAGAATGCCTATCCATGTAGTTTTGTAGAAGAGAACTTTATCATGAGAGAAAGAAGGATATTGCACCCAAGGAAAAATATCTGTTGCAAGAGGCAGCAAAAGGCCTTACACCTCATCCGTCATTGTCCCTTGGAATGAAACATCAGAATCCAGGTTATAGATAGAGAATTAGGGACAAGGCTTTCTTGAAAATATGAGAAGAGGCTTCCACACTGGGGGTGATGGGGTCATAACAGATACGCAGTAGTCACCATGGCTTGTCTGGGGAACATATCCATGAGGTACCCTATGGTTAGAGCCATTAGGAGACACAAGTAGCCTGGACAGAATACATCTGGAGAGATAATAGCTGTAATGACCAGCTTGTGGGCATCTGTGGGCACCTCTGAACTTAGAAAATATGCCCTTGACAGTAAAATTCACAGTAAAGTAGGTATAGGATGAAGTTGTGCTCTTGAGCTCTACTAGCCAGGTATGCATTATAATCTCAATATAAAGGATTTCTACTAGCCTGGTAGAATAAAACAAAAAAATGTGATCCCATAGTAATGAATGTCATATTTCGGTCTAGATGATTCTTCATTGCTTCCTTAGAATAGCATTTATGATTTTATATGAAGTACACAAAATGTTACACCGAGGGTGTTGCAATACATTACAACAATATCTTGTATAAATGTAAAGTTCTCATTAAGAGAGCGAGAAATTCGTCGAATTGGGCAGAGTAGGTACAGACATCACTAATGGAATCCAGACAGTGGAGAGAAGAGGGCTGTGGGTGTACTTTGGTGATGTAATATACATCCATGAAGATGGTTATGATTTGTATGATATAAATATAATAATTGTTGTTTATGTTACAGATTTATTTTTACTCTTGGTAATTTGGTTATTTCATGCAGCTCAGATACCACAGACAGCAGTCCAGTTCCTCTTTCTATGTAAATATAAATACAGGTGCATTACATGAGCACATAGCACAGCCCTTCTAAAGAGTGTCCTTATCTTTGTATGTTTGTTATGGGCAGAAGCTGAGCTCCAACAAAATCCTGTTTATCTTTACATTGCAAGAGAATTGTTTCCCACAAAGGAGCTCAAGGAGGAAAGGAGCAAACACATAATCTTAAACACATAAATCATAATTGTTGTGTATAATAAATAATCCACACTGCATAGTCTCCCAGCTATAAGAATTACCTCTTTTTTGAGCAAATAAAGAAGGATTTATTATAGAAACCCTATGGCAAGAGGAGAGTAATTGTTTTGCCAGCAAGTCTATTGTCTACTCAATTGTAGCATTAAAGATAACCTGAGGAAGCTGCCTGGACCGCCCCAATAACTTGTGATTAAAGGGGTAGTCCAGTGGTGAAAAACTTATCCCCTATCCTAAGGATAGGGGATAAGTTTGAGATCGCGGGGGTCCGACCGCTGGGGCCCCCTGCGATCTCTCTGTACGGGGCCCCGGCTCTCCGCCGAGATAGCGGGTGTCGACCCCCGCACGAGGCGGCGGCCGACACGCCCCCTCAATACATCTCTATGGCAGAGCCGGAGATTGCCGAAGGCAGCGCTTCGGCTCTGCCATAGACTTGTATTGAGGGGGCGTGTCGGCCGCCGCCTCGTGCGGAGGTCGACACGCCCCCTTCCAGCGGGCTGTCGGGGCTCCGTACAGGAGATCGCGGAGGGCCCCAGGGGTCGGACCCCCCGCGATCTGCAACTTATCCCCTATCCTTAGGATAGGGGATAAGTTGCTCACCACTGAATCACCACTGGACTACTCCTTTAAGGCAGCATGAAAGTGAAGTGATGACTAGTTGCCTTAAAAAATAAAACAATAAAAAAACAAACCAAAAAAACTCACAATCCAGCTGTAGCACTGGGAAGAAAAATACTAAGTGTGTCTAAATGTATGAAGACAGCCATTCTCCACTCTAAGACTATGTTCACATGATTTCAGTGGGATTCTTCTGCGCTGTTCATATAGCAGTATTTCTGTGCTGGAAACGTCTGGCGCAGAAATTCTAATTCTGGTGTCCGCAGAAAGAATAGACTTCTATTTTTTTTTCTTTCTGTGGATGCCGTGCGGAAATGCACTGCCGTCTACGAGATGGAGCATTTCCAGTTGGTCCTAGCGCCGCTCTCAGGGGAATGTCCACATGTCTGAACATAGCTTAAAGGGTACCTCTCATCAAATTTTTTTTGATATATTATAGATTCATGTATGCAGAATAACTTTACAATTGCATGTTATTAAAAAATATGCTTCTTTCTATTTAATTTTCCACTTTGAAGAAATGACCACTAGGGGTCTCCCTACCAGTCCTGGCAGCAAGCATTTCAGACTCATGCTGGAGTCCTAAACATTACGAGCTGCCAGTCTGCTTTGTTCACAAAGAACACTCAGAGCTGCCAGCCTGCTTTGTTGACAGCCTGTTTGGTTGTGAACAAAGCAGGCTGGCAGCTCTGAGTGTTTAGGACTCCAGCATGAGTCAGAAAGGCTTGCTGACAGGACTGATCGGGAAAAATACAATAGAAAGAAGCATATTTTTCATTAACATGCTATTGGAAAGTTATTCAACATTCATTAATCTAAAATATATCAAAAGTTTATTTGATGAGAGGTACCCTTTAAGGGTCCACCATAAAGAGCATGAAGATCAACGGTTACAGTGCTCATTTTAGCATGCTTGATCTTGGATATTAAGAGTCATTGAACATTTTAAAGCAAAACTGTCACCTCCGTACAGGTACGGAGGTGTAGTTACCAGTAGAATGTACAGTAAAAGTGGGTACTTTTACTCACATTCGCTGCGGTCTTTAAAGGAAAATTTACTTTATTCTGACGCCGGGCCACAGTCGGATGGGCCAGGTGACTCCCGCAGCTACACGCCTGTTCCCTGCCTACTCTCCGCTCCTAGCATGGAGTGCTGAACGTCAGTCATTCAGGGAGTCTGTGGGAGTCGGCCGGCCCATCCGACTGTGGCCCGGCGTCAGAATAAAGTAAGAATTTTCCTTTAAAGACCGTGGCTAATGTGAGTAAAAGCACCCGCTTTTACTTCACATTGTGGCTTATTTTGTTTTTCCTATTGAAATAAATATGCAAGCTCAACAAACATTGTATGCAATTTTACTTCATAGATCTATATGTTTCATATACAGTCTTATGTTGTTAAATGGACATTTATGTGTTGAGCCCTTTTGGTGGTCGGTATTGCAGTTTTTGGCAGATCATCTGGGTTTTCCCTTTTGTGTTCTATCCTATTGTGTGTCTGCTGGGAGTAATTAATGATTTGGCCTCGGGTACACATCGGAGGCTGCTTATTCGTTTTCTCTTATTTTGTGCCCGTAAGGTGCTAATCATGGCCTGGAAAGATACATCTTCCCCCCCCCCCCCCCCAATTGACTCGGTGGTTTAATATGATTAATAGCTATGTCCCCTTATATAGGACCCTATATACTAGCCGTAAATGCCCAAAGAAATTTGATCAGGTATGGATGCCATGGTTGCTGATTGTGGAATCGGTGGTTCCTCCGGAGCGGGTCCCCTCTCCGGAATAGTTTACCAGTGGGAGTTCTGTGACTTAAGGAGGTGGGGGGCTTCCGGGAGTGTGCGTGTGGTGAGTGACCGATTATGGTTTTTTTTTGTCTGTCACGTCTACGTGTTGATGTCCGGTAGGGGGCTGACCTCAGATTTTTACCGTTGCATTACCCTACGTTGTATTGTACGGACTTCCCCCTACAGTGGGGCTGCCTCTGGCGGACTATCTTGTCTTCCATGTTTTATGTGTATAGTTTTGTATGTTTTGTGGAAAGTTATAAATAAACTCTTTAAAAAAAAAAAAAATTATAATTGACATTTAGAATAAAAACATATAATAAGAAAAATAACCACTATTAGTTTATTGGACGAGAGGGTGTATGTGAATACAACTTTAGAAAAGTTCCCTGCTTAGTGGAGGTGCATCTTATTATGGGAACTGAATTTAAACAAAGGCATACAGTGAATGGATTTTACTGAGTTTATTTAATTCCTTTATTTTAGTATGGTTCTCCCATTCTGACTCGTGACTCTTACCTAAAGATCCCCGCTCCTCTGGGTACAAATGAGTGCACAGACAGTAACCCAGTAGGTAAGATATTTTCCAGCTAGTAGAAAACATTATTTTTGTTTCATATCATGTCACACCCTCTATCCTGTTTTTGCAAATACATCTAAATCACTAATCTTATTGCATGTATTGTATGACTACAATTGGAGTTGAGAAAATTACAAGGAGTACAGTGTCCATTTTAGGACCACATCAGCCATCAAGCTGTACCTCGCTCATCCTTCAGCCAAAACGGCATCCCGCCTCCTCCCTCACTCATCCTTCAGACAAAACGGCGTCCCGCCTCCTCCGTCAGGCAAAACCTTTGTCATCCTTAAGTCTGTCATCTCAGATGAAAATGAAAGTGCTGAGTCAGCAGAGCTTCGGCAGACCTGCTAGCACAGACAGTGTGTGATTGGCTGCTGCCAGCAAAGATACTGTGATTGGTTGATGGGAGCGTCGGTGTGTGCAGTCCCGCTCCACTGTTTACACATATTTCTTTACAAACCCTAATCCTCTCATGTACCCAGCTTTCCCCTATTCCTGCAAAACAAACCTACGCTCACTGTGATTGGTTGATGGGAGCGTAGGTTTGTGCAGTCCCACTCCACTGTTTACACACATTTCTTTACAAAGCCTAATCCTCTCATGTACCCAGCTTTCCCCTATCCCTGCAAAACAAACCTGTGCTCTCGGCTTTTCCCCTATTCCTGCAAAACCTACTGTTATGTACTCAGCTTTTAACAATTCCTGATAAACCTACAGCTGACGACATAACTGTAGGTTTTGCAGGAATAGGGGAAAAGCGGAGAGCGCAGGTTTGTTTTGCAGGAATAGGGGAAAGCTGGGAACATGAGAGGATTTGGGTTTGTAAAGAAATGTGTCTAAACAGTGGAGCGGGACTGCACACACCTACGCTCCCATTAACCAATCACAGTATTCTTGCTGCCAGCCAATCACACACTGTCTGTGCTAGCAGGTCGGCCGAAGCTGTGATGACTCAGCACTTTCATTTTTGTCTGAGGCATGAGAGAGTTTAGTTTGACAAAGGTTTTGCCTGACTGAGGAGGGAGGAGGCGGGACGCAGTTTCGGAGGAGGGAGGAGGCGGGATGCAGTTTCGGAGAAGGGAGGAGGCGGGACGCAGTTTTCGCTGAAGGATGAAGGAGGTACGGCTGAAAACTGACAGCGATTTGTCTGGGGGAGGAGGAGGGACGCCGTTTTGGCTGAAGGATGAGGGAGGTACGGCTGATGACTGATGCTGTCCTAAAATGGACACCGTACAAGGAGAGCAGTATATCGGAATAAAATTATATTTCGCCTCTTTTTGATGAAAGAAAACCACTTTACGGAACTATTCCACAGTGTTACTGTGATCATTCTGATTTAAACAATTGTTTATTTTTTTTTAATTGTGCACTTTTATTAAGGTTAAAGGGGAACCGGTTATTAATAAAACAGGGAGAGGCTCCCTAATGACAATTTTTATGAGTAACACTACAGCATTTCATAGTAATCTTTAGTTATAATGCTGGCTGAGAATGGTGCTCTGAGTCATCACCAGGGCGGGCCCCAGTGTCATCTAACCATCCTGTCAGCTTTAATTGATAGATCGCGCTGGTAATGCAAGGAATTAAAGTGTCCCTGTCATTAGAAAAAACTTTGCCATGTCACAGGGACTTGCATAGGGTCAGTCAGGGTTTGATCACTAATCTCTAAAATAAGTCCTAAACTCTTTAATTTGCTGCCATTGCCCTCTCGCTGCACAAGACAAGCTACATAGAGTAATAATGTATACATTTATAGCGTACCTGTCAGGTTCCACAAAAAAAAATATATATATATATTACTCAGTACCTAATCCTGACCATGTACATCTATTTTTAATGCCTCTATCACCTATATGTAGTATAAAAATACCTCTTTTCATTAGCTTACAGTGTTAGAAATACTCTCTGGGAAGGGGGCGTTTCTCTCTCTCCCTTTTATTGGTGGATGGTGATTGGCGTGTCTGCTTATGACTCATGGACAAGCCTGATACTGCTGCAGGACTGGTTAGTGTCCCAGTAGGTATGGGGACCCCTAGTGGTGGGATTTTCAGGAATTGTTTTCTTTATTAAATATTCAAAATTTTGTAAACAACCATATTAGAAAAGGTCTTTAATTTTCATCAGTAACAGCATAAAAAGTTTTTTGATCTGAAGTGCCCATTTAATGTATTTCTCCTCTTGTACAGTGAGATGGAGATCAGAGCAAGCCATGAAGACTCCAACCGATCAAAATCTTTGACATGTCAAATGTTTTTTCTAATAACAGGGCCACTTTAATCACACATCATTGTTATAAAGGGGAGCCTGTTCCCTGTGGTATGGGCAGTATGAGTATGATCGCAAGTACCCTTTAACATCATGAGCCGGGCACCAAGTGTATTGTGCTTTGCATATGAATACGGTGTGACTGATCTTGTCTTGTCAATAGGATTTTTGGATAGTCAAGATTTCACCTGTAGTCGAAACATACAGATAGAAAATTGCTTAATTCCGGCCCTGACTCTTGGGACTTACAAAAACATTGAAGTTTTAACTGTAAGTAATTTAAAAGTTATAGTGATTATTATTATGTTTGTTATGAAGATCGAGATAACATAGCACTGTATACAATACAAACGTAAAATATGTTCTGACACAAGACAAAGGGCCCTTATATTGTAAATGCAAGATAAGCTATAGAATCAGTAGATTATGAAAAAAAAATTGGGATTTATGGCTAAGATGATTGTATTGTTTTATTAGGATAGAGATAAAAAGGAGGATCTTTGTGATTGAAGCTTTACCTTTCAGACTAACAATGGATATAATGCTAATTTTTGGTTTATTATTTTCCACTGATAACTACCGTATATACAAATCATATTCCATACAGCAACTATATAATACAGTGTAGAGCCACTTACAAAGAGCAACAGGAGAAACCTATGGCTGGCTGCACTTCCCAGCTAGTAACAGATGGTCACTGGGAGTTTATTAATGTATAAGGGTATTTGCTATTGTGAGACAACACTTTAAGGCTATGTTCACACACTGTATTTTGAGCTAGCCATATATGTCTCAAAAACAGTGTGTGAACATAGCCTTAGAGGGGTACTCCAGAAAACTAAACCCATAGCCCATCCTTTCTCTCTTATCAACCTATTTAGTTGTCTAAATATCATTCATTAGCTATATAGAGCAGTTTCTTTTCTTTGGTTGTCACATACATGAAGTGAGGGAATTACATAATTCATCCATTTACTCTGTGTCAAAATCCCTCTCTGAAAGCAGCCCCCACCCTCCCGAGAAACACAGACCATGTGGTTTCTGGCCTGTACTGATGAGTTATGCTTTCTTTAGTCCTGAGAACTTGGAGGTGTGTAGTCTCCGCCAAACACTGAACTTCTCTCTACTGCTCAGAGCAGTAGGGTGGGGGCTGCTTTCAGAGAGGGAACTCTCTGGCAGTGCTGCAATGATTACTGGGAGATGTAGGCAAGGGGAGGGAAGAATGGCAAAAATATTGAGCAGCCAGAGAAGACAACAGGGGCCAAAGGAACCATGGATATCAGGCAGGGTGGCTTAGGCTGGGTTTACATCACGTTTTTACCAATACGGGACCGCATACAGCTGGAGGGGAGCTAAATCCTTGCGCTTCCGTATCTCTGCTGTATACCGCCCGTATGTAATTCATTTCAAGGAGCCGACCGGAGTTAAATGCTGACTCCGGTCTGATCATTTTTCCCCCGTATGTGGTTTTCCCACCGCACCTAAAGCCGTAGTCTACCACATTTTGAGGTCCGGTGGAAAACCGCATATGGGACAAAAAAAAAAAACGACAGGAGTCAGCGTTTCACTCTGGTCGTCTCATTGAAATGAATTACATATGGGCGGTATATGGCAGGGATACGGGAGCGCAAGGTTTTAGCTCCTCCCAGCCGTATGCGGTCACGTATTGGTAGAAACTTGATGTGAACCCAGTCTTAAAGGGAACATATTTAGGTATTGTGGTGGCTTTGGAGCTTTTATTTATTTATGTGATATATACATTCCTGGAATACCCATTTATAGTTGTAAAAAGACAAACTGACCCACAGCCTGTTAAGAAACTACGAAATTCAGAAACATAATATTAACAGGTCTGTTTGTGTAACAGCAAAAATTGTGATGTATGAGGAAGGAAGTAGATCCATTGGGTTCCATATGGGTTTACAAGTGTTGTAACTGACAATGAGTGAAAGAAGTTATATAAAACAAGATATACTAGTTTCAATGTTACTCACATTTTTAGTACTTGATATTTTTTTCATAATGCATTTAATATATATATATATTTTTTGTCTTTTAATGGCAGTTTCCCAGTTCACAAAATACGGTAAGATGTTTTTGTCCTATTAAGGCTGTGTTTGTTTCTAGTACTTCTTAATATAATACACAAAAATCTAATTCATTCTGTTTGTATAGCATTTTAAAACAGCTGGTCCTTACATATTTAGCTGTAATTCGTTTTAGAATGCCCCTTTAACCCCTTCCCACATTCAGACATACACTTATGTCACAAGTGCAGTAAGGTGAGGAGCTGAGCTTGCTCCATATGCACCAGTTTCCTGCTGTAAGCTACTGCTGACAATCTGGCAATTTAGCCCCCTAGATGTGGCAATTAATAGTGATCATATTATCAAGTTAATATGTTTAAACAAATGCCAGGGTCCTATAATGTACCCCCAATCTCATTGCACCCCCAATCTCATTGCATCCCCAACCACAATGCAGCTGTGGGCTGCAGACTGGTTGTCATAGCCTCCATAGCTGTCATAATAGATATAATGTTACATTCTGTAAGGCAGAATGTGATAGGAGATGTGCAGTTTGACAGTACATTTCAATGCAGGTGTATTGCAGTGTACTAGTGTACAAGCGATTTACATGTTCAAGTCCCTTTTGGGGGGCTGAAAATATAAGGGTAAAAAAAGGTTGTTTTTAAAAAAAAAAAAAAAATCCCCCATATTAAAAATTGCAATCTCTCCTTTTCCTATAAAAAAAAAAACTCCAAAAAAAGTATAATTTGTATTATTGTGTAGTGAAAAGTCCAAACTACTTAAAGTGCCCTGTTATTTAAAAAAATTATTAATCAGGGCCTCAGTGCCGATACCCCCACCACACAGTGGAACGAGTGGGGAGAAGCGCGTGGTGCTGTCCTTCACTTTATGTCTCACAGCGATTTCTGTCCTGCGGCCCCCATAGACTTTTAAAGGATAACATACAAAGCAAAAAGTAGATGCAAAAATGGTACTAATATAGACTATAGATCGCTGTGCAGCCCCCGCACAACTTTGTACGTGAAAAAAATAAGTTATAGGGGTCATGATATGAAGATGTAAAGCAATTGCAAAAGGTTTTTATTTTTAGTGGTAAAGTAGTAAAATATAACAAACTACTGTATACACATTTGGTGTTGGTAAAAATAACATACTAGCTTTATTTTACAATGACGATTACATTAAAACGATCCCCACAAATATATATATATAATATATTTTATTATTTTTATTTTAGACTACATTTTATGATAAAAGGTGGTCATAAAAAGCTCTCAAACAAACTCTCATGTGGCTCTGCTGATGAAAAAATAAGTTAAAAACAGTTATTGCTCTTGGAGAGCATAGAGATCAAAACTTAAAAGGGTACTCCGGTGGTTAATTTTTTTTAATTTTATATGGCATCTTCTTTGTAAGTTTTGTTTTTTTGCAATATACATGTGTTATATGTTTTGGCAGCATGTGTGTGTTTTGCTTACCTGTTTGTTGGGCAGGAAGTTCTGTAGTTCAGAGGGTTTTCTTTTACTGTTGTCCACAGCGGCCATGTTCTGAGTCTGCTGGGGGACAAGATGTCATAGCTTTTTTTTCCCTTCTCTGTCTGCATGAGAGAAATAAGCCACGCCCCCTCATCTCATCCAGCTGAGTACACAGCTCCTCCCCTCCCCCTGCTCTGCATTCTAAGGACGCAGGTCTGCACAGGAGAAGATAAGTGTTATCTGAAGGGGAGGATGACAAAGTACACGGACGACTGGGGATGTATGGACTGCAGGGGGATAAATCTCATACTGGGGGTGATCTCTATATGTGAAGGGGGAGGGGGGGGACTCCTGAATGACACATGCTGGGAGTTGTAGTCCCTGTTGTGTGTGTTTATGTGAATGCTAGTGTTTACAAACCAGTGTGCCTCCAGCTGTTGCAAAACTACAACTCCCAGCAGTCCCTGGCAGCCTTTGGGCATGCTAGGAGTTGTAGTTTTGCGACAGCTGGAGGCACACTGTTTGGGAAACACTGGTGTAACATGATGTGTATGCTGAATAGGCTAGAACAGAGTTTCCCAACCAAACAGTGTGCCTCCAGCTGTCGCAAAACTACAACTCCTAGCATGCCCAAAGGCTGCCAGGGACTGCTGGGAGTTGTAGTTTTGCAACACCTGGAGGCACCCTGGTTGGGAAACACTGGTGTATGCCCTACAGAGGTGTGGTGAACTATAACCCCCAGGAGACTACAGAAGCAGCATGCTGGTGTTATACCACAGACTGAAGACTCCTGAATTACACATGCTGGGAGTTGTAGTCCCTTTTGTGTGTGTATGACAGTGTATCCCAACCAAGGCTGATTTATATTAGTGGGCTGTGTATAAGGGGGCCGACCTGGGAAAATAGTAGGATGGGTAAAGGGTGGAACAAACAAACAAAAAAATAGGAGCCGCCCTAAACCAGCAAGGCATGTGGCATGCTGGGATTTGTAGTTTTCAGCACAGCAAGAAACAGGAAATAGAAGCAAAGATAGGAAAACAAAGTGGGGGATAAAAAGACAACAAAGAACGGAAATAGAGTTGCATAAACAACAAGAATAGAAATTAAACAAAACAAATTGGGTAAGTCAAAAACTGAAAAACACATTGACCACCGGGGTACCCCTTTGAAGGAAACGAAATGATGTGTTTATTAAGAGGTTAAAGAACTCTACATTCCTAAAAAAAATAAAAATCTGTTTTATTTCAGATTAATGTGACTCTTCAGGCTATTATAATAAAATCTATTGATGAGGCGGTTTTTCGTGGAAATCTCAGTGACTATATACCTTCCTATGACAATACTACAGGGGTTTGTAACGATGTTGTTCTTGGGGTAAGTACATTTACACTTATGTTATAAATGGGGCTGCCAAGCTAACTCTTTTTCTGGATAACTTATCTGAAAATCACAGACAGCCAAAATTTTTTTAACCCCTCAACGACTATGGATGTAAATGTACGTCATGGTGCCGTGGTACTTAACGCACCATGGCGTACACTTACTCTCTGCCATGACCGTGGGCACCAGACCGGTGCTCGCTTCATGCGCGGCAGGTCAAGGCTGCTATCAGCAGCCAGGGACCCACCGGTAATGGTGGATGTCCGCCATTAACCCCTCAGATGCCGTGATCAATACAGTGCGGTACTTTAAATAGATGATCGGATTGCCCGCAGCGCTGCCGCGGGGATCCAATCATCCGGCATGGCGGCCGGAGGTCCCCTCACCTGGCTCCGGCCGTCTCCAGGGGTCTTCTGCTCTGGTCTGATATCGAGCAGACCAGAGCAGAAGATGTCCGATAACACAGATCAGTGCTATGCCCTATGCATAGCGCTGAACAGTATTAGCAATCAAAGGATTGCTATAGATAGTCCCCTTTGGGGACTATTAAAGTGTAAAAATTAAAGGGAAAAAAAAGGGAAAAAATTTGAAAAATCCCCTCCCCAATAAAAGTGTAAAATGTCCTTTTTTTCCCCATTTTACCCCCATAAAGTGTAAAAATATAAAAATAATTTAATAGACATATTTGGTATCTCCGCGTGCGTAAATGTCTGAACTATTAAAATATAATGTTATTGATCCCGTAAGGTGAATGGCGTGAACAAAAATAAGCGCAAAATTGCTGCTTTTTTTTTTGTCACATTTTATTTAAAAAAAATAATAATAAAAAAGTTTTTTTATAAAAGTTTTATATACACATATGTGGTATCAATAAAAAAAATACAGATCATGGTGCAAAAAATTAGCCCTCATACCGCGCTTACACAGAAATGTGAAAAGTTATAGGTCGTCAAAATAGAAGGATTTTAAACATACTAATTTGGTTAAGAAGTTTCCGTTTTTTTTTTTTTTTTAAGCGCAACAATAATAGCAAAGTATATAATCATGGCTATCATATTAATCATATTGACCCACAGAATAAAGAACACGTCATTTTTACCATAAATTGTACGGCGTGTAAACGAAACCTTCCAAGATTAGCAAAATTGCGGTTTTCTTTTTAATTTCCCCACACAAATAGTATTTTATTTTTGGTTGCGCCATACATTTTATGGTAAAATTAGTGTCATTATGCAGGACAACTGGTCATGCAAAAAACAAGCCCTCATACTAGTCTGTGGATGAAAATATAAAAGAGTTTTATAACTTTTAGAAGAAGAGGAGGAAAAAACGAAAATATAAATATACATTTGGCCTGGTCCTTAAGGTCAAAATGAACTTTGTCCTTAAGGGGTTAAACAATATTTTATTGAATATTATAATATTTTATTGAAGATTGTATTGAAAAGACTGCAAGTTATACATGTCAGTAACAAAACGTGGAGACACAGTAATATATACAATATGAAATCAGTACAGGTGGTGTCCTGTCATGTAAGTAATCGCATTACCGAACAGTCTGAGGTTTTATCATACATAGAACATTATTCACTAGAACATTGTGAACATAGGAATAAGATAGGAAAAACTATAACAATGCTGCATAAAGTAAGGAAGGCAACCTTTGCGCCTACCGCGCCAGAGACATGCAGAAGTCTACTACCTCCCCTAGTTTACCGTACGTACCATGACCTCTTCTTGTTACTCATTCCTTTCCTCCTATCCCCGTGTGCCACCGGACATCGGCAATGTCCTCAAGGTTGCCTAGTCAGTGTTGATCAGTGTTGAAAAGTTTCTTTAACTTGTTGATCGCATCATGTTGAAATGGTGGAGAAGTCTGCAGCCACTGGCGTAAAGTACATTTAACCGTTGCCAATAGGACTAAATGAACCCCTTTTAGAAGCTATTTATCTGACTGGGAGGGAATATGATGGAAAATATAGTGAAGGCTAGATGGTGGTACCTTTATTTTTCCAAGTTCTTTCTAGGAAAACTTGAATGTTCTGCAAAAAGGAGAACATTTGAGGACATTGCCACAAGCAGTGTATTAAATTGGCTTTTGGGAGTAAGCATTTTGGACCGTGGCAGAGATTGTGGGCTGGAGCCCACAGGTTGATTTTTGTTGAATTTTTCCGGTGCATTTCCCTCCAAGTCCCTGACATGCGTAAGTCCTAATAGTATCTGTGGTGGAGGTCCTCTGAGCGACAAGGAATGTGTAGTCATCATAATCTATCAATGGAACAGACATCATTTTTATAAACACCTTGGAAAACCTTAAAAAGTACCTGTCGCCAAACTATATTTTCTAAACTAACTCAGGTTATATTCCCTAACTACTCCTAACACCCCTCCTGCCCTTAAAATTTTTTCCAGAGCTTTAAAAAGCTCTGTATCCTACCTTTCACCTTGCTCACATTGTGTGAGCTCCCAGAAGGAGAAAGTGGGCGTTCCCCAGCAGGCTCGACACCACTGAAGCCTGCGAGAGCTGTGCCTCGCCATGCCCTGCACGCTTTTCCTGAGTTTGGTCTTCCAGGCGGGAGGAGACCAAACTAACTGCTTGACTTGCGCAGGGACAGAGCCACCTAGTGGCTGTTTTTTCAATCACATTGAAAACATATAAAGGTTGAGAATTTTAACAGCCAGTAAATGGCAAAGTGTCTGATAATTACATAAGCAACAATATATTAAAAGTTTAGTTTGGTGACAGGTACTCCCCCTGATTACAGATAGATAGTGAAACCATTTTATTTTTTATTTTATTTTTTTCTGATCAGTTTCTATTTTCTGATTGGTTTTTTTTCTGATTTTTTTTTTATATAATTTTTTTGTATATTTTATGTTGGCTACAATCTTTACATCAGGACCCATGAACCATAGACGGCAATAGACAGGACCTGTCTCATTCAGATGAACTGGAGATATTTTTAGAGGTCATTATGCATTCTAGGGGATGATGTTCTCTGCTGTCATTGGTGGGGATCTAGTGTTATCTCTCTACTGGTGTCACTTTTCACTCTGCTCTTGAAAAAAAAAAAAAAAAAAAAAAAACAATACTTGAAAATGATCTGTACAGAACAGGAAGTGTTCGCTTTAGCCCCAGTGTCCAGAATGTAAATTGCAAGATTTCAGGATTGTTATAAAATACAGCGGTCCTTCAACTTTTAATGGCCTCAGGTTACAATATTTTTTACATACAAAGGTCTTTCTGGACCATTCTATTGCAGTGTATTATATATGTCAAGTCCTCTAGTGGGACAGTAAAAACAACAAATCAAAAAGAAGGAACATCTTTCTTGCTGCTTCTTTCTTTGTTTTATTTTATAACATTGGGCAATAACATTTTCCTTTTCCAGGAGGCCTGGGAGCAAAGCCTGGAAAGGTCATATATGTGAAAAGATTTTGTGAAAAATGTAAAAGTAAACAACATTTAGAAATGTTAAAATTGCAAGGCAATTGTATAATGTAAAGAAGCCCTTACACAAACTTCCTGCACTCTGTGGTTCTGTTTAGGAGAATAATCTGACTTTTACAGTCAGGGTGGAAGTTCTTCTTTTCAGGCTTTATGTATTATGACGTGGACTGTTATGACTATATGTTATATTATTATATTCTATGTTGTTTCCTCTTTAGGGCAGCTATACATTTACATATACAGATAAAGGTGGGATCACTAGTATTGCAGCATCCTTTATTCTTGGAGCAATTGATACAAACACCTTTCAACAGAACTTCCAGATACATTTCATTGAGGTACAGAATACTGCATTTTTATTTATCCCTATTAGTTGTAGTAAAGTTGAAGTAACCCTCCTGAAAATGTCACTTTTTTATTGTAAATATCAAATTTAGTTGGTGCATAACTAGCGTGCCTTGGTGCAATATTAGCTTTACCCATTAGTGACTTAACTAAGTTTAGCTTAAAGGGGTACTCCACCGCCCCAGCTTTTGGAGCATTTTGTTCCGAATGCTGGGTGTGGGCTGTGGGGGTCGTAGCGTTATGGCCACGCCCCTCGTGACGTCACACCATGCCCGCTCAATGCAAGTCTATTTGAGAGGGCGTGGCAGCTGCCATGCCCCCCTCCCATAGACTTGCATTGAGGGGGCATGGCGTGATGTCACGAGGGGAGTGGCCGTGACATCACGACCCCTGCTGTCCACACCCAGCATTCGGAACAAAATGTTCTGAATGCTGGGGAAGTGGAGCACCCCTTTAAAGTATTGGTAAAACATGTTTTCCTTGGAGGCATAACTCTTTTTAATTTTTGAAATGAAAATAGATTTTAGTATTTTCTTTTGAGGAGTAGAATGCAAATAAAAAATCTCAGCAACAACATTTTTTTGAACTTATTCTTTATCACCATGTGATAAAAATAATGTTACCTGTATTTCATTGGCCGGTAAAAAGGCCAGTATAGTTTATCTATTTTAGTATTTTTGCACAATAAAGCATGTTTAAAAAAAAAAAAAAAAGTCCTTTGTCACTGAATTCCTACAGTCATATACCGTATTTATCGGGGTATACCACGCACCGGCCTATAACACTCACCCTCATTTTACCAAGGATATTTGGGTAAAAAAAGTTTTTTACCCAAATATCCATGATAAAATGAGGGTGCGTGTGTATACCCCGATATACCCCCAGGAAAGGCAGGGGGAGAGAGGCCGTCGCTGCCCGCTTCTCTCCCCCTGCCTTTCCTGGGGTCTATAGCGCTGCTGTCGGCCCTTTTCACCCCCTGGTTATCGGCGCCGCTGCCCGTTCTGTCCCCCTGACTATCGGTGCCGGCGCCGATAGCCAGGGGGAGAGAAGCGGCGCCAACAGCCAGGGGGAGAGAAGGGGCAGCGGCACCCATTGCCGGCGCCGCTGCCCCGTTGCCTCCCCCCATCCCCGGTGGCATAATTACCTGAGTCGGGTCCGCGCTGCTCCAGGCCTCCGTCGTGCGTCCTCAGCGTCGTTGCTATCCACGGCCCAGCGCTCTGACGTCATGCGCCGCGCCTTTCAGCGCATAGCAACGACGGAGGCCTGGAGCAGCGGAGCAGCGCGGACCCGACTCAGGTAATTATGCCACCGGGGATGGGGGGAGGCAACAGGGCAGCGGCGCCGGCAATGGTTGCCGCTGCCCCTTCTCTACCCCTGGCCGATAACCAGGGGGTGAAAAGGGCCGACAGCAGCGCTATAGACCCCAGGAAAGGCAGGGGGAGAGAAGCGGGCAGCGACGGCCTCTCTCTCCCGGCCTTTCCTGGGGGGGTATCGGCGTATAACACGCACACAGACTTTAGGCTAAAAATTTTAGCCTAAAAAGTGCGTGTTATACGCCGATAAATACGGTATTTATTTTTTTGCCATCAACTTAGCTGTATGATGTTTTTTGCAGGATGAATTGCAGTTTTTATTGGTACTATTTTGGAGTACATACAATTTATTAATTAGCTTAATTTTTTGGGGTGTGTGGAAAATAAACATCCTAAATGGTCTTAAGTTTTATTTTTACAGTGTTCACAATGCAGTTTTAATTGCTCAGGTCATTAGTTGCGGCAATACCATATATGTGTGTTTGGTGTGTAAACATTACAATGTGGTTGCTGATTGCTTATATAATGCTTTGGTATACTCATTGTACCAAAGCATTATTTCCTGTCAGTGTTTACTAGGTACATAGCCGTGGCAGACATGGGAGGCCTTTGTTAGGCCCCCCCCAACTACCACAGTAACCACTGGCAACCACGTTTATGGTGAACTCACATTTGCAGTCTCTCTCTATAAAATTACATACGTTCCGTGGTCACTTTTATGCATGGCACAGAGGGTTAAAGGGGTATTCTGGAGGACAAAAATTTTTTTTTTAAATTAACTGGTGACATCTCGTTATACAGATTTTCTTACAGTTTCTGTTTAAAAATCTCAAATCTTTGTGTTCTTATCAGCTGCTGTATTCCTTGGAGGAAGTTGCGTGTTCTTTCCAGTCAGGCAAGGTGTTTCCTGCTGCCATCTCTGTCCATGTCAGGAACTGTGCTAAGCAGGAGAGATTTGCCTAACCCCTTAAGGACAAAACCCATTTTGACCTTAAGGACCAGAGCATTTTTTGCAAATCTGACAACTGTCACTTTAAACATTAATAACTCTGGGGTGCTTTTACTAATAAATTTGATTCAGATATAGTTTTTTTTCAAAAAAAATCCCCAAAAAATTCCCACATTTCATGAAAAATTTGAAAATTAAATTTTTCTTTTTAACTTTGAAGCTCTCTGCTTGTATGGAAAACGGACATGTCTACTTTGTTAGCATCATAAAGTTGACATGTTTTTACTATTTGAAGACCTTAGAGGGCTTCAAAGTTTAGCAGCAATTTTTCACGAAAATTTCAAAATCTGAATTTTTCAGGAACCAGTTCAGTTTTGAAGTGAATTTGAGGGTCTTTATGTTAGCCATTATGAAAACTGCACCCCTCAAAGTATTCAAAATGACATCCAGAGAGTTTGCTAACCCTTTAGGTGTTTCACAGGAATAGCAGCAAATTGGAGGAGAAAATTCAAAATCTTAATTTTTTAACATGTTCTTGTAGACCCATTCAGGGGTAAAAGGAGAAAAAAAGCCACCAAAATTTGTAACCTAATTTCTCTCGAGTAAGGAAATACCTCATATGTGGATGTAAAGTGCTCTGTGGGTGTGCTAGAGGGCTCAGAAGAGAAGGAGCGACAATGATTTTGGAGAGCAAAGTTTTCTGAAATGGTTTTTGGAGGGCATGTCGCATTTAGGAAGCCCCCATGGTGCCAGAACAGCATAAACCCCCCAACATGGTACACTATTTTGGAAACTAAACCCCTCAAGGAACGTATTAAGTGGTACAGAGAGTCTTAATGAGGTACTCCACCCCTAGACATATTATCCCCTATCTAAAGGATAGGGGATAAGATGTCTGATTGCGGGGGTCCCGCCGCTGTGGACCCCGCGATCTCGGCTGCTGCACCACGCTGTCATTACTACATAGAACAAACTCCCTCTGTGCGTAATTATGGGGAACACAGGGTCCGCCCCCTCCCATAGACTTGCATTAAAAGGCGGGTTGTGTCGTCATGAGGAGGCGGAGCTGTGATGTCACGATGCTCCGGCCCCTGTATGGCCTGTCATTACGCACATAGCAGGTTTGCTCTATAAAGTGATGACAGCAGGGGTGCTGCAGCCGAGATCGCGGGGGACCCAGCGGCCGCTGGGGGACCCCCGCGATCAGACATCTTATCCCCTATCCTTTGGATAGGGGATAAGATGTCTAGGGGCGGAGTACCCCTTTAACCCCACAGGTGTTTGATGACATTTTGTTAAAGTTGGATGTGATAATGAAATTTTTTTTTTCACTAAAATGCATTTTTTCCCCAAAATTTTTTATTTTCACAATGGGTAATAGGAGAAAATACCCCACAAAATTTGTAACCCCATTTATTCTGAGAATGGAAATACCCCATATGTGGCCATAAAGTGCTCTGCGGCCGCACTACAGGTCTCAAAAGAGAAGGAGACACTTTTGGCTTTTGGAAAGAAGATTTGGATTAAATGGTTTTTGGGGGCATGTCTCATTTAGGAAGCACCTATGGTGCCAGAAAAGCATAAAACCCCACATATCACACTATTTTGGAAACTACACCACTCAAGGAACTTAAGAAGTGGTACAGTGATCCTTAACACCCCACGGGTGTTTAATAAATGTTAATTAAAATGCAATATGAAAATGAAAAATGTTATTTATTTTTTCACAAAAATGCTGGGGTTACCCCAAATTTTTCATTTTCACAAGGAGTAATAGGAGAAAATGCCCCCCAAAATTTGTAAATACATTTCTTCATAGTAAGGACATACCTCCTATTTGGACGTAAACTGCTCTGCAGGTGCACAACAGGTCTCAGAAGAGCAAAAGCACCAATGGGCTTTTGTAGAGAATTTTGCTGGAATCTGAGTCGGGGGGTTGGGACAACGTGCATGTACAGAGCTACCATGGTGCCTGTCAGGCCCAAGGCCTGATTATTAAAATGCTATATGTGTATTATAAATTATAACTGTGTGTGATGTATTATCCAAGAAATGGGTAAGAGGTCATTCAGATGGTGTTTCCTTTTGTGTATTACATTTTATTGGGGGGTCTGGCTGTTTGTTTACATCTCCTTTGAAGTCAAAGGCTCTTTTGAAGCAGCAGGAGGTAAGAGGCACTCTGGTCCCATCATATAATCACACAGATAAGGGCCAGGCCAGGAAGAGAGAAGACCCCCTGGTGGGATCAGAGGGGAGGGGGGAATGGAGTCTCCCTCCCAAGAAAGCAGATATGATATTTAAAACAATGCTAGACTCAAAGTAGGGTGTTCAAGGCTGGGCCCAAAGCTGACAAGAGCTGGACTCTAAATATATGAGCTCACCTTTCTGAAGGCGGCTCTGGTGGAAACACGTTTATCTAAGGGTTAATTTGGTGACTTGCTGGGACTAGTAGTGGATACCCAGAGGTCTGGTGGCTTAACCCTTGCACCATCACACTCTCTCTAGCGTCTTGGCTGGACCGATAGGGTGTGATCGTGACAACTGGTGGCAGCGTCAGGATATATTTAGAGATTTTTAGTGCTTGCTGGATTTTACCTGTTAGGAAATCTTAGCACTAAAAAGAAATTGCATACATATTCTTGTGTGTAAATTCCAAAGACAGAGCTCAGTTCTGGTTTAAAAGACATACAAAAAGATTGCAAGACAGTTCTGTCCTCCCCATCTCCTGTTTTACCTCCTCTGTCTCATCTTGGAAATATGGAGGCATATCGCAAGCAGTCCAAGCCTGCACTGGAGCTAATGTGCCAAGAAAAGGACATCCCTACTGCAGGAAAGAACAATGAACAACTTATTGCTGATCTTGTCGAGTATGATGCCCGCGCAGAAGAGCTGAGTGACATGAGACAAAGTCCTACAGCTGGAACTGCCACCCAAGGATTGATATCTCCTGGGGAATACAACATTACTCCCCATCAGGACAGTACTCCACATGAGGCCTTGGACTCTTATATGCGGACTGCCTTACAACACCTTGGGAATGTGGATGCTAATATGAAACTCCAACTGCTTCTCCAGTACCAAACTGCAGAGAGGGAGGCCCAGGCATGAGCTGCAGAGAGAGAGGCCCAGGCACGAGCTGCAGAGAGAGAGGCCCAGCGGAGGCATGAACTGGAGGTTCTGAGGCTGAGAGGGGATGCTTCATCCACACGGAGCGATGTGCAGGATCAAGGAGACCACAAACCCCGCTTGGAACATTTCCCCATGTTGGAGAAAGATGGTGATCTGGATGGGTTCCTGAGGGAATTTGAAAAGGTTTGCTGGCAGTTCCACCTACCTAAGGAACAGTGGGGACGATATCTAACCCCACGGCTGCGAGGGAAAGCTCTGGGTGTGTTTGCTTCGCTTCCCTCTGAGAGTGACCAGGACTATGAGGCAATAAAATCTGCCCTGCTAAAAAGTTTTAATCTGACTCCGGAGGCTTATCGGAAAAAGTTTAGGACTTTGCAACAAAGCGCCACAGAAAGCTGCACTGAACATGCAGGTCAGCTAAGGACTGCATTCAGGCAATGGACTGGGGGCCTATAAGTCACTACCTATGAGGCCCTGGAGGACTTGATGGTCCTGGATCAGTTTCTCCAAACACGGAGCTTTGAAGCCAGAGTGGATTTTGGACCGCAAGCCCAAGACAGCCAGCCATGGAAGCAGCAGAACTAGGAGATGACTTTGCCAACAACCGGGCGCCAGCAGCAAAGCGTGGATCTGCACAAGCTGGAGCAAGTACCTGGAGGGAAGCCACACATTCACAAAGCACCACCAGGTCAGCCGGGAAATTCTTGCCATCATTCCTAAAAGCAACAGGAGCCACATTGGGTCAGGGGGACACCCGCCGATGTTACAGATGCAACAATATTGGGCACCTGAGTGCCACTTGCCCCAACAAAAAGAATTCTCCACCAGTAGCTGGAGGACACACAGCCGTTCTTCTGGTGTCCGGAGTGGTGGAGAAAAGAGCGGATAACCTGCAGAGTGTAACTGTGGGTGACCGGGTGACAGTGGGTTTGCGAGATTCTGGAGCCTCCTTTACCTTGGTGCGGCCTGAAGTGGTGGATACAGAGGACATCATCCCTGGAAGAACCAGGGCTTTAAAAGGAATTGGAGGTGTGCGGCCTGCTGTGCCCATGGCCCGTGTGTACCTGGATTGGGGTACAGGCCAAGGTTTGCGGGAGTTGGGGGTCTCTGAGGACATCCCTGTTAATGTTCTGCTGGGGAATGATTTGGGTTGGATGCTCTGTCATTATGCTCCAGAGGACACTACCTGCACACCGGATGGGCTTGGAGAGAGCCCTGTTCATTCTGAGGTACTGTGCGAGACTTTGGGAGACACTGCGAAATGTGGTAACTGGGAGGGAGTGCAGGGGATTGATAATTGTTTACCTGTGACTGAACCAGTAATGTTTTCCAAAAGTGGAATGGGGTGTATTGTAAAATGTGGTGACAATGCATTGCCAATGCCAAAACCTAGTGGAGATGGGCTAGGGGGAGGGGTTGGTGTGCCCCTGGTGACATGTAAGGATGAGGGACCAGCAGTGAGTGATATGTCCCAATCCTATGAGCCTACGGAGGAGGAGGGAAGGAGTGATAGCCCTGTGTATGATGCCTGTATTGTTATGTCTGGAGGGGGAGGAAGGTAAACCCCAGGGAGGCATACCAATGGTGGCAGTGATAACGCGTCACCAGCATGCCAGGGCTGCAGCTTTAAAAAGAAGGGAGGATAGTGATGCAAGGGGCAAGCTGTGTGACATGCAAGCCACAGCAGAGGAAGGTGGAGATGCTAGTTCACCTGGGGGAAATGTGCTCCCTGATACCACGAGATGGGGGAGGGAAATGAGCACTTCCGGGAAGCTCTGCGCAGTGACCCTTCCCTTGAAGGGCTGAGACAACATGTTGAACATACAGGTGTTGACAGAGATGGGCATCGGGTATATTGGGAAAATGATATCTTGTACTGGGAGTCCCTTTCCAAAGGCATGCTAGGGGCCCAGGAGAGAGAAAGGCAGTTAGTGGTTCCTAGGCAGTACAGGAAAGAGCTGCTGAGGTTGGCCCATGAGACCCCCCTGGCAGGACATTTGGGAGTGGCCAAGACAAAGTCCAGGTTGGCACACAATTTCTACTGGCCAGGTATGGGTACTGCTGTTGCCAATTATTGTAGATCTTGTCGTGTCTGCCAGAGGGTGGGTAAGTCTGGGGATGTTACTCCTGTTCCCCTAGTGCCCCTACCAGTCATATCTGTACCCTTTGAACGAGTGGCAGTGGATATTGTGGGACCTCTAGCTATACCCAGCAGCACAGGGAAACAATTTATTCTCACTGTGGTGGATTATGAAGCTGTTGCCTTATCCTCTGTCTGGACAGATAAGGTGGCAGATGCACTGATCAGTATATTCTGCAGGGTGGGGTTCCCCAAAGAAATGCTCACTGATCAGGGCACCCAGTTCATGTCCAATCTCATGCAAAGTCTCTGTAAAAAGGTGAATGTACAGCACTTGGTAGCAAGCCCATACCACCCCCAAACAAATGGTCTCTGCGAGAGGTTCAATGGCACCTTGAAACAAATGCTAAAAACATTTGTAGAATCGGAGGGCAGAGACTGGGAGAAGTATTTACCCCATCTGTTATTTGCTTACAGGGAGGTACCCCAAGAGTCTACAGGTTTCTCGCCCTTTGAGTTATTGTATGGTCGCAAAGTGCGGGGACCCCTAGATTTAGATAGGGGAGAATGGGAAGGGGGGGCTACATGCCCCTGAGACTTCTGTGGTGGAGTATGTTCTGAGGTTCAGGGACAGTATGCAGACATTGACTGGGCTGGTACATGACAACCTCACAGCAGCACAGTCCAGGCAGAAATACTGGTACGATCGCAATGCAAGGGACCGGGTCTATGAAGTGGGACAGAAGGTAATGGTTCTGAACCCCATTAGGCAGAATAAGTTGCAGGCATCCTGGGAGGGTCCCTTTACCATTTTACAGTGCCTAGAACCCACCACATATGTAGTAGCCCTTGATGAGAAAGGTCAGAGGCAGAGACAGTACCACATTAATATGCTAAAGGCATACTATGACCCTGAGGAGGTGGTACTCAGTGTATGTAGTGCACCAGAGGAAGGGCTTGGTAGTGATCCCTTACTTGATCTAGTGGAGGAAGCTAAGAGCCAGGGATCCCTTCAGGTTGTGGAGATCAATCCACAGCTCTCAGATGAAAGGAGGAGGCAGCTTAATCAGGTACTAGGTGCCTTCAGTGCCAACTTTACGGGGAGGCCAGGGCGAACTACTCTAGCCACCCACCATGTTGATACGGGGGACCAGCCACCACTAAGACAGGTAGCCTACCGTGTATCCCCAGAGGTAAAGGCCCATATACAGAAGAAGATAGAGGACATGTTAGAGCTAGGGGTAATTAAGAAGTCAAAAAGCCCCTGGGCCTCCCCAGTAGTGCTGGTGCCCAAAAAAGACAAATCCACTAGGTTCTGTGTGGACTACCGAAGGTTAAATGCCGTGACTAAATTTGATGCTTACCCCATGCCCAGAATAGATGAACTACTTGATCATCTAGCAGGTTCCCAATATGTGACTATCATGGAATTAAGCAGAGGGTACTGGCAGATCCCTATGACCCCAGAGGCCCAGGAGCGGTCAGCCTTTATCACTCCCTTTGGGTGAGTGCTGTGTCATGCCCTTTGAGATGAAAAATGCCCCAGCCACTTTCCAACGACTGGTTGATCAGCTGCTAGAGGGCCACAGGGAATACGCCGTGGCCTACTTAGATGATATTGCCATATTCAGTAACACCTGGAAGGAGCACCTGAGTCACCTGGGCAAGGTGGTAAAGCAAATAGCTGAGGCAGGGCTTACCATAAAACCCGAAAAGTGTCAAGTGGGCATGACAGAAGTGCAGTATCTGGGGCATAGAGTAGGAGGAGGGTCCCTACGCCCTGAGCCCAGTAAGGTGGAGTCTACTATGGCCTGGCCAATTCCTAAGACCAAAAAACAGGTCATGTCCTTTTTGGGGACTGCAGGGTATTATCGTAGATTTGTCCCAGATTATAGTAAGATAGCAAAACCTCTCACAGACTTGACAAAAAAGAAGGTGTCCAAGCAAATTACCTGGACTGAGGATTGTGATAAGTCCTTCATTGCCCTCAAGACTGCATTGTCCAACTCTCCGGTCCTCCAGGCCCCAGATTTCAGTAGGAGGTTTGTGGTACAAACAGATGCTTCCAATTTTGGTCTGGGGGCTGTTCTTAGCCAAGTAAACTCCAATGGAGAAGAACACCCCATTCTCTACCTGAGTAGGAAGCTATTGCCTAGAGAAGTGGCCTATGCGGTCATAGAGAAGAAATGTCTAGCTGTGGTCTGGGCTTTGCAAAAATTACAGCCATACCTGTATGGCAGGGATTTTACTGTTATAACTGATCACAACCCTCTACATTGGTTGGACAGAGTGTCAAGTAACAATGGCAAACTGCTTCGCTGGAGTCTTATCCGCCAACAATATAATTTCACTGTCCAACACAGGAAAGGAAGCCTGCATCAAAATGCAGATGGATTATCGCGTCAGGGAGAAATAGATGGTTAATGGAGACAGATCTATCAGCCTGGAGAGGCAAGATGTCTCTGTCCCCATCTTAAGGGGGAGGTGTCAGGCCCAAGGCCTGATTATTAAAATCCTATATGTGTATTATAAGTTATGACTGTGTGTGATTGTATAATCCAAGACATGGGTAAGAGGTCATTCAGACGGTGTATCCTTTTGTGTATTGCATTTTATTGGGGGTCTGGCTGTTTTTTTACATCTCCCTTGAAGTCAAAGGCTCTTTTGAAGCAGCAGGAGGTAAGGGGCACTCTGGACCCATCATATAATCACACAGATAAGGGGGCCAGGAAGAGAGAAGACCCCCTGGTGGGATCAGAGGGGAGGGGGGAATGGTGACTTGCTGGGACTAGTAGTGGATACCCAGAGGTCTGGTGGCCTTAACCCTTGCACCATCACACTCTCTCTAGCGTCTTGGCTGGACCGATAGGGGGTGATCGTGACAGTGCCAGAATAGCGGAACCCCCCACAAGTGCCATCATTTTAGAAACTACACCACTCAAGGAATGTAACAATGGGGGTATAGTGAGTATGTACACTCAGTGGGACACCCAAGGAATGGGTATAAGGGTAAAGAGGACATTTTGAATGCATGGGTGTTTCCTAAATTCATTTTCCAGGGATGGATAAAGTTTAGTTTTGGAAAAATGAAAATTGCAATTTTCACCTATGCTCTACTTCATCATACTGAGAACAATCAACATGTGACCCTAAATTGTTGCCTGTAAATATGATGGGGTTAGCATTTGAGGCCTATGTTTCTTACTGATCTATTAGTAACTGACAGTTACATACATTCAGAGGAATATAAAAGAAAGGAACACCCACATGTAACCCTATTACCCCCTGGGGAAGGTGTAGAGGGGTGAAGTGGACATTTGGATTGGATGGGTGTCCCCTAAATTTATTTTCCAGGAATGGATGAAGTGTAGTTTGGGGAAAATGAAAATTTCAATTTTACTACTGATATGTTACTTATGTACCCAGAATGATGACCCAAAGTATAGCCAAAAGTAAGTAGCCAAAAGTGACCCATGACCCATTTTTGTAAAAATAAAAAAATAAATACCCAAAGAGGTCTTATCAAGGTTATTTGAAAGGGTTTGTGTATTTTCTGAAGTCAGGGCATGTGTTGCACTGAGTGGTGATGTCCATCTTTGCCTCCCTCTTGCAACATACTGCATTTTTTCTGGGATCATCCCTTCTTTCCAGTGTGGGGGACCTCACCTGGAAAGTGTTGGCCTGGGACGATCCTGGCAACTACGTTTCCAGTTCCAAGGGAACTCCAGCCTGCTCTTTCCCAGTCGCCAAATATCAGGGCTTCCTTTAGGACTTCCTCTTTTAATTGAAGGTATGTCCCTGTGTTGCCAGCATACTGGGACAGTACAAAAGAGTTGTACATGGCAACCTGGACCATGTAGACCACAACTTTTTTTGTACCATGCCCAGGTTTATCGCATGGTGTTGTATGGCTTGACAACTTGATCAGAGAGATCAACTGCCCCATATACCGATTGTAGTCCAGAATACAATCGGGCTTGAGGACCGGTGTTGTGGTACCTCGCACAGGGACAGGTGAGCTGTTTTACCATGAATTGTGGTCAGCATAAGGACATCCTTCTTATCCTTATACCTGACCAGCAACAGATTTTCACTGGTAGGAGCCCTGCTTGCACCCTTGGGCATAGGTGTCTTGATGAAATTGTAGGGAGGCCTCTGATTCTTCCGCACAGTCCCACAAGCGGACGTGGATCTGGCGGCAAGGGATTTGAACAGAGGGATCATGGTAAAAAATGTATCCACGTAAAGGTGGTAACCCTTATTATGACCAGGAATCGCCGCAAATCGGCCATCTGAATTGGGGGGGGGGGGGGGGGGGGGCTCAACCAACCCCACATGGCCTGGTTACTGGCAGTGAACGGAAACGCAGAGGATGTACAGGTACGCCCTCGGTCCTTAAGTCCTGGGGGTTAATGGATTTACTCATAATCTGGACAGTTCACGACATGGGCAACAGGGAGCACAGTGTCTGACTGGAAAGATTACATGACTTCCTCTGGAGCATACAGCAGCTAATAAGTACTACAAAGCTTAATATTTTTAAATAAAAGTAATTTACATCTGTATAACTTTGTCACCACTTCATTAAAAAACTACCCTTTAAGCCGCATGGATTGTCAGAAAAATAGTTGTTGTTTGTGTACTAACTAACTGCAATAACAGAAATTCCTAGATATATCTGAATATCATAGCTGTTAGATAGTATGTTTAGTGTTGATGGCTTTATAGCTGTAACTTTGTGCTTCTGTCTGGATGGCGTACAATTGAACCTTAATGCAATAGATGTAGAGAGTACAGTTTACAGCAGACTGGTTAATCCAGTGCTTTTCCTCTCAGCCAAGATATCTAGTGATTAATGGAGGATTAGTATTTATATAGTTTTTACCCCTGTGAAATCATTAACCAATGTAGAAACAGTTGCTGATTACTCAAAGCCGTTGGTACAGACTGAAAGCAAAGGAAAATACTAATGCAACACATTCAATAATGTCTTATTGACCTAAGTATTATCTTTGTATCCATTCAACCACAGCACTGACCTTCTGTTTCGTTACAGAATGGCACAGCACCTACCCTTCTGAGTGGGAATCCAGGCTACGTATTTGGACTGCCTATTGTTGCCGGCTTCAAATTGCCACAATATCCTTTTTTTGGTGCTTGCCTAACATAATAGTATATGGTTTTTGGATCATCAATAATTTTGTAAACAATAATTCGAACTGTTGTATAAGAGTTGTCTTATGAAGGCAACCCACTTCTTGAAGTGAAACTGACAGCTGGTTTACCCACACTAAACTCAATACACAGGGTTATAGTGCAGGTGAACTTGATTAAAATGAGGTAAAACTTGCCTGGATCCACTATTCCATTCTAGAGAGACCCATTATTAGCCTCCATTGCTAATATGCTAATCACCGGCTTTGCTCAATGGAGGCGGGACCTGGCATACCCAGCATCCCTGCCCGCAGCACCTCCTCTCCCATGTGAGTACAAGGTGAGAGGGCATATGAGTGAAGGGTCCTTCATGAATATTTGTGAGGTGGGAGGGCATATCGGAGCAGAGGGGACTGAGGCAGGAATGCCTCAATTGCGAAAAGTCAGGAATTAATAGATTAGTAATTGAGGCTTAAAACTGGTCTATCTCTGGAACCAGACCACAGATCCAGGTGGGTTATGCCTCATTTTAATTTGGTTCTCCGGCACTATAAATCAGTCTATTGGGTTTAGTGTGGGTGAACAGGCTGTTGGTTTCGCTTTAATAGAAGTAATCGCTGCAGTCAGCTGATAGATAGCTGTCAGAATATAGCTAATCTAACCTTGCAACACGTGGTCATAATTGTTTTTTTTTTCTGAAACGGTCACTGTGGTGTAAATATAACTTTACATGGCAGCCATCCAAATGAATGCCCATAGACATAGGAGGTATTCCCCAGAGCAGATAGGACCCCTCTGTATGGGTGAGAACTAAGAGCTAAGCCAGGGACTTCCCTTGTGTATATATTCATTCCATCAGCTTGATCCTTTCTCCACTTGAAGAATGTAATATATGTGTTACTGCCCATTGGGTGGTGATGGTGATTGTGCTTTTAGCGCAAACACACCCAAGTAGTTATCTTTGTTTACTAAATACACTATAAGATGCACAGTTCCACAAATAGGGAGAAATTGAGTTGAAAGGTCTTCTAGCAGAACACCAACATCAAAGTTTACACAACTTGAGACTGCTCCATAGTTCAAACTGCGGCCGAAGGTAAAGGTTATTCCTATTAGATTGCCAATCACATCCAGTGTACCTAATATATCTCAATCCATTTATTCATTCTTTCAGAGAGTGTACTGAAAAAAAACAAAAAAACACAATACTGCAAAAAATAAGCTTCACTTAAAGGGGTATTTCAAGTTAAAGTTTACCTGTCAATTATAAAAACTATTGACATTTCAACAGTTTTCATTGTTTGGGGTCTCAGTGCTAAGACCCCCACAGACCAGGAGAATGAAGAAAAGTGTGAGGAGAAGCATGTGGTAGCGCCTTCACTCTTCGGCTTGCAGCAATCTACATCTTGCTTCACAGGAAAGCCAAATAAACTTAAATGATTTTTCCAGTATCTAAAAGTATCTCCTGCACAGCCACAGGTTACTTTAAGACTTTGATATAACCCATCTAGCACTAGTAACATGCAATGTGCAAAAATAGAAACAATGTTAACAATACATAAAAATGTGTCATCAAATTTTAAATACCTCTTTTATATTTAAAGCCGTACTTCGGGATACGAAAAACATATCCCTTATCCTTAGGATAAGGGATACATTTCAGATCACGTGGGGGGTCCCAAATGCTGGGACCCCATGATCTCCCCTACGGGGCCATTGCTCTCTTTCCAAATGGCGCGTTAAACAGATTTGTAAATTATTTCTATTAAATAATCTTAATCCTTCCTGTACTGAATAGCTGCTGAATACTACAGCGGAAATTCTTTTCTTTTTGAAACACAGAGCTGTCTGCTGACATCATGAGCACAGTGCTCTCTGCTGATATCTGTCCATTTTATGAACTGTCCAGAACAGCATATGTTTGCTATGGGGATTTCCTTTTACCCTGGACAGTTCCTAAAATGGACAGAGATGTCAGCAGAGAGCACTGTGCTCATGATGTCAGCAGACAGCTCTGTGTTTCAAACGGAAAATAATTTCCACTGTAGCATTCAGCAGCTAATTCCTAAGTACAGGAAGGATTAAGATTTTTTAATAGAAGTAATTTAGAAATCTGTTTAACTTTCTGGCACTAGTTGATTAAAAAAAAAAAAAAAAATTCACCGGAGTACCCCTTTAAGGTTAGTTGGTAACATTGATAAAAGCAAAAAGTATCTCCAGCATTTAAGATCCCCACCCAATGGGAATATAAATACATGCTGGGTTGACATTCTCCATTTATATTCGTATGATATTTGTTGCCAGCAATTATTATAATTTCAAGCCATATCCAAAGCCCCTTCAAGGACATTCCAAAATATGTGTTCAAAGGAAAAACAGAGATGTCACATGTCATTGGCAATATAAGGGCATCATTGTTGATTTTATTTATAATAGTTTTTATATGACAACCCAGTATTTTTACTAATAGCATTAATTATGAGCTGCATATGCAGATGGAAATATTACACCTAAAGAATAAAGAAAGCCAGAATAGGGGTTTTGATTAAATATTTTCTCTAAACATCTCCTAGAATTTAAAAATAAATAAATAAAATGGCCCAGATTTATCAATCGGTTAGAAACACAAACTGCTCAACCTTTCTTATACCAGTTCTTGTTAACATATGAAAGCTGTGAATTGTGATTGGTTTCTTTGGGACAATCACTCCAGTTTTGGTCTCGAACAGATTAATCTGAGCCAATGTAGTTTTGTGAATTACACCAATGGTACATGAAATATTGATATGAATACATTGGGGGAGAATTATCATAACCTGTGCAGAGGAAAAGTGGTTGCCCATAGAAACCTCTTAGATAGCTTGCTTAATTGTTAAAAAGTCCTCTAAAAATATAAGGAGTGCTCCAATTGTGCTGCCCTGGAAATTTTGATTTTCTAGTTATTTATTTATTTTATTCAGCTGATTGTTAAATGTGTCCTTAAAAATCTTGTATAAATCAGGAATAATTCAGAGTACCAACAGATTTGGGCAACTGACTCTGCTCAAGAGCTCCAGTGACCAAGACTGTTTAGTGCAAGAGGGAAACAGAACTCCAGTGTTATTTGGTTATAACTCGATATCTGGATGCAAACTACGGTAAGGAGACCATTACTGGGATTATGGTTTTTGTTTTTGCTTTTAGTTTTTTGCTCATGGTTTCGATCATGTTGTGTATATCTTTCCAATCAGTATCAACAAAAGTTATCACTTCTCTATGATAGCCATAATTGTGAGATGTGTCGGGCAACTGGCCAATCAGGTGATGGGCAGGATTAGCCAGTCAGGGGCTGTGAATGTTCTACATTGAGGGGCTAGTATGGCTATTACACACTACCTAACTGTATAATCCCACTCATCACCTGATATTCACTCCCATTTTTTAAATTAAAGGGGTATTCTGGCCTTAGACATCTTATCTCCTATCCAAAGGATAGGGGATAAGATATCTCATCACAAGGGTCCCGCCGCTGGAACCCCCCGCGATCTCTGTGCAGCACCCGGCATTCTGTGCGGGGTGCTGCTCACAAGACTGAGACGTGACATCACGCCACGCTGCTTCATGTCTATGTGACATGAATGGAGGAGGCGTGGCATGACGTCATGAGGGGCCATGGCGTGACATCACGTCTCTGTCTCGGGAGCAGCACCCGGCACAGAATGCCAGTGGCTGCACAGAGATCACATGAATTTGAATATTCATGTGGCACTAGTCATGTGAGCGATTGCGCCTACTGAGCGCTCACTTGACCAGCTCTCATGAATATTCACATTCACCCAGTTCGCAATTCGCCAAAGAAAGAAGCGGACCTTCAGTGGGACACCACTCCAGGCTGCAGGTGCGTAAGTTAGTCAGGATGTTGTACTATTTAGTAGATTACAGTATATTCTTTCCTATATCTATCCTTACAATATGTCCAGTGCTACTGCACCCATACATTCCCAATGCATAAGATAAACATCTCCCAGAATACAAAGCACCATGGTAAGCTGAGCACAGCCTTAAAACAAGCAGGAAATGCCAGGACATTTGAGCCAAGATGCTTACAGAGATATAAGTGACTATAATGCAGGCTGTAGCTTGCAGTATTTCCAATTATAATGCTATTTTTAACATAATTCTGATTATGTTTGATTAAATAATGAGATTTAAGCCTTATTTTTCTTACATTTAGGCAGTCCTACCAGCTTTCATAGAGATACGTAGACATATTTGCAGATAACAGAAACGTTTTTGTTTTACTTTAGACTCAGTTATATTGGTCCTGAATTTTGTAAGTTTGCCAAAACTGCCATTCTAAGTGTACTTCAAGGACAACAGTCTCCAAACTACGTGGCCCAGTTTGGGAATTCACAACCAGAGAATGTATTAGACTGGGTACCAGTTACTATCAATACAGCAGATCAAGCTGATGTTCAGGTAATTTTACATTTATAAATGTATGTATGGATTAATATATCAATTACTAATTTTTTTTACAGGCAAAACGTGTTGATTAGCTATGCTAAATAGTAAAACTGCTACTGAAAAAGGAACTAGGGATATTGGTGGACAGTAAACTCAACTTTACCAACCAGTGCCAGGCAGCTGCTACCAAGGCAAATAAAATCATAGAATGCATAAAAAGAAGCACAGATATTCATTACAAGAACATAGTTTTGCCTCTATACAAACCACTAGACACACACGGCATAGTGTTTACAAATTTGACCACATATATAAAAGACATGGCCGAACAGTTATCAAACTAGGGGTTATTTAGTTTGGGAAAAAAGAAAGGGTGATCTGATCATTATGTAAATAATATATATGGACAGTACAGAGATCTATATGATCTCTTTACACCTTGGCCTATAACCTTGGCAGGGAGGCATAAAATATATATCAAACAAATGTGCAGTAGCATTCCAAACGGCAAATCAAATAAGTTACTTTATTTTCATCAACAGGTGTGCGATGTTTCGGTCACCTCACGTGACCTTTGTCAAGCAATACAGTGAGCATCATGGCTGATTTAAATAGGAAGTGCATAGTGACATCATTTCCTCTGACATCATAGTGTAATTAGCATACATAAACATTGTATGAACAGGGTGAACAGAAATACCATTATTACATATATACAGTGGAAAATCAAATACTCCGGTACATACCGTGATTAAATATATACAGTGGTAATTCAAATACTCCGGTACATAAAGTTGCATACAGTGTTGCAGCGTGATCGTGACTACAGTGAAAAAAGGGCAACAATACCTGGAATCAGGAGGAGGACATTCCGGCCACCCACATGGTATAAAGGATAAAGAACACATATGTTGAAAGCATAGAGATGTCGGCAAAAACATTGGAGACCGATTGCGCATATTTCCAGTCTAAGGCGGAAGTGATGTCGCGCTTTGGAGAATATTAGCGCATGCACGCTGGTTCAGCTAAAAGAAAACGCCATTACAAATGTGGGCAGTAGTGCAGGCATGTAATATCGATGCGTGTGCACTAGCAATAGATAGCCAAAACACCATAATAGAAAATGGCAAGGGTATGGGCACATTGTCTTGTTGCAGGCTGCAACAGTTATACTAAGAGCCTCTAGCAGACACTGTGTGTCAGTCAGTGTTCAACATCTCAGAGTACCTCCAAAGAGGCGGCAGAGACATAACGGACAGTGTCCATCTATCCCCTGGAATGGGTGAAATGGGTGACAGGTCAACACTATCCAGACACTGGTCCCTAATTAGGGCACTAATGTCAGAGTCATATGTTGAGATGAAAAGGTGCCAAAATTAAATAGATTCAAATATGTTGAGATGAAATGGTGCCAAAGGGAAAACTGGGACAAAATCATCTCCATAGTGGTTGACGTCACTAATCCACACAAATAACAGCATACATTAGCACAAAACATTAATACTCCAATACTAGTGTGTGGGGGTCCTGTCCTGAGCTTCCGACCAGGATCTGGAAGAAGAAAAATTTATATTCAAAAACAAACACGAAGAATGATAGCAGACATGGATTATATTACATCACGTATTGCAGATATTACGAAAAATTTTGAAATCCACATTAAGCCCGTGGGACCTAAGGGACGTAAATGGAAGATGCATCTCTATTCTTTTTTTTCTTCAAAAAACTGACCCTATCACCTCCTCTTTTGAGGGGGGGGGGGGGGGGGGGGCAAGCATGTGGTCAATGAGCGTGAATTTTAAATCACGCTCCACGTGTCCAACCTCAGCAAAATGCTTAGGGACCAGAAGGTCCAATCTTTGTTTACGGATAGTGTACCTGTGTTGATAACAATAGGTTTTAAAGTCACAGTTTCACCGACATACAGTAAATTACAAGAACACCACAGTACACAGACTGGTGCAGGTAAGGTCATGAGAAATTTTGGACTCCTTCCCTGTATTTGGAAGGCGGAAGGAGTTGCCTTTACTCATATACTTGCAATTGATACAGGACCGGCAAGGGAATGACCCTATACGGATAAGAATTTTTGTGCATTTTTTCTTAGTGACACATCTGATTTAACAAGTTGCTCTCTAAGATTCCTCGGCCTTCAGTATGACATAAGTGGAGGTTGTTTGAATTCCAAAATATTGGGGTACTCCTTACTTAGAATGCCCCGATATTTTTAATGATGCCCACAGTTTTATGCGACATGCCTAAAAAAGATGGGAAAAAAAAAGCAATCCTGGATGTAGCAGACCCCTTTCTGTTGCCAGCCAACAAGGAGTCTGTTGAGTTGCATAACTGAAGATTTAATCTCAGATATCATCTTTTTAGAGTACCCCTGTTATATAAAATTATCCACAGTTTTATCAAGGGCGGGTTTAAGTTGCATTTCAGCACTGATAATCCGTTTAACTCTGCCATTCAGCCAGATGATTAGAGATCGGACAGTGGATTTGGGGTGTCCACTGTCGAATCTAAGGAATTGCAGTCAGTAGGTTAGACAGAGAGAGGTGGTGAGACATGGTTTGTGTACTTGTACTAGTGTGTCAAGGAACTGTACTTCAACAGTAGAGGATGTTAATGTGAATTTGATGTGTTCATTAATGGAATTCAGGTAGAAGTGGAAATCCTGTAGTTGGGCGTGAGTGCCAGCCCAAACTAAAAAGATATCATCAATGTAACGCCACCACCCCAGCACATGGCTGAAGTGGTGCAATACAAAAATGAAATTCTCCAAGTCGAGCACAAAGAGAGTAGCATAAATTGACACCACATTGGTACCCATTGCGGTGCCAACCTGCTGAATGTAAAACTGGTAATTGAAAACTAAATAATTTTGTCTAAGGACAAAAGTAAGCAACACGATCAAAAAGTCGACATGAATAGGATTGAAGTAGTTTTCAATGGCCTTTTTTGTTGCAGATATACCTTCGGAATGAGGGATAGAGGTATACAAATTAACAATGTCTAAAGATGCAATGTTAGTACAACTAAAGATAAACACATGTTTGATTTTATTGAGGAAGTCTTGCAGGTAGGATTTGGCTTTGTAGACATAACGTCTGAGAATGTTATCAAAATATGGATATGTGACTAGTGATAGTCACGCCCTGAGACTATAGGACGTCCAGGGAGGTCTATTACTGATTTGTGTATCTTAGGTAGTAAATAAAGTACTGGAGTAATTGGATGTGAAACAAAAAAGGAAGTCAAATAGTGATTTATTGATCAAATTTTAAACAAGTGTGTCCTTAAGTACAGAGATAATTTCATGCTCAAATTCCCACCTGGGATCTACATCAGACTTGCAATAGGTGATATTTATCGTTTAACTGTCGTTCAGCTTCTTTTAGATATTTAGAACAGTTCATGACCACAATGGCTTGGCCGGTATTAATAACCAAATTGTGGTCATGGACTAAGTCCTTCAAAGCCAAAATGTGGTCATATGTCATGTTTGGATGAAACCACATGTACTCTTTCTGGGACATGATTTCCACGTCTTTTTAAACCAGTAAGCAAAATATATCAATACTGGGAGAATTAAGGAGAGGTGAGAAATCACTGGTGGTTTTGATGTCAAGATCACGTAACCGGAAAACGTTATCAGTCCACACTAGAAATAGCTGCGGCCCAATCTTTGGTAACATTAGTCTCTGCAGAAAACCAGACTCTTAAGTCTGAGTTTCTTGAAGAAGATCGAGCTCCAGCTGGAACCAGTCAGTTCTGCCAGTGGGGCAGAAATTTAAACCTTTTGAGTATGGTCATTTTGATCGCGAGTTTGGTGAGGAAACATTTTTGTTTGTCAATAAATTGTTCATAATTAGAAGCGATGGTCTTGCTGAAAAGATCATTCAATGCATTACGTTTGGAAGTGTTGGAAGTAATGTCCTTATGTAAGAATTCTAAATAAAACAGGATTAAATCCAATGCATATTTATTGGAGATTTGTTCGAAACGGGTACGGTAGTCCATGTCATGAAAATAGGCTTTATTCTGTGGATGAGATCGCATATCTCTAGGGATCCTCTTCACCTTAAAATACTCGCCAAGTGTTGTAAAATGGAGTTTAAATGATAAGTCTTTTAGATTCATATTAGTACCTCCGTTGGATGTCAGTAACTGAAGGTAAGTGCAAAAAGGAGGAGTCACAATCCGAGTGTTGTAGGATCCAGTCTGCATCAAGCTCCATGTAGGAAAAGACACCCGAGGATGAAGCCAGGGAATCCATTTTGAAGATTATGCAGGCATTAAGGTAGTTGCAGGCACTTCTGACCAGGATACACAGTAGGAAATTATAAGGCAGCAAACTTGAAGGTGAACAGATGCGAAGTGTGATCAGGCTCTGGTCCTGAGCCCCCACACGATTGGAGTGGGGAGGGGGAGATAGTGTCTCAGGACCCCCCCCCCCCCCCCCCGGGGCATTTGCACGGGATATCAGCAGTCACCCTGGTCCAGTCCCTGCCAGACACGCAGCTCGGACCAAAATTCCCACGGGCATACAGGTACGCCCTTGGTCCTTAAGTACCTGAAAGCAGATAAAAAGGAGAGAAGTTTTCCACAAGTCTTTGCATTGTGTGTCTGTGTGTGCCACATTAAGCATGGACAACAGAAAGAGGAGAACTGTCTGAGGACTTGAGAACCAAAATTGTGGAAAAATATCAACAAATCTCAAGGTTTCAGGTCCATCTCCAGAGATTTAGATTTTCCTTTGTCCACAGTGCGCAACATTATCAAGAAGTTTGCAACCCATGGCACTGTAGCTAATCTTCCTGGGTGTGGATGGAAGAGAAAAATTTATGAAAGGTGTCAATGCAGGATAGTCTGGATGGTGGATAAGCAGCCCCAAACAAGTTCCCAAACAATAAGCATCCGCAAACAAAGATATTTAAGCTGTCCTGCAGGCTCAAGGAGCATCAGTGTCAGCGCAATCTATCCTTTGAAATTTAAATGAAATGCTATGGCAGGAGAGCCAGGAGGACCCCACTGCCGACACAGAGACATATAAAAGCAAGACTACATTTTGCCAAAATCCTTCTGGGAAAATGTCTTGTGGACAGAAGAGACCAAGATAGAGCTTTTTGGTAAAGCACATCATTCTACTGTTTACCAAAAACAGAAAGAGGCCTACAAAGAAAAGAACACAGTACCTACAGTGAAATATGGAGGAAGTTCAATGATGATTTGGGGTGTTTTTGCTGGCACTGGGTACCTTTGAATGTGTGTAAGGCATCATGAATTCTGAGGATTACAAACGGATTTTGGGTTGCACTGTACAGCCTAGTGTCAGAAAGCTGGGTTTGCGTCGAGATCTTGGGTCTTCCAGCAGGACAATGACCCCAAACATACGTCAAAAAGCACCCAGAAATGGATGGCAACAAAGCGCTGGAGAGTTCTGAAGTGGCCAGCAAGGAGTCCAGATCTAAATCCCATTGAACACCTGTGGAGAGATCTTAAAATTGCTGTTGGGAAAAAGGCACCCTTCCAATAAGAGAGATCTGGAGCAGTTTGCAAAGGAAGAGTGGTCCAACATTCCGGCTGAGAGGTGTAAGAAGCTTATTGATGGTTATAGGAAGCGACTGATTTCAGTTATTTTTTCCAAAGGGAATCAACCAAATATTAAGTTAAGGGTGCGAATAATTTTGTCCAGCCCCTTTTTGGAGTTTGGTGTGACATTATGTCCAAGTTTCTTTTTTTCCTCCCTTTTTTGGTTTAGTTTCAATACACACAAAGGGAATAAACATGTGTATAGCAAAACATGTGTTACTTAATTTTCTAGAAAAATTTCAGGGGTGCCAACATTTACGGCCATGACTGTATGTATGTGTTTGAGATTTCATCATCACTTAGGGTTTCTTTACTGTAAGAGCAGTGAGACTTTGAAACACTCACATGGTGATGTGATTGTTGATTCATTAAATTGATTTCATTCAGGTAGGTCCAGAGGGGTTCAAGGCAGGGGGGAGGGATTTGTATGTACTGTTGTATAATGTATGTCTTTATTTATTACTGGATGGATGAATAAAAATTTAAGGAAAAAAAAGTTAAAAGGAATAACCCTGAATGTAATTTCAATTAAATCCCACACTTCCCAATGCATTTCCCTATGTATCTAATACAATGACACAGTTCATCAGGGGATTACAGGTATGATAGACAACATGTTAGGGGACAGCTGGGTTCACACCATGTTTTTTGCAATACAGTTCCCGTATCAGGTTTTTGATACAAAAAAAAAAAAAAAATGCCTCAAAACCTGACTAAACTATCAAAACATGTGTACAAATTTTTATCTGTGTACAGTTGAAAAACGTATACGGTATTAAAAATGTCCGGTTGCATCAATTTTTTTTTTTTTTTTTTTTAAAGAAAAACTTATACCTCTTACTTTTTATTCAATTATGAATAAAGTTTCACTTGTTTGATTAAAATTCCAAGAAAAAAAAAAAAAAAAACTGTGCAAAGTCAAAAACCATATGGTGAAAACTGGCTGGAACCATACGCATACGGTTCTGTACAGTTCCCATTGACTCCCATGTTAAAAAAAAAAAAACACACATTTCAATACGGTTTTTCACCCGGACCAAAAAACATGGTAGGCTACAGTTTTGGGTATGGGAAAAAGTGACAAAACTGTACAGGATGCGAAATAGACACAACCTGATGCATTTTTTGGTATACGGTTTTCAAAATAGGGTCAATGCATAAGATTTTCAAACTGAAAACATTTACAGGAACTGTATTGCAAAAACGTGGTGTGAACCCAGCCGAATAGACATTTACACATTCAAATTAGACAGACGTTATTACATAGAAAGCAGCATTAGGGGAAGGTTATTCCAACTGTAAATATTGTTAGTAAAGTTAGTGCTTCACATAGATCAGACAGACACAGATTAAGCAAATTGCTTGAAGTCTCATTTGCAGATTTAATATCAGCGATTAGTGGAAGGTAATGGAGAGAGGAATAGATATAGCAGATGACAACCCCCCCCCCCCCCTGCAGACATGTATCTAATACCTCAAGATAGACAAGTCACCTTCCAAGTTAGGTTCTCATATTCCAAGATATTACTGATTCTATCGCTGGTAGACAGACTCACCTAATTTCAAAGGAGAATATAGACATATCACCTCTAAAGCTATGGGGGATATTTATCAAAGAATTTTTCGCACAGAAAGTCGGTCTAAATATGTGCGACTTTTTTGCGACTTGCTCTTGAGGATTTTTAGAACATGATGCATGCTAGTCTATTTTAGACGGAAATGCATTGGAAAATGCATCGACTGAAAGTACGCTGAAATGTCAGTCCATGTTGGAGCAGGTTTAAATACAGTCTAAAGCATAGATCTCAAAGGCAGTGCACAGAATTTATCAAGAGCCGTGCGCCATTTGATAAATTAGGTGCACAATAGACCGGCCTAACCCTCTGTAGTTTGGTCTATATTGATGCGGGACATAGACAGCTTTAATAAATATCCCCCTATAGATCCAAATGTACATGCACTCAAAATGCTCATTAGCACAAAGATATTCCCCATAGCAGCTTTCATTTTCATTCCAATATACAGTTCCCCATGCCTGCATCGAAAGATATCCAGAAATGCAGCTGCTAATTACTAAACATGCCCTGGACAAGCATAATGAAATAAACCTTTTAGGTTCTTATTTTTTTTCTTTATTTTATGATGTAATGAGGAACTTCTGTTTTAACACTAAAATGCACTGACTTTCTTTTTCTTTTCACTTTCTTGATTTCAAGGGTATGTGCAAAATCCCAGTTTCTTTAATTTTGAAAATTAGCTGGACAAAATTTGGCTCCTTGGTGAACCCACAGGCGCAGATTGTGAATGTAGAGGAGAATATCATCTATGCTCAGTTCCCAGTAAGTAAATTTTTTAGCAGTACCTAATGTTGACAGATTTTTGGTGTAATAAGTGAGTATGCACAAACAAAGTGAGGGAGATTTATCAAAACCTGTACAGAGGAAAACTTGCCCATAGCAACCAGATCGCTTCTTTCATTTTTCACAGGCATTCCTAAAAATGAAAGAAGCGAGCTGATTGGTTGCTATGGGCAACTGGGCAAGTTTTCCTCTTGACAGGTTTTGATAAAGCTCCCCCAGTATTTTTCAATGGTAGGGTGTAACAACAACATCTCAAGTTAAATCTACACTAAACATAACATAACATTTACTCATTTGACACCTCAAGTGAATGCTCTGGGCACAGACTCAGTGCAGCCAATATTCTATGCATATGTAGAGTGCAAATCTATCTAGGCACATTTAACGGGACAATATGTTGTTTTGTTCACAGAATAATTTGGAAGATGTAGGATTCATACAGATCTCTTCCTCTGTGACTTTTGTCGATGTATCACAGCCGGCCAGTCCAGGTTACAAAGCTCAGCCGACCATTGATGCAAAATTGCCCTTTGATTTCTTCTACCCATTTCTATAAGTGCACAGGTAAAACATTAATTGGGCTCTGTAAATAATTGGGCAGATTGAGGATTTTTTTTTTTTTTTTTTTTAAATACAATAAACATGTCTCCAAGAAAAGCATGTTTATTGTATGCAGAGATTTAACTTATAGGAATACTAAACCTAAAAAAAATAAAAAAGGTGCCTTTTTAAAAAGTGTTATCCAGGAATAGAAAAATAGGAGCTGTGGGGGAGATCAAAACCTGCCCATAGCAACCAGATTTATTTTTGAAAAGACTTCTGAAAAATGAAAGCAATCTGATTGGATGCTATGGGCAACTCAGCAACTTTTACAGGTTTTTATAAATCTATTTTCTTACAAAAAAAAATAAAAAACACATTTGAAAGTGAGTAGCCACATTTATATTCATATATATCCCCCTTTAAAAAGGATTGCTACCATGCCAATCTCGCTCCATTATAAGTCTATGGAGCTAGTCTCATGCAGGAAACCAGGAAGATTAGGGCACAGCCGCTCCCTTCCTTGAGCAGTATCTAGAAATCTGTAGGGGTCTGAATACTCAGACCCTGACCGATCAAAACATGTCGTAGAGACATGTCAAAAGTTAAGTGTTTTTCAATAAGAATAGAGACACCTTAAAGAAGCACGCTGGCATTATACATGCCATAGTGCTAAAAATTTCTTCCCCTCACCTCCTTGAATATGTGTTTTTTCTTCAACTGTACTAACTTTGTAACCAACTCCAGCAATATTCCTGTAAATTGTCATTCCAGCTCAGCTGCATTCCTTTGTATTCACCCTTTTTAACATTACAGATGGGTCATCTGGTCCGAGTGGGGATCACAAGTCCCGAGCTTAATCACTTGTATAGATAGGATTTCAGTCTCGCCTGTCAGATCCCTTCCCTACCAAATTCTGCCATTTTTGTTTATCTGTATGTCCCCATGCATACTGTGCTTATAAAGAGATAATTTTGGTTATATATAAAGTAGCAGAAATATTGATACAATTCCATTGTATTCCATACAATGACTAGCTACAGAATTAGGCTGTGTTCATGCAGTAGAATTTGCGAGCTGTCCATAACATGCCAGGGCTCCTCATTCAGGGGAAACGTCCACACAGATTTTCCGTGCCAACATTGCCATCTGAACATTGCCTCGTACAATTGCCTTTCTCTGCTGATTCTCTAGTGTAGTGTTTCTCAAGCGTGGTTCTCAAGTACCCCCAACAGGGCATCTTTTCAGGATTTCCCTAGTCTTTCACAGGTGATATAACTGTGGTGATTGATGCCTGATTCACTGACCAGAATTATATCACCTGTGAAAGTCTAAGGAAATCCTGAAAACATTACCTGTTGGGGGTCTTGAGACCAGAACAAGTTTGGTAGAAGATTCCATTCCCTCAATTTTGACAAAGGCACTGACCATATCTGCAAGGTGACGTAACCCTTTAAATTACTACAACCACTCTAAGTTGTCACCCCCATTCACAGTATAGGGCATAACTAACTAATCACTGCAGATGTGGCTGTTGGGGCCCCACCCGATTTCAAGAAGAAGGACCCCAGGCTCCCCTTAGAACGTAGTGGTAGGATGCGCATGTGCGCCCCTGCTTCATTCATACTCATACATACTATGGAAGCCGCAAAAACAGCTTAGTACAGTGTTTGTATTTTCTATTGAAGCACTTGGAAAAAAAACAGATACTGGCTACTCGCCAATCCATTCTAATAGGAGACTGGAGTTACAGGTCTCTACCAAGAGGGCAACAGTGCTCTGACCTCTGCAGTCAGCTAGAGCTCCCCAGTCATGTGGATAAGGATAACAATGTGATGGCACTACCCAGAACTAAAATGCCCCATAAATTATTCTTTACCAGTGTCCTATTCTGCTTTACATAGCCAGAAAAAAATGCACTAAACAAAAGCAAAAAAAAAAAAAACTCACAGAAATGTCTTCTCTTTCAGACTGATTTGCTACATCAATCTTACCAGGCTCTCAGGTCAAGAAAGTGAGACGACTACTTGAAGCTTTCATTTGGTGGCTGGTCCATCATACTTTATTATGGTCCAATAATTATAATACATTAAGTATTTTTTTTAGTACTTCATAATTCTGTGTGTGCAAAAATCACATTTAAAATGTACATGTTTTATATTGAGATTAAACATTTAGAAAAAAAAACAACAAACAAACAATTTGTAAGTTTCTTTGCATTTTTACCCAACATCATATATAAAAATATTCCAAGATGGATATATGCGATGAAAATAACTTGCTATCTTCAAGCTGTGTTTGGGTTGTAAGGCTCTGGAAATATGTTGTTGTGCTGTAATAGTGTTTGGAGTCTTGATATCTCTTGCTCCTGAAAAATAAAACTTATAAATTTAACTTCAACTTTTAGACAGGATTAACAAATACACCAAAAATAGTGGCTGTATGTGAGGCTGAGATTAATGCAAATACTTTAACTACCGCCCCTGATTAAACAAATGTGAGTGAGTGTCACACATTCTGTTCAGCAGTTTTTTTTTTGGGGGGGGGGGGGGGGGGGGGGTTTATAATTCAGTAAAATGAAAGTGTAAAATAATAAACATTTGGTATGGCCGCATGCAGAAAGGTCTCATTAAAATAATATGCTCATGTTTTTTTGGGGGAATACAATGTGACAAAGCAGCAATTTTGTACAAAATTTTTGTTTAAGTTGTTCACTGTATGGGATAATTAACATATTTTAATAGTTCAGACTTTTACGCAGGCGGCGATACCAAATATGTGAATTTTTTTTACGCTTTTTTGGGGGTAAAAATGGGAAAAACTGACTTTAGTCCCCAATGGGGGACTATTTATAGCAAATCATTTGATTGCTAATACTGTTCAGTGCTATCGGTGATCTTCTGCTCGATCTCAGATCAGAGCAGAAGACCCCAGGAGACAGCCGGAGCCAGGTGAGGGGACCTCCGGCTGCCATGCTGGATGATCGGATCCCCGCGGCAGCATTACGGGCGATCAGATCATCCAAAGTACTGCACTGCCGCATCCATTTAAAAGTACTGCACTGCCGCAGAGGCAGTGATCTGTACTTATCACGGCATCTGAGGGATTAATGGCGGACATCCGCGTGATTTAGAGGTCCATTGTCGTTAAGGGTTTAAATAAAAATTTTAATTTTACTTCAAGAAAAAAAAAAAAAATGAAAACAGCCGCCACTAGGGGTTAAATGTCTTTATGCAGACAAACTACTCTGTATTTTGCAGGATACTGGCCATAAAGCATGTTGGTATCCGGTATAGGAGATCACCATTGCACCACTACTGCCTTCAGCTGTTCCTAAACTACAAATCCCATGATGGGGGGTACAATCTTTGTAAAACTCAGTTTTAGAGCTGTTTATTGTCCAGCTGTGTGCCTCCAGCTCTTGCAACACTACAACTCCAAGCATGCCCACACATCCTTTGTCGGTAATTTTGCAACAGCTAAAGGCAACACTACTTTAACACAGTGCATTATAAACATTGCAGCATCGGCTGTTGCAATGCAAAACTACAACTCCCAGCATGCTTGAACAGCCAAAGCTTTCAGGAGTCTGAAAGCTGAATGACACACAGTGACAGCTATGTTGATTAGCATCCAGCTTTACTAGGAACAGAGAGAAAATGTATGCATAAAAACTACTGTGCAGTGATTTGCAGACTGTCAGGCTGGAGAAAGAGAGAGGGGTCAGGGAGATTAGCTACAGCGCCATGGGTTGCAAACTTCTTGATAATGTTGTGCACTGTGGACAAAGGCAAATCTAGATCTCTGGAGATGGACTTGTAACCTTGAGGTTGTTGATATTTTTCCACAATTTTGGTTCTCAAGTCCTCAGACAGTTCTCTTCTCCTCTTTCTGTTGTCCATGCTTAGTGTGGCAAACACAGACACAATGGAAAGGTGAACTTCTCTCCTTTTTATTTGCTTTCAGGTGTGATTTTTATATTGCCCACATCTGTTACTTGCCCCAGGTGAGTTTAAAGGAGCATCACATGTTTTAAACAATCTTATTTTTTTCCACAATTTTGAAAGGGTGCCAATAATTTTGTCCAGCCCATTTTTGGTGGGACATTATGTCCAATTAGCTTTTTCCCCCCGTCTTTTTGGTTTAGTTCCAATACACACAAAAGGGAATAAACCTGTGTATAGCAAAATGTGTTACTGCAATACTTTTTGGTGAGAAATACTTCATTTTCTTGAAAAATTATAGGGGTGTCAACATTTACGGCTATGACTAATGTATATTACAAATATACATAATGGTATTATCTACATTTTTTTTATTTTTTTAAACCAAAGTATTTTTGTCCCTGCAGCTATTGCCTGTGTGTCTCTCCGAGGAGACCAAATACAGGAAGGGAGGGTGGACAAGCGGGGCTCTGAGATGCTATGGGCTCACACATGAGGATGATTGACAAGTCAGGAGCCTGCACAGATCCCTGCTTGTCCACCCTCCCTTCCTGTATTTGGTCTCCTCATAGAGACACACAGGCAAGAACTGCAGAGACAGCATTTATTCACCCAAAAATACACATTTTAACCAATGTATATTGCAAATATACATATGTTATTATTTACATTATATAAAATTTGTTGACGACAGGTACACTTTAACCCCTTAAGGACGTAGCTCATTTTCACCTTAAGGACGCAGCCCTTTTTTTGCTAATCTGACCACTGTCACTTTATATATTAACCCCTTAAGGATTCAGGGTTTTTCCTCCTCCTTACCTTTAAAAAATCATAACCCTTTCAATTTTCCACATAAAAATCCATATGATGGCTTATTTTTGGTGCCAATTCTACTTTGTAATGACAGTCATTTTACTCAAAAATTAACGGTGAAACTGGAAAAAAAAATTGTATGACAATTGAAAAAAATAAATGCAATAAATTTGTAACTTTTGGGGGCTTCCGTTTCTATGCAGTACATTTTTCGTTAAAAAAAGACCCTCTTTATTCTGTAGGTCCATACAATTAAAATGATACCCTACTTATATAGGTTTGATTTTGTCGTACTTCTGGAAAAAAAATCATAAGTACATGCAGGAAAATTTACACATTTAAAGGGTAATCTTCTGACCCCTATAACTTATTTTTCTATGTATGGGGTGGTATGAGGGCTCATTTTTTGCACCGTGATCTGAAGTTTTTAGCGGTACAATTTTTGCATTGATAGGACTTATTGATCGCCTTTTATAAATTTTTTCATGACATAAAAAGTGACCAAAAATGCACTATTTTTGACTTTTGGAATTTTTTTGCGCGTACGCCATTAACCGTGCGGTTTAACAAAATATATTTTTATAATTCGGACATTTCTGCACGTGACGATATCACATATGTCTATTTTTATCTGGGAAAAGGTGGGCAATTCAAACTTATTAGGGAAGGGTTTATTGATCTTTATTCATTTTTTTTTTGCAATGTTATAGCTCCCATAGGGGACTATAACACTGCACACACTGATCTTTTAAATTGATCAATGGTTTCTCATAGGAAACCATTGATTTATGATTCTGCCGATTGACTGCTCATGCCTGGATCTCAGGAACAGAGCAGTCATTCTGCGATCGGACACCAGGAGGCAGGTAAGGGGACCCCTCCTGCTGTCCTACAGCTGTTCGGGATGCCGCGATTTTGCCACAGCGATCCCAAACAGCCCCCTGAGCTAACCGGCAACGTTTTACTTTCACTTTAGACACTGCGCTCAACTTTGAACGCCGCTTTTAAAGGGTTAATAGCACGCGGCACCGCGATCAGCGCTGTGGGCTATTAGCCACGGGTCCCGCTGTGGCCCCGCATTATAGAATGGGAGCGGACTCAGGACGTACAGGTACGCCCTGAGTCCTTAAGGGGTTAATAACTCTGGGATGCTTTTACCTTTCATTCTGATTCAGAGATTGTGTTTTCGTGACATTCTAATGCAAATGTATTTACTTGCATCCTTTCTTGGTGAATAATCCCAAAATGTCATGAAAATTTAGAAAATTTTGCATTTTTCTAATTTTGAAACTCTGCTTGTAAGGAAAATAGACATACCAAATAAATTATATATTGATTCACAAATACAATGTCTACTTTATGTTGACATTATAAAGTTGACATGTTTTTACTTTTTGAAGACCTTAGGACTTCAAACTTAACTGGTCTGAAAACTTCAGATTTTGACATTTTTGTGAAAATTGCTGCTATAAATTGAAGTGGCCTTTCTGTGAGAAATACCCCATAAAACTACACCCCTCAAAGTATTCAAAATGACATTCAGAAAGTTTAACCCTTTAGGTGTTTCACAAGAATAGCAGCAAAGAGGAGGAGAAAAATCTCTCTCGAGTATGGAAATACCTCATGTTGACAAAGTGCTCTGCGGGCTCACAAAATGGCTCAAGAGGGAAAGAGCAACTGGGATTTTTTTTAAACATTTTGCAGTCATGGTTTTTGGGGGCCATAAAAGAAAAAACACCCCACATGGCATGCTATTTTGGAAACACCACCCCTCAATGTAATAAGGGGTATAGTGAGCCTTAACAGCTCACAGGTGTTTGACGACTTTGGGTTTAATTTGGACTTAACCCGATAACGGCCGTTCCTGCACCTGGACGTCTATACTCGTCCATTATTCTCGTGGGTGCTGCCCAGTGCACCCACGAGATCGCGGCAGGGACTCGGCTGTATCACACAGCCGGGACCCTGCTGCACTGCCAGGACCGAAGTAAACTTTGGTCCCGGCAGTTTTAACCCTTGCAGCCGCGGTCGGAAGTGTCACTCCTGCAGCACCCCGCATCGCGATCGCGGGGTGCTGTGTGTGGCCGCGGCTGGCCAGGACCTGCCGCACTGCCGGGAGTGAAGTTCACTTCACTCCCGGCAGTTTAACCCTTACAGCCACGGTCAGAAGTGACCGCGCGCTGTAAGGAGTTCTGACAGAGGGAGGGGGCTCCCTCTGTCTCCTCTGCAGCACCCCGCAGCGCGATCGCGGGGTGCTGCTGCATACCTGGGCAGCCGGGGGTCCTACAAAGACCCCCCAGGTCTGCCCTGGGTATTGCCTGAAAGGACGTGCCAGAGGCACGTCCTGATATGCTGCCTGCTAGTGAAAACTGGCAGGCAGCATATAACTGCAATGCTTTGGAATACTAAGTATTCCAAAGCATTAAAAAGTGTAAAAATAAATAAATAAAATAAGTGTTAAAAAAAAATAAATTATATATATATATAAAAAAAACACATTTATTAAATGAATCTAATTAAAAAAAATGCATAATGTGTAGGATCGCATTGGCGGACATCCACAGCATGTAATATGCTGCGGATGTCCACCATGTGATCCTACACATTATGCAGCAGTCACGGTAATGAGCTCCCTGCTGCGGCTGGGTAGCTTTGTGTGTCAACTCATAGCGGCGGATTTCCCGCCAGCAGTCATGAGCGGACACACTGAGCTACCCAGCCGCAGCAGTGATGGATATATTCGCCATGAGCGGGTGCTTATTCCCACAACATGGCGGATATATCCATCAGGAGCCTTAACTGTCACAGACATACGCGTTATAACCCCAGCCGACCAAGGACTAATCAGAGTGGTCCCTGGTGCAGCCAATAACTTGTAGGAGTGCGGTATATAAATGGGGTCACTTGTGGGGGTGGGGGTACTGTTCTGCCCTGAAAGCCAAATGGCGCTCCTCTCCTTCTGAGTCCTACCACACGGGCAAGGAACCATATATGGCCAAAGCGGGGGTATTTCCGAACATGGGACAAGCAACTAAATAAAATATAGGGTGCATTTCTTTCAATATCAGAAGTGATGTACAAAAAATATGCCCCCCAAATGATGCATTTGTGAAAAATTGCAAATTTCGAATTTTTAACACTGACTTTGTAATAATTCCTGCCAAGAAACTATGGTGTTAAAATACTCACTGTACCCCCTAGAGAATACCTTAAGGGGTCTAGTTTTTAAAATGGGGTCATTTGGGGGGGTGTTCCTATGTTCTACTACCTTTTAATTTCTGCAAACCTTGCATAGCACACAAAAAAGATGTACTTTTCAAATTTTCAAAATTTCAAGTTAAATTGTTAGGCTTCTAACTAATTTAAAATGTTAATTAAAAACAAAAAAAATGTCAAAATAAAGTAGACATCTGAAAGTATAAGTTTCATAAACTATTTGGTCAGTATGTATAAATATTTGCACCCTATTAGTGTTAAAATAGCAAAAAATCGTAATTTTTTGTAAAAATGTCATGATTTTCTGCATTATAAAAAAAAAAAACTACAAATGATATCGGCTTACTTTTACGATGTACATGAAGGACAACTTGTGACAAAAAAACAATGTCAGAATTATCGTGATTGGCATCAAAAGGGGTAATGGGAGAAATTGGGTTGCAGATTTGGGAGGGCTTTTTCCCCTGACTATGGAAATACATCCACATATATGGTAACATGCTGGGAGGGCGTACAACAAGGCTCAGAAGTCATAGAGGTCTGTTTGCATTTGAGGCCTATGGCATATTAGTAGCTGACGGTTACATACAGTCAGAGGAAAATAAAAAAATGGAACACCCACATGTGACACCATTACAGAAAGTACCCACCCTGGGGAATGGGTATAGGGGTAAAGAAGACCATTTGAAAGCACAGGCGTTTCCTAAATCCCCCTCCCCAGCAATGCTGTTTTTTTTTGGGGGGGGGGGGGGGGTTTAAAGGGTTACTCCAAAGGATAGGGATAAGATGTCTCACCGCTGGGGACCCCCGCAACCTTGTATTCACAACCCATCTGTTTGAGGTGCACGCCGTGGTGCCAGCTCACAAACAGCCTGGTGGGGACCATGGGGCAGGAGTATTGCTATGTAAGTCTATGGGAGGGGGCATGACGACCGTGAACCCAGCAGTGAGACATCTTATCCCCTATCCTTTGGATAGGGGATAAGCTGTCTCAGGGCCAGAGTACCCCTTTAAATTTGGAAGACAATGTACTCTGGACTGGTACATTGGAGTCGAATTCTGGGGAATTTAAATCAGATGAAAGGATTAAAAATGTTGAACTCCATGGGAGTGGGATATTCCCTGAAGCAATCCTTAATGCAGAGGCCCGCAAGTGTAGCATTGAGTGGTGGTGTCCTTCCAAATCCCCCTCTTGTGACAAACTCTGCATTTTTTTTTTCCTGGAATTGTCCCTTCTTTCCAGTGTGGGGGACCTAAACTGGAAAGTGTTGGCCGGGGACGATCGGGGGCCCACAGTTCCAGAGGTGCTCTGACATGCTCTTTGGTGACCACCAAAGAGCAGGGCTTTAGAACTTCCTCTTGGAACTGCAGGTATGTCCTTGTGTTGCCAGCGTACTGGTACAGTACAAAAAAAATAAATGGCAACATGTACCATGTAGACCGCAACTTTTTTGTACCATACCAGAGTTTTCCGCATGGCATTAAATGGCTTGAGGACTTTATTAGAAAGATCAACTCCCCCCACATACAGATTGTAGTCCAGAATACAATCAGGCTTGAGGATCGGTCCCACGGTACCTCGCACAGGGACAGGGGTGCTGCCATTCCCATGAATTGTGGTAAGCATAAGAGGACATCCCTCTTGTCCTTATACCTGACCAGCAACAGGTTTTCATGGGTAAGGGCATGGGACTCACCCCAGGGGATAGGAAGGAAGGCCTCTTTGATTCTTCCGGACTGTCCCACAAGTGGACGTGGATCTGGCAGCGAGGGATGTGAAGAGAGGAATGCTGGTATAAAATTTGTCCACGTAAAAGGTGGTAACCTTTATCTAGCAATGGGTGCAAAAGGCCCCAAACGATTTTCCCGCTAACACCCAGAGTGGGGGGGGACATTCTGGGGGTTCAATACGGAAAGCTTGTTCCTCATACACCATAAACTTGCAAGTGTACCCTGAGGTACTCTCGCAGTTTATCCATCTTCACACCATATCGCGCTCGCTTGGTTGGGATGTATTGCCGGAAGCTGATGACTCATCAATAGCGACCTCCCTTCCAGGGACATAGGCCTCCCAAAATTTTGCCCCGAAAGGATTGATGACCGGCCTGATTTTATACAGGCAATCCCCACACCAATATTGCCAGACATTTTTTTTGACTAGGCCCATATGCAGCACAAGGCCCCAAAATGTCCTAATTTTGGCTGCATCGACTGGGAACCAGCCACTGGGCCTAGCCAAAAGTAAGGCCGGGTTTGCAGCAACAAACTGTTGGCCGTACAGGTTAGTCTGCTCAACCATCAGATTGACAAAGTTGTCACTGAAATAAGTAAAAAAAAAAAGTCTTTCAGTAAACCCAATGATGTCAATCTTGATTCCTGAGTCTCCAACAAATTCAGGAATCACGGGTTCGACACAGGAAGCTGCGTAGGATAAAACAAAAGATCGCTCGACGTGTTGCTGTTTCAAATCTGTCTATTGGACATTTTACTATTGATTTGCGTACGACTAGGGAAAGATTACAACTCTGTCTGGCGTAAGATTAGCTATTGCTGCCACACAGATCCTAGACAGATCTAGATCCATCAGTTTGGGGGGGGGGGTTGAGAGGATATATTTAGGAGTAACTTTACATCCTTGTTGTTGCAGGGGGCTATAGACTTCTTCATTTAGAATTTCTGCTAACATTGACCAATAAACATCCGATTGCTAGATTTTTAGGCCACTTCCACACAGCACAATTCTGATCCGTATGTTTAGTTTGTAAGCCAAAACAAAAAGGATACAAATAGGAAGAAATATTTATATGTATTTAATTTATAATATGAAAATACTGACTGAAGTGCTTCTTTGTGAATGTGGCCTTACATTGAAAAAGCTCTAGAAATCTGCTCTATACACACACATTGGTGGAGATTTATCAAAACTTGTGCAGAGGAAGGGCAACCAGTCAGATTTGCTTATTTCATTTTCAAAAGGTTCTCTGAAAAATAAAAGCAATCTTATTGGTTGGTATTGGTTACTGAAACTTCCGCTACACAGATTTTGATAAATATCCCCTATTGCACTCACTGTGTTTTGGTGCTGTAAATATACCCCCCCCACCTCCCCCTTTCACCCATACTGAGAGCACAGATCCCATGGCACTTTTTTGCTACCTGCTCCAACAACTACAGTAAGGCAGTGTTCACAACTGGAATTCCGCTCAGGAATTTGTCAGAAATTCAGCTGCATAAAGCTTAATACAGTGGTCCCTCAACATACGATGGTAATCCATTCCAAATGGACCATAGTTTGTTGAAACCATCGTATATTGAGCCAACGGCTGTCCGGGCATGCTGGGAGTTGTAGTTTATCTGGAGATCCGCAGGTTGAAGACCACTGGTACGCACGCCGCTCCTATTGGATGACTGGACGGCGTGCGCAGCGACGTGATGATGATGGAGAGCGCCGGCGATGCAGGGGATCCCGAAGAGGACGCGCCGGAGCCCCCAGGACAGGTAAGTGATCATCAGCGGACCACCGTAAACGGCTATCCGGTGACAGCTGAAGCAGTCTGCTATGGCCCCTACATACAAAAGCATCGTATGTTGATGCCGCCTTCAACATGCGATGGCCTCTGAGAGGCCATCGTATGTCGGGGCCATCGTAGGTTGGGAGGGGTCACTGTATGTACAGTGGGGAAAATTAGCATTTAGTCAGCCACCAATTGTGCAAGTTCTCCCACTTAAGATGAGAGGCCTGTAATTTTCATCATAGGTATACCTCAACTATGTGAGACATCCCTGTCTGATTTTTTTTTTTTAAGAATTTGCAAATTATGGTGGGAAATAAGTATTTGGTCAATAACAAAAGTTCACCTCAATACTTTGTTATGTACCCTTTGTTGGCAATGACAGGTCAAACGTTTTTCTATAAGTCCTCACAAGGTTTTCACACACTGTTGCTGGTATTTTGGCCCATGCCTCCATGCAGATCTCCTCTAGAGCAGTGATGTTTTGGGGCTGTCGCTGGGCAACACAGACTTTCAACTCCCTCCAAAGGTTTTCTATGGGGTTGAGATCTAGAGACTGGCTAGGCCACGCCAGGACCTTGAAATGCTTCTTATGAAGCCACTCCGTTGCCTGGGTGGTGTGTGTGGGATCATTGTCATGCTGCAAAGACCCAGCAACGTTTCATCTTCAATGCCTTTGCTGATGGAAGGAGGTTTTCACTCAATCTCACGATACATGGCCCCATTTATTCTTTCCTTTACATGGATCAGTTGTCCTGGTCCCTTAGCAGAAAAAAAACAGCCCCAAAGCATAAGGTTTCCACCCCCATGCCTCACAGTAGGTATGGTGTTCTTTGGATGCAACTCAGCATTCTTTCTCCTCCAAACACGACGAGATGAGTTTTTACCAAAAAGTTCTACTTTGGTATTATCTGACCATATGACATTCTCCCAATACGCTTCTGGATCATTCAAATGCTCTCTAGCAAACTTCAGACGGGTCCGGACATGTACTGGCTTAAGCAGGGGGACACGTCTGGCACTGCACGATTTGAGTCCCTGGCCACGTAGTGTGTTACTTATGGTAGCCTTTGTTATTTTGGTCCCAGCTCTCTGCAGGTCATTCACTTTGTTCCCCCCCCCCCCCCGTGTGGTTCTGGGATTTTTGCTCAACCTTCGTAAGATCTCACCCCATGGTGTCAAAATTATCACAAGGAGAGCCCCAGATCAAGGGAGATTATCAGTGGTCTTTTAGGTCTTCCATTTTCTAATAATTGCTCCCACAGTTGATTTCTTCACACCAAGCTGCTTGCCTATTGCAGATTCAGTCTTCTCAGCCTGGTGCAGGTCTGCAATTTTGTTTCTGGTGTCCTTCGACAGCTGTTTGGTCTTGACCATAGTGTAGTTTGGAGTAACTGTTTGAGGTTGTGGACAGGTGTCTTTTATACTGATAAGTTCAAACAGGTGCCATTAATACAGGTAGAGTGGAGGACAGAGATGACTCCTAAAGAAGTTACAGGTCTGTGATAGCCATAAGTCTTGCTTGTTTGTAGGTGACCAAATACTTATTTTACCGAGGAAAATACCAACTAATTCGAAATCCTGCAATGTGATTTCCTGTATTCCCCCCCCCATTCTGTCTAGCATAATTGAAGCGTACCTATGATGAAAATTAGAGGGCTCAGAACTTGCACAATTGGTGGCTGACTAAATACTTTCCCTCCTCCTCCCCCCCCCCCCCTTGTAGGTGAATCAGTTTTCTGTGAACCCATTAACACTGCGGTATTCTCTGTTCTGAATTTGACAGGAAATTCTGATCAAAAAATTCCTCAGGAAATTCTGATCAAAAAATTCCTCAGGAACATTGAACCTGCTCAATGTTCTAGCGTAATTTGCTCCATAGACATTGCAGTCTATAAAGGATGGCAATGTCTGCACAGTCCCAGCGCTGACTGATTTTAGTGGGAACCCGGCCTAAGAGGAGAAGGGTAGTTTTCCATGGAGTTCTCTTATGCTTTTCCTAGTTGTGCTTCCATTTTATAGAGTGCTCAAGTACTTAATTTTTTTTAAACGAAAAAATTACACACAATTGCATGTAAAATACAAGAAAAGTTATTCACCTTGACTGGTTGCCAGGCAGCTATATAAAATATTCAGTTACAGTAGGAAACGCTAACTTACACAGGAATTTACACCTCAATAGATGACCTGCATAGCTCAGTTTCATAGACACACTGCAAGGTGTAAATACCTGCAGGATCTTTGGAGGAGTTACATTTTGCCTGTGATTCTAACCTGTCGTATCTGTACACTATAAGCAACAGTCTACACTAAAATGTAGGTTTTGTTAAAAATGTGAATTCCCGTACTTACATTCAACTGTTGGAATAAATAGAAATAAAAAAAAAAATAGTAGCAGGGGTGAGAGATTCCAGGAAGTTGTAATAAGTAATATTCTGTAATGCTGTGTATGCAATGCATTATAGTATTTATTGGCTTTTTTTCTTTTTAAAGAGGATTTAAAGTCTATACATGTCTAAATTTTATATATTTTCTCTTTCTTTACGTGGCTTTCGAACAACTTACTATAGGGAACTGTGCCCTGGATATACAGTAAAATTACATGCAAATCAATAAGCACACATCCACCCACGAATGGGAAGGGAGCACCAGAGTGGTTGCATGCCATGCTAACTTAAATGCATGGCATATGGATTCTCTGTGTTACGAATTTCTACTCATCTCATAGGACTTTCATTGCACACTGCCAGTTTTACCACTAATCTATTGTGTTAATTTAATTGTTTCATTAAACATGGAGAAAGAAAATACCTGTTGGGTACATTGTTGCTCCAGTTCGGAGACTCTGGCAAGTAAGGTCTCCTGTTTCTCCTTTAACTTGTGGATCTTTTCTTCTGCTCGGCTCTTCACAGACAAAATCACACCTTAAAAAAAAAAAATATATATATATATATAAATAAAATTTATAGCCTTTATAGTGCATAGGCTATTGTACTTTTTTGCTGACGTGACAGGATGTTTTTCCAGCCATATCGATTTCTATTTCCACATTTTATTTTCTAATGCTGCCTAGGTTTTCCAATAAGCCTCAATCTTTGCAGAGAGAAGGCGTGGAAACTAACTCCTGTGCCACATTATGTGCTCTAGAGGTCTGATGGTCAGTGTTAATCACATGATGCAGCTACAGTAATGAAACAGATGGCACTTTAGGACTAGTGATGGTGATTGTGCATTATATGAGGCAAAAAGCAAACCTGGAGCCGTTAACTTAGCCGATAACTTATACCGATATTCCGGTATATCGGCCCTAACCTCCACAGAGTAACTATCGGCCCTAAAAAAAAACAAAAAAAAAAAAAAACACGATATCGGTTGATCCCTAATGTACACCCCTATGCAATCCCTAATTTGGTCCTCAAATACGCATGGCGCTCTCACTTTGGAGCCCTGTCATATTTCAAGGAAACAGTTTAAGTCCACATAGGGGGTATTTCCGTACTCGGGAGAAATTGCACTAAAAAGTTTTCTCCTTTTACCCCTTATGAAAAGGAAAAGTTGGGGTCCTGTTAGTGTAGAAAAATAAAATTTACACTAACATGCTGGTGTGGCCCCATACTTTTTATTTTCACAAGCAGTAAAAGGAAAAACAAAAAACAAAATTTGTAACACAATTTCTCCTGAGTAAGGAAATACCCCATATGTGGCCGTAAAATGCTCTGCGGACGCACAACAAGGCTCAGGAGTGAGAGTGCACTATGTACATTTGAGGCCTTTGTGATTTGCACAGGGGTGGCTGATTTTACAGCGGTTCTGAAAAAACACACAAAAAAAAAAAATACCCAAATGTGACCCCATTTTGGAAACTACACCCCCACGGAATGTAACAAGGGGTATAGTGAGCCTTAACACCCCACAGGTGTTTGAAGAATTCTCATTAAAGTTGGATGGGAAAATAAGAAAATAATAATATTAATTTCCCAAAAAATGCTGGCGTTACCCAAATTTTTTTTTTTATTTTCACTTTTCATATGTGGATGTAAAGTGCTCTCCTGGCGCACTACAATGCTCAGAAGAGAAGGAGCGCCATTGGGCTTTTGAAGAGAAAATTTGTTCGGAATTGAAGGCCAGGTGTATTTACAAATCCCCCCCATAGTGCCAGAACAATGGACCCCCCCCCATGTGACCCCATTTTGGAAACTACACCCCTCATGTAATGTAATAAGGGGTACAGTGAGCATTTACACCCCACGTGTCTGACAGATTTTTGGAACAGTGGTCCGTGAAAATGAAAAATGTTATTTTACATTTGCACAGCCCACTGTTCAAAAGATCTTTCAAATGCCAGTGGGGAGTAAATCCTCACTGCACCCCTTATTAAATTCTGTGAGGGGCGTAGTTTTCAAAATGGGGTCACATGTGGGGGAAGGTCCCCTGTTCTGGCACCACAGGGGGGGGGGGGGGCTTTGTAAGTGCACATGGCCCCTGACTTCCATTCCAAACAAATTCTTTCCAAAAGCTCAATGGAGCTCCTCCTCTTCTGAGCATTGTGGTGCGCCAGCAGAGCACTTGATGTCCACACATGGGGTATTTCCATACTCAGAAGAAATGGGGTTACAAATTTTGGGGGGCATTTTCTCCTATTACCTTTTAAAAATTAAAAATTTGGGTGAAAACTAGCATTTTTTTTTTTAAAATCATTTACACATCCAACTTTAAACAAAAAGTCAAACACCTGTGGGGTGTTAAGGCTCACTGGACCCCTTGTTATGTTCCTTGAGGGGGGTAGTTTCCAAAATAGTATGCAGTGTTTTTTCTTTTCTTTTTTGCTGTTCTGGAACCATAGGGGCTTCCTAAATGTGACATGCCCCCCAAAAACCATTTCAGAAAAACTCACTCTCCAAAATCCCACTGTCGCTCCTTCCCTTCTGAGCCCTCTAGTGCACCCACAGAGCACTTTACATACACATGAGGTATTTCCTTAGTCGAGAGAAATTAAGTTACACATTTTAGGAAGATTTCTCTCCTTTTATCCCTTGTAAAAATTCAAAAACTGTGTCTACAAGAACATGCCAGTGTAAAAAAAAAAAAAAAAATAAATGATTTTGAATTTTTCTCCTTCAATTTGCTGCTATTCCTGTGAAACACCTAAAGGGTTAAACTTTTTGAAGGTCATGAATACTTTGAGGGTTGCAGTTTTTATAATGGAGTCATTTATGGGGTATTTCTAATAAGAAGGCCCTTCAAATCCACTTCAAAACTGAAGTGGTCCCTGAAAAATTCAGATTTTGAATATTTAGTGAAAAATTGGAAAATTACTGCTGAACTTTGAAGCCCTCTGGTGTCTTCCAAAAGTAAAAACATGGCAACTTTATGATGGAAACATAAAGTAGACATATTGTATATGTGAATCAATATATAAATTTGGAATATTCATTTTCCTTATAAGCAGAGAGCTTCAAAAAGTAAAAAAAAAATAAAATAAATAAAAAGCTACATTTTAAATTTTCTCATCAAATTTTGGAATCTTTCACCAAGAAATGATGCAAGTATCGACAACATTTTACCACTAACAAAGTAGAATAGGTCACGAAAAAAAAACCAAATCTCGGAATCAGAATGAAAGGTAAAAGCATCCCAGAGTTATTAATGCTTAAAGTGACAGTGGTCAGATGTGCAAGAAATGGCCGGGTCCTACATTGAAAATTGTCTGGGTCCTTAAAGGGGTACTCCGCCCCTAGACATCTTATCCCCTATCCAAAGGATAGGGGATAAGATGTCAGATCGCCGGGGTCCCACCGCTGCGGCACAGCGCTATCATTACTGCACAAAGCGAGTTCGCTCTGCGCGTAATGACGGGCAATACAGGGGCCGGAGCATCGTTACGCCCCCTGCCATAGACTTGCATTAAGGGAGTGGGTCGTGATGTCACAAGGGGCGGAGCCATGACGTCAGGCTGCTCCCTCCCCTGTATCGCCCCCTTCATTACGCACAGAGCGAACTCGCTCTGTGTAGTAATGACAGCGGGGTGCCGCAGCGGCGATCCCGGGGATCCCAGCGATCTGACATCTTATCCCCTATCCTTTGGGGGTGGGAAGTACCCCTTTAAGGGGTTAAGGATCAGGCCAATTTCATTGTTGAGATTTTGTTTTTTCCTCCTCAGTTTCTAAAATCCATAAAACTCTTCTATTTCCATTTACAGACCCATATAAGGGCTTGTTTTTTGCGTGACCAATTGTACTTTGTAATGAAACCTCTCATTTTACCATAAAATGTACGGCGAACCCAGAAAATTTAATTTTTAGGGAGGAAATTTAGATGAAAACCACAATTTTGCACATTGGAGGGTTTCGTTTTGACACTGTACACTTTACAGTAAAAATGACATGTATTCTTTATTCTGTGGGTCAATACGGTTAAAATGATACCCATGGCTAGATACTTTTATACCGCAAGGGGAAAAAAAAATAATAAAATCACTAATCTAAAAATCGCCCTATTTTGACCACCTATAACTTTTTCCATATATAGGGCGGTATGAGGGCTAATTTTTTTTGCGCCGTCATCTGTACTTTGCATATATAAAATTTATAAATTTTTTGGGGAATAAAATGTGCCTAAAAAGCTGCATTTTTTGGCCTTTTTTATGTTTACGCCGTTCAGGATCATTAACATTACGGCCCTCAGTTATTTTTTTATTTTTTTTTGGGGGGGGGGGGCAGGGTGATTATGTTGTGCAAAATTTTTGGGCTATTCGATTACTATATGGTCCGTCCCCCCCTCTAGATTTGTGGTTTAGATTTTGAATTTTAAATGTATTTTACGTTTCGGCCTATCCCAGCGCACCTTTTTTGTTTGTTTTTTTTTGTTCTTGTTTTCCAAAATTGTGTTTTTTGCCAAAAAATTTTGCCAAAACTTTTACACCTATTTGTTCCACCCTTCTGATTGCCAGTTAACTTTTATTATCCAATACATTAACTTTGAGGCCATTAACCCCTAATGAACCACAGAAGTCCGAGTACGTTAACACAGCCAGGGTACTTAGGGAAATCTGTCATTAGCATCATGCGCACTACATGTGTTACACAGACTTGGAGTGCGGGTGATACTGATAATAACGCTAATTATCGGCAGACAAACAGTGCAGCGGTTCCACCAATATATTTTTTGTTAGATGTAAATCACAGGCATTTGGCTCAGTGTGACACGGTGACGTCACTATAGCCTCCTGTTAGGTCTGCTGAATTATCAAGGAAACTGCGTTCTCCCCCCAGCAGACATGACAGGAGGCAGGCATGATTATTCATTAGCAGGCCGGCTGGCTATAGTGACGTCACTGAGTCCCACTGAGCCCCAAGCCTGTGATTTACATGGCACAATATATCAAGATATCTCACGAAACGCTGCACCATTTTCCAGAAGGTATGTAGTGTGTTAATCTGCATCATCCGCGTATCATCATATTTTGTGTAATATTGTTAAGTTGTAAAATATTGTTAAAAAACGCAATGATCCGTTACGTATATTGTATATGAGCGTTTCAATTTTGCACTTTTTTTTAAAGTAAGGAAAAAAAAAGGAACAATGTAATAAATGTTTTGGTTTAAAGCAACATTTGGGTGTTTGACATTCTAAATGTTCAAAACATGAAAAAATGCTCAAAAAATTATTTTCCTACTCCCGAGTTGTAGGGAAAAAAGCCACAATAATTATCCAAATTCGGGTTGAAAAGCTTAATAAATAGGTTGGAAAGCTCAGAAATGTGGGGTTACACCCCTTTTTCGGGTTCTGTAGAATCCAAATCGGGTCTTTCGGGAAATTTTGTCGCAGTGTGTCGCACGATGGTTTGCAACATGTCGCAGACAAAGATGCAACAAAAAAAAAAAAAAAAATATAGTACAATAGTAAATGAGGGCCTATATTTTGATAGTTCGGACATTTACGCACGCAGCGATACAATATATGTTTGTTTATTTATAAAAAAAAACAAAAACAAAAGTGGTTACGCCTTTTGGAGGTAAAAAAAAAAGGACAATTTTTTTGTTAGGGGAGGGGATTTTTCAAAAATAAATTTCTTATTTTTACATTTTTTAAACACACTTTTTATGTCCCCATAGGGGACTAGCTATAGCAATCATTCGATTGCTAATACTGTTTAGGGCATAGCACTGATAAGAATTATCAGTGATCGGTGATCTTCTGCTCTGGTCTGCTCGATCTCGGACCAGAGCAGGAGACGCCGGGAGACGGACGGAGGCAGGTGAGGGGATCTCCGTCCGCCATTACAGATGATCGATCCCTGCGGGAGCTGCAGGCGATCCGATCATCTATTTTAACATGCGCACTGCCACAGATACCTTGATCTGTACTGATCACGGCATCTGAGGGGTTAATGGCAGACATCCGCACATCCGCTCCTTCCATGCTCCTGCACTCCATCCCTATTCATGCAATGAAATTTTTTAAAAAAATAAAAAGTTCTACTGGAGAAGATTATTGGCGAGTTGCTCCATTTCTTATCTCTACATGTTTGATGTGTGGGGGGGGGGGGGGGGGGGGGGGTGGGCTGGGAAACATAAAAAGAAAAAAAAAAAAAAACGACCTTACTGAAGAGGCGCTGCTACTGTGCTGCCAGCAAAATAAAATCCAATCCAGAGAGGACAGGTTGTGGTAAACCAAAGGGGAATGCAAAGTGAATAAAACAAAAAGAAAGGAATGCAAAGTGAATAAAATAAGGATAATGCATTTCAGAAGAGAGTCCCTCCCTCAGAGGGGAGGGGCTCACCTCTGAACTGCGTAGTCTACATAGACGCCAAGAGTAGTTTTGCATGGAAATCCATTTAGTTGTACCAGAAGAATGATAACTCTTAACCCCTTAAGGACCTGGGGATTTTCCGGTTTTTTTTTTGCATTTTCGTTTTTTCCCTCCTTTCCTTTAAAAAAAAAAAAATCATAACTTTCAATTATGCACCTAAAAATCAATATGATTGCTTATTTTTTGCGTCACCAATTCTACTTTGTAAGGACATCGGTCATTTTACCCAAAAATGTACAGCAAAACGAAATAAAATAAATCATTGTGAGACAAAACCATTTTGTAACTTTTGGGGGCTCCCGTTCCTACACAGTAAATTTTTCGGTAAACAGGACACCTCTTTATTCTGTAGGTCCATACTATTAAAATGATACCCTACTTATGTAGGTTTGATTTTGTACTTCTGGAAAAAAAAATCATAAACTACATGCAAGAAAATTTATACGTTTAAAATTGTCATCTTCTGACCCCTATAATTTTATTTTTCTGCGTATGGGGCGGTACGAGGGCTAATTTTTTGCATCATGATCTGAAGTTTTTAGCGGTACCATTTTTTTGCATTGATAATACTTAGATTTTATTCATTTTTTCATGATATTAACCCCTTAAGGACACAGCCCATTTTCACAACTAGGACGCAGCCCTTTTTTGCACATCTGACCACTGTCACTTTAAACATTAATAACTCTGGAATGCTTTTACTTATCAATCTGATTCCGAGATTGTTTTTTCGTGACATATTCTACTTTAACATAGTGGTAAATTTTTGTGGTAACTTGCATCCTTTCTTGGTGAAAAATCCCAAAATTTGATGAAAAAATTGAAAATTTTGCATTTTTCTAACTTTGGAATATCCATTTTCCTTACAAACAGAGCTTCAAATATTTTTTTTTGGGATTCACATACAATATGTCTACTTTATATTTTCATCATAAAATTTATGAGTTTTTACTTTTGGAAGACACCAGAGGGCTTCAAAGTTCAGCAGCAATTTTACAATTTTTCACAAAATTTTCAAACTCGCTATTTTTCATGGACCAGTTCAGGTTTGAAGTGGATTTGAAAGGTCTTCATATTAGAAATACCCCATAAAAGACCCCATTATAAAAACTACACCCCCAAAGTATTCAAAATGACATTCAGTAAGCGTTTTAACCCTTTAGGTGTTTCACAGGAAAAGCAGCAAAGTGAAGGAGAAAATTCAAAATCTTTATTTTTTACACTTGCATGTTCTTGTAGACCCAATTTTTGAATTTTTACAAGGGGTAAAAGGATAAAATTTATACTTGAATTTGTAGCCCAATTTCTCTCGAGTAAGCACATACCTCATATCTCTATGTAAATTGTTCGGCGGGCGCAGTAGAGGGCTCAGAAGCGAAGGAGCGACAAGGGGATTTTGGAGAGTACGTTTTTCTGAAATGGTTTTTTGGGGGCATGTTGCATTTAGGAAGCCCCTATGGTGCCAAAACAGCAAAAAAAAAAAAAAACATGGCATACCATTTTGGAAACTAGACCCCTTGAGGAACGTAACAAGGAATTAAGTGAGCCTTAATACCCCACAGGTGTTTCATGACTTTTGCATATGTAAAAAAAAAAAAACAATTTTTCACTAAAATGTGTGTTTCCCCCAAATTTCACATTTTTTGCAAGGGTTAATAGCAGAAAATACCCCCCAGAATTTGTAACCCCATCTCTTCTGAGTATGGAGGTACCCCATAAGTTGACCTGAAGTGCATTACGGGCGAACTACAATGCTCAGAAGAGAAGGAGTCATATTTGGCTTTTTGAGAGCAAATTTTGCTCGGGGGGCATGTCGCATTTAGGAAGCCCCTATGGTGCCAGGACAGCAAAAAAAAAAAAAAAACGACATGGCATACCATTTTGGAAACTAGACTCCTTTAGGAACGTAACAAGGGATAAAGTGAACCTTAATACCCCACAGGTGTTTCACGACTTTTGCATATGTAAAAAAAAAATTTATTTTTTTTACCAAAAATGCTTGGTTTAGCAAAAATTTTACATTTTTAAAAAAGGTAATCGCAGAAAATACCCCCCAAAATTTGAAGCCCAATTTCTCCCGATTCAGAAAACACCCAATATGGGGATGAAAAGTGCTCTGCTGGCGCACTACAGGTCTCAGAAGAGAAGGAGTCACATTTGGCTTTTTGGAAGCAAATTTTGCTCTGGGGGCATGCCGCATTTAGGAAGCACCTATGGTGCCAGGACAGAAAAAAAAACCACATGGCATACCATTTTGGAAACTAGACCCCTTGGGGAACGTAACAAGGGGTAAAGTGAACCTTAATACCCCACAGGTGTTTCACGACTTTTGCATATGTAAAAAAAAAATAAAAAATTTTTTTTTTTTTTTTTTCACACTAAAATGCTTGTTTTCCCCCAAATTTTACATTTTTACAAGGGATAATAGCAGAAAATACCCCCCAAAATTTGTAACCCCATCTCTTCCGAGTATGGAAATACCCAATAAGTGGACGTGAAGTGCACTGGGGGCGAACTACAATGCTCAGAAGAGAAGGAGCATCATTGAGCTTTTGGAGAGAGAATTTGGCCATGTGCATTTCCAAAGCCCCCCCGTGGTGCCAGAACAGTGGACCCCCCCACATGTGACCCCATTTTTAAAACTACACCCCTCACGGAAGGTAATAAGGGGTGCAGGGAGAATTTACACCCCACTGGCATTTGACGGATCTTTGGAACAGTGGGCTGTGCAAATTAAAAATTTAATTTTTCATTTTCACAGACCCCTGTTTCAAAGATCTGTCAGACATCTGTGGGGTGTAAATGCTCACTGTACCCCTTGTTACATTCCGTGAGGGGTGTAGTTTCCAAAATGGGGTCACATGTGAGTATTTATTGTTTTGCACTTATGTCAGAACCGCTGTAAAATCAGCCACCCCTGTGCAAATCACCAATTTAGACCTCAAATTTACATGGTGCACTCTCCCTTCTGAGCCTTGTTGTGCGCCCCCAGAACACTTTGCGCCCACATATGGGGTATCTCCGTCCTCAGGAGAAATTGCGTTACAAATTTTGGAGGCTTTTCTTCTTTTACCGCTTGTGAAATTTTAAAGTATGGGGCAACACCAGTATGTTAGTGTACAAAAATGTTTGTTTTTTTACACTAACATGCTGGTGTAGACCCCAACTTTACCTTTTCATAAGGGGTAAAAGGAGAAAAAGCCCCCCAAAATTTGTTAGGCAATTTCTCCCGAGTACGGAAATACCCCATATGTGGCCCTAAACTGTTGCCTTGAAATACGCCAGGGCTCCGAAATGAGAGAGCGCCATGTGCATTTGAGGCCTAAATTAGGGATTTGCATAGGGGTGGACATAGGGGTATTCTACACCAGTGATTCTCAAACAGGGTGCCTCCAGCTGTTGCTAAACTCCCAGCATGCTTGGACAGTCAATGGCTGTCCGGAAATGCTGGTAGTTTTTGTTTTGCAACAGCTGGAGGCTCCGTTTTGGAAACACTGCTGTAGGATACGTTTTTCATTTTTATTGGGGGGGGAAGGGGCAGTGTACGTGTGTATATGTAGTGTTTTACTCTTTATTTTATGTTAGTGTAGTGTAGTGTTTTTAGGTTACATTCACACTGACGGCGGATTACACTGAGTCTCCCGCTAGGAGTTTGAGCTGCGGCTGCAGCTCAAACTTGAAGCAGGGAACTCACTGTAATCCGTCGCCAGTGTGAATGTAACCTGTACATTCACATGGGAGGGGGGGGGGGGGGGGGGGGGGGGGGGGAACTACAACTCCCAGCATGCACTGACAGAACGTGCATGCTGGGAGTTGTAGTTTTGCAACAGCTGGAGGCACACTGGTTGGAAAATACTGAGTTAGGTAATAGAACCTATTACCTAACTCGGTATTTCCCAACCAGTGTACCTCCAGCTGTTGCAGAACTACAACTCTCAGCATGTACTGATTGCCAAAGGGAATGCTGGGAGATGTAGTTATGCAACAGCTGGAGGCACGCAAGTACAACTCCCAGCATGCCGAGACAGCCATTTGCTGTTCCTGAATGCTGGGAGTTGTAGTTTTGCAAGATTTAGAGGGGTTCAGGCTGGAGATCACTGACAGTGGTCTCTAAACTGTGGCCCTCCAGATGTTGCAAAACTACAAATCTCAGCATGCTAAGACAGCAAACTGCTGTCTGGGCATGCTGGGAGTTGTAGTTTTGTAATATCTGGAGGGCTACAGTTTAGAGACCACTGTCAGTGATCTCCAGCCTGAACCCCTCTAAATCTTGCAAAACTACAACTCCCAGCATGCCAACACAGCAAACAGCTGTCAAGGCATGGTGGGAGTTGTAGTTTTGCAACATCTGGAGGGAGACAGTTTAGAGACCACTCTCTAAACTGTCGCCCTGCAGATGTTGCTAGGCAACAGACTCTGGACACGCGGCGTCATACTTACCTCCACCGCCGCCGTAATCACAGCCGCCGCCGCCGGGTAGGTGACCGCCGCCGCTATTACATGGTTCCCCCCGCTGTGCCCGGACACCGATGGGTGGGCATAGCGGGGGGAACTGAACTTTAACCCCCCCGCCCCCAGTCTGCTATTGGTCGGCCGCTCCGCCGATCAATAGCAGGGATAGGAGGGGTGGCAACCCTGCCACCTCACTCCTATCTCTTCAAAGGAGGATCGAGGGTGTCTTGGACACCCCCGATCCCCCTTATTTTATCGCGGCGCCGCGCTCCCCCTGCAAACACCGTAGATGCCGTGATCAGAACTGATCACGGCATCTATGGGGTTAATGCTGCCGGGACCGGCGCGATCGCGGCCCCGGCAGCTGCGGTGGGACTCCGGCTGTGATTGACAGCCGAGTCCCACCCGCGATCTCCTGCGCTGCCCGCGGCAGAGCAGGAGATCGCTTGGACGTATGCATACGTCCATTTGCGCGAACGTGTAATTCGCCTGGACGTATGCATACGTCCAATAGCGGGAAGGGGTTAAAAGTGACCAAAAATGCACTTATTTGGACTTTTGAATTTTTTTGCTCGTACGCCATTGACCGTGCAGATTAACGAAATATTTTGGTAATTCAGACATTTCTGCATGCGCAGATACCACGTTTGTTTTTATTTACACAATTTTTTTTTTTTTTTTAATGGGAAAAGGGGCGATTCAAACTTTTATTAGGGAAGGTGTTAAATGATCTTTATTCACTTTTTTTGCAGTGTTATAGCTCCCATAAGGGGCTATAACACTGCACACACTGACCTTTTACATTGTTCAATGGTTTCTCATAGGAAACCATTGATCAATGATTCTGCCGCTTGACTGCTCATGCCTGGATCTCAGGCACTGAGAAGTCATTCGGCTGTCCTGTAAGCTGTTCGGGATGCCACGATTTCATCTCAGCGATCCCTAACAGCTCCCTGAGCTAACCAGCATTAGTTTACTTTCACTATAGACGCGGCGTTCAACTTTGAATGCTGCGTCTAAAGGGTTAATAGCGCGTGGCACTGCGATCAGTGCCGCGTGCTATTAGCCACGGGTCCCGGCCATTGTTAAGGGCTGGGCCCGACCCGCTATGATGCAGGGCCACGCCGTAGCCCCGCATTATAGAACGGGAGCGGACTCATGACATACCGCTACGTCATGGGTCCTTAAGGGGATATATATATATCCCCGGCAGGATATAACCACCCACCTGCAGTGAGGCAAATCAGTTTGGTCACAAAGAAGTAGGAGAAGCAAACAAAGACATACTTCCGAAGGGCCTTAGAAAGGAGTCCCGGAGAAACAACCCAAGAACTGGCAAAAATAGTCCGGGAAAAAAAAAGACGAAGAAATGGGTGGGTGCGGAGTCCCCCAATGAAAGCTGCAACAAAGGTTTTACGGCGAGTACAAAAAATAAAAAAAACTCCTTTTCTCGGTCGCTCTTCATTGGGGGACACCTAACTGATGGGACGTACCAAAGCAGTCCCCTATGGTGGGAAAAACAACCACCAGAGAAAAGGAATCAGTACAGACACTGAACTCACGTGTTCACAAAGCTTGCGGACGAGCCCGTCCGGCGGAGACACACTAGGCCCAGAAAATCTCCCGTCCAAGGAGATGGACTAGGAAGCCAAGGGAAGGGGCCATCCTCTATAGAGACCCAAGACACCCGGGTCAAATAGACAGACAAGAAAACACAGGAAAATATAAAGATGAAAATCTGCTCCGGAGAGGTCTGGTGCATGAGAACAAAGACCTGAACGGCTGCAGACCCAAAAGCCCCTGTCCCAGGGGCCCCACCATGAGCACCCAGAAGGTGAAAATAGCTATACTGGAGTAAAGCGAATAACCTGAACGCCCTCCAACTCGGGAGGACATGGACCCCGAAGGAAGAAAGGGGCTGCAAACACCCTGAAAAGGGGGGCATCCCAGATACCGTAGAGACCGACAAGTAACCTGGAGATGTAATGTCGCCTGGAAGATGAACCCCTGAAGAGGAAGGAAAACAGATGTCTGCGAAAACTCTCCGGGCAACAAACTTCCATGAATAAGTGAAGTAGTGCAAACCAGAAAGACCGCCTCTACTAATGTGATCGTGCAGGAGTCGTGACCGTATCACCACACATGCCCAAGACCTGAACCATCACTAAGGCCCAAAGAAGCGGAAGAGCCACCTGAAAAGAAAGGCACACCACAGCATCCTAGGACAGAGTCCAGGCCAAGGAGATCAAGCAGTCATAGATCCGAGCAGACCAGAACACTCTGAAGAAACCAGCCCACCAGACCAAGAACGGAGGGAGAAACAAATGAGAACCCAGCTGGGACTCCGTGGGTCTGGGCACGGGAAGGATCACCCCACAAGACTTCGGTGTCAGGGTAGTAGAACTGCCACAGACAAAAAGGGAAGGAAGGACACACCCTTCCAAGGAGATTGCACAAACTCCTCCAACAGAGGAGAGAGCCAAACTACGTGAGCAGCAGTAGATCACCAAACAAAAAGGAGAAAGAGAGCCAGACTGATAGTGGACAGTAAGCACACAAGCCTAGACAAGAAAAAGGCTTTGTTTAATGTTCTCAGCAAAAAATAAAAAATTTTAAACAAACGAACGCACTGCCAGATACTCCACCTATATGGTGGGAACAGGGAGATGGCAACATCTTGGTGGCAGAAAAAACCCAAACGGTCCCTCCAGAGGAGGGAAACAAGGGTGGTCGAGATGAAAACTTAAGCACATACCCATGCCAAGCACCCTGATCCCCGTAACCCCTGGAAATGGGAATGGCAAAACACGCCGGGCGCACTAGGAGCAGGGAAATTCTGTCCGACCGCCACGGGACAAGTATTGGGTGAACGGAGGCCCCTGCGGCAACCATAACTGTTTGGAGGAGCCACCCGTGTTCCAAGAGGGATCGGAATCCTGTACACTGGAGCTGGGAAAAAAATACAAGACATGTGGAGAGCCAGTCCAGACAGTAATGAGTAGGTGCCTAAGCCAACTCGGACAGAAACCCCGGGAAAAAAAAAAAAAAAAAAAAAAAAAAAACAACTAAAAACATGGAGGCATAGGGAGGGGCTGAACTGCCTGCCGCCCCAGCAGGCCCCATGTCACAACAGAAGTGCTCAACCGCTGCAGAATTGCAGAACCATAATCACAGGAAGCCCTGAGGCTCACCCCCGCGAACAAAAGGAAAGGTGGGCTCTACACCTACAGAGTGGTCCTAGCATGTGTGACATGGGTACCTCACTATAGCAGTGGGGTAACAAGACTGCAGCCATGAAAGAAACCACAGATATCCAAGGTACCAGCAGGAAGGGAGGTAAGCCTCTAGCAGCTCAACAGTGCAACCTAAGAAAGGAGAACATAGTGATGCTGCCATTGCTGAGAAAAATCCCTGGGACCTACAGAAAAGAAGCCCACACCCCATCTCCTAATGGTGCCAGACACAAAGGCTGCAGACGCAGATTTAGGAGATGAAGAAGGAGTGTGGAGCAAGAAAAATGCAGACACAGCGTGGCTAACAGGTAGAAAGGGTCCCAAGAACCCACAGGTACACACTCTGCGGAACTGTACCTGGAAAGAGACACCGGACTGCAGCTGCGTACCGACAGACCCGGGGAGGTAACCAGATGAATTAGAACACCATGCAGACCCAGTCTGGCTATGTGGCAAAGGGACCATGGCCACGCAGACGGAAACACAATGGCGTGAGATACCAGCCTGTAGACAGAGTAGCAGGCATGCAGAGAGGGACCTCTTCAGATTTTTATACTCACCTCAGGTCATCTCATACTCACCCAAGATGTTTTCAGCCAGCTTTGTACTCGCCTGCATCACATCATGCTGCAACAGACAGGACAAGCAGGGAAATAGGGGGACCCGGACCCTAGGTGCAACCCCAGGCACATTGGCGGGAAGGGGTTAACGGTGCATTCATTAATGTCCCGTGCCCCTTAGCTGCATATTGGGGGGGGGGGGGGGGGGGGGGAAGAACAGGTAGCGCCATGCTCCTGAACCCCACCTGAAGAAGGGAAACAAAAAAACAAAAAAAGGAGTAGAAAGAACTTAACTAAACAGCCCTTACTAGAAAATAAAAAAAGACCAGGTCTGGGGAGCACCCAGACCTGTGTTTTGCCTCCTAGCTGACACTAGCTAAAACTGATTACCTCACTGCAGGTGGGTGGTTATATCCTGCCGGGGAGGAGCCAACTTTTTTTTCCCCCAGTGTCAGCATCTCCTAGTGGCAAGAGCATATATCCATCAGTTAGGTGTCCCCCAATGAAGTGTTGAAGAAGCAGAAAAAAAAAAAAAAAAAATAAAAAATAAATCAAAAAATCGCCAACTCACCGCAGTCAGCTCATGAATCTTCTTTTATTGCATACTCACAAATATACAAGGTAAGAGGGTTGTGGGGGGGACACAGGATGGCGACCAAACTCGGCCTTGCTCACCATACCTTAGACTGTGAACTTTATACAGGTGAGTGAAAGTGCGCTTCCATTCATTCCCCTGGATCGGGAACATGTGACCCGATCATGTAGGAAGGAGGGGGAGTCACCTTACATGCTAGAAGCAAGCTGCTAGATCAGTCCGGTCATTTAACCCCAAAACTCCCGTCGCGCTTGTTTTTACAATCCATAGTGTTTCAGCGTGGAGGAGTTTGTGGTCAATGCGTTCACCTCTGCTTGATTGCACTTTGTCCTAAGTTCACAGTCTAAGGTATGGTTAGCATGGCCAGAGGAAGCACGATCACCTTGCGAAACGGAGCTTGGTCGCCATCCTGTGTCCCCCCTACAACCCTCTTCCCTTGTATATTTGGGAGTATGCAATAAAAGAAGATTCATGAGCTGACTGCAGCGAGTTGCCGATTTTTTCTGCTTCAACACGTGTATCTGCACTATTTGTAATCAGAGCACCACCTTCAGCAAACACAAGTCTATACCTTCCACCGTTCCTATTGCTCCATATTGTACAGGGATGAAGTGCCGTGCTTGCTCTCAATAGACTGTGTCCCCCAATGAAGACAGAGAAAAATGTAATGCCAGACAGTCCCGTATCTGAACCGTTCCCAAACCCTTCCTCTCATTTTTGTAGTGCATCTTATTGTCAACTGCATTGTGAAGAATTGTATGAATATCATTCAGAATTATGTTTGTCCAATGCAAAACCTCTGAAACAAATTATAATATATATATATATATATATATATATATATATATATATATATATATATATTTATTCCTTTTTTCTTTAAAACACATATACATACACTAAAATAAATGTAATACATGTATGTGCAATACGTTATTTACCATTCACAATTCTGGCCACTCTCCAAAGCCTGAGTAAGATTAACAGTCCCACAGCACTGAAGACATCTTCCCGGGTTATATAGACAACATCGATGATAAATGATATTATGACAATAACTGCATCAAACACTTCAAACTTGTGGTGAAAAAATTCCAGACGAAAGGCATAAAGTTTACCAACAAGTTCCACCAGAAAGAAGGACAAGACGGAAATGCTCAAATAATGGAATATCTAGTAGGAAAGAAAAAACAACAACTTATTTTTCTATATCTCAAGAACACAAGTACAACCATTTATTTTTAAAATGGACATTTTCAAATCTGTACAGTGAACACAGCCGTATATGTGAGGTTTTAAAAATTCTACTCAATTCCCCCGCTGCTGAAGAAAGGGCCTAAGACGGACCTGAAACAGCATATATTGTGGTTTTAAAACCTGCTTACCACCTTGTTATTGGTGAAGGAACTAAAAGATTAACTGCCTCCTACCATACGTGCACCCTGCTGCCACAAGGACGCCTCTATGATCCTAGTGTACCGCTGACTGAGCACACCAATTGGACACTGTCTCTGAGACAGCTTCTCAGACAGTGCACCTGTATACTTGCTTGCCTGGAGCGGCCCATAGCCTACAACTATAGGAAGAACTCAAAACATCGGACACTCTGCCTCAGAACCAGCTTCTTAGGCTGGGTCCACACTACGTTTTGTCCCATACGGGAGCGCATACGGCAGGGGCGAGCTAAAAGCTCGCGCTCCCGTATGTGACCGTATGCGCTCCCGTATGCCATTCACTTCAATGAGCCGACCGGAGTGAAACGTTCGGTCCGGTCGGCTCATTTTTGCGCCGTATGCGCTTTTACAACCGGACCTAAAACCGTGGTTGACCACAGTTTTAGGTCCGGTTGTAAAAGCGCATACGGCCCAAAAATGAGCCGACCGGACCGAACGTTTCACTCGGGTCGGCTCATTGAAGTGAATGGCATACGGGAGCGCATACGGTCACATACGGGAGCGCGAGCTTTTAGCTCGCCCCTGCCGTATGCGCTCCCGTATGGGACAAAACGTAGTGTGGACCCAGCCTTAGACAGCTCACCTGCACGGTCATCTGCCCAAAGCAGCGCAGTCCTTCCCCACTGCACTAAGCCTGACTGTTTATTACTGCTATAACAGAGACGGACCATTTTCATCTGTAGCCCTAATAACTGCACAGATGAGTGGTATTCTACACCAAATTCTTATTGCTACATTTACTGAATGTTTGCTGCAGATTTAGAGTGTGCTAGTCAACTATAATACCGGTCACGTTTAGACACAATGGGGGAGACTTATCAAAACCTGTCAGAGGAATAGTTGCCCATAGCAACCAAATCAGATCGCTTCTTTCATTTTGCAAATGCCTCGTTAAAAATGATAGAAGCAATCTGATTGGTTGCTATGGGCAACTTTTCCTCTGAACAGGTTTTGATAAATCTCCCCCAATGTGTCCCAAAGTGGACATATACTTGTAACCTGGTGATTCTGTCAGGACAGTTTTCATATTGTAATAGCCTCTTGGTAGGCCATCAGCCATCTTATTTAATCAATTTTTTATTTAACCCCTTAAAGGGGTACTCCGCCCCTAGACATCTTATCCCCCCCATCCAAAGGATAGGGGATAAGATGTCAGATCGCCGGGGTCCCGCTTCTGGGAACCCCGGGGATCGCTGCTGCAGCACCGCGCTATCATTACTGCGCGGAGCGAGAGCGCTCTGCGCGTAATGACGGGCAATACAGGGGCCGGAGCATCGTTACATCACTGCACCGCCCCTCATGACGTCACGGCCCGCCCCTGTCAATATAAGTCTATGGGAGGGGGCGTAGCGGTTGTCACGCCCCCTGCCATAGACTTGCATTGAGGGGACGGGCCGTAATGTCATGAGGGGCGGAGCCATGAAATCACGATGCTCCGGCCCCTGTATCGCCCGTCATTACGCACAGAGAGAATGATGGCGGGGTGCCGCAGCGGCGATCCCCGGGATCCCCAGCAGCGGGACCGCGGTGATCTAACATATTATCCCCTATCCTTTGGATAGGGGATAAGATGCCAGGGGCGGAGTACCCCTTTAAGGACTGAGCCTTTTTAACCTTAAGGATGCAGCCCTTTTTTGCAATTCTGACCACTATCACTTTATGAATTAATAACTCTGGGATGCTTTTACCGATTATTCTGATTCCGAGTGTTTTTTTGCGTGACATATTCTACTTTAACACAGTGGTAAATTTTCATCATTACTTGCATCCTTTCTTTGTGAAAAATCCCAAAATGTCATGAAAATGTAGAAAAATGTTGCATTTTTCTAACTTTGAAACTCTGCTTGTAAGGAAAATGGATATTCCAAATAAATTATACATTGATTCACATATACAATATGTTGACATGTTTTTTTTTTACTTTTGGCACACATCAGAGGGCTTCAAAGTTCAGCAGCAATTTTCCAATTTTTCACAAAATTTTCTAAATTCGAATTTTTCAGGGACCAGTTCACTTTTGAAGTGGATTTGAGGGGTCTTCATATTAGAAATACCCCATTATAAAAACTGCACCCCCCCCCAAAGTATTCAAAATGACATTCAGAAAGTGTGTTAACCCTTTGAGTTTCATAGGTATAGCAGCAAAATGGAAAAAATTCAAAATCTTCATTTTTACACTCTACTGTTCTTGTAGACCCAGTTTTTGAAATTTTACAAGGGTTAAAAAGAGAAAGCCCCCCCAAAATTTGTAAGGAATGTCAAATGCTCTGTGGGTGCACTACAAGACTCAGAAGGGAAGGAGAGACAATGGGATTTTGGAGAGTGAGTTTTTCTGAAATGGTTTTTGGGGGGCATGTCACATTTATGAAGCCCCTATGGTGCCAGAACAGCGCAAAAAAAAAAAAAACACACAACATGGCATACTCTTTTGGAAGCTACACCCCTTCAGGAACGTAACAAGGGGTACAATGAGCATTAACACCCCACAGGTGTTTGACAAATTTCCGCTAAATTTGGACAGGAAAATGAAAAATTTAATTTTTCTCACTAAAATGCTGAGGTTACCCCAAATTTTTCATTTTCACAAGGGGTAATTGGAGAAAGCCTCCCAAAATGTGTAACCCCATTTCTTCTGAGTATGGAAATACCCCATATGTGGATGTAAAGTGCTCTGCGGGCGGACTACAATGCTCAGAAGAGAAGGAGCACCATTGAGCGTTTGCTGAGAGAGTTTGGTTGGAATAGAAGTCGGGGGCCATGTGAGTTTACAAAGCCCCCCGTGGTGCCCGAATAGTGGACCCCCCCCCCCCCACATGTGACCCCATTTTGGAAACTACACCCCTCACAGAATTTAATAAGGGGTGCAGTGAAGATTTACAACCCACTGGCGTTTGACAGATCTTTGGAACAGTGGGCTGTGCAAATGGAAAATTACATTTTTCATTTTCGTGGACCACTGTTCCAAAAAATCTGTCACACTTGTGGGGTGTAAATGCTCACTGTACCCCTTATTACGTGAGGTGTGTAGTTTACAAAATGGGGTCACAGGGGGCTCCACTGTTCTGGCACTATAGGGGGCTTTGTAAACACGCCTTCAATTTTGTAGACATCCCAATGGCGCTCCTTCTCTTCTGAGCATTGTAGTTCACCCGCAGAGCACTACAAACCTCCAGCTGTTGCAAAACTACAACTCCCAGTATGCACTGACAGACCATACATGCTGGGAGTTGTAGTTATGCAACAGCTGGAGGCACATTGGTTGTGAAACACTGAGTTAGGTAACAAACTGTTTCACAACCAATGTGTCTCCAGTTGTTGCAAAACTGCAACAATCAGCATGCATTGACAGGGCATGCTGAGAGTTGTAGTTTTCCAACAGATAGAGGCACACTGCTACAACAACTCCCAGCATGCCCTTTGGTAGTCTGTGCATGCTGGGAGTTGTAGTTATGCAACAGATGAATGAACACTTTCATAGAGAAAAATGTGCCTCCAGCTGTTGCATAACTACAACCCCCAGCATGCACAGACTACCAAAGGGCATGCTGGGAGTTGTAGTTGGAATGCCAGCTGTTGCAAAACTACAACTCCCAGCATGCCCTTTGGCTTTGCATGCTGCGAGTTGTTGCTAAGCAACAGTAGGAGGTGAAAAAGGCATCACCTCCTGGCGCAGCTGTATCCTGCTGCTCCTGTCGCCGCCACCGATCTTGACGGGACCCCCGCCAGACCAGGGCAAGGTAGGAGACCCCCGCCGATGCAGATCTCCGCTCCGATCGCCGTCCCGATCACCACCCAGCAGGTACGCGATTGGTCGGTCGTTCCGCCCAACCAGTCGCGTGATCGTGAGGCGGTACCCATGCCACCTCACTCCTGCTGGGTAAGGGTGAATGGGGCTGACAGCCCCATTCACCCTTTTTTTTTTTTCCAGGTCACCAGAGTCCCGATTGATCCGGAGTAGCGGCAAATCGCAGGTCTGAATTGACTGGTGATTTGCCGCGATCGCTGACATGGGGGTACGATATGCCGGGACGGCTGCTGATAGATGATAGCAGTCATCCCGTTCCGATCACCGTTTCCAGAGACAGGGTGATCCAGGAAAGCTGCGCCGTAAATGTACGGCGCTGTGTGCCAAGTACTTCTTAGCAGCGCCGTACATTTACAGTGCATGTCCTTAAGGGGTTAAATTTTCAAGAATAATAAATTAAGTCAAGCCTTCACATACAGTGTTAGGAAAACTGAATTAGGTTCGCAGGCCAAAGTCATACAGTTTAGACAATGACAGCGAGGGAATAACACAGGTAACACAATTGTTGTGGACAGATCTCCATGCTGAGTGTGATCATAAAGAGACGAGATTACTTGATCCTCCCAAAAGAGGGAAGACCATTGGCTATCCTCGACATCTAGCATCTGACAGGTATGATTGAGTATTGACCACCAATAGACTAATGGTTCTTAGCAGGTAGACATATGTAGCCATATGATAGAAAAGACAAAGACAAGAGTAAGAAAGGAAAGGGGGGAGATGAACGAGAGGAGGGGAGTTTGGGGGAGAGTGGACAGACCTGACAACGACAATACACAACAACAGGAGAAGTGGGGGGGGGGGGCGCTAACTAACAGACAGACTAACAACAGGTAAAGGGCTAAGAGGAATATAAAAGGAATCTACAAAGGAAAACAGGGGTGGGAGAGGGCAGTAAGGGGAATATTCTTAAGGGACATATCTGTTTAACTGGTACTCTGTTGCTGTGGTATTTAGATGGGGGGGGCTGAAGGAGGTAGGTGTCTGGCTTGGTTGCCAATTGAGAGATGTTAGTGCGGTGGACTTTTTAAATGTTATTTGACCCCCTTCTTCCCTTGGCCGCACCTCCATATTTATATAAATTGCATTTCCTCTCTGTCTAATGAATTAATGTTAAAGCCTCTATATAAGAATTGATATATGAATTGATATTTGGTACTGAGGTTTTTGCTGTTCACATAGTTATTTCATTAAATTTAGTGCACCCATGAATTATGTGTGTATTGTATTTACTTTCTTTAGAGCTCTAGCCCATATTCAATTTAGTGGAGTGTTTTTTTTTACATCAGCGATTAGGAATTAATCTATTAGATTTTGGTGCTCCCTCACCCTGTGTTTAATTGTGTCTTTTCAGTTACTAGGTACATAAAATGCTGAAATTGTATTTGATTAAATTTGTCATATTGGGTTTGTGTGTTATAACGTGAATGCTATAGGTCGCACAGGCAGCCAGTAGAGGCCAAAAGCTCTTCTTTCTCCTGCGCCCTTGCAAAGCTGATGCAGTCACTTGTCACCCAGCCTGCGAGGGAGCTGGCAAAAGGAGTGTATGATGTAGTTTATTTTGTCTTTGAGAGGGGACTGTCTGCTTGGGGGAAACATTAGTTACAGCGACCACCTACCTAATGGGCAATATTATCTACAGGGTACACCTACCTAATAGGGGGGGGGGGGGGGGGTGAGATCTCCTTACATACTGGAGCGAGCTACTTCTAATTTGGAGACCTATTCACTTCTCCCCAGCCCATCTATACTTTCACCGTTAACTCCGCTCCCTATTCCATTGTATGGCCTGATGTCCTTAATACACCACAATAAAGAAGTTTGATACCTTTTGCACAGTACACGAGTGCAGGATGTTTTTTTCTATTTCTACTGCTGTTTTGCTGAAAGGACTGTACCGGTTACAACTGAGCACCTCTATTACTGTGGATAGCAGTATAAATACACACATGGCCAGCATTCGTGGATGTACCAGGTGTGCAACTTAATCAGTAGTGCTGACCTCAGATTAAAAAAAATTGTAAATCAACAAACATGAAAATCTATGTTAAAAGATCCATAGGAGTGCCATTATATGGGCCCTCCTTTGGTGCTTCAACTCTGGTTCTAATGAGCCCTGAGAGATCCAGGTGTGCCCATAATGAAATAAAAATGCACCCATATTATGGCTATTTGAAAGCACCCTTAAACGGTTGCTAACATACAATGACATATGTGATGTGCACTTAAACAACCCACAAATTTTACATCTGGCAATGGCTGTAATCAGCCAAATATGTAAAGCTTCACCCAGCCAGCAAGCTAGATGGAGCTGCTATCTTAGCATTTTTTAACTAATATTGCTATTGGTTCCCATTTAGTAAATAAAGACATATATAAGACATTAGTGTTAAACTGCACACATATACTTAAAAGGCTGTATTAGACTATGTGAAAGTGCCAACTCCCAAAATACCCTTCACTTGGGACTTGAGTTTCCGTAGTTACAAGATAAGTTCAAATGTCCTTAAAGTTATTGTGGAGTATGGGATGTTCTTACCTCTGGTATAATGTGGTCTACTTTTTCAGCTAATAGTTCCAAGTCCAAAAGGATTTCAATGAGAACAAATAAGGCATCCAGAATAACCAGGCATACAATAACAATCTGTAGAAACAGTACAAAATATGGTTTGATGTATGAAGACAGATAACAGGCAACAGATAAATGCCATATTTAACTTAAAAAAAAAAAAAAAAAGTGAATATCACCTTCATGTAACATCAGAAGCGATGTTTTATATCAAGAAATATTGATAAATTTCAATATAGAAAAACAAATCTCGTCTACATATTCTATTCTGCCACAGACCGCAGTGATTTTACAAAGGTTGTAACGTACCTGGAACTTATGGCAACCGAAGAGCCACTTTAGAGCATCTCTGAAGCTGTATGAAGAGGTAAAGGGATGGGGTGTCTTTTGCGGCTTTTCTTCCTCCTGCTTCTCCTCATCAATTTTCCACTGTTTGTCCTTGTGGTCGTCACCAACAGAAGTAAAATGCTTCAGGTACTTGGACATGTTTGACTGCAGCTAAATGTTCATCACTCTGAGCAGTAGGGCTGAAAAGGCTTCACCTATCTATAAGATCTGGGAGACAAGACGGTTCACATTTACTAAACACAGATCAGTGGAAAGAAGGGTGGGTAGGTTATGAAGGTCAACATAGCAAGCTGACCTATGAAGTTTTCTATTCAGATTTTTTTTTTTTTTTTTTTTTTTAAAGAGTATCTGGCAATTAAGTAGTCTACTATAGTAGTGAAAACATATGACATCCACAGCATCCAGAAATTTACAGTATACAAAAAGGGGTCACCAATTTCTCATGCTTCCCTTTACTGCACTTCACATGAACACAACAAAGCCCTGTATATGGTTCCACACTAGACCCAATACTGTCCTACTGTAAAGCACCATAATCACCCATAGAAGCAATACTTGACTATGCATCAAATTTAACATACTGATTTCTTCCCCGCCCCCCGCCGGTCAGGAATTTATATATTATCCATAAAGGAATAGAGACACAGTAATAGCTGTATAAAGGACTGATTGTCCACAATGTGGTCCAGAGAATGTGTGGTTAGCAGCTACATTAAAAGTATGTAGAGATTTCTATATAAACATTGTTCCGCATTGATAAGTGTTGTGCCAGAATCGGTTCCTGTTTACTGCCCTTTTCAACACTCTATATGCAATACATTCTAAAAGCTGTGGTTTTACTGGTCACATTCCTTGTCATTTCTGAGCCTTTATGGTATAGATCTTTATAAATAATGTCATTATTACAGGAGCTACTACTATGCTGCTTCTACTATGACAGGAGGGAACTGCTGGTAGATAAAAATCCTCCCCCCTCCAACTTTCTACATATGAAGAAGAGAACCCACTTACACTGCCAAATCTGATACTTCTGTTTCTTACAGGACAGGAAGACCTGCTGGATTGAAATATTCCGAAGAGCTTCCACAGGCCTACTAGCATTGAGGTCTTAGAATTCTTCATTGTTTCCTCAGTTGGCACACTCCGTCTATAGTACAGCTACATCATATACTCATACTACTTTCCACATTTTTTTATCCTCAAAGATCCTTTTAAGCCCACTGTTTGTCAAACATACTCAAATTCTGGATGTGTTACCTTCCCTGCAAGTACATTATTTTCTGGGCACCAACAGAAGAAATAAATAAATAAAATACATATATGCCCCCCTTAATGCAGATTGCGTTTTCAGATTTACATAGCATACACTAATATAAAATATAAATATTAAAGGTGTTATCCCCAATAAAGGTGATTTTAGTGTATACCTGGCAGACAGTAATGGACATGGCTTAGGAAGGATCTGCGCTTGTCTTGGGGCTAAATGGCTATGTTGTGAGATTACCATAAGGGTGCGTTCCCACCTGGCGTATACGCAGCATATTTCACGCTGCGCAAAATTTACGGCAGCAGCGGGAAATACGCTGCTTACTTCTTGCTCACTATACACACAGGGCTTTCCGGCAGCAGCCCTATGTGTGTAGTGAGTTTTGGAGGCGGGGCCGTGAGCCGGCGTGACTGACGTGCGGCTCACCCTCCAAAACTCACTGCACACATAGGGCTGCCGCCAGAAAGCCTGTGGGTATAGTGAGCAAGAAGTAGGCAGCGTATTTCCCGCTGCTGCCGTAAATTTTGCGCAGCGTGAAATACGCTGCGTATACGCCAGGTGGGAACACTCCACAACGCTGTGGCTAGCTTTTTGTAAACTGGTATTTCCTGCTTGAGTTTTCCTCCCTCCCACACATCAGCCACCCCACCCATTGAAACATAAATGCTTCCATTCAAAAGACCTGTGTTATTCATTCAGGGTGCCTACAGCTGTTGCAGATTGATATTTCTCCCACCAAGCGATCCCTCCACCCATTGAAGCAGACAGGCTCCCTGTCATCAGCTGACTAGTGAGTCAGGCTGCATTGCAACCTGGGAAAAATCTTAGACAGTCATTTTGTAGGCTGTTAAAAATATTGAGGTGAAAAATCACATAAGAATTGTGAGAAAACCGTCACACACAGGTACAGACACTATATTATGAACTAGGGATCGACTGATAGATTTTTAAGGGCCGATACCGATAATCTGTGGCCCTTCAGGCCGATAGCCCCCCCCCCCCCTTCGAAGAAGCAGCAGCAGACCATTGTTTTAAAGCGGGCACTTTAAATCAATGAACTGCAGCAGCTTTTGCGGGGCCAGAGACCGCCTCCGCCACCTGCTTCTCCTCTCCCCCTGCCTGTCCTAATTGCCGATAACGTCCAAAATCGTGAATGTCGTCCGATAATCGGCCAAACCGATTATCGGTCGATCCCTATTATGAACTACACTAACTTTACAGCCCCTGTAGCATAGTCAAATAAAACAATTCCTGGAATACCCCTTTCACAATAACAGAACTGTAAAGCACACCAATTGTGGTTTATATTGTAAACCAATATAGTAGACTAACTTGGAGGGTTGTGGATACATATTTAATGTGTACACTGTACATGCAGTTATGTCACACAAGGCAGGGTCTGTTATCTTGTTTACACTATTATAATCCACCCAGGGCAATGACAACTTTAACAACTTTTGACTAATGGAATGCAGCAGTAACGTAGTGATGTTTACATATAACCTATCTACAGTTTATCTAAACTGCAGGTCAAACCTTTAGTAAAGGTAAAAATATTTCTGAATCATGTAAAACCGTGTTTATGTATACCAAAACCAAGAATTCCAGCAAATATACACACAGCATCATAAACCGAGTAAAGATAATAAATGTGTTTTGTATACAGTTTATCTATAATCGTACACACAGAATGCAGGCTCCACTGTGTAAAAATAGATTTATCCTCTGAATGTCAAGTGTCAGATTTATTTCCCTTTGCTACATGAACCTCGGGATTTTGCCTAAAACATAGAGATAGTTATAATAAAGAAGGTATATCTATTTATTCCACAATTAAGTTCAGAGCCTCTAAGTGACACACACACCCACATACTGATGACTTTAGTGCTGATGCCAGAGCTGTGCAGGGGAAGACTCTGCAGCTCCTCACAGGCCAACATACATGAGCGGTCCACAAACACACAACATCGGTGTATGGAATTATTTAGACCCCTTGCCTGTACTCAAGTTTTTTATTTTCGTTTTTTTTATGTTATATTTATACAAATAAAATCTACTGAATATTTAGTGTCTGCTATGGGTAGGAAAATCAGAAAATCTGCAGCAAAATTAGCACTTGTGAGTGTTCCCCTTGGGGACATTCACAAGGGTGGATTACCCACAAATTTCCTTCTGCAGCTTGAGATGTAACAGGAACACTTAAAGGGGTATTCCAGGAAAATAATTATTTTTATATATCAACTGGCTCCAGAAAGTTAAACAGATTTGTAAATTACTTCTATTAAAATCTTAATCCTAATAATTATCAGCTGCTGAAGTTGAGTTGTTCTTTTCTGTCTGGCAGCAGTACTCTCGGTCTGTCTTGGGAACTGCACAGAGCAGAATAGGCTTGCAATGGGGATTTGCTTCTACTCTGATCAGTTCCCGAGACAGGTGTCATCAGAGAACACTTAGAAAAGAACTCAACTTCAGCAGCTCATAAGTACTGAAAGGATTAAGATTTTTTTAATAGAAGTAATTTACAAATCTGTTTAACTTTTTGGAGTCAGTTGATAGAGATCATCTATATATAAGTTTTTCCTGGCTAACCCCTAATGATCTTTCTAAAAAAAAAAAAAAAAAAAAAAAAAAAAAAAGAGCATATTTTAACCTCTTCAGGACATAGGGCGTATGGATACGCCCTGCATCCCGAGTCCTTAAGGACCGAGGGCGTCTCCATACGCCCGTGGGAATTCCGGCCCCCACCGCTAGCCGGTTGGGGACCGGAGCCGGATGCCTGCTGAAATCGTTCAGCAGGCATCCCGGCATATCGCCCAGGGGGGTCATTATGCCCCCCCATGTCGGCGATCGCCGCAGATCGCTGGACAATTCAGTCCAGCGATCTGCGGCGATTCCGGGTCAATCGGGTCTCCAGTGACCCGATGACCCGGAATTACTGGCTGTTCGGGGCCGTCTCTGACGGCCCCGAACAGCCAGAGCCTGCAGGGGTGAGGTGGCACTGGTGCCACCTCACGATCGCCCTGATTCGTCGGCCGGATTACCGGCCGACCAATCAGGGCGCCTGCTGCGGGTGTCACTCCCGCACCCGCTCCGCCCCTCTTCTGGAGGACGTGAGCGGGTGCGGGACGTGCACCCCGGGTGCTGGGGACCCCGATCCCCGGCGTCCCTGTTGGGATCGGGGCCCCAGGAGCAGCTGCGGCGGCGGGACTGACCTGCAGCGTCTGGATCGTTGGAGGTGAGTGACAGCCTCCTGCTGTTGCTTAGCAACAGCTCCCAGCATGCAAAAAGGGCATGCTGGGAGCTGTAGTTATGCAACAGCAGGAGGCAGACCACCACAACTCCCAGCATTCCCTTATGGGCATGCTGGGACTTATGGTTTTGCAACAGCTGGAGGCACATTCTTTCTATGGAAAAGTACCTTCAGCTGTTGTATAACTACAACTCCCAGCTTGCACAAACAGCTAAAGTGCATGCTGGGAGTTGTAGTGGTGCATATGCTGGTTGCATAACTACAACTCCCAGCATGCCCGTTGGCTGTCGGTGACTGCTGAGAGTTGTAGTTTTGCAACAGCTGAAAGCACACTGGTTGTGAAACTCAGTTTTTTTTTTACCTAACTCAGTGTTTCACGACCGGTGTGCCTCCAGCTGTTGCAAACTACAACTCTCAGCAGTCACCGTACACCATGCACCGTACATGCTGGGAGTTGTAGTTTTGCAACAGCTGGAGGCACACTGGTTGTGAAACACTGAGTTAGGTCACAAACTCAGTGATACATAACCAGTGTGCCTACAGTTGTTGCAAAACTGCAACTCTCAGCAGTCACCGACAGCCAACGGGCATGCTGGGAGTTGTAGTTATGCAACAGCTGGATGTCCTCCCCAATGTGAACGTACAGGGTACACTCACATGGGCGGAGGATTACAGTAAGTATCTGGCTGCAAATTTGAGCTGCCGCAAACTTTCTGCTGCAGCTCAAATTGCCAGCGAGAAACTACTGTGAACCCCCGCCCGTGCGACTGTACCCTAAAAACACTACACTACACTACCACAAAAAATAAAATAAAAAGTAAAAAAACACTACATATACACATACCCCTACACAGCCCCCCTCCCCTCCCCAATAAAAATGAAAAACGTCTGGTACGCCACTGTTTCCAGAACGGAGCCTCCAGCTGTTGCAAAACAACTCCCAGTATTGTCGGACAGCCGTTGACTGTCCAGGCATGCTGGGAGTTTTGCAACAGCTGGAGGCACCCTGTTTGGGAATCACTGGCGTAGAATACCCCTATGCAATCCCTAATTTAGGCCTCAAATGCACATGGCGCTCTCACTTTGGAGCCCTGTCGTATTTCAAGGCAACAGTTAAGGGTCACATATGGGGTATCGCCGTACTCGGGAGAAATTGTGTTACAAATTTTGGGGGGTATTTTCTGCTTTTACCCTTTTTAAAAATGTAAAATTTTTGGGAAAACAAGCATTTTAGGTAAAAAAAAAAAAAATGTTCTTTTTACATATGCAAAAGTCGTGAAACACCTGTGGGGTATAAAAGGTTCACTTAACCCCTTGTTACGTTCCCCGAGGGGTCTAGTTTCCAAAATGGTATGCCATGTGGTTTTTTTTTGCTATTCTGGCACCATAAGGGCTTCCTAAAGGTAACATGCCCCCCAAAAACCATTTCAGAAAAACGTACTCTCCAAAATCCCCTTGTCGCTCCTTCCCTTCTGAGCCCTCTACTGCGCCCGCCAAACACTTTACATAGACATATGAGGCATGTCCTTACTCGAGAGAAATTGGGCTACAAATACAAGTAAAAATTTTGTCCTTTTACCCCTTGTAAAAATTTAAAAATTGGGTCTACAAGAACATGTGAGTGCAAAAAATGAAGATTGTGAATTTTCTCCTTCACTTTGCTGCTATTCGTGTGAAACACCTAAAGGGTTAAAACGCTGACTGAATGTCATTTTGAATACTTTGGGGGGTGTAGTTTTTATAATGGGGTAATTTATGGGGTATTTCTAATATGAAGACCCTTCAAATCCACTTCAAACCTGAACTGGTCCCTGAAAAATACTGAGTTTGAAAATTTTGTGAAAAATCGAAAAATTGCTGCTGACCGTTGAAGCCCTCTGGTGTCTTCCAAAAGTAAAAACACGTCAATTTTATGATGCAAACATAAAGTAGACATATTGTATATGTGAACCAAAAAAAAATGTATTCGTAATATCCATTTTCCTTACAAGCAGAGAGCTTCAAAGTTAGAAAAATGCTAAATTTTCAAATTTTTCATCAAATTTACGGATTTTTCACCAAGAAAGGATGCAAGTATCGACAAAAATTTACCACTATGTTAAAGTAGAATATGTCACGAAAAAACAATCTCGGAATCAGAATGATAACTAAAAGCATTCCAGAGTTATTAATGTTTAAAGTGACAGTGGTCAGATGTGCAAAAAACGCTCCGGTCCTTAAGGCCAAAATGGGCTCCGTCCTGAAGGGGTTAAAATGGTCATTTTTAACAAACTTTTCACAACTCATGGTGACGTGGTACTTAACACACCATGACGTACATTTATGCGCAGACATGATCGCGAGCACTGGAGTGCAGCCTGAGACCTGCCGGTGATGGCGGACATCCGCGATCGCGTGGATGTCCGCCATTAACCTCTCAGATACCGTGATCATTACAGATCGCGGCAGTGGGGTACTTTGAATGGATTATCGGATCGCCCGCAGCGCTGCCACAGGGATCCGATCATCCAGCATGGCAGCCAGAGGTCCCCTGCTCTGGTCTGAGATTGAGCAGAAGATCACCGATAATACTGATCAGTGTTAGGTCCTATGCATAGCACTGAACAGTATTAGCAATCAAATGACTGCCATGAATAGTCCCCAATGGGGACATAAAGTGTATAAAAAATAAAAATGTAAAATAAAGTAAAAAAAATTTTAAATCCCCTCCCCCAATAAGTAAAACGTCCGTTTTTTCCCATTTTACCCCCCAAAAAGCGTAACAAAAAAAAAAAAAAAAAAAAAAAACACCACACATTTGGTATCGCTGCATGCATAAAAGTCTGAACTATTAAAATATATTTTTAAGTATCCCGTACGGTGAACGGCGTAAACGTAAATTTTTTTTTTAAGTCCAAAATTGCTGCTTTGTCACATTTTATTCCAAAAAAAAAATAAAAAAATGTAAAACCTAATCAAAAGTGGTACTGATAAAAACTACAGATCATGGCGCAAAAAATGAGCCCTCATATCGCCCCATACACGGAAAAAATTAGAAAGTTATAGGTGGTCAAAATAGGGCAATTTCAAACATACTAATTTTGTTAAAATGGTTTGAGTTTTTTTTAAGCGGTACAGTTATAGAAAAGCATATAACATGGCTATCATTTTAATCGTATTGACCCACAGAATAAAGAAAACGTCATTTTTACCGGAAAATGTACAGCCTGAAAACAAAACCTTCCAAAATTTGCTAAATTGCGTTTTTTTTTTTTTTTTTTTCAATTTTCCCACATAAATAATATTTGTTTGGTTGCGCTGTACATTTTATGGTAAAATAAATGATGTCATTACAAAGTACAATTGGTGACGCAAAAAACAAGCCCTCATATGGGTCTGTGGATGGAAATATAAGAGTTATGATTTTTAGAAGGCGAGGAGGAAAAAATGAAAATGCAAAAATAAAATTGGTCTGGTCCTTAAGGGGTTAACATAGGGCACCTCCCATGTTGGGGAGGATGTGGAAGCATACCTGTGTGACCTAGAAAACCTCTAATACCCCAGGTTGCTGCACCGGCAAGTGTTAAGGAGCCAGGATCTTGTTGTTCTGTGTGCAGAGCTTAGGCTTCTTTCACACTACAAAATTCTCAGTTTCTAAACATCCGTATGAAGTTCCGTCTGAAAGCCAGCTGAAAACGGCAGTAACAAAATCTTACACGTCCGTTAGAAAATCCCATTATAGTCTATGGGATTTTCTAATAGCCTTTTGAACACGTTAAGAGTCAGTTATTGATAACAGACATTTTGTGACGGAAGATAGTAAGGGGAGAAATAGTTCATGCACTATTTCTCCCGTTACTATCTTCTGTCACAAAATAATGTCTGTTATCAATAACGCACTATAACGGATTCAAACGGCTATTAGACTATAATGGGATTTTCTAACGGACGTATAGGATTTTGTTACTGCCGTTTTCAGAGGGAACTTCATACGGATGTTTAAAAACGGAGAATTTTGTAGTGTGAAAGAGGCCTTACTGTATTAGGAACTGCCCGGCCTCTCTAGAGCTAGGATTGACAATTCTAGCATCCAATCACAGCCTAAGACTGGTTTCAAATATCAGTCTGACTCAGCATTTTGCATCGGTATTTGTAAGCCAAGAATAGGAGTGGGTCAGAAACATTGAAAAAGGTACAAATCTTTCCTTTATGTTTTTTTCTTCTCTGTAAGTTCCATTGCCATGTGAAATCTACCTTACATAACCATTTTCCCCATAGACTTGTTTCCACTTGTCTTACCCAAGAGATGCATTTTACGAAGCAACACATTTCACCACAGTGTGGTTGCCATACTATTTCATTACAACTCTTGCCCAATGCAAATAAGGAAGTTAACACGGTTTGCTGGAATCTATGACCTGCGTACCGAATTTCTTCTAGGGAATAGATCAGCAACAGGTGATGGGTGCCAGTGACCTCTGCCATGCTCTGTAGTAGTTGTGTTAACGTGGAAAGCTTGCGCTAGCGCAGGCTTACCCTAAGGACTTTTCCCCGGGAGGCTCAATGGCTTGAATTGTTTACTAAAACGCAACTGAATAAAATGTATAACCCCCCCCCCCCCCCCAAACCTCAACTAGTATCAATTATGCTCATGTCACAGTTCAAAGGTAAGGACTTAAATGTCAGACTTATTATAGTTTGCATTTTTTTATTTATTTTTTGCTCTCAACTCACAGAAATATGCCAACAGAAGAAAAAGCAGGTAACTGCAATAGTATTTGCCATGTGCAAAAACTGTAGATCCGAAAACCTGTTTTTCCCCTTTTAACTGATGAAAGTCCTTGAATCAGTCTATGTAATAGATAACTTCTCTATCTGTAGACATTATGGCCTTCTGACACTGTACTCCCAAACAGCTAACTGGAATCTTTATCTTAGATGATATCTTAGATCTGAAACACAACTGTTAAAGGGGTACTCCGCCCCTAGACATCTTTTCCCCTATCCCTTAGACATCTGATCTCTGCTGCGGCACCCCAGACATCCGATGCACAGATCAAACTCCGCTCTATGCCAGATGACTGGCGATGCAGGGCAGAGGCTCATGACACCACAGCCACGCTTGTGACGTCACAGACATGCCCCCTCAATGGAAGTCTATGGAAGGGGGCGTGATGTGACTGAAGTCACAAGCGGGGTGCGGCCGTGATGTCACGACCCTCCAATGTTCTAAATGAACGCCGGATGCAGTAGGAAGATTGTGGGGAACCCCAGCGGCGGGTCCCCCTACCTGCCTCCAGCCACCGGATTGACGTTCCAGTGATTACAGCCAGGCTATTTCTTATAGGCTGCCTCATCCATATAATTTGAGTAACCAAATCATATGGATTATGTCCGGCATATACTAAAGATGATTATGCAATTAAAAAAGGACATTTATAGATAGGGGGCAGGGGTGTCTCAGAATGTTTAAAGAGGCACTGTCATAAGGAAATAGTTTTGCTATTTTATAGAACTTCTCATAAGAGGCCTTTTTCCAATAAATTTATGTATAAAAAAAAATAAAAATAAAAATGTAAATTTTACCCAAAAATAAATAAAAATAAAAATTGCTGCCACTAGGGGTTGTCTGTCTGTATTTTGCAACATACTGGATACCGGCCGTAAAGCATAGGAGATGGCCGCAGCATCAGGTACAGTGTATGCGCGGGCACGCACTGCTGTGAACGAGCACAGGGAGCGCACACACACAGGCAGTGCAGAGTAATCCTGCAGTATAACCTAATAGAGACCTGGGAAACCACTCAAGGGCCCTCAGGAACATTAGGCTGCAGCTCCCTCAGCCTCTGGGACACCAAACAGGTTAGTTGTATAGTAATCCAGCCAGCTCCCGAGACTCAGAGCAGATGAGTCATCACTGTGAGGGAGACAGACACGCCCCCTCCAGAAAGCAAGAAGATAAAGTAACTGAGCAGCATATAAATGCTCTTTGCTCTGGATATATAGGTCCTGTGACAGGTATGCTTTAAAGGGGTTGTACGCTGCCCTGCCTTTCGGATATCCACTTGCTGCGTCCGGAAGTTCATTACTCCGAACGCTGTGTGTGCGGGCTTCCGTGTTCGCGGCCGCCCCCTCGTGACGTCACGCCCGCCCCCTCAACCAAAGTATGGGAAAGGGGCATGACAGCGGTCGTGCCCCCTTCCCATAGACTTTGGTTGAGGGGGCGGCCGCGAACACGGAATCCCGCACACAGCGTTCGGAGTAATGAACTTCCGGACGCAGCGAGCGGAGCTCCGAAAGGCAGGGCAGCGCACAACCCCTTTAAGTCTTGTATACCCAAGGAATTCTAGTCCGACACTTCACATCTCTCTATCTATACAATGCATTCGCAAGTTTTCACCCTTTCACTTTGCATATTTTGTCATGTTTGGCCTTGTGTAAAAACATCATAAAGCTTTAAGTTTCCCCCCCCCCCCCCCCACTCCGTTATTCTGTGCATAACATCTTATAATGCCAAAGTGACATTTGGCAATTCAAGGTGTAATTACAAATTATTGGTAGGGGTGCACTTTTATTGTAAAAGTGATGGCCCAAATTTATCAAAGAATGTCTATAGTAGAGCTATTTTCCCACGTTTATTTTGGTGGTGGGTTTGACTAGCGTGCATCTTATTTATCAAGAAGGTGCAGCAGGATGATGAATTTTGTGCAGCTCTGCTGTGGTGGGAAATGCTCTACCGCATATACTTTTTCTAGATGCTTGTGAGGGAGGTAGACACTTTCCCAGGTCCTGAATTTGGAAGATTAGGTGTTTTTACTTACTTTCACAGAGCTGCTGGGGCATTTTTACTTGCATTTTAGACACTACAATCAAATTTGATTGCAGTGTCTAAGGAGTTAAAGCTGGGCATCACCGTGATCGGTGATGTCTGGCACTAGCGATGGGTCCTGGTGGCATATAGCTGCCAGGACCACCCAGCTATGACACGCTGAGCGCGTGTCACAGAAGGGGAGAGGGACGCTGTCGTCCACAAGAGGTTAAAGGTTGAATTGCAGAAGGTAGAAGTGATTCTCACGCCTACTCTGGTAGGTGGAGTAGCTTTGAGTCTTAAAAACACCTTTGTGCACAAAATAGCGGCTTGACTAAAGTCACAAATGAGAAATACGTGACCACTGCATAGTCAAGAAGAAAAAGTTCTACGGGAAGGCAAAAAGAGTGAAACAGTCTATATCAAAAAAGACGCATAAGTCACTAAATATGCTGCTTGCGCCTGAACTGCGCCAAAACAGACAAAAAAAATGCTCTAAAAGCAATGATAAATCTCCCTCGATATGTTCATTTTATTTCTTTATTTTGTAGGTTAATACGCTTAAAACAATTCCTAAATTATATTTTCTATGTATTGTCATACTTTAACCCATTAAAGGACACAGGGCGAGGCCACAGCGTGGCCCCACATCATAGCGGGTCGGGCCCGGCCTCTAACAACGGCCGGGACCAGTAGCTAATAGCGCGCGGCACTGATCGAGTGAAATCTAAACTAGCCTAGCTCAGTGGGCTGTTTGGGACCACGGCGGTGAAATCGCAGCATCCCAAACAGCTGTAGGACCTGTACCTGCCTCCTGGTGTCTGATCGCCGAATGACTGCTCAGTACCTGAGATCCAGGCATAAGCAGTCAAGCAGCAGAAACATCGATCAATGGTTTCCTTTGATCAATGTTAAAGACCAGTGTGTGCAGTGTAATAAAAAAAATAAAAATGTGGTATCGCTGCGTGCCGAAATGTCCGAATTATAAAAATATATCATTAGTTAAACCGCAACGTTAATGGCATACACGTAAAAAAATTCCAAAGTCCAAAATAGCGTATTTTTGGTCACTTTTTATATCATGAAAAAAAAAAAATTAAAAAGTGATCAAAAAGTCCGATCAATACAAAAATGGTACGGCTAAAAACCATCAGATCACGGCACACACACAAAAGGGGGTCAGAAGATGACAATTTTGAACATATAGATTTTCCTGCATCCTGGAGAGATCGCACGGGAGTGGGGTGGGGGGTCCCAGAGGCCAGACCCCCTGTGATCAGAGACATCTTATCCCCTATGCTTTGGATAAGGGATAAGCTTTCTTGGGGCAGAGTACCCCTTTAACTTTTAGCCCCTGTTTATAACAAAAGCCCCAAACTAGTTCAACGAATCCACAGCAACTGCAGCACAATGTGAAAAGAGCCTGCAGTATTTTGAATTACTTTGTTTTTCTATTTTTATAACAAATTTCGACAAATCCACAGCATCGACAATGTTGTGTACAGGAACTCCCTGAACACCCAAAAAAACTGCCCCTTATATTGCACTCCCATTGTGCAGTTAGTGTGTTTTGGGGTTGAGGTTACTTTAGAGAAAAAAATAAATAAATAAACGCAAGCCAGACAAAAATGGCAATTTAAAAAAATACAAGTTGTGGGGGAAATTATTGCCTTCCTGATATTTTATTGGCTGAAATTTGTGCGCAATTTCAAAAAGACAACTTTGACAAAAGTGTCAAAGGCAGTGCTTCATTCTTGACATAGCAGTGGACAAGATTTCTTAGCTGCGTCTTCCCTGTGTGTTTTTCTTTTCTCTCATGGAAGTTTATGGGAGGAAAACTGCCGGCTAATATCTGGCCACAGCATTAACTCAAGTGAAATGAATCTCTGCCTGAAAACGCTGTTTTTTCCGAAAAAAAAAAAAAAGCTGATTTTTTTGCGGATTTTCCGCTGCATATTTGAAAGGGGGCGGGCACTTCTCGGCTGTCCGCAGCAGATTTTCCACGGCGGAATTTACGCTGCGGAAAATCCGCCGCAAGCCCCATTAACCCCTTAAGGAACAAGGGCGTACAGATACGTCCTTGGTCCTGCTCTCCTGATATAACGCGGGGTTACACAGTAACCCCGAGTCATATCACGGCGGGCCCGGCGTCATAGTGAAGCCGGGACCCGCCTCTAATAGCGCGCAGCGCCGATCGCGGCTAGAAGCGAAACCGAAAGTGGCCGGCTAGCTCAGTCGGGCTGTTCGGGATAGCTGCGACTAATCGCGGCATCCCGAACAGCTGACAGGACAGCGGGAGGGCCCCTACCTGCCTCCTCGCTGTCCGATCGCCGAATGACTGCTCAGTGCCTGAGATCCAGGCATGAGCAGTCATGCGGCAGAATCGTTGATCACTGGTTTCTTATGAGAAACCAGTGATCAATGATGAAGATCAGTGTGTGCAGTGTTATAGGTCCCTATGGGACCTATAACACTGCAAAAAAAAGTGAAAAAAAAAAAAAAAAATACTGAAGATCATTTAACTCCTCCCCTATTAAAAAAAAGTTTGAATCACCCCCCTTTTCCAATAAAAAATAAATAAAAAAAAATAAAAAAATTGTCAATAAAAATAAACATATATGGTATCACCGCGTGCGGAAATGTCTGAATTATAAAAATATATCATTAATTAAACCGCTCAGTCAATAGCGTGCGCGCAAAAAAATTCCAAAGTCCAAAATAGTGCATTTTTGGTCACTTTTTATATCATTTAAAAATGAATAAAAAGCGATCAATAAGTCCTATCAATGCAAAGATGGTACCGTTAAAAACTTCAGATCACAGTGCAAAAAATGAGCCCTCATACCGCCCCATACACGGAAAAAAAAAAAAGTTATAGGGGTCAGAAGATGACAATTTTAAACGTATTAATTTTCCTGCATGTAGTTATGATTATTTCCAGAAGTGCGACAAAATCAAACCTATATAAGTAGGGTATCATTTTAATCGTATGGACCTACAGAATAAAGATAAGGTGTCATTTTTACCGAAAAATGTACTACGTAGAAACGGAAGCCCCCAAAAGTTACAAAACGGCTTTTTTTTTAAATTTTGTCGCACAATGATTTTTCCGTTTCACCGTAGATTTTTGGGCAAAATGACTGACGTCATTACAAAGTAGAATTGGTGGCGCAAAAAATAAGCCATCATATGGATTTTTAGGTGCAAAATTTAAAGAGTTATGATTTTTTAAAGGCAAGGAGCAAAAAACGAAAATGCAAAAACGGAAAAACCCCCGGTCCTTAAGGGGTTAAAGTCAGTAGGGACTGTGGCGGATATTCCGCAGCGTAAATTCCACTGCGGAAGATCTGCTGCGGACAGCCGAGAAGAGCCCGCTCCCTTTCAAATATGCAGCGGAAAAGCCGCAAAAAAAAAAAAAGAAATCTGCTCGGGTGAACGTACCCAAAGGCTGTATTTTTTCCTGATTCATTCTACTGAATCCAACAGCTGTAAAAATGGTCAGGTCCTTTTTTTGGCCAATAACAGCTGAAAATATGGCTGCATTTTGATACGGTAACCTTCCAAGATAAGGTCCAATAGCAATGCTACAGCCCAAAGAAAAACCAGATAATACTGGCCCATAAATACTGGGGGGGGGGGGGGGGGAAATGGGCCAAAAAGAAATAAAGGCTATGGGGGAGATGTAGCAAAACCTGTCCAGAGGAAAAACGTTGCCCATAGCAACCAGATCACTTCTATCATTTTACAGAGGTCGCTAAAAATGAAAGAAGCGAGCTGATTGGTTGCTATGGGCAACTCAGCAACTTTTTCTCTGGGCCGGTTTTGATAAATCTCTTCATATGTTCACACGGCAAGGGGGGGAATGTTCGCACAAAAAATCCTCGCGCAGACATTTCCCTGACAGCGGAGCGCCAGCAGAACACACCTGCTATCCATCACTTGGTCTCATATTTGTTAAAAAAAAAAAAAATTCTTTCATTTTTAACAAGGCCTCTGCAAAATGAACAAAGCGATCTGATTGGTTGCTATGGGCTACTTTTCCTCAGGACAGGTTTTGATGAATCTCCCCCCATTAGGGATAATACTGCCAACGAAAATACCAAAGTCAGCTTGTATCTGGGGAATCTCCATAATAATGTGATTGACTTGTTGATTCAGCAGTTCAAACAAACAAATAAACCCTTAACACAATGATCCTAGTAATAAAAAAATGATACATATAAGTTATATACACATATACATATTTACCCATAATGAATGTAAATAGCCTTTCTACCTGATAGTATAGACTCTACGGTGTCTCCCAACCAGTGTGCCTCCAGCTGTTCCAAAACTACAACTCCGAGCATGCCCTGACAGCCTTCGGGCTGGTAGTTGTAGTTTTGCAACAGCTGGAGGCACCCTGGTACAGAGGCTAGTAGTTCAGGTGTACCTCAGCACCCAGCACTACGGGCATACAGCGCCAGTCCATACACACAGGTTCACACCAGCGCAGCTTCCTCCCGGGACTCCTGAATGTTCGCTACTATGTGCTAACAATTCCGGGCACCGCTGGGTTCTTATCACAGGATAACTTGCCCCACACTCTCAGCTTGGCATGAGTCGCCATACTCACCCGTACAGGAGAAGCGGACGTTGGTGCAGCCCGCACTGTATGACTTCTCTCACTAACTTTACAATTCATTTAAATCGCGGTGGATTGATTCGTGTCGTTTCCTTCCGCCGCTGTAACGTGATCTAGAGCCCTTTCACAGTGAAAAAGTAGTTCCCTTCAGAGCCTCCCTAAACCCTGTTTCGGCAAAGTCCATTTCCTTACACATCGCATCACAGCACATGATGCTTGTTTAGCTTCCTGCCGGAGCAGTGGTGTGCAGGGACAAGGGGGGAGTCATGGCATCCTCTCCTCTTTCTCCATACATGCCTGAGAACTGGGCACAACAGCTGTGGTTTGCTTAGTATTCATTTATTAGGTTTAAAAAAAAAAGGAAAAATAAAACATACAAAAAATAAAGGGAACACTTAAACAACACAATGTAACTCCAAGTCAATCACACTTCTGTGAAATCACACTGTCCACTCAGGAAGCAACACTGATTGACAATCAATTTCACATGCTGTTGTGCAAATGGAACAGACAACAGGTGGTAATTATGGGCAATTAGCAAGACACCCCCAATAAAGGAGTGGTTCTGCAGGTAGTGACCACAGACCAAGTCTCAGTTCCTATGCTTCCTGGCTGATGTTTTGGTCACTTTTGAATGCTGGTGGTGCTTTCACTCTAGTGGTAGCATGAGACTGAGTCTACAACCCACACAAGTGGCTCAGGTAGTGCAGCTCATCCAGGATGGCACATCAATGTGATCTGTGGCAAGAAGGTTTGCTGTGTCTGTCAGCGTAGTGTCCAGTGTATTTTTAGGAGTTTTTGTCCTGTCTTTTAGAGCTATGTTCACACCACAGAATGTCTGTGTGGAAAAACCTCTGCAGACAGCAATGCATTCCATGTGGTGTCCATAGAAAGAACGGACAGGTCCAATCTTTCTGTGGACAGCAGAATCAGAATTTCCGTGCCAGAAACAGTCCACCGTGTGCACAGCGCAGCAAAATACAATTGAATAGAATGGGACTCTGCTGTTAGGGTATTTCCGACATGTGAACATGACAGCTTTGTTGCAAAAAATGTCTGTCTGTCCCATTCATGTCAATGGGTCTTGCAGAAATTAATTGGGGAGCTTTCTAAAAAACTAGAACAGAGGAAAAGGTGACCAGTTGCCCATAGCAACCAAAGAGATTCCTTCTTTTAGGGCCTCTGAAGGAAACAAAAATAAATAAGAAAAGCAATCTGATTGGCTATTATGGGCAACTGCTCCACAGGTTTTCCTGACAGCAGAAACAAACCATGTTTAACCCCTTAGGGACTCAGCCCATTTCACCTTAACCCCTTAAGGACCCAGATGATTTTCACCTTAAGGACCCGTCCATTTTTTGCACATCTGACCACTGTCACTTTAAACATTGATTACTCTGAGATGCTTTTACCTTTCATTCTGATTCTGAGATTGTTTTTTGGTGACATATTCTACTTTATGTTAGTGGTAAAATTGTGTTGATACTTGCATCATTTCATGGTGAAAAATTCCAAAATTTGATGAAAAATGTGAAACTTTGAAACTCCCTGCTTATAAGGAAAATGGACATCCCAAATAAATTATATATTCACATATACAATATGTCTACTTTATGTTTGCATCATAAAGTTGACAAGTTTTTACTGTTGGAAGACATCAGAGGGCTTCAAAGTTCAGCAGCAATTTTTCAAATTTTTCACAAAATTTTCAAAATCAGAATTTTTCAGGGAACAGTTCAGTTTTGAAGTGGATTTGAGAGGCCTCCATATTAGAAATACCCCACAAATGACCCCATTATAAAAACTTCACCCCTCAATGTATTCAAAATGACATTCAGTAAGTGTGTTAACCCTTTAGGTGTTTCACAGGAATAGCAGCAAAGTGAAGGAGAAAATTCAAAATCTTCATTTTTTACACTCGCATGTTCTTGTAGACCCAGTTTTTGATTTTTTTACAAGAGGTAAAAGTAGAAAAATCTTCCTAAAATTTGTAACCCAATTCCTCTCGATTAAGGAAATACCTCATATGTGTATGACAAGTGTTCTGTGGGTGCACTAGAGGGCTCAGAAGGGAAGGAGCGACAATGGGATTTTGGAGAGTGAGTTTTTCTGAAATAGTTTTGGGGGGGGGGGGCATGTCACATCTAGGAAGCCCCTATGGTGCCAGAACAGCAAAAAACAAAGGTAACAAGGGGTACAGTGAGTAAATACAGTGTAAATAAAAAAAAAATTTCCACTAAAATGCTTTTTTTTCCCCAAATTTTACATTTTTACAAGAAGTAATAGGAGAAAATGTCCCCCAAAATGTGTAACCCCATCTCTTCTGAGTATGGAAATACCCCATGTGTGGATGTCAAGTGCACTGTGGGCACACTACAATGCTCAGAAGAGAAGGAGTCACATTTGGCTTTTGGAAACAAATTTTGCTGAAATAGTTTTTGGGGGGCATGTCACATTTAGGAAGCCCCTATGGTGCCAGAACAGCAAAAAAAAAAAAAACATGGCTATTTTCGAAATTAAACCCCTCAAGGAATGTAACAAGGGGTACAGTGAGCCTTAACACCCCACAGGTGTTTGACGATTTTTTGTTAAAGTTGGATGTGTTGAATTTTTTTTTCACTAAAATGCTGGTTTTTCCCCAAATTTTACATTTTTACGGTGGGTAATAGGAGAAAAGGCCCCCCAAAATTTGTAACCCCATTTCTTCTGAGTATGGAAATACCCCATGTGTGGACGTCAAGTGCTCTGCTTGCGCACTACAATGCTCATAAGAGAAGGAGCGCCATTGATCTTTTGGAGAGAGAATTTGGTTGGAATAGAAGTCAGGGGCCTTGTGCATTTACAAAGTAACCTGTGGTGCCATAACAGTGAACCCCCCAACCATGTGACCCCATTTTGGAAACTACACCCCTCGCAAAAATTACATTTTTCATTTTCACAGACCACTGTTCCAAAAATCTGTCAGACACCTGTGGGGCGTAAATGCTCACTGTACCCCTTATAACATTCTGTGAGGGGTGTAGTTTCCAAAAATAGGGTTACATGTGGGAAGGGTCCATTGTTCTGGCATGTTGTAAACACACGTGGCCTTCAATTCCGGACACATTTTCTTGCCAAAAGCCCAATGGCGCTCCCTCTCTTCTGAGCATTGTAGTTTGCCCGCAGAGCACTTTACATCCATATATGGGGTATGTTCTAACTCAGAAGAAATGGGGTTACAAATTTTGTGGGGCTTTTTTTCCTATTTTCCCTTGTGAAAATGAAAAAATTAGGGTAACACCAGCATTTTAGTTAAAATTATTATTATTTTTTTTTTTTTCGTTTTCCCAACTTTAATGAAAATTCGTCAAAAAACTGTGGGGTGTTAAGGCTCACTATACCCCTTGTCACGTTCCGTGAGGGGTGTAGTTTCCAAACTGGGGTCACATGTGGGTATTTATTTTTTTGCGTTTATTTCAGAACCGCTGTAAAATCAGCCACTGCTGTGCAAATCAATTTAGCCCTCACTACTGAGCCTTGTTGTGCGCCCGCAGAGAATTTTACGCCCACATATGGGGTATTTCCGCACTCAGGAGAAATTGCGTTACAAATTTTGGGGGTCTTTTTTTCCTTTTACCTCTTGTGAAAATAAAAAGTATGGGGCAGATTCAGCATGTTAGTGTAAAAAAACATAATTTTTTTTACACTAACAGGTTGGTGTAGACCACATCTTTTCCTTTTCATAAGGAGTAAAAGGAGAAAAGCCCCCCAAAATTTGTAACGCAAATTTTGTAACGCAATTTCTGCCAAGTACGGAAATACCCCATATGTGGCCCTAAACTGTTTCCTTGAAATACGACAGGGCTCCAAAGTGAGAGAGCGCCATGCGCATTTGAGGACTAAATTAGGGATTGCATAGGGGTGGACATAGGGGTATTCTACAACCAGCGATTCCCAAACTGTTGGGGACGAAGGGCGTATGGATACGCCCTTGCGTCCTGGTACTTAAGGATGAAAGGCGTATCCATATGCCCGTGGGAATTTCGGCCCCCGCCGGGCAGGGACCGGACCGGGGTGACTGCTGATATCTATCAGCAGGCACCACGTGCAAATGCCCAGGGGGGGGTCATTAGACACCCCCCCCCCCCCATGTCGGCGATCTGCGCAAATCGCAAGTGAATTCCCGTCATTACGGGTCTATGGTGACCCCGTAATGTCACCCCTCCTATTGGTGGTCTAGACGCGACCACCAATAGCAGATCGGGGGCGGAGGGGTTTACTTTCGTTTTCCCAGTCCTGCCCACTCACAATAAGCGGGGCAGAACGGGGGAAACTAGGGAAACAAAAGCCGAAGGTCCACTTACCCCTCTGGAGGCTGCGGGCGACGGTGATCGGCGGGCGGTGACGGAGATCAGCGGGCGGCGACTTCGTGCGGCAGAAGAGGACGGCTCCCTGGATCCTACGGAAGCCGGTAAGTTGCCTAGCAACATCTGGAGGGCTACAGTCTGAGACTGTAGCCCTCCAGATGTTGCAAAACTACAACTCCCAGCATGCTGAAATAGTCAAAGCTTTCTCGGACTCCTGAATGACAAAGAAGATGATCAGACATTCAGGAGTCTGTGAAAGATGAATGACACACATAGTGACAGCTATGCTGATTAGCATCCAGCTTTACTAGGAGAAGATAAAACAGATAGAACATATATTCATAAAAATGCTCTACTTTTATCTAAAAAATCCTTGCACTAATTTTATAAAGATTTATTCTTTATACATTTTATACTGTTATGAATTCACCATAATGTCTTCTGATTTCTGCAGGCAAGCTCAACAACAACATCCATAGTTTCAAACATCTCTTCAGACAAGCCTATAACAGTCTCTAATTGGCCTCAACATATCCCCAACATATCCCCACACCTCTTGTTTGAATAATTTATTGTGTATTTTTATGTCTGATACTTGTCTTTGTTTGTAACCCATAATTGTAAGCGCTGCGGAATCTGTAGGCGCTATATAAATAAATAAATATCTTCCTCTGACACATGAAACAGCATAAAACGAGAGAGGAAAGGGTTACAGAGTAGAGAGTACTGATTGGCTGACTGTCCAGACTTGCTCCTGTGAGGGAGACAGACTGACACGCCCCCTCCAGCCTGCACAATGAAAAAGTAACTCACCAGCAGATAAATGCTTATATCTCTGGATATATAGGTCCGAGACACATAAAAATTATATGCACATGATCAGGATTGGGTCCTGGGTAACATAACTTTTTTTTTTTTTTGCACTATGACCGGTACGCTGTAAGGACTGAGCCCTTTTTCGCAATTCTGACCACCGTCGCTTTACGCATTAATAACTCGAAAATGCTTTTACCGAATATTCTGATTCTGAGAGAGTTTTTTTTTGTGACATATTGTACTTTATCTTGGTGGTAAATTTTCGGCGTTACTTGCATCCTTTTTTGGTGAAAAATCCCCAAATTTCATGAAAATTTTGCATTTTTCTAACTTTGAAGCTCTCTGTTTGTAAGGAAAATGGATATTCCAAAAAAAATAAATTTTTATTCACAAATACAATTTGTCCACTTTATGTTGGCATCATAAAATGGACATATTTATACTTTTTGAAAAAATTAGAGGGCTTCAAAGTAGAGCAGCAATTTTCAAAAATTTCATGAAAATTGCAAAATCTGAAGGGACAGATGTTACAGAACTACAACTCCCAGCATGCCTGGGCAGTCTAGGCATGCTGAGAGTTGTAGTTTGGCAACATCTGGAGGTCTCCCAACTGTGACACTCCAGATGTTGCAAAACTACAACTCCCAGCATGCCCAGACAGCCTTTGGCTGTCTAGGCATGCTGGGAGTTGCAGTTTGGCACCCACTAGGAAGGGCAGGAGTAAATATCGCTTACTGCCCCCTTTTTTCCAACCCCCACCGTCGTTTCCCTACCTGCGCCTGTCTCCAGCAATGATCTGCGGTCCCCACACATCTTCTCCCCACGACATCAAGGGGTGGGCAGGACGGGGGTTGCCAGGGCAGCCCACTGTCCTGCGCTGACATTGGTCAGAATCAGTTCTGAACAATGGCAGGGGATAGGAGGAGATCGCAGCACTGCAACCTTGCTCCTATCCCTCAGGATGATCGGTGGTGTCACTGAAAGCTCCGATCATCCCTATTTTCCTGGTGCTCGGGTCATCAGAGACCCGATCAGCCCGTAATAGCAGAAAATCGCATGTCTGAATTGATATGCAATTTTCTGCGATCGCCGACATCGGGGGGTCTCAGGACCCCCCTCGGCGATGTGCCGGGATGCCTGCTGAATGATTTCAGCAGGCATCCCGGTCCGGTCCCCAACCGGCTAGCGGCGGGGACCGGAATTCCCACGGGCGTATGCATACGCCCCACGTCCTTAAGGACTCGGGATGCAGGGCGTATGCATACGTCCGGTGTCCTGAACAGGTTAATATTGTTGTTGATCACAAATAATAATCATAACTGAGTTATGATATCATTATTATATCTTCTGACAAAATGGAGACCTCAGGTAGATGATTTCTCCTACATATTAGGCCCTAGTGTCGAAGATATTCCCACACAAGGCAGGTAAAAAATAATGCCTGCATTCTGCTATAATTTATTTATTACACCCCTGCAAACTAAAACTTATAGCTTGTAAGGTTAGAACATATAACTATTTTTATTTTTATTCTTTTAGTTTTAATTTTCAAACAAAAGTATAGCACAAAACCATCCATATGCAGAGGGAGACGTAACAAACACGAAATCAGTAACAATAGAGCATATCACTTATGAAGAAGACTGATCTCCTCTAGTCAGTTACCTGCAGGAGACTTTTACTGATAAACTGCAGTATCTGGGATGTTTGGCTTTCTGCCATAACATGATAGGTGACTCTAATGCTGTAAGTGTGCACTCCGATATTTGAAAGAAACAGGAAAGAAAGAACCACAGATGCAGCTGTTGGTACAATCCCTAATAAAATATAAATTGCATAAGAAAATGTAATATATCAGAGCAATGTGATTTTGTAATACAGTCTTCCCCAACCAGTGACTCTCTGGCTGTTACAAAACTGAAACTCCCATCATGCCCTGCCAGTCTATTTGACTGTAAAGTATCAGCAGGAAACATACTTTTATTTATCTTAGTCTGTTCAAATCAAGCATGAATCAGCAGAGAAGCGTTTAATCCATTTCAATACATAGTAAACCCAAGTCCTCAACTTGTTTGACTTGGTATGGCATAGAGCCAGATTGACTTTAGTTTATTTACATATAAGCAATGTTATCAAACCCATAATAATCTTTTATTGGATTGAGGAATTTGTATGGAAATTTCAATGTTTAATCATTGCCTGTCTGTAAACCTCTTTCAGCAAATCTCTCTCTCTCTCTCAAAGTTTGAGGGGTTGTCAAGTCTTATGTATAAAAAACAAAAGTAGTCATTGAATGATAAAAATTATAGAACTGGAAACATTCTCATCACATGTTGTGTCATGGCCATCGTTCCGGGTTGGAAGTCCCAGGCTGGGTGCACACAAATTAGCACATAAGATCTTGACACTAGGAACAGGACCTTGTGTAAAGCAGTCCTCGTGCACACACAGAATGTTTTAGTGCAAGCTAACATCAGCCTCAAGGATATGTTCACAGGCGGAATGTTCCAACTGTTTGATGGGAAGTCTGTCTTCTGAGCTTCCTTTGGTTTGTAGCGTCTAACAAAAAAAAGCATTTTTGTATCTACTACTGCTGTTTCCACTACAGGATATCAAGTGTACCTCCAGCATCCCCCATCTTAAAACACTAAGCCAGTGGTTTCCAACCTTTTCTTGGCTTGGGGCACCCCTCACAAATAATTTGACGCATGACAAAAATGGCTAAAAAGAAGCAATACACAACACCTATATATCTGTAGATTACAGTGCTGCTATATGCAGGGCTCACAGGTGACGTCTTCTCTGATCAGAGTCGGTCACTTTTCTTTTTCTTCTCCATCTGGCCCAGACTGTTATGGTAAGATGGCAAAAAAAAAACAACCATATTAGGCTCCCCACATTTTCAGCATCCTCCTCCCTTTTTTCTAACAAATACCTCCGGTCTCACACACAAACACACACAATGCCACCTTCCTCCCCCGACACACAGTACATCCAGCAGCCACACGCACAATGCCTCCAGCAGAGCTCTCTCTCTATCTCTATCTCTATATCTATCTCTCTATCTTTGGGGTCATCTGAAGGCAATTGTCTATGCTGTGAAGATACGAGATGTGCAGCACCTGAAACTACGGATACTGGAAGCCTGTGCTAGCATTTCTCCTGCGGTGTTGCTATCAGTGTGTGAAGAGTGGGAGAAGAGGGTTGCATTGACAATTCAACACAATAGGCAGCACATTGAACACATTTTATAAGTGGTCAGAAACTTGTAAATAACTCGTGAAAGAATAAAGTTACGTTAAAACCAAGCACATCATTGTTTTTCTTGTGAAATTCCCAATAAGTTTGATGTGTCACATGACCCTCTTCCTATTGAAAAAACAAAAGGTGGATTCAAAATGTCCGACTTCAAAATGGCCGCCATGGTCACCACCCATCTTGAAAAGTTTCCCCCCCCCTCACATATACTATTGTGCCACAAACAGGAAGTTAGTATCACCAACCATTCCCATTTTATTAAGGTGTATCCATATAAATAGCGCACCCTGTACTTTGTAATGACATCACTCACTTTACCTCCAAATCTACATGTGAAACAAAAAATTCAATTGTGGGGTGAAATAAAAAAAAAAAAAAACTATATTTTGTAATTTTTGCTGGCTTCTGTTCCTATGCAGTACACTTTTTGGTAGAAATTACACATCATCCCTGAAATGTTGGGGGATTGTCCCGGCTCAGTTTTTTGTTATATTGCAAAATTCAATAAAAGAAAAAAGAACATATTTATTTTGAATATCAATACGATTACGATGATATCCAATTTATACACGTTTTGTTTTATTAGCTTTTTGTATGAATATTTGTGTGCTTAAAATCGTCCTTTTTGATCCCTTTAACACAAATTTTTCCTTATACGGGGATGTAACTAAACTGTGCAGAAACCTAGCCTAAGGGTTTTCTCCTAGCATTCTATGCAGTGGAGTGGTGTGACCCAGAGCCAGGAGCTTGGTCAGGCAGTAGTGGGGCTGCCTGGCCCCCTGTAAGCATAGTGTTGCAGCAGAGGTGGTCACCACCTAGCCCTACGCCATTGTTAGTTTAGAAACCCACCCTTATTAAGTGGCCTTGACATGGCGAGCAGGCTTGAACATGTTAAACATAATACAATAACATAATACAATAACAATGCTATAGCCTGTTGATATTTATGCTGCCATCTTGAGTTCAATTTGAATACTGTTGCAAAATACTCCCCTCTAGTGTGCAAATCTAGGTATTGACATTGTTACTGTATCCATAATGTATTGCTAATACAATTAACAATAACACAGGTTAATAGATAAGTGTTTGCATATTTCATTGCTTTTGTTTTATTTGTGCAATTATATTTCCACTGTTCTAATTTTAAAGCTTATAAAAGGCATTAGTATGAGCTTGTAAATTTTTATCTGAAATCCTCCTTTTTTATTTTATTTAACCCCTTAAGGACCGAGCCCTTTTTCACCTTAAGGACCGGAGCGTTTTTTGCAATTCTGACCACTGTCACTTTAAACATTAATAACTCTGGAATGCTTTTAGTTATCATTCTGATTCCGAGATTGTTTTTTCGTGACATATTCTACTTTAACTTAGTGGTAAAATTTTATGGTAACTTGCATCCTTTCTTGGTGAAAAATCACCAAATTTGATGAAAAAAATGAAAATTTTGCATTTTTCTAACTTTGAAGCTCTCTGCTTGTAAGGAAAATGGATATTCAAAATGTATTTTTTTGGGGTTCACATATACAATATGTCTACTTTATGTCTGCATCATAAAATTTATGAGTTTTTACTTTTGGAAGACACCAGAGGGCTTCAAAGTTCAGCAGCAATTTTGAAATTTTTCACAAAATTTTCAAACTCGCTATTTTTCATGGACCAGTTCACGTTTGAAGTGGATTTGAAGGGCCTTCATATTAGAAATGCCCCATAAAAGACCCCATTATAAAAACTACACCCCCCAAAGTATTCAAAATGACATTCAGTAAGTGTATTAACCCTTTAGGTGTTTCACAGGAATAGCAGCAAAGTGAAGGAGAAAATTCAAAATCTTCATTTTTTACACTCGCATTTTCTTGTAGACCCAATTTTTGAATTTTTGAAAGGGGTAAAAAGGAGAAAATTTTTACTTGTATTTGAAACCCAATTTCTCTCGAGTAAGCACATACCTCATATGTCTATGTTAATTGTTCAGCGGGCGCAGTAGAGGGCTCAGAAGGGAAGGAGCGTCAAATGGTTTTTGGGGGGCATGTCACCTTTAGGAAGCCCCTATGGTGCCAGAACAGCAAAAAAACACACATGGCATACCATTTTGGAAACTAGACTCCTCAGGGAACGTAACAAGGGGTAAAGTGAACCTTAATATCTCACAGGTGTTTCACGACTTTAGCATATGTAAAAAAAATTATATATTTTTTACCTAAAATGCTTGGTTTCCCAAAAATTTTACATTTTTAAAAAGTGTAATAGCAGAAAATACCCCCCAAAATTTGAAACCCAATTTCTCCCGATTCAGAAAACACCCCATATGGGGGTGAAAATTGCTCTGCTGGCGCACTACAGGTCTCAGAAGAGAAGGAGTCACATTTGGCTTTTTGAAGCAAATTTTGCTCTGGGGGCATGTCGCATTTAGGAAGCCCCTATGGTGCCAGAACAGCAAAAAAAAAACACATGGCATACCATTTTGGAAACTAGACCCCTCGGGGAACGTAACAAGGGGTAATGTGAACCTTAATACCCTACAGGTGTTTCACGACTTTTGCATATGTGAACATTTTTTATTTTTTTTTACCTAAAATGCTTGGTTTCCCAAAATTTTTACATTTTTAAAAAGGGTAATAGCAGAAAACACCCCCCAAAATTTGAAGCCCAATTTCTCCCGATTCAGAAAACACCCCATATGGGGGTGAAAAGTGCTCTGCTGGCGCACTACAGGTCTCAGAAGAGAAGGAGTCACATTTGGCTTTTTGAAAGCAAATTTTGCTCTGGGGGCATGCCGCATTTAGGAAGCCCCTATGGTGCCAGAACAGCAAAAAAAAACACATGGCATACCATTTTGGAAACTAGACCCCTCGGGGAACGTAACAAGGGGTAATGTGAACCTTAATACCCTACAGGTGTTTCACGACTTTTGCATATGTGAACATTTTTTATTTTTTTTTACCTAAAATGCTTGGTTTCCCAAAATTTTTACATTTTTAAAAAGGGTAATAGCAGAAAACACCCCCCAAAATTTGAAGCCCAATTTCTCCCGATTCAGAAAACACCCCATATGGGGGTGAAAAGTGCTCTGCTGGCGCACTACAGGTCTCAGAAGAGAAGGAGTCACGTTTGGCTTTTTGAAAGCAAATTTTGCTCTGGGGGCATGCCGCATTTAGGAAGCCCCTATGGTGCCAGGACAGCAAAAAAAAAAAACACATGGCATACCATTTTGGAAACTAGACCCCTCGGGGAACGTAACAAGGGGTTAAGTGAACCTTTATACCCCACAGGTGTTTTATGACTTTTGTATACGTAAAAAAAAAAATTTTTTTTTACCTAAAATGCTTGTTTTCCCAAAAATTTTACATTTTTAAAAAGGGTAATAGCAAAAAATACCCCAGAAAATTTGAAGCCCAATTTCTCCCGAGTACGGCGATACCCCATATGTGGCCCTAAACTGTTGCCTGGAAATACGACAGGGCTCCAAAGTGAGAGTGCCATGCGCATTTGAGGCCTAAATTAGGGATTGCATAGGGGTGGACATAGGGGTATTCTACGCCAGTGATTCCCAAACAGGGGGCCTCCAGCTGTTGTAAAACTCCCAGCATGCCTGGACAGTCAGTGGCTATCTGGCAATACTGGGAGTAGTTGTTTTGCAACAGCTGGAGGCTCCGTTCTGGAAACAGTAGCGTACCAGACGTTTTTCATTTTTATTGGGGAGGGGAGGGGGGCTGTGTAGGGGTATGTGTATATGTAGTGTTTTTTACTTTTTATTTTATTTTGTGTTAGTGTAGTGTAGTGTTTTTAGGGTACAGTCGCACGGGCGGGGGGTTCACAGTAGTTTCTCGCTGGCAGTTTGAGCTGCGGCAGAAATTTTAACGCAGCTCAAACTTGCAGCCGGATACTTACTGTAATCCTCCGCCCAAGTGAGTGTACCCTGTACGTTCACATTGGAGGGGGGAACATCCAGCTGTTGCAAAACTACAACTCCCAGCATGGACGGTCTATCAGTGCATGCTGGGAGTTGTAGTTTTGCAACCGCTGGAGGCTCCGTTTTGGAAACAGTGACGTACCAGACGTTTTTCATTTTTATTGGGGAGGGGGGTTGTATAGGGGTATGTGTATATGTAGTGTTTTTTACTTTTTATTTTATTGTGTGGTAGTGTAGTGTAGTGTTTTTAGGGTACAGTCGCATGGGCGGGGGGTTCACAGTAGTTTCTCGCTGGCAGTTTGAGCTGCGACAGAAAATTTGCCGCAGCTCAAACTTGCAGCCGGATACTTACTGTAATCCTCCGCCCATGTGAGTGTACCCTGTACATTCACATTGGGGGGGGGGGGGGAAACATCCAGCTGTTGCAAAACTACAACTCCCAGCATGTACGGTCTATCAGTGCATGCTGGGAGTTGTAGTTTTGCAACAGCTGGAGACACACAGGTTGTGAAACACCGAGTTTGGTAACAAACTCAGTGTTTTGCAACCAGTGTGCCTTCAGCTGTTGCAAAAGCTACAACCCCCAGCATGTACGGACAGCAGAAGGGCATGCTGGGTCTTGTAGTTATGCAACAGCCAGAGGCAAACTACATTGGCTGGGGATGCTGGGGATTGTAGTTATGCAACAGCTGGAGACACACTGGTTTACTACTTAACTCAGTGTGCCTTCAGCTGTTGCAAAACTACAACTCTCAGCAGTCACCGACAGCCAACGGGCATGCTGGGAGTTGTAGTTATGCAACCACCAGATGCACCACTACAACTCCCAGCATGCACTTTAGCTGATTGTGCAAGCTGGGAGTTGTAGTTACACAACAGCTGAAGGTACACTTTTACATAGAAAGAATGTGCCTTCAGCTGTTGCAAAACTATAAGTCCCAGCATGCCCATAAGGGCATGCTGGGAGTTGTGGTGGTCTGCCTCCTGCTGTTGCATAACTACAGCTCCCAGCATGCCCTTGTTGCATGCTGGGAGCTGTTGCTAAGCAACAGCAGGAGGCTGTCACTCACCTCCAACGATCCAGCAGCACAGGTCAGCCCCTCGTCGTCGCCGCCGCCGCCGCTGCTCCTGGGGCCCCGATCCCAACAGGGACGCCGGGGATCGGGGTCCCCAGCACCGGGGGTCGTCTTCCCGCACCCGCTCACGTCCTCCGGAAGAGGGGCGGAGCGGGTTGCGGGAGTGACACCCGCAGCAGGCGCCCTGATTGGTCGGCCGGTAATCCGGCCGACGAATCAGGGCGATCGTGAGGTGGCACCAGTGCCACCTCACCCCTGCTGCCTCTGGCTGTTCGGGGCCGTCTCTGACGGCCCCGATCAGCCAGTAATTCCGGGTCATCGGGTCACTGGAGACCCGATTGACCCGGAATCTGCCGCAGATCGCTGGACTGAATTGTCCAGCGATCTGCGGCAATCGCCGACATGGGGGGACATAATGACCCCCCTGGGCGATATGCCGGGATGCCTGCTGAACGATTTCAGCAGGCATCCGGCTCCGGCTCCCCTCCGGCTAGCGGTGGGGGCCGGAAATGCTCAGGGCGTATCCATACGCCCTCGGTCCTTAAGGACTTGGAAACGGGGGCGTATGGATACGCCCTATGTCCTTAAGGGGTTAAAGGGGTACTCCGGCACTAAGACATCGATTCCCCTATCCAAAGGATAGGGGATAAGATGCCTGATCGCGGGGGTCCCACCGCTGGGGACCCCCATGATCTTCCACGCCGCACCCCGTTCGAATCAACACCCAGAGCGTGCTCGCTCCAGGTCTGATTAATGGCGATCACGGGGACGGAGCATAGTGACGTCACGCTCCGACCCCTCAATGCAAGCCTATGGAGGGGGCTTCACAGCTGTCACGCCCCCTCCCATAGGCTTGCATTGAGGGGGCGGAGCGTGACGTCACACGGGGGCGGAGCCGTGACGTCACTATGATCCGTCCCCGTGATCGTCAGTAATCAGACCTGGAGCGAGCACGCTCTGGGGGCTGATGCTAACAGGGTGCGGCATGGAAGATCACGGGGGTCCCCAGCGGCGGGTCCCGGCTTCACTATGACGCCGGGCCTGCCGCGATATGATGCGGGGTTGCCGTGTGACCCCGCGTTATATCGCAGGACCGGGACTCATGACGTACGTGTACGTCATGGGTCCTTAAGGGGTTAATATGGATGGAATTATATCATTAAGATGAGCAGACCTGGCTTTATATAGTCTCCATGATGAGATGGTAATAGTAGTTTAAAAGCTATACCCCATTCTACTGCAGATGAAGGGGGCACGTCTTATGGGGATCAATGCAGTCATATTGCACATAGCATAGTCTATGGAATCTTTCTCTGCTCCACTCCATACTATAATAATTCCCACGAGGAAACTTAAAATAAGTCTTCCTAATTAATGGCGTACTATAAATAATATATTAAAGGGGTATTCCCAAAAAAAAATTTCTATATCAACTGGCTCCAGAAAGTTAAACAGATTTATAAATTAAAGGGGAAAAAAAGAGACTGTATGTGCAGCTCACAACCTGGGATATTCGAGGTTAATGTGGATAAAAATCGGTCCCCACCGATAAAAAAATCAAGTATGCAAATTTAACCACACCTCAAGAATATCACCCTACTGGGTACACAATGAATAAAAAATGAGACAGATGGTTTCTGAAAAAATGCAAATTTTAATAAAAAACAGAAATATCAATATAAAATAGTAGTTAAAAGATCAGAGCATTAGTAATATTAAACTGTCACTGGGCCCTAATGACAGATAGAGGTTGAAGCAACTACCTAAAGAATTTTAGAATAGTTCATGGATATTGCTCCGAATTGGACTGTTAGTCCGGCAAAAAAATAGTAGATGTTTCAAATGATGGCACAATTGGTAGAGTGGCATTAGATGGATTCGCTCACAGTTTGTATACAATGAATGGAACAGTCTCACCCAGGCTGCTGGTTCCGCACTGCGGCGGGCCATTGGAAACAAGTGCTGTATTCTCTGCGATGTTCTCGGCGTGAATGCCTTGGCAGTTGGAGGGTTCCGGCAAGGAGCTCCCTCGTAAGCGGTCCGGGGTGTCAGCAAACACCGATGTCGGTAACGGACTCACACTAGAAGCAGCAGACTTGTGGTAGGCTCAGTGAGCGAGATCAGTATTTAGTGCAGCAGGTGGCTTGGGTTGCGAACTTCCGTGCCGGCTAAAGTTCAGATGTTGTTGGTAATTAAGGTAGTGCTTGTATATCGCTCTGTTCAGATGAAACAAACTGTGAGCGAATCCATCTAATGCCACTCTAACAATTGTGCCATCATTTGAAACATCTACTATTTTTTTGCCGGACTAACAATATCCATGGACTATTCTAGAATTCTTTAGGTAGTTGCTTCAACATCTATCTGTCATTAGGGCCCAGTGACAGTTTAATATTACTAATGCTCTGATCTTTTAACTACTATTTTATATTGATATTTCTGTTTTTTATTAAAATTTGCATTTTTTCAGAAACCATCTGTCTCATTTTTTATTCATTGTGTACCCAGTAGGGTGATATTCTTGAGGTGTGGTTAAATTTGCATACTAGATTTATAAATTACTTCTATTAAAAAATCTTAATCCTTCCAATAATAATCAGCTGCTGAAGTTGAGTTGTTCTTTTCTGTCTGACACCAGTGCTCTCTCCTGACACCTCTGCCTGTCTCGGGAAGTGCACAGAGTACGAAAGGTTTGCCATGGGGATTTACTTCTACTCTGGACAGTTCCCGAGACAGGTGTCATCAGAGAGCACTTAGACAAAAAAAGAACAACTCAACTTCAGCAGCTCATAAGTACTGAAAGGATTAAGATTTTTTAATAGAAGTAATTTACAAATCTATACAAATGTGTGTGCAGCTCACAAACCAAAAATCCGAGGATATATTTGGCTATATGCCAAAACCCAGCGGCTGAAAATATATTTCAAAGAAGAGAAATGTATAACTAAATCCTCAAGGATTTTACCTCAAAATGTACATAATGACAGTTTTTCCCATTTTACCCCCAAAAAGCGTAATTTTTTAAAATAAACATATTTGGTATCGCCACATGCATAAATGTCCGAACTATCAATATATAATGTTAATGATCCCATAAGGTGAACGGCGTAAACGAAAAAAATAAAAAATTCCAAAAATGCTGCTTTTTAGTTACTTTTATTCCTAAAAAAAATTAATAAAATATTTTCTAAAAGTTTTATATATGCAAATGTGGTATAGATAAAAATTACAGATGACAGCGCAACAAAATGAGCCCTCATAGCCCTCCTATATACGGAAAAATGAAATAGTTATAGGTGGTCAAAATAGGGCGATTTTAGATTACTGATTTTGTACAAAAAGTTTTAGATTTTTTTTAAGAGGTACAATAATATAAAAGTATCTAGCCATGGGTATCATTTTAATTGTATTGACCCACTGAATAAAGAATTCATGTCATTTTTACCGAAAGTGTACAGTGTGAAGACGAAACCCTCCAAAAAATGCAAAATTGTGGTTTTCATTTAAATTTCCTCCCTAAAACAATAATTTTTCAGGTTCGTTGTACATTTTATGGTAAAATGAGAGGTTTCATTACAAATTACAATTTGGGTCTGTAGATGGAAATATAAAATATGGATTTTAGAAGGCGAGGAGGAAAAAACGGAAACGCAAAAATAAAATCGGCCTGGTCCTTAAGGTTAAAATGGGCTTGGTCCTTAAGGGTTTTAAAAAAAAAAAGGGATCAGTAAGATAACACATCCTAGATCTGAATGAATGAACTAATCGTATGAAATACAGTTATGGCCGTAAATGTTGGCACCCCTGAGATTAATCAAGAAAATGAAGTATTTCTCACAGAAAAGAATTGCAGTAACTCATGTGTTACCATACACATGTTTATTCCCTTTGTGTGTATTGGAACTAAACCAAAAAATGGTGGGCCCTGTCCTCACTGAAAAAATTATGGCCTTATAACATTCTGCGTATAAATGGATCTCTTTCTCCTCCCTTTTCTATTCAGAACGGCACCCGTCAGGGCTGCCCCCCTGTCCCCCTGACTGCTCCGTGCCTGAGATCCAAGCGCCGATAACATTGATCACAGGCGTGTTAATACACGCCAGTGATCAGCATGATAGATCAGTGTGTGCAGTGTTATAGGTCCCTATGGGACCTATAACGCTGCAAAAAAAAAAAAGTAAAAAAAAGTGTTAATGGTCATTTAACCCCTTCCCTAATAAAAGTGTGAATCACCCCCTTTTCCCATAAAAAAATAAAACTGTGTAAATAAAAAATAAACATATGTGGTATCGCCGCGTGCTTAAATGTCCGAACTATAAAAATATATAATTAATTAAACCGCACGATCAATGGCGTACACGCAAAAAAATTCCAAAGTCCAAAAAAGCGTATTTTTGGTCACTTTTTATACCATTAAAAAATGAATAAAAAGTGATCAAAAAGTCCGATCAAAACACAAATCATACCGATAAAAACTTCAGATCACGGCGCAAAAAATTAGTCCTCATACTGCCCTGTACGTGGAAAAATAAAAAAGTTATAGGGATCAGAAGATGACATTTTTAAACGTATACATTTTCCTGCATGTAGTTATGATTTTTTCCAGAAGTACGACAAAATCAAACCTATATAAGTAGGGTATCATTTTAACCGTATGGACCTAAAGAATAATAAGTTGTCATTTTTACCGAAATATGCACTGCGTAGAAACGGAAGCCCCCAAAAGTTACAAAATGGTGTTTGTTCTTCGATTTTGTCGCACAATGATTTTTTTTTCCGTTTCGCCGTGAATTTTTGGGTAAAATTACTAATGTCACTGCAAAGTAGAATTGGTGACGCAAAAAATAAGCCATAATATGGATTTTTAGGTGGAAAATTGAAAGGGTTATGATTTTTAAGGAGGAAAAAACAAAAGTGCAAAAACTGAAAAACCTTGAGTCCTTAAGGGGTTAATGTATCCCTCCCTCCCCAGGCCGTTGATTTACTCATGGTTAACTTCCCATTCGCCTGGCCCACACAGGGGATTACTTACCTGGGGATTATAGTACCCTCGGATTTATCCCTACTTTATCAGCAAAATTTTGTCCCCCTATTATGTCAATTTGCCTCTCATCTCGATAAGTGGCAAGCCAAATCCCTGTCTTGGTTCGGGAGGGTGAACGCCCCTAAGATGACCCTCCTGCCCATATTATTGTACCTCCTGCAGACTATACCAATTCCACTCCCTAATTCATATTGGCGCACGCTTCACAGTAAGTTTGGGTCGTTTTTATGGGCTAATCAGCGGTCTCATTTGAATCGTAGGATACTGTTCCGTCCTAAAGAGGCTGTGGGTGTGGGCCTTCCTGATTGCCGCCTATACTATTTAGCGGCAGTACATGCCAGATTGCTAGACTTGATGCATGGCTCTGCGACCAAACTTTGGGTGCAAATTGCACATGCCGTGTCTCCTGGTAAACTGACTGGCCTTCCTTGATTGGGGCCCCCACCCCCTTCCTCTCTTTCTATTTTATCCTTCTCCTCTAGTCAGACGTTTTCTGCCCTGGTGAAGATGCAACCCCCGGGATTCCTTGGTGGACCCCAGGGGTCCTATGTTCCCTATAACTGGAAACCCTGCGTTTCTTCCTGGGCTAACCTCTGGCACCTTCTTAGGTCGCCTAGGGAATGCTCCCTTACGGTTTGCTCATGTTGTCTCCCCCACAGTTCTCAAATCTCCTGAAGCACTAGGTGGCGATGTGACTTCTCGAGGTGGTGACTCCTATACTTATCTTCAACTCCAGCATTATTATGCTTCTATTAAGCACACTTCACACTTGCATAGGGAGTTGACCACCTTCGAGAGGTTATGTCTCTTGCCCCCTGTTCCTCCTCACACAATTGGATTCCTGTATTGCATGCTGCTATCTCGTCACACATCCGATCTGCCTCCGTTTTGTGCTGCATGGGAACACTAACTAGGTAATTCTTTAACTGCCACCCAATGGTCGAAATGCTTCCAGCTCACACATAAATCAATTATAGCTACCAAAGCCCAAGAAACTATAAAATTCTATCCCGGTGGTATCGCGTCCCAGTACAGCTACATCGCTGGTACCCGTCGGTCCCGAAGTCTTGCTGGCGCTGCGGGGGATCGATGGGCACCATGTCACATATTTGGTGGAGCTGCCCCTCGCTATCTTCCTTTTGGTCCTCTGTTTTACGGACCATCCGTGAGGTTACAGGGATTTCCATCCCTGACACCCCAGAGGCAACCCTCCTGTTTCAAATTCCCATGTCCTCCACTTCATATCGCAAGTCTCTCTTGAGTGACATGTTGCAGGCAGCACGCACGGTCATCCCTCGCAAGTGGCACTCTGTGATACCTCCTTCTGTCGGTGAGTGGTTGGAGGAAATAGCTCTTACACAACGTATGGAGGAATTGCTTGCCTTGACACCTGCGGAGCACGACCGATACACCAAAACCTGGTTTGATTGGTTGCCATTTCAACCCTCTCCTGGTTTCCGAGGTTTGCTTACCCCTGGAGATTTGCCAGTTCCTTAGGTTGGCCAACCCCTCCCCACCCTTTTTCTAAAGTCCCTTCCCCCCCCCCTCCGACTCCATTGGAATCTCCCCTTCTGTGTCCGTCTTACTCACGTTTGTCGGTTCTGTCGTCCCCCCATTTGTTTTTTTGTGTACTCTTTATTTATTTTCTGCCCTCTTCCCAAGGCTTTTCTTCACCCTTCTGTTTCTCGCCTCCTCTCTACCTTTTTCCCCTATCCCCCCTTTTCTCTTCTCCCCTTCTCTTTAAGCCTACTACATTGGTGTTACTCTATTTTGCAACATATGCCCTTTGGTTGAATTACCTGCACTTTTATACCACAATCGAGAGACTTTAACCGACCCAACCCTTGCCACGTACTGAGCAAAGGCAGGGACAGATGGCTTGGGACTGGGGGGGGGGGGGGGGACTGGGGGGGAAGACTAGAATGGGATAAAAACCTACTGTATAGGGTGACAGAAGGGAAAGGTTCACGTAATTTACTTAAACGCCAGTTGGTGGTCCCTGGGAAGTACCGTCAGAACTTACTCAGGATAGGGCACGACATTCCACTAGCTGGACATCTCGGGTTGACTAAGACCCACAACCGCATAACCCAGACATTCTTCTGGCCTGGGGTGACCAATGACATCAGACAATACTGCAGGACGTGCGATGTGTGCCAACGGGTAGGGAATAAAGGGGACCATGTTAAAGCGCCCCTTCACCCTCTACCCATCATAGACGAGCCCTTTAGCCAGGTAGCTGTCGATCTGGTGGGCCCTCTCCCTACACCAAGCCCATCAGGAAAGAAATATATTCTAACCATTGTGGACTATGCCACCCGTTACCCCGAGGCTATTCCCCTAGCAAATATTGAGGCAGAGACAGTGGCTAATGCTTTGGTGGGCATATTTACCAGGGTAGGATTTCCCCGAGAGATTCTCTCAGACCAGGGAACACAGTTCACAGCAGAGGTAACCCGACAGTTGTGGGAGTTGTGCCACATCAAACCACAGTTCAGCTCCCTGTACCATCCCCAGACTAACGGACTGTGTGAGATGTTCAATGGAACCCTCAAGCAGCTCCTACGGAAGTTTACGGCCACTCACAGGGATTGGGAAAGATACCTGCCGCACCTCTTGTTCGCCTATCGGGAGGTGCCACAGGAATCGACCGGATTCTCACCCTTTGAGTTGGTTTACGGTCGGCGTGTTAGGGGTCCTCTAGATTTGATGCGAGAGCACTGGCAAGGTGAACTAGAAACCGAGGGGCCGGCCATCGTAGAGTACGTATTGGCGTTGAGGGATAAATTGAAGGACCTCACGGACATGGTCCGGGAGAGCCTTCAAGTAGCGCAGGGTCGGCAGAAGCGCTAGTACGACCGAACCGCCCGGAGCCGTACCTTCGAGTAGGGACAGAAGGTCTTAGCACTTAAGCCTTCCCAGAAGGATAAACTGCAGGCAGCGTGGCAAGGACCATGAACATGTTAAAAACTTACCAGGAACGACCTAAGGAGATAGCAGTTATATGTGCCCCAGCAGTAGATGATACAGAGGGATTACCGCTGTTAGATTTGCCCCAGGTATCGACAGGGACAGAGAAGCCTGGCGTGATACAGCTCGCCGCACAGCTAACGGAGTTCCAGAGGACTCAAGTTCGCCAGCTGTTAGATCAGAGAAGCAGTTTATGCTCAGACCGTCCTGGATACACCACGGCAGCAGTACACCGTGTGGAGACTCCAGGGCAGACCCCATTACGCCAAGCGGTGTACTGAGTCCCTAAGGCTGTACGGGAAGGTATGCTAGGGGAAATCAAGGAGATGCTTAATCTGGGAGTGATCGAGCCATCCAAGAGTCCTTGGGCCTCTCCGATAGTCCTGGTGCCTAAGAAGGATGGGATGACAAGATTCTGTGTGGACTACCGGAGGCTCAATGACTGTACAGTGACCGACGGTTACCCCATGCCCCGAGTAGATGAGTTGTTAGACCGCATCTCTCGGGGTAAGTTCCTGTCCACCTTCGACCTATGCAAAGGGTACTGGCAGATCCCTCTGGCGGCGGACGCAGTTCCAAAGTCGGCCTTCATCACCCCATTTGGTTTATACCAATGTAGGGTTATGCCATTTGGGATGAAGAATGCTCCGGCAACGTTCCAGAGGATGGTAGATCGGCTCCTCGATGGCCTCCAAGATTATGCCTGCGCATACCTGGACGACATCGCAGTCTACAGTGATACCTGGGAGGAACACTTGTCCCACCTAGGTACCGTATTAGACCGCATTAAGGCAGCAGGCCTAACTTTAAAGCCAGAGAAATGTAACATAGGGATGTCTGAAGTGCAGTACCTTGGGCATCAGGTGGGCAGTGGACGACAAAAGCCAGAGTCGGCTAAGGTAGAGGCAGTCGCAAATTGGCCAACCCCCCCGTACCAAGACTCAGGTTTTAGCTTTCCTTGGTATGGCAGGTTATTATCGCAGATTTGTACCAAACTATAGCACCATCGCAAAGCCCCAGACTGACTTGACAAAGAAGAACCTTCCCCAACAGGTCCTGTGGTCCCCAGAGTGTGAGTCTGCATTCAAACAATTAAAAGCTGCATTGATTTCTGCACCGGTACTAGCGGCTCCGGATTCAAATAAACATTTCTGTGTCCATACAGACGCCTCTACTTTTGGATTGGGAGCAGTGTTGAGCCAAGTGGGCGAGGACGGTGATGAACACCCGGTGGTCTACATCAGCCGCAAATTGCTGCCCAGGGAGGTAGGGTATGCTGCTATTGAAAAAGATTGCCTGGCGTTGGTGTGGGCCCTCAAAAAGCTACAAGCCTACTTATATGGACACTCTTTTACTGTACTCACGGACAACAATCCCTTAGTTTGGCTCAACCGGGTTTCCTGGGACAATGGACGACTACTGCGGTGGAACCTGGCCCTACAGCCATTTAATTATACAATACAATATCGGCCAGGTAAACAGAATGGAAATGCTGATGGGTTGTCTCCGCAATCGGAGTTAACTACCTAGCCAGCAAGACAGCCCCAAGCCGACCCGTGTGGATCTAGCCGGGTCTGTCACTGTAAACAAAAAGGGGGAGCACTGTGACGGATCCTAGAGTCACCCTACCTACTTGGATGCACTTTAGGACATCACTATTTGTACCCCTCAGTTGATGTTGTCCAGTGACATAAAGCTCAGAGTTAAAATACTTTTATTTACTGTTTTCATACACTTTCTGCACACGGTCCACTTTCTGTGCACAATACACCTTTTTGCACATGGTCTACCTTTTGCACAATGTCCACCTCCTTTACACAATACACCTTTTGCACTTGGTTCGCATTTTGCACACGGTCCACTTTTTGTACACGGTTCACCTTTTGTACAATACACTAATTGTACATATGCTTCTCCTTTTTTGCACACAGTACAACTTCTGCACACCTCCACCTTTTGCACTCAAGGCACTGTATAGGGAGAGCTATTTTTATTGGATTATCTCCCAGACTCGCTGTCACCTGTATTGTCTTTACTGACCCTTCCCCCTGTGATGTCCTTCCTATAAAAGAAGACACTTGTTCCACAATAAAGAGTTCTGATTTTATACCTGAAGACTGGTGTTGCCTGGTTCTTTGGGTACAAGGATGCAATAATCTCTAGTTCTGCCTGGGGATATTGCCTGTGATATGCTGGGGCTTGTCATCCCAGGAGAAGTCACATTTGGCGGAGTCAGTCCGTCACAGAAACCAAATATTAAGTAGTAATTAGTGGTGTACCCCAAGGTTCTGTACTGGGCCCGCTGTTGTTTAATTTATTTATCAATGATATAGAGGATGGCATTAACAGCTCTGTTTCTATCTTTGCAGATGACACCAAGCTTTGTAGCACAGTACAGTCTATAGAGGATGTGCATAAGTTACAAGATGACTTGGATAGACTAAGTGTCTGGGCATCCACTTGGCAAATGAGGTTCAATGTGGATAAATGTAAAGTTGTGCATCTGGGTACAAATAACCTGCATGCGTCGTATGTCTTAGGGGGGATTAAACTGGCAGAGTCACTGGTAGAGAAGGATCTGGGTGTACTTGTAGATCACAAACTACAGAATAGCATGCAATGTCAGGCTGCTGCTTCCAAGGCCGGCAGGATATTGTCATGTATCAAAAGAGGCATGGACTCAAGGGGACAGGGACATAATACTCCCCCTTTATAAAGCATTGGTACGGCCTCACCTGGAATATGCTGTTCAGTTTTGGTCGCCTGTTCATAAAAGGGACACTGCGGAGTTGGAAAGGGTGCAGAGACGCGCGACTAAACTAATATGGGGCATGGAACATCTTAGCTATGAGGAGCGATTAAAGGAGTTACAATTGTTTAGTCTTGAGAAGAGACATTTAAGGGGGGATATGATAAACATATATAAGTATATAAATGGCCCACACAAAAAATATGGAGAAAAACTGTTCCAGCTTAAACCCCCCCAAAGGACAAGGGTGCACTCCCTCCGTCTTGAGAAGAAAAGGTTTAGTCTAAAGGGGTGACACGCCTTCTTTACCGTGAGGACTGTGAATTTATGGAACGGTCGACCTCAGGAACTGGTCACAGCAGGAACAATTAACAGCTTTAAAACGGGGTTAGATACATTCCTGGAACAAAATAACATTAATGCTTATGCAGAATTATAAAACGACATCCCTTCCCCTTATCCCCTTACACCCTTCACTTCAATGCCCTGGTTGGACTTGATGGACGTATGTCTTTTTTCAACCATACTAACTATGTAACTAAGTTAAGGGTGCCAATAATTTTGTCCAGCCCATTTTTGGAGTTTGGTGTGTCATTTTCTATAAAAATTTCAGGGGTGCCAACATTTACGGCCATGACTGTACTTTTTGTCCTTACATAGTCTAATGTGCTGACAACAAAATCACACAAAAATTATCAATGGAAATCAAATTTATGAACCCATGGAGGTCTAGATATGGAGTCACACTCAAAATCAAAGTGGGAAAACCACACTACAGACTGATCCAACTTTGATATAATGTCCTTAAAACAAGTCAAAATGAGGCTCAGTAGTGTGTGTGGCCTCCACGTGCCTGTATGAGGTGGCAGATGGTCTCCTGAGCGATGTCCTCCCAGACCTGGACTTAAGCATCCGCCAACTCCTGGACAGTCTGTGGTGCAACGTGGCATTGGTGGATGGAGCAAGACATGATGTCCCAGGTGTGCTCACTCGGATTCAGGTCTGGGGAATGGGCGGACCAGTCCATAGCATCAATGCCTTCCTCCATCAGGAACTGGTGACACACTCCACACTCTAGCATTGTCTTGCATTAGGAGGAACCCAGGGCCAACCGCACCAGCATTTGGTCTCACAAGGGGTCTGAGGATCTCATCTCTGTACCTAATGACAGTCAGGCTACCTCTGGCAAGCACATGGAGGGCTGTGCGCCCCCCCCCCCCAAAATAAATGACCCCCCACACACCATTACTGACCCACCGCCAAACCGGTCATGCTGGAGGATGTTGCAGGCAGCAGAATGTTCTCCACGACGTCTCCAGACTCACATATGCTCAGTGTGAACATGCTTTCATCTGTGAAGAGCACATGGCGCCAGTGGCAAATTTGCCAATCTTGGTGTTCTCTGGCAAGTTGGGCTGTAAGCACCATGCCCACCTGTGGACATCAGGCTCTCAAACCACCCTCATGGAGTCTATTTCTGACCATTTGAGTAGACACATGCACATTTGTGGCCTGCAGGAGGTCATTTTGCAGGGCTCTGGCAGTGCTCCTCCATGTACAATGGCGGAGGTAGTGATCTTTTCAGATTACAATGTTTATTCACCTGGTATCAATTTTTTTCCAAGCGTATACCTGGACAACAGAACGCTGCAAGCTAAAGCCTGCAAGCTGTATAGTAATTGGTAAGATGATGTTCTTAACACTTGCCAGCCCCCTATACTTTAGGGGGGGGGGGGGGGATAAAAAAAAAAAGAAAGCACAAAACTGTATTTGAATACTTCGGTTAATTAAACCCTAAGTGCCATAAAAGTCTCTCCTAAGATAGGGGAGGGGAGAGAGTAGTTTGCAGTAATAGTAAGCTGTGTTTTGTTTTGGTTTGCAAAGGCTGTAAGCCCCATAACTTTGCCAACCTGATGGGAGGGGGAGCACATTGCTCAGTCATAGGTGTTTGCTTCTCGCAAAAGGTCACAGAGCTGGAGGAAAGGTCAAACATGATGGGAGGGGGAAGAGTAAGATTTCCTCCACTGAATGGAAATTCTTTAATTCATGAAGTGAATTAAATAGTGATGAGTGGCAGGGGCCATATTCTAATTCGTGACATTTCGCAAATATATGGACAAATATTCATCCTATGTTCGCGAAATTCGCATATTCGGTTTTTTTCCCATGCGAAAATTCATAATGAAATTTTCATAGTGCACATGTGCAATTATATCTTTCACCTAAAAGAAGGGAGGGATCAGTGTCCAGTCTGGAAGTGCTGATATTCTTAAACACTAAAATAATCAAAACTCTACACAAACATCAAATTAATGAGGGTGAATATTCGAAATGCAAATTTATACCGTGAATATTGGCACTTCGCGATTTTTATATTTAGAATATGTGATATATATTCGTAATGATGAAAATTTGTTTTTTATTTGTTTGTTTTTTATGCTAATGTATCAGGAGTGCAATTTTTGATACTCCGGGCCTGTTGGTACCAGCTCTTCCCAGCACCCCTGTGGAGGTGGGTACCGGGGTAATAATTAGGGGTTTTTGTGGCCAACACTTAGCTCGGCTTAGTAATGGACTCAGTCTATAAGACAGCTTCCACTACTAAGCCTGTAAAGTAAATTAAAAAAACACCATGTTTAAAAAAATAAATTTATAAAAAAAAAAAAAATCCCCCAAAAGCCCTCGTTAACCATTTTATTAACATTAAACAAAAACTCTGGTCACCATAGTCCTCCGAATCTAAAGTAATCCACAGGATACACGGATCTGATGAAAGTTAAAAGTTCAAAAAAGTTTTAAAAAAAAGTGATAGTACAGAAAAAAGGGGAAAAAATTCAGTCTCAAAGTCTATATCTCAAATTTTTTTCAAAGCTGCAAATTGGTGTTCTGAAGTCATTTATTGTTTTTTGCTTGTGTGTGCTAAAAAAAAAAGTATAACAAAAAAATTGTATTAAAAAAGGAGATTTTTGTTTACTTACCGTAAAATCTCTTTCTTGGAGGATCCATTGGGGACACAGACCGAGGGTGTATGCTGCTGTCTCTAGGAGGTGTGACTGTTACGCCGAGCGCTCCGGGTCCCCGCTCCTCCCCGGAGCGCTCGCTACACTCTCGCTCCCGCAGCGCCCCGGTCAGATCCACTGACCGGGTGCGCTGCGATACCGCCTCCAGCCGGGATGCGATTCGCGATGCGGGTGGCGCCCGCTCGCGATGCGCACCCCGGCTCCCGTACCTGACTCGCTCTCCGTCGGTCCTGTCCCGGTGCGCGCGGCCCCGCTCCCTAGGGCGCGCGCGCGCCGGGTCTCTGCGATTTAAAGGGCCACTGCGCCGCTGATTGGCGCAGTGGTTCTAATCAGTGTGTTCACCTGTGCACTCCCTATGTATACCTCACTTCCCCTGCACTCCCCCGCCGGATCTTGTTGCCATTGTGCCAGTGAAAGCGTTCCCTTGTGTGTTCCTAGCCTGTGTTCCAGACCTCCTGCCGTTGCCCCTGACTACGATCCTTGCTGCCTGCCCCGACCTTCTGCTACGTCCGACCTTGCTTCTGTCTACTCCCTTGTACCGCGCCTATCTTCAGCAGTCAGAGAGGTTGAGCCGTTGCTAGTGGATACGACCTGGTCACTACCGCCGCAGCAAGACCATCCCGCTTTGCGGCGGGCTCTGGTGAATACCAGTAGTGACTTAGAACCGGTCCACTAGCACGGTCCACGCCAATCCCTCTCTGGCACAGAGGATCCACCTCCTGCCAGCCGGCATCGTGACAGTGACACTATGGTAATAAAAAAAGTCGTCTCCTCCCAGCACGATATACCCGCCTTCAGGCCCTGAGGTAATCAGTTTAAGTTCCAGAGCAATAGGAGAGGACCAACAGGTCAAAGGAAACGCGAACTGTCTGAGAACCAGAAGAGAAAAAAAAAACATATCTGAACACCCCCTCGGACAGAGAAACAAAGGAAACCCCAAAAAGGGCAGGAGCTGTGTCCCCCAATGGATCCTCCGAGAAAGAGATTTTACGATAAGTAAACAAAACTCTCCTTTTCTCTATCGGCTCCATTGGGGGACACAGACCGTGGGACGTACCAAAGCCATTCCTTGGGTGGGCAGATAAGCAACGCCTACAACACTTTACGGCCCAGACTAGCATCAGACGAAGGTATGAACTCGGTAGAACCTCGAGAAATTGTGCAAAGACGACCAGGTAGCCGCCCTGCAAATCTGCGAGGCCGAGGCTCTGTTCTGGAGAGCCCAGGATGCCCCAACAGAACGGGTAGAATGAGCCACAACCCTGAAAGGAGGAATCTTCCCCTTACAGCGAAGGCTTCCGAAATGGCGGACCGAATCCACCGAGAAATGGTGGCCTTGGAAGCAGATTGTCCCTTACGACGACCTTTTGTAAGGACGAAAAAGGAATCACACTGACTAAACAAAAAGTGATGGAGAGATAAGACCGAACAGCCCGAACTACATCCAGCTTGAGTAGTAAGCATTCCTTAGGATGAGAAGGAGCAGGACAAAAAGACGGGAGGACAATGTCCTCATTGAGATGAAAGGCCGAAACCACCTTAGGCAAAAAGGAAGGATCTGGCCGGAAAAACAACCTTGTCCTGGTGGATCACCAGAAACGGAGAACGGCAGGAGAGAGCTGCCAATTTAGACACCCTCCGGATGGAGGTGATAGCAACAAGAAACGCCACTTTCCAAGAAAGGAGGTGGAGAGACACCTCTCTAAGGGGCTCAAAGGGTGCACCCTGGAGGGCACTCAGAACCTGATTCAAGTCCCAAGGGGGAGAGGGTGACCGATAAGGAGGAACAGCATGCGCCACTCCTTGAAGGAAGGTCCGGACATGAGAATTAGAAGCCAGAGGCTCCTGGAAAAGAATAGCAAGGGCTGAAACCTGACCTTTAAGGGAACTGGGAGACAACCTCAGTTCCAAACCCGACTGCAAAAAGGAGAGAAGACGGGGAACCGAGAAGGTTACAGGGGATAAGTCATGAACTTCACACCAACGAAAATAAGACCGCCAAGTACGGTGGTAAATTTTTGACGAGGTGGGCTTACGAGACCTGAGCATGGTGTGAATGACTTGGGAAGAGAACCCGCGGGCCCTCAAAACCGCGGTCTCAACCGCCACGCCATCAAATGCAGCGACTGTAAATTGGGGTGGCAAAGAGAACCCTGAGTGGAGCGTCGTCCAGGAGCCTTACTACGTCGGCGTACCACGACCTTCGGGGCCAATCTGGAGCTACCAGAATGGCGGGGACGTCCTCTGTTTTGAGCTTCCTCAGAACCCTGGGAAGGAGAGCAAGGAGAGAAAACAGAATGGGCAGGGGAAACCCCGCCCAAGGAATCTAGAGCCAGGGGGTCCCGGGACTTCGACACAAATGAAAGAATCTTCCGATTGTGCCGGACATGAAAAGGTCTCCGTCTAGAATGCCCCAGAGGTCGCAGATCTGCGCGAAGACTACTGGATGTAGAGACCACTCGCTGGGGTCGGCTGAGGAAGTCGACTTCCCAGTGAGCACCCCTGGAAGGAACCGACGAAAAAGGCCGTAAAAATACGTTCCGTCCAGAGGAGAATCTTTGACACCTCGGCCATGCTGACGAACTGCGAGCGCCGCCGTGCAGACTGATGTCGAGGTGTTGTCCGGGAGCAGACAGGACGGAACAGAAGATAGGACTCCCAATGAAGAAGACAAAGAAGAATCGCCCCCAGGTCCAGAATGTCTATTGGAAGAAGGGCTTCCCGGAGAGACCAGAGGTCCTAAACCAACCAATCCCTGAACACACAGCCCCAGCCCGACAGAGTGGCATCTGTCGTGACTACCTGCCTGTGGAGGGAAGGAATGGTCACCCCTGAAGAAGGGGGGAACGGAGCCACCAGAGCAGAGACTGACGGATCCGACGAGGGAGAGCAACCTTGCGATCGAGAGACAGAGGAGATCTGTCCCATAGAGAGAGAGAATCGCCAGCTGAAGGGGACGGTAAAGAAAACTGTGCAACGGGTACGGACTCCATGGCCGCTACCATCCGACCCAATACTTCCATACGAATTCGGATGGAAACTGGGGCCTTGGCCCGAAGACAGCGGACTCCAGACAGGAGCGTCAGACGGTTGTCCGGCGGAAGACAAATCCGGCCAGAGACCGTGGAGTGAAGTCCCAGAGGATCAGAGACTGGGTGGGAGAGAGAACTGACTCGTCTCGGCTGAACATCTACCCGAAGCCATTTAGGGTCTGCAGAGTAAGATCCACAGTCTCTAGAGTCTGATGAGAGCCTTGATGAGAAAGTCGTCCATGTAAGGAATCACTGAGACTCCACACGACCGCAACAGGACTATCACTGGTGCAAGGATCATGGTAAAGACCCGATGAGCAGTGGCCAGACCAAAGGGTAGGGCTACAAATTGAAAAAGCCCCTCCGGAACCGGAAGGCGGAGGAACCGCAGATGGCCGGGAAATATAGGAATATGAAGGTAGGCATTCTTGATGTCCACCGAGGAAAGAAACTCCTCTTGTGCTCTGGATGCCACGGAAGTGGCAGAGAAGATGACGGTGAGAAGCTTGAGGTGGAATAAAAAACCTGAAAATATTCCCCTGCAGGAACTGGGACAATGACTCCCTGAGCAGGGACTAGAGGGCCTCCCGAGACTGCTTCCCGGAGAAGGAGACCGGGGTGTTCGGGACTTCCTGAATGTGCGTGGTCCCGATGTCTCGAAAAAGTAAGAGACGACCTCCCACCCGAGTAAAACCTGCGGGTGGTGGCTGCACTCCATGTGGAAGTGGGATTGCGGTTACCCGATTTGGTCAGAACGGTTGGTGTCAGACTTCCAAAACGAACGCGCCCGGAACGAGGGAGACCTCTTGTCCCGCGAAGGCGCATGCCGAGGCCCCTATTGGGGCCAAAGGTCCGAAAAGACCGAAAGGAAGAGGACTTCCCCTGGGAAGAAAAGCTAGCCTTATTTTAAGGCAACAAGTAACTTTTACCCCCCCCACAGAGATAATCTCGTCAAGGCGCTTGTCAAAGAGATGGGTACCAGTAAAAGGCAACTCGGTAAGAGACCTTTTGGAGGCGGCATCCGCATCCCACGCCCTAAGCCACATGGGGCGGCGGAGGGCCGTTAGGAGACCTACAGCAAAGGCAGCACAACGGACTGACCGCATGGAAGCTGTGCACAGAAGTCCCTAGCATTGGAGAACCAAAGCAAGATAGATCCTCCGGGAAGAAATCCCGCCAGGTGCTGTTGTGGTGCTCACTGAGTTGTGAGCACCACAACAAGAGGGCCTCGGACCCAGAGCCTGCTGCGTCCGAGGCAAACTCCGCTAAGGACTCCACCGTCTGGTCTGTCGAGTCCTTGAAGGCAGCTGCATCTGCCAGCGGCAGTGTAGTAGCCTAGAGAGGTGGGAAATTGGTGGAACCATTGAGAAAGGGGAAACCACCTTAGAGGCAAGCTCCTTGGCGAATGGGTAACGCACTTGAACCCTCTTCATTCCCGTGAACCTCTTGTCCGGATGTTTCCATGCAGATTCCAGAAGGATGTGAAGTCCAGCGTGAGAGCTGAACCCTTGAGGTGCTGTTTGAGCACGATGAAAGGATACTTCAGGAATAACATCCGAAGATCCTGGAAGGAGTCTCTTATGGCTGCAACCAAAGAGTTCACAGTTTCAACTATATCCGAGCGGTCCTCTGAGTCAGATGCCGATTCGGAAGCCTCATCCGCCAGTTCACCAGGAGAAAGAGAACGCGTGGAGGCAGCCCTGGAGGGGGGCGACGCTGACCGGGTACACGGCTCTGGCGTGGCAGAGCGGCGATTCCGGAAACGTCCTCTGGAGGAGCGACGTCTGTGACCAGATGACACGGGGAGGCTACCTGGAGACTCAATGTAAAAGTGAGACAAAAAAAACCTAGCATGCTTCGTAAGAGCGTGAGGCTTGTGGAAAAGAGGAGCGGGACCCACAAGAAGGCCGGTGCAGGGCAGACCTCTTCAAGGTAGACACCATGTCATGTGAGGCCTCAGCCACCATAAGGGGGACTTGAGTCAAGTCAGCCATATACTGGGGTAGGAAGAAAACCCAGGCTGAAGGGGAGTCCGAATCCACCGGAACTGTAACATCCGGGGAAGCTAGGGGGTCTGGGGGAGCAATGGAGCAGGCAGTCAGTGGGCATTTTAGGAATAATATGTCATACAGACAAAATAGAAGACTAGTAGTCAAGTTGTCAGTTTAGAGGAAGGAACAGAGTAGCGTCCCCTATGACAGTAAAGTGTTAACCCCTGAGAGAGATGTTCCCAGAGCAGGGGCACTGACCGATTGGCCCCCGCCACCTGGATTGCGTGCACAGCGCTGATTGGAGGGCGATTCGCGCCTCCAGTAATCTCCGAAAAGAACCACAGTAATGGCGCCCGCTCCTTGCCCCGGGCGCACATGTTAGCCGCATATGCGCCCGCGGGGAAGTGAGCGGGCGATACAAATATCCCCCGGCAGCCATCTGCTGCTGAAGTGAAAGTAGGACGGCGCTTCATGGGCCCGACAGTATCCTATTATCCACACACACCACTGCATAATAAGCGCCTCCAGAGAGTTCCGACCCCTGGGGGCAGAGCTATGTAGAAGTCGGGGACGAAGCAGTAATGGCGCACGCTCCCTGTCCCAAGCGCAGCAGCATATGCGCTCGGGGGAAATGAGCGGGCGGCGTGTACGCCGGCAGCAGCTGCCGGAGAAAATGAAAGTAAGCCGGCGCTCCGTGCGCTCGGCCAGTAAAGGCACCGCGGCTGTCAGCCGCATATAAGGCACTGTGGCTACAGCCGCATAGTAAAACACACTCACACACAGTGTAAGAAGAAAAAAAACACCTACACACAGTGTAATAAAAGAAATCATGCCCCCCAAAGATGCCACTGCTCGCCCCAGTACCAGCCAGCCAATAGAGAAAGTGATTTATTGGTTTTTGCTTACGTGAGCCAAATTTATCAACCCCCTGTGATAGTATCATAATGCGCAATACATAAGAAAAAAAAAAAAGCCAACAGATGTTGCTTACCAAAGCAACGATGATAAGTGTCCCCTCATATTAAGACCATCAGCTCTATGGCATGCTCAGAGCTGGAGACACATGATCAGTCATTCACTTCAACTGATCTGTTTACCTATATGAACAGCTCTTTAAAAAAGAACAAACAAAACAAGACACAGATGACCAGACAAACTGAATATACTTACACATTTTGGGGGACATTTATCAATGTAGGTGTGAGGTAGTAAAGATTTTACCTGTCTACGTGGTGTACTGTTTGCACAGTAGCTCAAAATTTACCAAAAAAGCTTATAATGGTATATATATATATGGAAGGGAGCTAAACCCAGAATTTCACATAACATAATGACGAAGCATAGATGGGCAGGGGGTTTAGGGATGCCCGATATGTATCGGTATTATGTGGCGTCAGTGGTTTCACAGATCAGGGATTGGTGGCAAGACAGGAGTAGGAAACAATGGGTAGAAATAGAAGAATATATTACGCAGAATGTGGGGCTGAAAAACTTTTTCGATTTTGGGATATAAAGATCCCACATCATTTATCCTCACTAACTAAAACTGGCCTAAACTGCTGGAGTATATTTCATGATAAAACGGGCAATAAAACACAGATATATAAAGAGCTCTCCTCATTAGCAATTATATCTCATATAACACAAGATATAAATTTACAACCATGGTTTAAAGGTGGGATTACAAAAATTGTTCATTTGTAGGACGATAGGAGGGGTCTTAAACGATTCTCAGATCTGTGTAAAGAATTCCGGTTGAGTAGCAAAGAGTATTTTACCTATCTACGTATATAACAATATCTTAATAAAATTAAGAAAAGGGATTTGACTTGCTTTAAGGAAGGGTTTACCTATTTAACATCTATAAACCCTATGGGCTTGAAGTTTCTTTATATGGCTATGGGGGATTGTATGAATTTCCAGTATATTGGTCCATATAGGCTATGGGAAGATGAGCTGGGAGGGGGAGTCACAGAAGAGCAGTGGATCAGAGCTTTAAAGTGTATCTGGGGGGTCATTAACATCTATATCGCTTATAGAGGCAGCTATGAAAACTCATCTTCGGTGGTATTATACACCACATTGACTTGTCCGGATGTATCCAAACTGTCCAAGTGACTGTTGGAGGAATTGTGGAGAATCCGTGACATTATTGCATATCTTGTGGGCTTGTCCTTGTGTTGTAGAATACTGGGAAGATATAGCAGAGCTGATATGTGAGGTTATTGAATATCCGGTGACACTATTGATGATAGGCGGAGAAAATTTGTCAAGAGCCCAAAGGAGCATAATGTGTATAATCCTTATCTTAGCAAAAATAGCTCTTACTAAAAACTGGAAATCAGAAGAAATTCCACTGATCTCTGAGATAGTAAATTCAATTAACCATACATATAAATTGGAAGAGATAATCACTATAGGAAAGGATCAAATAAAAACCTTTATTAAAAAATGGGGAAGCTGGAAAAGATATTATGAACTGAAATATAAGAGTACTCTCTGTGGCCTATGCACATATATAAATAAAACAATGATGGTATATATAAATGTTTAGACGGAGATCCTGACCAGGGAACATGTATAGGTGTTTCTCTTTTTCTTTTTTTTTTTAGGGGTAGGTTAGAGGATATAGGGTATCAGCGTTCAGAATCGTGCTTTTGTTTCTCTCTTTCTCCTCTATTTTTGTTTTGTTTTTTTCTTGTTATGAAATAGCATATGTATAAGGTAGAATTTATTATATTATTATGTTAAACATAATATTATTATGTTAAACAAAAAGGAAGAGAGGATGTTTGTGATTAGAGGAAAGATTCTGAACGTATGTTATGTTATATTATGCATTGATCAATAAATTCTTTGAAACAGAAAATTTACAAAAAAAACAAGGCACACGGGACCTGATAAATTTTGCACAATTATAGAAACCAGTGAGCTGCAGAGCTAGGTTTAACCCCTTAAGGACTGAGCCCTTTTTCACCTTAAGGACTCAGCCGTTTTTTGCAATTCTGACCACTCTCACTTTAAACATTAATAACTCTGGAATGCTTTTACTTATCATTCTGATTCCGAGATTGTTTTTTCGTAACATATTCTACTTTAACTTAGTGGTAAAATTTTATGGTAACTTGCATCCTTTCTTGGTGAAAAATCCCCAAATTTGATGAAAAAATTGAAAATTTTGCATTTTTCTAACTTTGAAGCTCTCTGCTTGTAAGGAAAATGGATATTCAAAATAAAAAATTTTTTGATTCACATATACAATATGTCTACTTTATATTGACATCATAAAATTTATGAATTTTTACTTTTGGAAGACCGGGAGGGCTTCAAAGTTCAGCAGCAATTTTCACATTTTTCACAAAAATTTCAAACTCGATATTTTTCAGGGACCAGTTCAGATTTGAAGAGGATTTGAAGGATCTTCATATTAGAAATACCCCATAAATGACCCCATTATAAAAACTACACCCCCCAAAGTATTCAAAATGACATTCAGTCAGTGTTTTAACCCTTTAGGTGTTTCACAGGAATAGCAGCAAAGTGAAGGAGAAAATTCAAAATCTTCATTTTTTACACTCGCATGTTCTTGTAGACCCACTTTTTGAATTTTTGCATGTTGTAAAAGGTGAAAAATTTTACTTGTATTTGTAGCCCAATTTTTCTCGAGTAAGCACATACCTCATATGTCTATGTAAAGTGTTCGGCGGGCGCAGTAGAGGGCTCAGAAGGGAAGGAGCGACAAGGGGATTTTGGAGAGAACATTTTTCTGAAATGGTTTTTGGGGGGCATGTCACCTTTAGGAAGCCCCTAGGGTGTCAAAACAGCAAAATAAAAACACATGGCATACCATTTTGGAAACTAGACCCCTTGAGGAACATAACAAGGAATTAAGTGAGCCTTAATACCCCACAGGTGTTTCACGACTTTTGCAAATGTAAAAAAAAAAAAAAAAATTACCTAAAATGCTTGGTTTCCCAAAAATTTTACATTTTTACAAAGGGTCAAAGCAAAAAATACCCCCCAAAATTTGAAGCCCAATTTATCCCAATTCAGAAAACATCCCATATGGGGGTGAAAAGTGCTCTGCTGGCGCACTACAGGTCTCAGAAGCGAAGTAGTCAAATTTGGCTTTTTGGAAGCAAATTTTGCTCTGGGGGCATGCTGCATTTGGAAGCCCCTATGGTGCCAGGACAGCAAAAAAAAAAACACATGGCATACCATTTTGGAAACTAGACCCCTTGGGGAATGTAACAAGGGGTAAAGTGAACCTTAATATCCCACAAGGGTTTCACGACTTTTGCATATGTAAAAAAAAAATAATAATTTTTACCTAAAATGCTTGGTTTCCCCAAAATTTCACATTTTTACAAAGGGTTAAAGCCGAAAATACCCCCCAAAATTTGAAGCCCAATTTCTCCCGATTCAGAAAACACCCCATATGGGGGTGAAAAGTGCTCTGCTGGCGCACTACAGGTCCCAGAAGAGGAGTAGTCACATTTGGCTTTTTGGAAGCAAATTTTGCTCTGGGGGCATGCCGCATTTAGGAAGCCCCTATGGTGCCAGGACAGCAAAAAAAAAAACACATGGCATACCATTTTGGAAACTAGACCCCTTGGGGAATGTAACAAGGGGTAAAGCGAACCTTAATACCCCACAGGTGATTCACGACTTTTGCATATGTAAAAAAAAAAATAATTTTTACCTAAAATGCTTGGTTTCCCCAAAATTTCACATTTTTACAAAGGGTTAAAGCAGAAAATACCCCCCAAAATTTGAAGCCCAATTTCTCCCGATTCAGAAAACACCCCATATGGGGGTGAAAAGTGCTCTGCTGGCGCACTACAGGTCCCAGAAGAGGAGTAGTCACATTTGGCTTTTTGGAAGCAAATTTTGCTCTGGGGGCATGCCGCATTTAGGAAGCCCCTATGGTGCCAGGACAGCAAAAAAAAAACACATGGCATACCATTTTGGAAACTAGACCCCTTGGGGAACATAACAGTGTTACAGTGAGTACTTACACCTCACAGTTTTTTTGAACAATGGGCCGTAAAAGTGAAAAATTTTATTTTTTTGCACTATATTGATAGTGTTAGCCCAAATATTTCATTTTCACATTGGGTAATAGGGCAAAAGGCCCCCAAAATTTGTAGAACAACTTTGTCTGAGAAAAAAAAATACCCCGTATGTGGATGTAAATTGCTCTGTGGACGCACTACAATGCTCAGAATAGAAGGAGGGAAATTTTGTTGAAATCGAAGTCGGGGGTCATGTGCATTTATAAAGCCCCCAACAGAAAAAAAAAAAACACGTGACACAATTTTAGAAACTACACCCCTCAATGAACGTAACAAGGGGTACAGTGGAAAATAACACCTCACAGGTTTTTTGAAAAATGGGCCATAAATTGAAAAATAAGATGTTTTTACACTAAAATGCTGGGGTTACCCAATTTTTAACATTTTCACATGGGGTAATATGAGGAATTGGGTTACAAATTTTTGAGGGCTTTTCCCCCTGACTATAAAAATACATCCACATATGGGGTAACGTGCTGGACGGGCGCACAACAAGGCTCAGAAGTCATAGAGGTCACTTTGTATTTGTGACCTATGGCATATCAGTAGCTGACGGTTACATACATTCCGAGGAAAATACAAAAATGAAACACCCAAATGTGACACCATTACAGAAAGTACCCACCCTGAGGAATGGGTATAGGGGTAAAGAGGACATTTTTAATGCACAGGTGTTTCCTAAATTTATTTTCCAGGAATGGATGAAGGGTAGCTTTTGAAAATTGCAATTTTCAACCTATACTCTGCTTCATCTTTCTGGGAACAACTAACATGTGACTCTGAATTGTCGCCTGGAAATACGACAGAGCTCAGCGAGAACTCTTCGCATTCGAGGCGGATGTTTGTTACGGACCTAACAGTTACATACATTTGGAGGAAAATACAAGAAAGGAACACCCACATGTGAGAATACTACAAACAGTACACCCCCTAGGGAAGGTGTATAGGGTGAAGTGGAGATTTGGAACAGACGGGTGTTCCCTTCATTTATTTTCCAGGAATGGATGAAGAGTACTATGGGGGAAGAAAATTGCAATTTTAGTACTGATATGCCAATTATTTTCCCAGAATGATGACCCAGAGTACAGCCAAAAGTAAAAATGATGCCCGCCCCAAACCCTATACTCTGAATCATCATTCTGGGAAGGGGATGTGTGGGGCCGTCCCTATTCTGTTACCTCAAATGCGCAACCCGCTCAGGTGGAGAGAGAGAGCGTTGCGCATTTGAGGCAACTGCAAACCTCCAATGCTGTTGACTCTGTGTACCATGACCCATTTTTTAGGGTGAAGGAAAAAAAAATATTGGAGTGTTGGGAAAAAGGTTTTTTTTTTTTGGGCGGGGGGGGGATAGGGTATTTTGGTATAAAATTTGGAAGTCAATGTACCCTGGACTGGTACATTGGAGCCGAATTCTGGGGAATGAAAATTAGGGCAAAGGATGGAAAATTTAGTACTCCATGGAAGTGTGATACTCCCTGAAGCATTCTATGCAGAGGCCCGGATTATCTGGGCAAGTGTCACACTGAATGGTGGTGTCCCTCCGTCTCCCCTTCCTGTAACACACTCTGCATTTCTTCTGGGTTCGTCCCGACCTTCTAGTGTTGGGGATCACACCAGGAAAGTGTTGGCCCGGGACGATTCGGGGACCTAAAGTTCCAGAGGTGCTCTGACCCGCTCCTTGGCGGTCACCAAAGATGAGGGCCTTTAGAACTACCTCTTGGAACTCCAGGTATGTCCCTGTGTTGCCAGCGTTCTGGTACAGTATAAAAGAGTTGTACATGGCAACCTGTACCATGTAGACCGCAACCTTTTTATACCATACACGTGTTTTCCGCATGGCATTATATGGCTTGAGGACTTGATCAGAAAGATCAACTCCCCCCATATACTGATTGTAGTCCAGAATACAATCAGGCTTGAGGACCGGTCCCGCGGTACCTCGCACAGGGACAGGGGTGCTGCCATTCCCATGAATTGTGGTGAGCATAAGGACATCCCTCTTGTCCTTATACCGGACCAACAACAGGTTCTCATGGGAAAAGGCACGGGACTCACCCCGGGGGATAGGAGCATGTAGGGGATGGGGCGGAAGGCCTCTTTGATTCTTCCGGACTGTCCCACAAGCGACCGTGGATCTGGCGGCGAGGGATGTGAAGAGAGGGATACTAGTATAAAAGTTATCCACATAAAGGTGGTAACCTTTATCTAGCAATGGGTGCAAAAGGCCCCAAACGATTTTCCCGCTAACACCCAGAGTGGGGGGACATTCTGGGGGTTCAAAACAGGAATCTCGTCCCTCATACACTATAAACTTGCAAGTGTACCCGGAGGTACTCTCGCAAAGTTTATACATCTTCACGCCATACCGCGCTCGCTTGGTCGGGATGTATTGCCGGAAGCTGAGTCTCCCCTTGAAGCTGATGAGCAACTCATCAATAGAGACCTCCCGCCCCGGGACATAGGCCTCCCAAAATCTGGCCCCGAAGTGATTGATGACCGGCCTGATTTTATACAGGCGGTCATACGCAGGATCAGTTCGGGGGGGACATGCCGCATTATCAGCATAATGCAAACATCTCCGAATGGCCTCGAACCGGGGACGTGTCATGGCCATACTGTAGAGGGGTGTCTGGTAAAAGACGTCCCCACTCCAATATTGCCTGACACAGGGTTTTTTAACTATACCCATATGCAGCGCGAGGCCCCAAAAGGTCCTCATTTCGGCTGCATCGACTGGAGTCCAGCCGCCGGGTCTAGCTAAAAATGAGCCCGGGTTAGCAGCGACGAACTGTTGGGCATACAGATTCGTCTGTGTAACCATCAAATTAACAAAGTGGTCACTGAAAAAATGACCGAAAAAGTCCTTTTCAGTGAACCCGACAATGTTAATTTTGATTCCTGAGTCGCCAACAAACTCAGGAATCACGGGCTCGTGGTCCGCTGGCTCAGCCCAGTCAAGTTCTCCGGTACGAGGTACCAGTGACCTTGGCAGGGGGGCTTCACTAGTATGAGCGCCAGGGGGACTCATACTAGCATGGGGCACAGGGTCAAGGGCAGAGGAGGTTTGCGGCACCGCACGGCGGCGTCTCCGCCGCCTTGGTGGCTCATCATCTGAACTAGATGATGATGAGGACGATGAAATAAGGAAGGTGGGGTCTTCATCGTCCTCTGAGCCGCTCTCGGTGTCGGAGGCAATTAGGTCATATGCCTCCTCCGCCGAGAACACTCTGCCGGGGGGGGGGGGGGGGGGGGGCAGTGGGGGGGGGGTGGTGTGTGTGTGTGTGTGTGTAAAAACTTTATTGGTGTATGTGCTGCGTGTGGTGTGGTGCGATATTACCTCCCTAACCCTCCCTAGCCTAACCTAACTAAACTAAACTAACCCGCCCTAACAGAAAGAAAAAAAATATAAAAAAGGGGACTTTTATTTTTTTTTAAAGTGAAAGGGGACTTCTAACGCAAAAAAAAGCCCTGCGCCAAAAAAAAGCGTTTATCTAATCAGTGGTGTGCGCACTGATTAGCGCTTGTGGCGGCAGGGGGCGCAGAAGTCAGTGGGGGGTCCGGCCACTCAGCCCAGAACAGTGGCTGGTGGCTTGTACACAGACCCCCACACAAAAAAAACGAAAAATAAAATAAAAAAAACGCTTAACCCCGAAAAAATGCACCCGCCTGAACCCCAAAAAAACGCTGATCAGTGATAAATCACCGACAGCGGTGGGACAGGCTGCACACACAGGTACGGTCCGTCCACACAGTACACGCCTGCTACTGGTGGCACGGAACACCTATGGGTGCAAAAAAATAACGCGGTAACCGAAAAAAGTGCCTTTACCACCAAAAAAAACGCTGATCAGTGATAAATCACTGACAGCGGTGAGGCACGCCGCACACACAGGTAAGGTCCGGCCACACAGTACACGCCTGCTACTGGGGGCACGGACCGCCTATGGGTGCAAAAACACGCTAGAAAACCCGAAAAAAAGCGCCGGCACCACAAAAAAAAAAACGCTGATCAGTACTACGGGACTGATCAGCGGCGGGTGGGCTTTAACAAATGGTGGCGGACCGCTCTTTTATAACTAAGAGGGTCCGCACACACGCTTAGAAAAAAAAAAAAAAAAAAAAAGATTTGCGCCCAAAAAAAACGCTGGCGGCAGACCGCAGCGACCCAGCAGGGCCGGGGTCACGCAGCTAAAGGTGCTACGGACCCACGGACACCCACTGAGGTACGCTGGAAAAAATAAAAAAATAAAAAAGACTTTTTTTTTTAACCCTAACCTGTCCCTACCTAATCTAAAGCTATCCCTGGGGATTTCTGTGCCAAGGGGCCACAGAAAGGGGGCAAGGGGCACTTTTTTTTTTTACTGAGGGGATGGTGGGCAGCACGGGGCTCCGTCCTGCACACCAGATCTCTCTGAAATGGCGGGCAGAACGGAGCAACATGCTCCTAGCCCACCAGATCCCCTCCCATTACATTGTGATTGGTATGGCCACTTTGGCCACCCAATCACAGCTGTACTGAGGGGGTGGCCACAATGCCAGCCCCCAGTACAGCATGGATGGTGATTGGTGGTGTATACTACACCACCAGTCACCATCTATATCCAGGTCACAGGGTCACACGTGACCCTGATAACCTAGAACCGCTGCAGAACGCCGGTTTGTAGTTACCGGCGTCCTGCAGCGATCGCCGGTATAGAAATCAGCAGACATCCGGCTCCGATCCCCGCCCGGCGAGCGGCGGGGAACGGAATCGCAGCGCATCGCTCGTCTGAATTGGCGAGCGATGCGCTGCGATCGCCGACATGGGGGGTCATCATGACCCCCCTAGGCGATATGCCGGGATGCCTGCTGAACGATTTCAGCAGGCATCCGGCTCCGGCGCCCCTCCGGCTAGCGGTGGGGGGCCGGGATATGACAGGACGTACTCAAACGTCCTGAGTCCTTAAGGACTCGGAAAAGGGGCCGTTTGAGTACGTCCTGCGTCCTTAAGGGGTTAAGCTTAGAGTTCTGGCATCTGACACTTTTGTACATGTCCTATTAGGTGGTGTAGGTTTGTGCGAAAACCCCAAAAAAACCATAAACACTTACATTTAATTTGCGCAAATAAATATAGCTCCACTGCAAAGTGGTGTAAAGTGCACAAACAGTAGACAACTGAAATTCTGCAAAAAAATAAATAAAAGCAATTGCGCAAATTTATAGGGACATTTAGAACATTGAAGTGGTGTAAAGCCAATGATTACTTTCCCCCTTAGCTTCCCTTTGTTCTGCAGCTTAGCACCAGATTCTTTTAGCTGTATTGCACAGCTTTTCACAATGGAGGCTGGGAGCTCCCCTGCAATGTTCCAGCTCTGGCCAGCTCAGTAATTAATATTCAAAACTATATATTATTGTATAACAGAGCGCTGGAGGATACTGTGGGTAATCGGCTCTGCTGCACAACTGCAGTACGTTTCCCTGTATGGCGTAGTAATAGTTACAAATGTAAAAAACAAATAAAAGTAGGAGTGTGCACTGAGAAAAACAATGCAGATAAGTGGTAAATAAGTTAGTAGGTGTATGAACCTACCTTATAGTTGCGATGTGTTATTGATGCTGAAAATAAATAATGATGAAAATAAACTAATTAAAATATCCTAATAAAAGACATTCAAGGTGTATAAATGATGGGAGTGATGCAATATAATACCTGGATGATGGATTATGCAACCGGTACAGTGTATGAAGAATTAAGAATATGAAGGATAATGATGTTACACGTGTGGGAAAGCGATTCTTTCCCTGATGGTGTGGGCTGATTTTTCAGGTACTGCAGCGCTGCAACTAGTAATAAAAATGCTCTTTAGCGGGTTACTATTGAGCATAAATGGTATCAAACTGACTGGTTCTATTCCAAAGGGTACCTGGAGTCTTCTGATGTCCGTGATCTTATTCCGGTAGGTATCACGATTTTCTTGGCGGGGCAGTGGGAGAACGCTCCAGCTAGTAGCATCTCAAAAACAGGGAAACATGCCAGATGGGCAAATTCACTTAATCGGGGATTGCATTATTTATTTTAAATCATAATTTTAAATATGAGGAAAATTTTTATAACCAGAAATGGGGAACTGCAATGCGGACAAGGTTCGCACCAAGTTATTCCAATCTTTACGTGGGCCTCTGGGAGGAGTCATCCATATTCCCGGAGGGGGAGCTTGGTGCGGACCTCGTCCTCTGGCGCAGATTTATCGACGATATCATTTTTATTTGGAAAGGAGGAGAGGACACTCTGGCTACTTTTTAACAGATATTAATAAAAATTCCTTTTTTTAAACTTCACAGCTAATTATAGCCAAACTTCAGTGCACTTCCTCGACCTCACCATATCTATTTTAAATAATCAGATATATAACTACTTACACCAAACCGACCGATAGCAATAGCTTTATCCGGATGGACAGTTGTCACCTCCCCATCTGGCTAACGAATATACCACGAAGCCAATTCCTAAGACTTCGCAGGAACTGTACGGATGTAGAGCAATATGATAAAGAAGCTGCATACTTAAGGAAAAAATTTACAGCCAAAGGATATGAAGAATCCTCACTAAAAACAGTACAAACATTGGTGCGGGAGACAGATAGGATACAACTAATATCTAAAACAAGACCCTCTACTAGATAAACAGGGGAAAATACGAATACAAAATAAACAAAGCCATGCACTTCAAAGAATAGTTAAACGCTACTGGCATATTCTACGTAGCGATAAAACCTTGGGAGACATCCTCCCTGAAGCGCCCTTATTTATTTATTTAAAAAAAAGTGTCCACTATTGGTAATCAAATAGCCTCTACCATTAAATCAAATAAAAACCAGGTAGGGAGAATACTATACATAAAATTTATAGCCATATCCTTTGTAAAACTAAAGGGGTTATTTATGCCATAATCTGTCCCTGTGATAAAACATATATAGGTAGAAGCAAGCGACAACTGGGAACAGAATTAGGGAGCATCTGTATAATATCCAACGAGGATATGATGGGCATCCCCTATCATTGCATTACAAACTTTTTCATAAACAATCAGCCGTAGGATCGCACTTCTTTGGTGTGAAGAGAATTGCCCCGCATTGGCGGGGGCAATTATATTGCACAACTATCCAGATCTGAAAGAAAATGTATTTTTAATTTAAATTGGCCCCTTTTGGACTGAATGAAGTTGAACTTTTTGGTTTCTTATCATAAATACCATAAAAATCAGAACACCTCTGTTCCAATAGAGCTGCAAGTTGTCCGCAATCTGTACAACATTCACCTGTTCCGGAGGTCAATAAAGGGTTAACTCCCAGACCGAACCCGGCCATAAATACCAGCTACACATCCATTCAGCTGATCCGATGAAGGAAGCCCACAGTACTTCTGAAAGGAGTCATCACTAAGCCCTGTGGACCCTACACGCTCCTATAGTGATTTCACTATCTACGGCCTATTCCATCTAGCCAGTGTGCGGCGTGGACGCGGTCTGGTTGAGACACTACCAGCCGAAGCGTTCTCCCACTGTCCCACCAAGAAGATAGTGATTAGAGATGAGCGAACTTACAGTAAAATCGATTCGTCACGAACTTCTCGGCTCGGCAGTTGATGACTTTTCCTGCATAAATTAGTTCAGCTTTCAGGTGCGCCGGTGGGCTGGAAAAGGTGGATACAGTCCTAGGAGACTCTTTCCTAGGAATGTATCCACCTTTTCCAGCCCATCAGAGCACCTGAAGGCTGAACTAACTGCCGAGCCGAGAAGTTCGTGACGAATCGAATTTACTGTAAGTTCGCTCATCTCTAATAGTGATACCTACCGGAATAAGATCACGGACATCAGAAGACTCCAGGTACCTTTTGGAAATAGAACCAGTCAGTTTGATACCATTTATGCTCAATAGTAACCCGCTAAAGAGCATTTTTTATTACTAGTTGCAGCGCTGCAGTACCTGAAAAATCAGCCCACTCAATCAGGGAAAGAATCACTTTCCCACACGTGTAACATTATCCTTCAGATTCTTTAGGAAACTGTACCGGTTGCATAATCCATCATCCAGGTATTATATTGCATCACTACCATCATTTATACACCTTGAATGTCTTTTATTAGGATATTTTAATTAGTTTATTTTCATTTATTTTCAGCAGTTTACATCATACGTCCATTCCATAATAGCATCAATAACACATCGCAACTATAAGGTAGGTTCATACACCTACTAACTTATTTACCACTTAACTGCATTGTTTTTCTCAGCGCACACTCCTTGTATTTGTTTACATTAACCCCTTAAGGACCAGGCCATTTTACACCTTAGGACCAGAGGTTTTTTGGACATCTGACCACTGTCACTTTAACCCCTTAAGGACCAGGCCATTTTACACCTTAGGACCAGAGCGTTTTTTGCACATCTGACCACTGTCACTTTAAACATTAATAGCTCTGGAATGCTTTTAGTTATCAATCTGATTCAGAGATTGTTTTTTCGTGACATATTCTACTTTAACATAGTGGTAAAATTTTGTGGTAACTTGCATCCTTTCTTGGTGAAAAATCCCAAAATTTGATGAAAAATTTGAAAATTTTGCATTTTTCTAACTTTGAAGCTTTCTGCTTGTAAGGAAAATGGATATTCCAAATAATTTTTTTTTTAATTCACATTTCCAATATGTCTACTTTATGTTTGCATCATAAAATTGACGTGTTTTTACTTTTGGAAGACACCAGAGGGCTTCAAAGTTCAGCAGCACTTTTCCAATTTTTCACAAAATTTTGAACCTCGCTTTTTTTCAGAGACCAGTTCAGGTTTGAAGTGGATTTGAAGGGTCTTCCCATTAGAAATACCCCACAAATGACCCCATTATAAAAACTACACCCCCCAAAGTATTCAAAATGACAATCAGTAAGTGTTTTAACCCTTTAGGTGTTTCACAGGAATAGAAGCAAAGTGAAGGAGAAAATTCACAATCTATTTTTTACACTCGCATGTTCTTGTAAACCCAATTTTTGAATTTTTACAAGGGGTAAAAGGAGAAAATGTATACTTATATTTGTAGCCCAATTTCTCTTGAGTAAGGACATACCTCATATGTCTATGTAAAGTGTTCGGCGGGCGCAGTAGAGGGCTCAGAAGCGAAGGAGCGACAAGGGGATTTTGGAGAGTACGTTTTTTAGAAAAGGTTTTTTGGGGGTCATGTAGCATTTAGGAAGCCCCTATGGTGCCAGAACAGCAAAAATAACCCACATGGCATACCATTTTGGAAAATAGACCCCTTGGGGAACGTAACAAGGAATAAAGTGAGCCCCACAGGTGTTTCACGACTTTTGCATATGTAAAAAAAAAAAAAAAAAAAAAAAAAAAGGTCACTAAAATGTGTGTTTCCCCCCAAATTTCACATTTTTGCAAGGGTTAATAGCAGAAAATACCCCCAAAATTTGTAACCCCATCTCTTCTGAGTATGGAGGCACCCCATAGGTTGACATGAAGTGCATTACGGGCGAACTACAATGCTCCGAAGAGAAGGAGCGATATTTGACTTTTTGAGAGCAAATTTTGCTTGGGGGGGCATGTCGCATTTAGGAAGCCCCTATGGTGCCAGAACAGCAAAATAAAAACATATGGCATACCATTTTGGAAACTAGACCCCTTGAGGAACGTAACAAGGAATAAAGTGAGCCTTAATACCCCACACGGGTTTCACGACTTTTGCATATGTAAAAAAAATATATATATTTTTTTCACTAAAATGTGTGTTTCCCCCCAAATTTCACATTTTTGCAAGGGTTAATAGCAGAAAATACCCCCCAAAATTTGTAACCCCATCTCTTCTGAGTATGGAGGTACCCCATAAGTGGACCTGAAGTGCACTACGGGCGAACTACAATGCTCAGAAGAGGAGGAGCACCATTGAGCTTTTGGAAAGAGAATTCGTTTGGAATGGTAGTCAGGGGCTATGTGCATTTACACAAGTGGCCTTCAATTCCGGTCAAATTTTCTCTTCAAAATCCCAATGGCGCTCCTTCTCTTCTGAGCATTGTAGTGCACCCATAGAGCACTTTACATCCACATATGGGGTATGCTCTTACTCAGAAGAAATTGGGTTACAAATTTTGGGGGGCTTTTTTTTATTTTCCCTTGTGAAAATGAAAAATTTAGGGTGACACCAGCATTTTAGTGAAAAAAAATTTTTTTTTTCATTTTCCCATCCAACTTTAATGAAAATTTGTCAAACACCTATGGGGTGTTCAGGCTCACTATACCACTTGTTACGTTCTGTGAGGGGTGTCATTTCCAAAATGGGGTCACATGTGGGTATTTATTGTTTTGTGTTTATGTCAGAACCACTGTAAAATCAGCCACCCCTGTGCAAATCACCAATTTAGGCCTCAAATGTACATGGTGCGCTCTCACTCCTGAGCCTTGTTGTGCGTCCGCAGAGCATTTTACGTCCACATCTGGGGTATCTTCGTACTCAGGAGAAATAGCGTTACAAATTTTGGGGCTCTTTTTTTTCCTTTTACTGCCCGTGAAAATAAAAAGTAAAGGACAACACCAGCATGTTAGTGTAAAAAAAAATTTTTTTTTACACTAACAGGCTGGTGTAGACCCCAACTTTTCATAAGGGGAGAAAGGGAAAAAAGCCCCCAGAATTAGTAGTACAATTTCTCCTGAGTACGGAGATACCCCATATGTGGCACTAAACTGTTTCCTTGAAATACGACAGGGCTCCGAAGTGAGAGAGCGCCATGCGCATTTGAGGACTAAATTAGGGATTACATAGGGGAATTCTACAAACAAGGTGCCTCCAGCTGTTGCTAAACTCCCAGCATGCCTGGACAGTCAGTGGCTGTCCGGAAATGCTGGGAGTTGTTGTTTTGCAACAGCTGGAGGCTCTGTTTTGGAAACACTGCCGTACAATACGTTTTTTATTTTTTATTAGGGGGACAGTGTAAGGGGGTGTATATGTAGTGTTTTACTCTTTATTATGTGTAAGTGTAGTGTTTTTAGGGTACATTCACACTGGCGGGTTTACAGTGAATTTACCGCTAGGAGTTTGCGCTGCAGTGAAAAATTTGCCACAGCCCAAACTTGAAGCAGAAAACTTACTGTAAACCCGCCAGTGTGAATGTACCCTGTACATTCACATGGGTGGGCAAACCTCCAGCTGTTTCAAAACTACAACTCCCAGCATGTACTGACAGACCGTGCATGCTGGGAGTTGTACTTTTGCAACAGCTGGAGGCACACTGGTTGGAAAACCTTCAGTTAGGTTCTGTTACCTAACTCAGTATTTTCCAACCAGTGTGCCTCCAGCTGTTGCAAAACTTCAACTCCCAGCATGCACTGATCGCCGAAAGGCATGCTGGGAGATGTAGTTATGCAACAGCTGGAGGGATCGCAACTACAACTCCCAGCATGCAGAGACAGCAGTTTGCTGTTTAGGCTTGCTGGGAGTTGCAGTTTTGCAACATCTGGAGAGCTATAGTTTAGAGACCACTGCACAGTGGTCTCCAAACTGTGGACCTCCAGATGTTGCAAAACTACAACTCCCAGCATGCCCAGACAGCAAACTGCTGTCTGGGCATGCTGGGAGTTGTAGTTTTGCAAGATCTGGAGGTGCACAGTAAAGAGATCACTTTGCAGTGGTCTCAAACTGTAGACATCCAGCTGTTGCAAAACTGCAACTCCCAGCAAGCCTAAACAGCTCTCTGGGCATGCTGGGAGTTGTAGTTTTGCAACATCTGGAGGGTTACAGTTTAGAGACCACTATAGCGGTCTCAGACTGTAGCCCTCCAGATGTTGCTAAGTAACTCACCGACTTCCGTTGGATCCAGGGAGCTGCGTCGCCGTCCTCTTCTTCAGCCGATCGTCACTCCGCTGCCGCCGCTGATCGTCGCTCCGCTGCCATCGCCGATGGGTAAGTGGATCTTCGGCGCCGTCCCTGTCGGTTTCCCCGTTCTGCCCCGCCTATTGTGGGTGGGCAGGACGGGAAAACTGAAAGTAAACCCCTCCGCCCCCAATCTGCTATTGGTGGTCGAGTCTAGACCACCAATAGCAGAGATAGGAGGGGTGGCAACACTGCCACCTCACTCCTATCGCTACAGGGGGATCGTGGGTGTCTAGGACACCCGCGATCCCCCTTCTATTCCGGGTCACCATAGACCCATATGACCCGGAATCGGCGCAAATCGCAAGTGTGAATTCACTTGCGATTTGCGCCGATCGCCGACATGGGGGAGGTCTAATGACACCCCTTGGGCATTTGCACGGGGTGCCTGCTGATAGATATCAGCAGTCACCCCGGTGCGATTCCCGCCCGGCGGGGACCGAAATTCCCATGGGCGTACAGGTACGCCCTTGGTCCTTAAATGGGCACTCATGAAATCTAAAAATTGATATGTTGTAGTACTTAAGTACTACAACATATCTCTAATATACTTTAATTTAAAAAAGTGATTTTAAACAAGTTTAAAATCACTTTTAAATTCGGCCACTAGGGGGTCGCCCTCCTAGTGGCCGAATGCATTCTGCAGTGACGTCACTACTGGATTTCGACTCATTTCAGCCTGGCAATGAGTCGAAATCCAGTCACTGCGGTGCTCGCTCGCGCCTGTCAGACAGGCGAGAGCGAGCACGCTGATGGCTGGGGCTGCGCGCATCGGCCAGCTCCACTGGCCTCGCCCGCCCCCGTTACCCTGTCCGGAGGCCGTTACCCTGTCCGGAGGCAGCTCATTGATCCTCCGGTAAGTCTTCACTACTGGAGGAATGGGGTGGGGGAAGCGGGGTTTGGGGGAGCGCCGCCGCTCAGCACTAGAGGTATGGGGTGGGGAGCGGGGTTCGGGAGAGCGCCGCCGCTGCTCCCAAAGTAGCACTGCTGCGCTAATAAAGTTATTTTCACCACAGGGTGCCTCCAGCTGTTTCACCACTACAACTCCCAGAATGCCCTGACAGCCAGTAGATGTATAGTGAGCTAAGGGCGGAAGTGCCGGCCCCAGCAGGCATCAGTGATGTGGTGCCTGCTGGGGAAGTCTGCCTGGTAGTGAGCACACTACCAGGCAGACAAAAAGGGATTTTAATATAGTTTAAAAAAAATGTAAAGGGAGGGGGTTAGGGAGAGATTGGCAATAGGCAGGGACAGAAAAAAAAAGAAAATATGGATGGTGGGAGCTACCCTTTAAGTACCAGGGAGCAAAGGCGTACCTGTACACCCTTGGTCCTTAAGGGGTTAAACATTAATAACTCTGGAATGCTTTTAGTTATCATTCTGATTCAGAGATTGTTTTTTCGTGACATATTCTACTTTAACATGGTGGTAAATTTTTGTGGTAACTTGCATCCTTTCTTGGTGAAAAATCCCAAAATTTGATGAAAAAAATTGAAAATTTTGCATTTTTCTAACTTTGAAGCTCTTTGCTTATAAGGAAAATGGATATTTCAAATAAATTTTTTTGGATTCACATTTCCAACATGTCTACTTTATGTTTGCATCAAGTTTTTACTTTTGGAAGACACCAGCAGCAATTTTCCAATTTTTCACAAAATTTTCAAACTCACTATTTTTCAGGGACCAGTTCAGGTTTGAAGTGGATTTGAAGGGTCTTCATATTAGAAATACCCCATAAAAGACCCCATTATAAAACCTGCACCTCCCCCCCAAAGTATTCAAAATAACAGTCAGTGTTTTAACCCTTTAGGTGTTTCACAGGAATAGCAGCAAAGTGAATGAGAAAATTCACAATCTTCATTTTTTACACTTGCATGTTCTTGTAGACCCAATTTTTTAATTTTTACAAGGGGTAAAAGGAGAAAATGTATACTTGTTTTTGTAGCCCAATTTCTCTCGAGTAAGCACATACCTCATGTCTATGTAAAGTGTTCAGCAGGCACAGTAGAGGGCTCAGAAGCAACAAGTGGATTTTGGAGAGTACGTTTTTCTGAAACTTTTTTTTGGGGGGGGGGGGGGTGGGGGTTGGGCGCATGTTGCATTTAGGAAGCCCCTATGGTGCCAGAACAGCAAAAAAAAAAAAAAACACACCACATGGCATACCATTTTGGAAACTAGACCCCTTGAGGAACGTAACAAGGAATTAGTGAGCCTTAATACCCCACAGGTGTTTCGCGACTTCTTCATATGCAAAAAAAAAAAAAAATTCACTAAAATGTGTTGGGAATCACTGGCATAGAATACCCCTAACGAGGTGCCTCCAGCTGTTGCTTAACTCCCAGCATGCCTGGACAGTCAGTGGCTGTCCAGAAATGCTGGGAGTTTTGCAACAGCTGGAGGCTCCGTTTTGGAAACACTGCCATACAATACTTTTTTTTTTTATTTGGGGGGGGAACAGTGTAAGGGGGTGTATATGTAGTGTTTTACTCTTTACACTACACTACCACATAGTGTTTTTAGGGTACATTCACACTGGTGGAGGTTTACAGCGAGTTCCCTGCTAGGAATTTGCACTGCGGCGAAAAATTTGCCGCAGCTCATACCTGAAGCAGAAAACTTACTGTAAGCCTGCCTGTGTGAATGTACCCTGTACCTCCAGCTGTTTCAAAACTACAACTTCCAGCATGTACTGAGACCATGCAGGCTTGGAGTTGTACTTTTGCAACAGCTGGAGGCACACTGTTTGGAAAACCTTCAGTTCCAACCAGTGTGCCTCCAGCTGTTGCAAAAGTACAACTCCCAGCATGTACTGATCACTGAAGGGCATGCTGGGAGATGTAGTTATGCAACAGTTGGAGGGATCGAAACTACAACTCCCAGCATGCTGGGATTTGCAGTTTTGCAAGATCTGGAGAGCTACAGTACAGACCACTGCAAACTGTGGCCCTCCAGATGCTGCAAAACTACAAATCCCAGCTTGCCCAGACAGCAAACAGTTGTGTGAGCATGCTAGGAGTTGTAGTTTTGCAAGATGTGGAGGGCTATAGTTCAGAGACTACCATATAGTGGTTTCAAACTGTAGCCCTCCAGCTGTTGCAAAACTATAACTCCTAGCATGCCCAAACAGCTGTCTGGGCATGCTGGGAGTTGTAGTTTTGCAACATCTGGAGTGCTACAGTATAGACACGACTATATAGTGGTCTCGGACTGCAGATGTTGCTAGGCAACTTACCGGCTTCCGTCGGATCCAGGGAGCCTGCTGCACGACATCGCCGCCCGCCGATCTCCGACACCGATAGTCGCCCGCAGCCTCCGCAAATGGGTAAGTGGACTCCGGCGCCGGTCCTCACGTAGTTTCCCCGTCTGGCCGCGCCTATTGTGGGTGGGCAGGAAGGGGAAAACGAAAGTTAACCCCCCCGCCCCCGATCTGCTATTGGTGGTCCTCACTCCTATCTCTTCAGGGGGTTGTGGGCGTCTTAGACACCCGCGATCCCCCTTATATTCCGGGTCACCATATAGACCCGTAATGACCCGGAATTGCGCAAATCGCAAGTGTGAAATTCCCACGGACGTATGAGTACGTGCCTGGTCCTTAAGTACCAGGGTGCAGGGACGTACTCATACGTGCCTGGTCCTTAAGAGGTTAATATTCAAAACTATTTACTCACATCCCTAGGATAAGAGAGCCTGTGCTCTGCTCTGAGCGCAGGCGCCTGCAGGCTCTCCTGTCCTAGAGACACTAGTGAATAGTTCTGAATATTCATTGCTGGGGAAGGCCAGAGCGGAAATACTGGTGAAGGGGGCGCTCCCCACTTCCATTTGGCAAAGCTGTACAATACCAACTAGAATAATAGATACATTTTTTGCAGATACTTCATTAACTAAAGTAACCTCAATTTAATTGCGTATTGGATTTGGTGCAGGTGAACAGCCTTTGTTTCATATGAGAGAAATTCTGCCCACGTTTCAACATTAAAGCATGATATACAGCCAACTTATTCCCTTAAGGATGCATTCCCACTACACACAGGGCTTTCCGGCAGCAGCGTTATGCGTGTAGTGAGTTTCAGAGGCGGGCTGTGTGCCAGTGTGACTGACACCCGGCTCCGCCTCCAAAACTCACTGCACAATGCTGCTGCCGGAATGCCCTGTGTATGGTGAACGAGGAATACACAGCGTGTTTCCTGCTGCTGCCGCAAATTTTGCACAGCGTGAAATACGCTTCGTATTATGCCAGGTTGGAACGCACCCTTAAAAACCTCATGCATGCTTGATACATGAAACTCCTGGTACACCAAGAACATTATTAACATTTGTAACAAAGTCAAGGACTTAAGCTTTTTCATCTGTCACATCAAAGACCAAAAATTAATATTCTATATGTAACACCAGGGAGCACATTGCCAACAATTACTAGTGTTCACTGATAGTTTATCCAGCCACCAGAAGGCAATGCATCTGTATTATGTGGAAGTTAGGTTTATCTTAGCACCCGTCTGTGACAGGCGATTTATGAGAGATTTATTGGATCATAAAAAAAAAATCTACTAAATATACTGTACATTCGCTCAGTTTTTTTTTTTATTTTATTAAGAAATAAAAAAAGGCTGGTAAACATTAAAGTGACAACTTTGGCATATCGTAATTCAGATAGCTCAATAAGTGGTAACTATATCTTTAGGGCCATTTTAAATCCAGTCACATTTTCTAATGCCATTAGGAAGTGCATTAAATGTCTTATTAACCATTCTCTCTATTTTTCAGTAACCATGCAAACACTACAGATGCAAGTCAAACTTCACTGCTGTGGAAGACATGAGCAATACACTGGTACAGATTATAGTTGTAGGAAATTGAACACAACAGTTAAAATAATGGCTTTAATTTCAGTTAAAGAATACAGTACGGGAAAATGTGCTTCAATTAAATATACATCAAACCAGTGATGTTGGCAAAGTTTGGGAGTTTAGGAGATATTTCATTGAAAATGGCTATACAATTGTGGACATGACTTTAAAAGAATATCCCTTTAAAACAAGTAAAAAAAAAAAATTCTTCACAGTGGTTTGTATAAACAATAGGCAAATTCTAGCAGTGACATTCCTTCTCTCACCAGCCATTGCGTGCCCTCTGTACTAAAGTAGTAAACAAGCATTTACAGTTAATATGAATTGTACAAAGCTACATGGATTAAAGAGAACAGGAGTGTACAGTAACACTGGCATAAAGTAAACCAATTTGGGAGCAAAACAGTAGGTGCTTTCAGACTGAAAAGAAAAATAGTGAGCGCTGTAGCAAATACAATTAAAAAGGGAAGCAAAACAAATAAAGTTGTGAAAAGGAGCCACCAACATCTAGATGGATGGAGCGGACCAGTACACATTACACAATTTGAAATAAAAAAGTGATTATATACTATAATACAAGTCCAAGGAGAGAAGGACACTCATTTCTTTGCCTGCTTTGTGATCATGCCTCGAGGTGGCGTTACAGGTCTGCTTGCATTGGGCTTCTTTTTCTCTGCAGGTTTTAGAATCTGACAATATATAATAGGAACAAACGTTAACCCAAGAAGGTAAAAACAGCAAAATTCAAATACAAAATTTTAATACTGAATTCTGATGCTATAAGAATATATATTTTTATTTAACCTCTTAAGGACTCAGGGTGTACCTATATGCCCTGAGCCCGGTCCTGGTGTGAAAAACTGGGTCACGCCTTGACCCTGCAACGGTCCCGGCTGCTAACAATAGCTGGGACCCTAGGCTAACAGCGCAGGGCACAGATCGTTGTGCCGTGCACTGTTAACCTTTCAGACGCGGCGATCGCCACGTCTGAAAACTAAAGTAAACGCTTCCCGGCAGCTCAGTCGGACTGATCGGGACATCGCGATAAAATCGCGATGTTCCGATCAGCTGGGACGCAGGCGGAGGTCTCCTTACCTCTCTCCGCAGTGTCCGATCGGGGTTTGATTGCTACAGGCTTGAGCAATCGAGCCCCTATCTCGCTGATCCTTGCAAAGCTATGGCTTTGCAGGGATCAGCATAGGAGTTCAGTGTGTGCATAGGTGTTCACTGAAAGTTTTTTTTTTTAAAAGTTAAAGGAAATCTGTCATCAGAATCACCCGCACTAAACCTGTTACACAGGCTTGTAGTGCGGGTGATCCTGATTAAAACGCTCCTTACCTGGTTAAAAATGGTTCAGCGCTTCTTAAGATCTTTATTTTTAGCTTTCTGTTATTCCCTGGCTTGGGACTCAGTGGGAGGTGTTATCATCTGGGACTCGGCCACACATCATTCTAGCTGGGCGGAGCTGCCGCCCGGCTCATGAATATTCATGAACTTATCCTCGTAATCTAACTCCTTTTTCTAGGTCTGGTGGGGAGGGCCGCGAGGATAAGTTCATGAATATTCATGAGCCGGGCGGCAGCTCCGCCCAGCTAGAATGATGTGTGGCCGAGTCCCAGATTATAACACCTCCCACTGAGTCCCAAGCCAGGGAATAACAGAAAGCTAAAAATAAAGATCTTAAGAAGCGCTGAACCATTTTTAACCAGGTAAGGAGCGTTTTAATCAGGATCACCCGCACTACAAGCCTGTGTAACAGGTTTAGTGCGGGTGATTCTGATGACAGATTTCCTTTAAGGTCATTTAACCCCTTCACTAATAAAAGTTTTAGTCACCCCCCCTTTTCCCATAAAAAAACTAATAAAAATTAACATATGCAGTATCGCCGAGTGCGTAAATGTCCAAACTATAAAATTCCAAAGTCCAAAATAGTGTATTTTGGTCACTTTATATATCAAAAAAAATAAATTAAAAGCGATCAAAAAGTCCGATCAACACAAAAATGGTACCGATAAAAACTTTAGAACACGGCGCAAAAAATGAGTCCTCATAACGGCCCGTATGCGGAAAAATAAAGTTATAGGGGTTAGAAGATTACTTTTAAACATATACATTTTCCTGCATGTAGTTAGGATTTTTTTCAGAAGCGGGACAAAATCAAACCTATATAAGTAGGGTATCATTTTAATCGTATGGACCTACAGAATAATGATAAGGTGTAATTTGGACCAAAAAATGCACTGTGTAGAAACGGAAGTCCCCAAAATTTACAAAATGAAATTTTTTTGCAATGATTTTTTCCGTTTCGCCGTGGATTTTTTGGTAAAATGACTAATGTCACTGCAAAGTAATAAGCCATGTCACTGCATAAGTAATAATGGCACAAAAAATAAGCCATCATATGGATTTTTAGGTGCAAAATTTAAAGTTATGATTTTTAGAAGAAGGTGATGAGGGAAAAATGAAAATGCAAAAAACAGAAAACGCTGAGTCCTTAAGGAGAAATATATACACACATACACACACACATATACATATATATATATACATATATACACACACATATACATATATACACACACATATACACACACATATACATATATACACACACATATACACACACACACACATATATATATATATATATATACACACACACACACACACACACACACACACACACCACAGCAGGGACAGAAAACCAGAGCTGTTTTACAGTTTACGCAACTCCCATTAAGAGGACATTCACACATACAGGATCCTGCGCAGATTTGAAGCGCAGGATTTTTAACTGCCGATTTAAAGCTGTACTCAGCCATTTAGTTTACATTGAAACCTGCAGCAGAAAATCCTGCACATCAAATCTGCGTACGTGTGAATGTACCCTAAAGGAGATCTGAAGTGGTAAATAACTTATGCCCTATCCACAGGATAGGGGATAAGTGTTTGATCGCAGGGGTCCAACTGCAGACACACGGGGACCCGGCACTGCACAGCTAGCACCCGTGTCAACTTCACTAAGGTCGACAGACACGCCCCCTCCATTCAGCTCTATGGGAGAGGCAATGCTGCACTAACATTGCATCTCCACCTCTCCCAGAGAGATATATGGAGGGAGCATGTCTGCCACGGTGTAATGGGGAGAGCCGCAGCAGAGCCAGGGCCCTGTAGAGGAGATCGCAGGAGGTCCAACGGCTGGGACCCCCTTGCGATCAAACACTTATCCCCTATCCTGCAGATTTCCTTTAATAGGAGTTGCATAAACAGCAGATCCAAGAGCTATGCCGTCTTGGAACCTGAGGTTCTATCCTATTCACGCCACTAACATTAACCCCCATTAACATTTGCGGGATTTATGTGCACTGCATTAAAAAAAGCTTCTCTGCTATTACATATTATCACAGCCATTGCAAGAAGGCCAAACAGGTCGAGGTGGCCCTTGCTATAGACACAGGTACAGGTCTTTGACAACCAATTTGTAGCACAAGTTTCTCCCACGTAAAAAGAGTGCAACTTTAACTCAAATTGGAAATGTTGTACTTGGCTTGTTTTCAGGTGCAAAAAGGTGTTTACGTACCTGGAAGGAGCACATTAAGGTTTCATCTACACTCATCATTGCCCCGGCATTGTCGAATTCTCCACAATAGTTTGGTGCAGAGAAAAGTGTCACCAATTGTCTTTTTGCAAAAAACTCATATCCATCTTCAACAACCTGGTTACCCAAAAAACAAATAAACCACATTAGTTCATATAAAGTTAACACAGAATCCTAGAAGTGTTCCATTTCCAAAAGTGGAACAGCTCACTGGCCTAGCCAAGGGGGGCAGGGTTGGAATATTCTTGTCCTACTGCAGACAATGGTTGAGTGCAAATTGAGGCAGGAAGCACTGGGATATTTTAGTGCTGATGTGGAAACTTAAAGAGGTCCTTTAAGTTTCCATATCAATACTAAAAAACATTTGGCATATCAAGAGTTTATTGGCTCAGTGCCCACTGATCAGGAGAATGAATGGGAGAAGCACATTTCACCCACTAGCCTGGGTCCCCCCTTCTGCCTGGGCTCCTTACATCACCAGCCGAGGCAGGGGATTGCTGCGGCCGGTAATACGCTGAGCGCAGTATGAGTCACCATCCCCAGGAAGCAGACCAGCAGCAGAGGACAGAGACATAGATATCAGCACAACAGGGGAACAAAGGAAGGGGAGTTAAACTTTTTTTGCAGCCTGGGCACTGGGTAAATGAAAATGTCCCCACTGTTCTCCTTTAATGGGGCCGTAGGAGTACGAATGTTGAGGAGTCAAGCGTGCTATTGAGTGCATCTTCCTGCTAGTTCTCTAATCATAGCTCATGCTCCCCACTAATCATAACTTTTCACAAGACATGTCAAAAAAGTTTAACTGAAATGACAGGGACTGTTTAAAGTGTTGTACAGGACTACAGAGCAAAGTCACTAACAACTAGCCTGTGCAGAGACCACCATGTAAACATAAAATACCTTTTCTAGTTTGATTAAAATCCTGTTCACACAAAAAAAAAAAAAAAAAAAAAAAGATTGCTATGGTTTTGCCCATAGCAAACATCAGCTTTTTTTTTACCAAAGCTAGTTAACAAAACTTGAGCTGTGAGTAGTAGTTTATAGGTAAAACAAACTTTTGGCTTAAGAAAAAAAAATTTTTTTACATCTGGGCCAATAAAAGCAGATACAAACACTACATACCTGATGAGCTCGACAAATGAGATCCAAATCATGTTTGTGAAGAAATTTTGCCACAACTTCAGCTCCAAATGTGAAGGATACACCTCTATCATTTTCACCCCAACCTAACACATCTTTATCAGGATCAGACCAAAGCAAATCACACAACAGGCCCTGATCCGGAACATCAGTAGGGCGCATAATTCTCCTAATTTGCTCCATTGATTGAAGATCTGGAGATAAACCTGTTCAAAGAGCAATTTGTTAGTCCAGGACTCACCATGTTAATACACTATCTGCATGACAATTAGAGGCCTTGTACACAGTTTTGCTGTACTGAACAGTAACAAGCTGCACTTCAGCATAGCTGGAAGTAAAAAAAAAAAAAAAAAAAATATGATAAATCATAATTATAATGCCAGCAAGTTGTGAAAGACAGGTTTACAATCCAGTAAACTAAAATTGTTGTAGTTTTTTGCTATAAAAAAAAAAAAAGGTTATGTTCACACATGCGTATTGTGCTGCAGATTTTCATAGACTTGCCATTAGAAAATCTGAAAATCTGTTTAAAGAATAAGCCTTTAGGGCGTGTACACACAAGTGGATTTAGTTTTTTTTCACGATGTTGCACTGACCGACAAGCAGCTCAGAAAGCCGACAAGGGGGCATGTTCTTTGCTTTTCATATGCCCCCAGAAAGGCTTTTCTACAGTTTTGATGCAGCTACTTCCCATATTAAAAGTGGTCAACTTAAAAGTTCGTTGGCTGAAGCTTAACGCCTTAAGGACACAGGGAGGAAGTGTACACCCTGGTGTGTTGGTACTCAATAGGGGTACACCAGGAAAATTTATATTCAACTATACTATTCATTAGTTATGAAGAGTCGTATTGATTATGGGCAAATCACACCAGTTTTTGTTTCAGGCAGATAAACATGGGACAAAACGTTGGTTCATTAAGCCTCTTAATGAAAAAAAGGCAAGAAACACAAAACTGCTTTGTACTGAAGGTCGAAACAATAGGCTGGTCCTATAAGGTTGATATAGAACAGACTCCAGGTGATGCACAGTTATACAGCCTCAGGCTACGTTCAAACAGCAGAACACTGTGGGCCCAAGCATAACATGCAAGTGCTAGAAAATGCACCAAATCCATAGATTGCAATTGATTTGTCAGGAACCTCGTGGCTCTGTGGTTGCTGACTTTAGCCTGCATAAATTATTTAAGCTTTCAGGTGCACCGGTGGGCTGGAAAAGGTAGATACAGTCCTAGGAGAGAGTCTCCAGCCCACCGGAGCAACTGAAAGCTGAGCTCATTTATGCAGGATAAAGTCAGCAACTACAGAGCCGCGAGGTTCGAGACAAATCAAATTACTGTAACTACGCTCATCTCTAATTGCAATGCATTTCTGAGTGTATTCTGCGGAAAGAATGGATATTTCAAAGGCCAGAATCAGAATTTCTGTGGAAGATTCTTCCCCTGCAGAAATTCTGCCGAATGCATGGTGCAGCAGAACAAAAGCAAAGGAATTCTGCTGCAATGGCAATTCAGAGCTTAAATTTTTATTGTGCCAGATTATACTCAGAAGTTCCTATATGTGAACAATGCCTACGAGTGGGCTTTACATTTTGCATAACTTACCTCCATGACAGCAAAAAATCTTCTCATCTACTATTGCCGCTATTGGCAAGCAATTAAAGCAGTCTGTAAAGGTTTTCCATAATTTAATATTATACCTTCGTTTACCTACAGAGAAATTTTAAAAGATTATTTTCATATAGCAACAGGTGGCAATTTCAGAGAGCCCAACTGATCATTCAGCAGCATTTCTCTTACCATTTCATACTGAAAAAGCATGAGGCAAACTCTAATTTAGCCATCTGTTTCGAAAGAACTGCAGAAATCCAGACTAATAGCATCACATACCTTTTACATATGTCCACAGCATGCACACATACTTACATTCATCATAAAATCCATAGATTCTGTTAATGCTGGCACACTCGTGATTTCCTCGAAGGAGGAAAAAATTCTCTGGATATTTTATCTTATATGCCAAAAGGAGACAAATAGTTTCCAAGGACTGTTTCCCTCGATCCACATAGTCACCAAGAAATAGGTAGTTGCTTTCAGGAGGAAATCCACCATATTCAAAGAGCCGCAGCAAATCGTAGTACTGCCCATGAATATCACCTACAAAGATTAATTTGTATAAACAAGTCTGTCCGTGCACAAGTGAGCAATTATATATAAAAAAAAATAAAAAGGTTGTACAGCAAGAATCTTTCATAGGCTCAGAATGACAAACACACACACACACCAATGAGAATGACTAACTCAGCGGTTGAATTGTGCCCATAACCGCGTATGAGGGCACGCCTGAAGAGGGCATGCCCTATGATGAATTGATAAGGGAGGGTTGGGAGGGTTCCGCAAACGTCACATACGCCCCGCCTACATGATACAGGGACATTTTATACTCCCTCCCCTAACATAACTCCACCTAGAGGTGCGAGGGGAGTGGGAATTCCCGCCCCCTCACACAAATTCAGCCTGATAGGCTTCCCAAAAATTGTTCCATCTGCTTCTGACTAATAGGCTACATTGCTAGTATGCAAATACATCCCTATCTGCAAATGCTGCGTGAAACCTCCTGCCTCTATCACACAAAGGAGCCTGTAATAGTATGCTGCAGTAGTGCAGCGTATTATGCCCGTTTGTGTTATGTTCACAAGGCAGCAGGGTTCACACTAGGGATCGACCGATATCGTTTTTAGGGCCGATACCGATAATCTGTGGAGGTTAGGGCCGATAACTTATACCAATATTCCGGTATACATTATCGGCTATTTATCCCCCTGCGACACCGCTGCAGATCATTTATTTAAAGCAGGCGCTTTAAATCAATGAACTGCAGCGGCTTTTGCGGTGCCATAGACCGCGACCTGCTTCTCTCCCCCTGCCAGTCCGGGGGTCCTGAGTCCTATTGTCACCACAGCGCGCCCCCCCACCGCCACCACACCGCTCCACTCCGTGCCCCCTACCGCACCGCCCCGGCCCCATTGCCTCCCCCATCCCAGGTTTTATAATTACCTGTTCCCAGGGTCCACTCTACATCTGGCCCCGGTGGAGTCCTCCAGAGCTGTCACTGTGCGGTCACGTCACTCGTCATTGCGCACAGCGTAACGAAGGATGCAGCAGGAGCCAGAAGTAGCGTTGGCCCCGGGAACAGGTAATTATAAAACCGGGGATGGGGGAGGCAATGGGGCCGGGCTGGTGTGGTGGGGGGTGCGACACGGTGCGGTGGGTCGGTCGGGGTGGCGCATTATCGGATAATCGTCGAGGTAATTGCCGATACCGATAATGCCCAAAATCGTGATTATCGGCCAAACCGATAATCGGTCGATCCCTAGTTCACACGCTGTTGCGAATTCGCAGTAGAGTTATATAATTTTCCCAAGTTTTGCCACAAGCGACTGCAATCGTGGTACATATACGTTTTACCACGATTATGCAAGTTATGCCAAGCAGAGTAAAACGCAAGATTTTTACCAAGCTGCAAAAACGCATGCTGTAATTAGTTGCAGTATCACTCATAAGCCACAAAAATGAGAACACAGACTTGGCAGAGCCAAATCAGTCTAACGAATTGTTTCTCCCTCTGTTGCCCTGTTAGATTCTGGGGTTGCTACTGAGCAGAGCATCTAAAGGGCTAACTGTCAGGATATCTGCAGTCAACAGTTTTAGCAGTAGGCCAGCAACATGTGGTGGCCAACAAGTGGCATCTGGCTCCCAAGCCAGTGTCATCCTCCTGACATTCCTGGTATACATTACACTAAAGCAATTGCACATTAGGTACATGAGATTGTAGTGGTTAAACAGAACAAACAAGAAGGGAAAGTCTTAGTTCCTGGGTGGCGTGTGACACACACACACTACTGGGTACAGCATGGATGAACAATTCTACAAAGAGTGCTCACTTTCTTGAATAATATGGCCAGACGGAAAATATGGAGAAGACCGGGGAGCTGGGCAAGCCGGCTCCCCACCTCCATTGCGCAATGCAGCTGGAAGACTAACCTACAAAACACATGCTGTAAGTGTGTACTTTATGTAAAGCTGTTCAACCGCACTTTAACCCAGTATATTGGGTTTAATGCGAGTGAAAAGGGTGTCAGATCCTCTTTAAGGAGGAGTAACCCTGGAAGTGGAAGACTGGTCCATGGGCTCAACACATCATATTGCCATTCAGACAATTAGCCGAGGAAGGATTTCTGAAGCCAGCTATTTGAAAGGTTTTGGTTCTACTTGCAATGTAATCTTGCTAAATCTTGCAATTATAAGAACATCAAAAGTAATAAACCGTACAGGCATACAGAATATTGATAAGGTAAGTAAGTGCACTAGAGCTTTAAAGAGATAATGGTCTTAAAACAATCCTAACCTCAGACAAAAACAGAACTACTGGAATTGTACTACATAAAAATGAAACCTGTACTTACCACAGATTTTAAGAGGTGCTTCAAGTTCAAGTAAAATAGGTTGACTGAGGAAGATTTCTCGAGATTTCAAGCACAACCCTCTAATTTCGTTTTCTTGAAGTTGGACATTTTTACCAGGTTTTGATCCTCTTACTACAAATAAAAAAAGTTTAAAAAATATATATAAGTGACAGCATTCAAGAATCAGTCAGTCAATGTCAAAATCATGAGGACGACAAGAAAGACTAACAGGTTATTTCCAGCATAATCACAGATAAAGATTAGTTTCTTTTTGGGAAATGGGTACATCCATGTGCCAAAGTGGCATTTTAGATTTATTCAGTTTTAATGGTAACTAAGACATACTGGAGCAGATTCTGTCAACCATCCTATATGCTATGTTCATCCGGTCATATTGAAGTCATTACCAACCCAGGCTGTCTTACTGCCCTGTGCCTAATGGAAACCATTGGGTATGAAAGGCAGCGGCCACTCAGTCCCAGAGACTATGGGGGATATTTATCAAAGTTGTCTATGTCCCGCATCAATATAGACCAAACTACAGAAAGTTAGGCTGGTCTATTGTGCGCCTGATTTATCAAAAGGCGCACGGCTCTTGATAAATTCTGTGCACAGACTGCATGATCTATGGTTTAGTCTATATTTTAACCTACTCCAACATGGTCTGACATTTCGGCGTACTTTCAGCTGAGGCGACTTGTCGCTGAAAAGACGCTTTTGATAAATTCAGCACCAATGCATTTCAGTCTAAAATAGACTAGCATGCATTATGTTCTAAAAATCCTCTAGAGCAAAAGTCGCAAAAAAGTCGCACATAGACTGCGACTTTCTGTGCGACAAATTAAGATAGAAAAACCAGTCTAAATCCTTTGATAAATATCCCCCTATAAGTCTATTTTTGTGAGTGACTAAGCACCTTAGCGATGCAAAGTTTCAGCAACTGAAAATGATCAGCCAAAAATGGTGCTTCTGGCATTTTGCCAGCAGCTTTAGCTCAAATTTTTCCTATTGGGCGCATCTCAGCACATTTAAAAGTCAAATTTATGTGTAAATATCTCATTTTACCAACTTTGCTGGAAAACCATTAAACCCTACTTAACCAATGAAAACACTTGATAGGCTGAACAATTTCATTCTGCAGTACGAAACTATGTTTTTTTTTGTTTTTAAAGCCTCAAACCTATGCAAAATATACAGTTAGCCAATGAGCCAGTGCAACAGCTTACTACTAGAGATGAGCGTACTTACAGTAAATTCAATTTGTCACAAACTTCTCGGCTCGGCAGTTGATTAGTTCAGCTTTCCGGTGGGCTGGAAAAGGTGGATACAGTCCTAGGAGACTCTTTCCTAGGACTGTATCCACCTTTTCCAGCCCACCGGAGCACCGGAAAGCTGAACTAATTTATGAAGGAAAAGTCAGCAACCGCCGAGCCGAGAAGTTCTTGACGAATCGAATTTACTGTAAGTTCGCTCATCTCTACTTACTACCCTTATGGGTTGTTTACCGTAACATACATTCAGGAAGGTGGGTAGTTTTATCAAAACCTTTGCTAAAGGACAAGTTGACCATCTGCCCATAGTAAGCAGATTGCTGCTTCAAAGGGCAACAGGCTAGCAAAAAATAAAAATAGGATGGTGGGAGTTACCCTTTAAAGTTTTTTGTTTTGTTTACCTTTTGCATCCCAGGCATAGGGATACAGCTACAGAGTGTCAGCGCCGGCGGCAGCAACAAACAGGAGGACGAGGAGGTAGCGCTTGCGGGTGACATGAGCAGTACCCCGATGGAGACAGTGCTGGGCTAATTTTTTTTTTGGGGGGGTGGGGTGGAGAGAATACAGTTATATACTGTGGAACCGCCATAAGTTACAAAAATACCGCAATACACATTTAGCCATACCGCCCAGCCCTACTGTATACTCAGAAAAAGCCTGTTAGTCCTCCTGGAATCAGGCAAACCAAGAGGCATGTCCCAGGGTCTGCTGTTCTCCAGGTCACACCGCCTCTTTCCAGCTACACCACACAGTTGATTGACACACTGCTTGCCTGCACTGTGCAGTTCTTTTGTGTGCATGCTAGGGCTGGGCGGTATACCGGTTCATACCGAATACTAAAATTTTTGTCCTGCACGATATAAATTTTTCCCCATACTGCAATATCGGTTTGGCCCCTCCCCCTAAGGAATGAATGAATTATCAGGCCCAGGGGAGGGAAATACCATTATATACAGTGGAACCGTGATAAGTTACAAAACTACAGTGATACACATTAGGTCATACTGCCCAGCCCTAGAGCACGCTGGCTGTCAATATACCTAAGATTGTGAAGACCTTGTGCACTGCGTGTGCAGCTTCACAAGCCTGTTCTAGGCAACAGCTGCACTTTAATACCTTTAACTTTACGGACCATCCAATGAAAAGGTTAACATTTCATCTATGTATGGTTGTCATAAAACTGGGAAAATGGAATTGTATGACAAATAAAACCTAATGGTGAATTCTATAATTACGTATAAGATACAACTGTGCACACAATTCTAAAAAAATAGTTTGTGTTTGGTAAAAAACAGTACAGATTAAAATAGAGATAACTATACATAGCAATTTCCCCAACATCTGAGAGTAGAAACAGATGGCTGACAAGCATTTATACACAGCACAAGCATTGATACAGTAGATTTAAAATCAGAGAAAGTCATGTCACTCATGAAACCACTACGTGTCATCCAAATACGTAAATGATCAGCTGTCAAGCCCATTAGGCCTATTATAGTACTGATTTGCAGCATTTTTTGCCACACTGAAGTTTAAAGGTGTACTCCACCCCTAGACATCTTATCCCCCTATCCAAAGGATAGGGGATAAGATGTCTTACCGTGGGGGTCCCCCAGCTGCAGGACCCCCACAATCAGACATCTTAATCCCTATCCTTTAAATAGGGGATAAGATATCTAGGGTTGGAGTACCCCTTTAATAAAGACAAGACCAGATGTATGCAAGATGCACTATTATCACTGATCTCACCCATTTTCACAGTCCAAATATCCTTCACGTTAAACAAAACCTTTTGTAGACAAACTATAGCTAAATTATAGCTAAAGAGGGGGAAAAATTATTGTATTGATCGGAGCTTCGGATTGCTTTTTATTCATTTTGGTCTTTAGAATTTTTGATGCGTACGCCATTGACCGCGCGGATTAATTAATGATATAGTTTTATAGTTCGGACATATACGCACGCGGCGATACCACATATATTTACATTTTTTATGGGAAAAGGGGGCGATTTGGTCTTTTATTAGGGAAAGGGTTAAATCTCATTAACTTTTTTCCCTCTCTACACGTTTTTTTTGCAGTGTTATAGCCCCCATAGGGAGCTATAACACTGCACACACTGATCTTATACACTGTTCACTGCAAAGCCATAGCTTTGCATTGATCAGTGTTATCGGTGGTCGATTGCTCCAAGATTGAGCAATCAATCACCAAAGGGACATGCCGGAGGAAGGCAAGAGAAACTCCGCTCATATCCCAGCTGATCGGGACACCGCATTTTCACTGCGGTGGTACCGATCAGCCTCATTGAGCAGCCGGGCAGCTTTCACTTTAGTTTGAGACGCGGTGTTCAACTTTGAACGCCGTGTCTAAAGGGTTAGTAGCATGCGGCACCGCGATCGCTGCCACGCGCTATTAGCCCCGGGTCCCAGCTTCAGATACATGCTGGGACTGACCCGATATGATGCGGGAGCCGGCCAAAGACAAATATACATCCTTGGTCGTTAAGGGGTTAAAAGACATACTCCCTAAAATGTATTCATCTACAGGCGTATTGTGCAAGTGGGTAACAAAGTTATGTCAGAAATTTGAATGGTATTCCACAAAATTTATAGATTTTTCCTTTAGTCACAAAAAAACTATTAAAAAATATACCTTCTTGGTGCTGTGTTGAGAAATATGCAGCATACTGGTGGTAGAAGACAAACTTCATATTTCTCAAGAAATGTCCCCAAAAGAACATCTCCCAGTACATATAACTATGTCCTGCTATTTGTACAGTATAGTAACAGATGTGGCAGTTAGTAGCTATGGAGGGTGGAGAAAAGCAGCAACAATGTTGCAAACGAGCAAGTTCACAGGATGAAAGTGCAGCTGCAGGGCTATTTGTCAATTTTTCTTTTTACTAAAAAGGGACTGGTTGTAAATGGGCTAATGTTATGATGACTTATCCATGTGAAAACTCTCTCAAAGTTTTAGTACTGAAGCTTACACAGCCGACAATGACTATACATTTGCAGATCCAGCATACATTAGATACGTGTATGGACAGCTTTAGGGTTCTGCTACTAAAAACATGTAAACTGCAATTCTCTGTAAAAATTGTTATTTCTATGTAATGCAGCTTTACATAATGGTTAAAAAGTGTTATTACAATTATTAAACTACAGCCTCTTAGGCTTGAGAAGAAAAAATTAGCATATTTCCCTCACCTGTCCAGTGCCTTTAATTCTACTGATGGGGCGCTCTCCCTGCTGTCGGTCCATTACAGCCTCAGTGATTGGCTACAATGGGCCCAGAATGTCAGCAGAGCACATCAGGGCAAATAAGCATAAGCAACAGTGAGGGCAAGGCAAGTATGCTCAATTACTTTATAAACCTAACAGGATGAAGTTTGTTTTTGCAAAAAATAAGCAAGTTATATGGCACAAATTCTAGATATGTAAGTCAATACATACTGTGTGGAAAAACAGACTATGTACCATAGGTCAAAGTCTGAAGTTTAATTCCCTGCCTGAACACAGTTCAGAGAAACCACTTCCAGGAGCAACATTTAGTGAAAGTGAATCCTCTCAAAAAGGTTCAAGGTACAGGTTATTGACAAGATGCCTGCAGGTTACGTCTCTGATCCAGGACAAGATACCATTCCAGGAACTGTGTACATTTAAAAGTTTTACACTGCATCAGGAGTGCGTCAGATGTATACACCATGGAGGAATCCCTTATGTATATAACTTCATGTCATACAGAGGGCCCTGAAATTACAAAGATTTTTTTTTTCTTTGACAGGAACCAGCTCAAAATAGCATGGATGACCACTACTCCATCCAGAAAACCAAGATGCATTCATCCCAGGCTAAAATGACAGAAGTCAACATGGCATGTGATGGGACTTATCCCTGGATTTGCTTAACTCCTTGGGGACGAAGGGCATATGCCCTCGCATCCCGTCACTTAAGGACGGAGGGCGTATCCATATGCCCTCTGCATTTCCGATCACTGCCGCTCGCTGGGCGGTGATCGGACCGGGATGACTGCTGATATCTATCAGCAGGCATCCCGTGGCAATGCCTAGGGGGGTCATGAGACACCCCCCCCCCCCATATCGGCGATCGCAACAAATCACAGGTCAATTCAGACCTGCGATTTGCCGTGACCCGATCTCCCAGAAAATAAGACTGATCGGAGCTGTCAGAGACCGCTCCGACCAGCCTAAAAGATAGAAGCGAGGTGGCAGGGTTGCCACCCCCTCCTTTCCCCTGCCATTGGTCGGTCAGGCTGACCACCAATGGCAAGAGGGGGGCGAGGGGGGGTTAGAGTTCATTTCCCCTGCTCTGGCCACCGATCGGAAGTCTGTACAGAACGGGGGAACATGGGTGGAGAGGGGGGAGCATGGCCCGGCTTACCTGGACCTTCGGAGGAGGCGGCGGCATCCCGGAGCAGCAGCTGATGCAGGAAGAGCGGCGGCCAGAAATTGCAGCTGAGAAGGCTGCAGTGAAGATCGCGATAAGTGATCTTCACTATGGCCTTCTAAAAGCTACAAAACTACAACTCCCAGCATGCCCACACAGCCAAAGGCTGTCTGGGCATGCTTGGAGTTGTAGTTTTGCAACATCTGGAGGGCTACAGTTTGGAGGCCACTGTTCTTCCCCAGTTGTTGCATAACTACAACTCCTAGCATGCCCAGACTGTCCAGGCATGCTGGGAGTTGTAGTTCTGCAACATCTGAAGGGCCAGATATTGCAGAACTACACGCCCAGCATCCCCGACTGTCTGGCCGTGCTGGGAATTGTAGTTTTGCAACAGCTGTAGGCACACTAGTTGGGAAACACTGAGCTAAAGTCTGTTTCCTAACTCAGTGATTCCAACCCGTGTGCCTTCAGCAAAACTACAACTCCCAGAGTGCACTGACAGACCGTACATGCTGGGAGTTGTAGTCTTGCAACAGCTGGAGGCACATGGGTTGGAATCACTGAGCTAGGAGTCTTTTTTCTAACTCAGTGGTTCCCTACCAGTGTGCCTACAGATGTTGTAAAACTACAACTCCCAGCATGTACGGTCTGTCAGTGCATTGTGGGAGTTTTCATTTTGCCACAGCTGAAGGTTTGGGGCGCCCCCCCCCCATGTGAATGTACAGGGTACATTCACACAGGCGGGTTTACAGTGGGTTTCCTTCAAGGAAACTTACTGTGAACCCCTGCCTGTGTGAATGTACCCAAAAACACTACACTAACAAATGAAAAAAGTAAAACACTACATATACACCCCCTTACAGGTCGCCCGCCACCCCCCGAAAAAAAATGTAAAAACGTTTCATACTGCAGTGTTTCCTAAACGGCGCCTCCAGCTGTTGCAAAACCACAACTCCCAGTGTTTTGCCGGACAGCCATAGACTGTGCTGGCAGGTTGGGAGTCTTGCAACAGCTGGAGGCACCCTGTTTGGGAAACACTGCTGTAGGGTTTTGGTGGAGACAAGCCCCATCCTTGTAATCGGGTCCACCACTATTGCAAATTCCTTATTCAGGCCTCAAAAGCGCATGGCGCTCTCACTTCAGAGCCCTGTCGTATTTCAAGGCAACAGTTTAGGGCCACATATGGGGTATCTCCGTACTCGGGAGAAATTGCGTTACAAATTATTCCCCCCCCCCCCCCCCCCCATTTACACATCCGAATTTAACGAAAAGTCGTCAAACATCTGTGGGGTGTTAAGGCTCACCGGACCCCTTGTTACCTGCCTTAAGGGGTGTTTCCAAAATAGTATGCCATGTTTTTTTTTTTTTGGCTGTTCTGACACCATAGGGGCTTCCTAAATGTGACATGCCCCCAAAAACCATTTCAGCAAAATTCACTCCCCAAAATTCCATTGTCGCTCCTTCCCTTCTGAGCCCTCTACTGCGCCCGCCGAACACTTGACATACACATGAGGTATTTCCATACTCGAGAGAAATTGGGTTACAAATTTTGGGGGGCTTTTTCTCCTATTACCCCTTGTAAAATTTCAAAAACTGGCTCTACAAGAACATGCAAGTCTAAAAAAAAATGAAGATTTAGAATTTTCTCCTTCACTTTGCTATTCCTGTGAAACACCTAAAGGGTTAACAAACTTATTGAATGTAATTTTGAATACTTTGAGGGGTGCAGTTTTTATAATGGGGTAACTTATGGGGTATTTCTAATATGAAGGCCCTTCAAATCCACTTCAAAACTGAACTGGTTCCTGAAAAATTCCGAATTTGAAAATTTTGTGAAAAATTGCTTCTGAACTTTTAAGCCCTCTGATGTCTTCCAAAAGTAAAAACATGTCAACTTTATGATGCCAACACAAAGGTAGACATATTGTATATGTGAATCAACATATAATTTATTTGGAATGTCTGTTTTCCTTATAAGCAGAGAGCTTCATAGTTAGAAAAATGCAAAATTTTCAATTTTTTCATCAAATTTTGGAATTTTTCACCAAGAAATGATGCAAGTATCGACAAAAATTTACCACTAACATAAAGTAGAATATGTCACGAAAAAACAATCTCGGAATCAGAATGAAAAGTAAAAGTATCCCAGAGTTATTAATGTTTAACCCCTTAACGACGCAGGACGTATAATTTACGTCCTGTGCCGGCTCCCGCGATATGAAGCGGGATCGCGCCGCGATCCCGCATCATATCGCATCGGTCCCGATCGCGGCGATGTGCGGTATTAACCCTTTAGAAGCAGCGGTCAAAGCTGACCGCCGCTTCTAAAGCGAAAGTGACCCGGCTGCTCAGTCGGGCTGTTCGGGACCGCCGCGGTGAAATCGCGGCGTCCCGAACAGCTGACAGGACACCGGGAGGGCCCTTACCTGCCTCCTCGGTGTCCGATCGGCAAATGACTGCTCCGTGCCCGAGATCCAGGCAGGAGCAGTCAAGCGCCGATAACACTGATCACAGGCGTGTTAATACACGCCTGTGATCAGGATGAGAGATCAGTGTGTGCAGTGTTATAGGTCCCTATGGGACCTATAACACCGCAGAAAAAATGTAAAAAAAATAAAAAAATAGTGTTAATAAAGGTCATTTAACCCCTTCCCTAATAAAAGTTTGAATCACCCCCCTTTTCCCATAAAAAAATAAAACTGTAAAAAAAAAAATAAATAAATAAACATATGTGGTATCGCCGCATGCGTAAATGTCCGAACTATAAAAATATATCATTAATTAAACCGCTCGGTCAGTGGCGTACGCGCAAAAAAATTCCAACGTCCAAAAAAGCGTATTTTGGTCACTTTTTATACCATTAAAAAATGAATAAAAAGTGATCAAAAAGTCCAATCAAAACAAAAATCATACCGATAAAAACTTCAGATCACGGCGCAAAAAATGAGCCCTCATACCACCCCATACGTGGAAAAATAAAAAAGTTATAGGGGTCAGAAGAGGACATTTTTAAACGTATAAATTTTCCTGCATGTAGTTATGATTTTTTCCAGAAGTGCGACAAAATCAAACCTATATAAGTAGGGTATTTTAATCGTATGGACCTACAGAATAAAGATAAGGTGTCATTTTTACCGAAAAATGTACTGCGTAGAAACGGAAGCCCCCAAAAGTTACAAAATGGCATTTTTTCTTCGATTTTGTCGCACAATGATTTTTTTTTCCCGTTTCGCCGTGCATTTTGGGGTAAAATGACTAATGTCAGTGCAAAGTAGAATTGGCGACGCAAAAAATAAGCCATAATATGGATTTTTAGGTGGAAAATTGAAAGGCTTGATTTTTAAAAAGGTAAGGAGGAAAAAACGAAAGTGCAAAAACGAAAAAACACTGAGTCCTTAAGGGGTTAAAATGACAGTGGTCAGAATTGGAAAAAATGCTCCCATCTTTAGGGTTATAATGTGCGCCGTCCCCAAGGAGTTAAAGGGGTACTCGGGTGGAATTTTTTTTTTTTTTTTAAATCAACTGGTGCCAGAAAGTTAAACAGATTTGTAAATTACTTCTATGAAAAAAAATCTTAATCCTTCCAGTACTACTTAGCTGCTGACTACTACATAGGAAATGCTTTTCTTTTTGGAACACAGTGCTCTCTGCTGACATCATGACCACAGTGCTCTCTGCTGACATCTGTCCATTTTAGGAACTGTCCAGAGCAGCATATGTTTTCTATGGGGATTTTCTCCTACTCTCTGGACAGTTCTTAAAATGGACAGATGTCAGCAAAGAGCACTGTGGTCCCAAAAAAATTTCCTATGTAGTATTCAGCAGCTAATAAGTACTGGAGGAATTAAGATTTTTTAACAGAAGTAATTTACAAATCTGTTTAACTTTCTGGCACCACTTAAAAAAAAAAAAAATAATAATAATCCACCGGAGTACCCCTTTAACCTCTTAAGGACCCATGACGTACCGGTACGTCACGAGTCTGCTCCCGATTTATAATGCAGGGCCACGGCATGGCCCCGCGTCAAAGCAGGTCAGGCCTGGCCTCTAACAACAGCCAGGACCGGTGGCTAATAGCGCGCAGCATTGATCGCGGTGCCACGCGCTATTAACCCTTTAGACGTGGCATTCAAAGTTGAACGCCGTGTCTAAAGTGAAACAAAAACCATGCCGGTTAGCTCAGGGAGCTGTTTGGGATCGCCCAACATCCCAAACAGCCGGAGGATCCCTACCTGCCTCGTCGCTGTCAGATCGGCGAATGACTGCTCAGTGCCTGAGATGCAGGCATGAGCAGTCAAGCGGCAGAATCATCGATCACTGGTTTCTTATGAGAAACGAGTGATCAATGTAAAAGATCAGTGTGTGCAGTGTTATGGCCCCTATGGGAGCTATAACATTGCCAAAAAAATAAAAAAGTGAATTAAGATCATTTAACACCTCCCCTAATAAAAGTTTGAATCACCACCCTTCTCCCCCCCCCCCCCAAAAAAAAACCTGTAAATAAAAACAAACATATATGGTGTCGCCGCATGTCCGAATTATAAAAATATATCGTTAATTAAACCGCACGGTCAAAATTCCAAAGTCCAAAATAGTGCATTTTTGGCCACTTTATATCTTGAAAAAAATAAGTGATCAATAAGTCCTATCAATGCAAAAATGTTACCGCTAAAAACTTCAGATCACGGCGCAAAAAAATAATTAGCCCTCATACCGCCCCAAACCCAAAAAAAAAATAAAAATAAAAAAAAAATAAAGTTATAGGGGTCAGAAGATGACACTTTTAAACGTATAAATTTTTCTGCATGTAGTTATGATTTTTCCCAGAAGTGCGACAAAATCAAACCTATATAAGTAGGGGATCATTTTAATCGTATGGACCTACAGAATAAAGAGAAAAATGTACTGTGTAGAAACTGAAGTGCCCAAAAGTTACAAAATGGCGTTTTTTTCTTCAATTTTGTCTCTGATTTTTTTCCCGTTTTGCCATAGATTTTTGGGTAAAATGACTGACGTCATTACAAAGTAGATTTGGTGGCGCAAAAAATAAGCCATCATATGGATTTTTTGGTGCAAAATTGAAAGAATTATGATTTTTTTTTTAAAGGCAAGGAAGAAAAAACGAAAATGCTAAAACGGAAAAACCCCGGGTCCTTAAGGGGTTAAAATCTGTGCTTTCCAACTACAGTGCTGTTGTAAGAAGAAAAAAATTTAAGAAAAAAATAAAATAAAGAGACAGAACCACTCGCCATACCTTGATAAAGGATTTTCTAGATCTGTAACGCATCAAAAGGTTTGATACTATAAGAGCATGTTCACATGTACAGGATCTCCTGCATATTTTGTGCAGCTGATTTTGCTCTTAACTTCAATGGGTAGCAAAATCTGCTGCAGAAAACATGCAGTAGATTCTGTACGTGTGGACAAACCCTATGTCAATGTTTCCCAACCAGTGTGCCTTCAGCTGTTGCAAGGCTACATCTCCAACACTGCCTGGGTATGATGAGAATTCTTGTTTCGCACCAGCTCAAGGCACACAGGTTGGGAAACACTGACGTGTATTTTACTTTTTGTAATGAATACAGTTGTGTTTTTAAGCTCAGTTTCCTTGAGTGTCAGACTTCCTCTTCCTTCTGAAATTTGGTTTCTCCTGCTAAGGGTGGGTTCACACCACGATTTTCTATACAGTTTTTGGATACGGTTTAAAAAAAAACAAAAAAAAAAAAACATATGCAACTGTACAGAAAACCGTGCCCATAGACTTTCCAGTCAAAACCATTTGCACCATATTGCATACGGTTGTGTCCGTTTTTCACACCACACGTTTTTTCACTTTTTTTCTGGACAGAAAACCGTGGCCTACCACGGTTTTTGGTCCAGGTGAAAAACCGTATTGACCCGTATACATTTATTTTTTTTAACATGGGAGTCAATGGGAACTGTATGTGTGTACAGTTCCATCCAGTTTTTAACTGCACAGTTTTTTTCTTGGAATTTCAATCAAACAAGTGAAACTTTATTCATAATGGAGTGAAAAGTTCAAAATGTATGCGGTTTTCTTAAAACTGATTCAACTGGACATCACTTTTCAAACCGTATACAGATTAAAATTTGTACACATTTTGATACAGTTTAGTCCGGTTGAGGAATCCTGTTTTTTATCAAAAACCTGAAAAAAAAAAAACTATTGCAAAAACGTGGTGTGAACCCACCCTAATGCAAAGCTACAACTCCCAGCATTCTGCAATAGCCTTTGGGTGACTGAGCATGGTGGGAGTTGTAGTTGAGAGCCAGCTGGTTGGGAAACCATGAATTAAAATTGAGCCTCCTAGACACTGCTCACTAGTGTGAAAACACCCTTCCATCTATTAAGATTTTAGATCACTGATTACTGCTGGCAATGGATAAGAGGTATAAGAGGCAGAGAAATAAACTGATTCCTACCATGACTGTGGAGGTAACAGCAATCAGGCTATGTTCACATGTAGGTGTTTTACCATTGAATTCAGACACTGCACAGATCAGATTTGTCTCAGTTTTAACCATTGCGGGTGTAAAACATCACATATTTAGGGTATATTATGGACAAAAAAAAATATAATTTGAATTATGTATTTGCTTGGAAATGCATTGTATTTAAGCCCTAAAATAAAGAACGAGAACAGTCTTACAGACCATACAAATCATACATGACCAGTATCAACTAAATCGCCTGCACAATAATAAACGCGAATTCCACATTGGTCACAAAACCCGCCTGGTTGTTCCCCACAAGCTCCATACTCTCCCCCCGGGGCCTGAGCTCCTGATCCCGGCAATGAACTTGGACGTCGCAGAAACTTACTGGCTGATAATTCCCCCGGTGACCAGAATGTGGCGCAGGGTCATAACCGCAGCGCCTCCTCATCCGTCTGAACAGGACACAACTAGTAATAACATCTATGTTATGACGGCCGCGGTACAGCGGTGTAGAAACTACAATTTCCAGCATTTCGGCAGGCAAGAGAAAACAGGGCGATGGAGAATAAGACACCCCCGGGCCCCAGCTATACCACTACATACCGTCACCTTCCCGTCTAACACTGGGCATGTACCATAGGGCTGCAGGGGGTGTCTCTTCTGTCACACAGAAACGGGCCTTCCCGGGAAGCCTCACCTTCTAGTAGCCGCTGGATGATGCTGTCGATATTCAGTTTGTCGACATCCGCCATGGCCTCGGAATACTGAGCCCAGAAACCTAAGACCGGTAACCAAGTAAAGTGGTGACACTAGCGAGAGAGTCAAGCGGTCAAATACAGCGGAAGACGCTGGCGACTGTGCGGCTCGTCTGAAGCCTCTTCCCCCGCTTCCGTTACAGTCTCCGAGAACAGCACAAAATGGCGCTATCCCCTCCGCCTCCTCTGCCGGCCCGCGCACGGATCTCCCTACTGTGAGAGGAACTGTTTAAAGCTGAGGCCAGAGCACGTCAGGACCGAGCACGACTCACGTCGTGTGTTACTCCGCGGATGGTTTAGCAACTTCAGCTGAATTGTGATTTGTGAAGAAGAGAACTACTTTCTGTGGCGTTCTTTGCAATAGGACAATACGAGAACTAGAAAACGAGCATGTAAGCTGCACAGATTGTCAGTGCGATGTCATCCAGCACAAAATATGTCATACTAGGTTCTGGTATTGAGGAGCCCACTTATTCTACCTAGCAATATATTTGTCTTTTCATTTAGCCTAGTGTTTCCCAAGCAAAGTGCCTCCAGCTGTTGCAAAACTACAACTTCCAGCATGCCTGAACAGCCAAGCTGTTTTAAAGCGTCAACTGCCAGCATGCTCGGAAAGTTGTTGGCTGTCCAAGTGTATTCAAAAGGAATAGGACATATAAAGGAAGGACTTACACTTCTTCTCCCTTATGGATCCACTTCTGACTTTGGCTCAAAAACTGCAGTGGCCGATATCCAAAAACTGCCAGAAAAAAAAAAACAAGTGGAAATTTAGCCTAAGGCTGGAATTCCACTGAGATTTTTTTTTTGCTAAAATGCCAATTTTCCCACCCGGCGTTTTTTCAGCAAAAAAAACGCAGTGTCTACATAGGCGTGAGCATAGGGTGTGCAGGGTGTGCACAGGCACACCCTAATCACCGCGGCCCGCTGCTGCTGCAGGACTTTTTTTTTCTTCTCAATACTAAACCCCAGCCCCACCGGACATCCCCGACATCACCAGCCCGACATCACCAACGCCTAACTACCTGGCAACTTAACTGCATACCTACCTGGCTGTCTTCCTTCCTACCTATCTAACTGGTTAGCTACCTACCACACTATCCAGGGAAATGTTTTGCATCGAAGCCCTGTGGTTTCAAGCTACCCCCCTGGGGAGCAATATGAGGAGGGTAATATAGAAAGAGGAGCAATATCAAGGGGTAATATAGAAAGGTGGAGCATTATGAGCAGCATAATATACAATGGGGACAAAATGAGAGGGGATAATATACAATGGGGCAATATGAGGGGGATAATATACAATGGGGGCAAAATGAGAGGGGATAATATACAATGGGGCAATATGAGGGGGATAATATACAATGGGGGCAAAATGAGGGGCATAATGTACAGTGAAGGGCAATGTGAGGGGCATAAAATACTATGGGGGCAATATGAGGGGCATAATACCCTATGGGGGCAATGTTTGGGCCTGCTAATCTATAGGGACAATGTTAGGGCCTAATACTATACAGCTGCACAGAGGGATCTAATACAATATGGGGCAGTGTAATATATATATAGGGGATTTGTATAGAGTTGAGGATTTTGCTGAAGCGAGGAGCCTAAAATGTTTGTCTGGCAGATTCGGTGGAGATGAGTTGTGATCGGGAGGAATCTTCATGGTGACCCAAGACAGATGGAGAAGAAAGAGAAAAGTGAACGACTCTGATCAGAGAAGATGTCCCTGTGAGTATATAACTATAATGACTTATATGGTCTGCAGCCCCTGTGTACAGCCGGTATCTATTTCTGTATGGTCACTGTATGGCGGATATTGGTATTTGTATAGTGGTTTTTATTCAATAACAATATAGGAGTATTAGTCAGTGGTAATGGTAGTGGTCATGGTGTGGCGGAATTATGTCCCTTGTATTGTGGTGTTATTAGTGATACTGGCCTGTGTATAGTGGCTTTTATTTCCTTACAGTATTCACTACAAATATTTTCTGCCCAGAGTGGGCTACATATAATAGACAGTCACAATCATACATGATGGGAATGTAGTCCTGAGCTGTGAGCCTGGGCATGTGTGGTGTGGTCAAGGCATACTGGGAGTTGCAGTTACTACTGTAACGCCCAGCATGCCCTGATAGTATCAGGGTATGTTTGGCATTACAGTTAGTATTAACTGCAACTCCCAGCATGCCCTGATACAATCTTGGACTGCTCTGCAGCTGACCCAAAACTACAACTCCCATTATGTTGCACTATACTCCTGAGTCCTGGGGAAGCAATGCATTAATTTTGGGACAGCTGCAGAGCAGACCAAGATTGTATCAGGGCATGCTGGGAGTTGCAGTTACTATTTGTAATGCCCAGCATGCCCTGATACAGCTTATGGTTTTGCAGCTGACCCAAAACTACAACTCCCATTATGTTGCACTATACTATCATATAGGTTATATGGTGCTACATGCTGGGGGGAGCTGTAGTTTCGGTTCAGCTGCAGAGATATAGGCTGGAATCTGGATCAAGAAATTTCCTTGATCCAGATTCCAGCCTATATCTCTGCAGCTGACCCAAAACTACAGCTCCCCCCAGCATGTAGCACCATATAACCTATACTATAGTATAGTGCAACATAATGGGAGTTGTAGTTTTGGTCACCATATATTGTATCAGGGCATGCTGGGAAATGTAGTTGATAACTGCAAATCCCAGCATTGAATTCCTTGAAGGAATGCAATGCTGGGAGGTGCAGTTACCAACTACAATTCCCAGCATGCCCTGATACAATCTATGATGACCAAAACTACAACTCCACACATCTTGCACTATATAGGAGTACAATTTAGATTATGGTGCAACATGCTGGGGGTCCTAGTTTTGGGTCAGCTGCAGACCCAAAACTAAAACGTGCTCGCTGCTCCAAGCTTGCTGGGTGCCGCATCACTTTTTCAACCATTCTGGTGCAAAAAAAAATTCAATTTGGAATATTCCCCCCTCTGTGCCACCGTCTTATAGTAAAAGCGTTCTTCTGTTTGCCAAGTAAAGAAAAACATGAGTTTTACCATTCAACTTAGAATTCTTTTTCAAATCCACATCAAATGCATCCCTATAAACACCAACAAACATACACACAAGTGGGAGGTCTAGTCAGGGCTGGTGCATGGATTTTTGACACTCTAGGCAAAACCTAATTTTGACAACCCTTTGGCTCCGCCCATTGAACCCCTTGGCAAATATAAGATCAGGGGTAGAATTAGTCCCATAAGCCTCATGGTAAATTCTAGACTTGCCCTCCTCCCTACAATTATAACTATACTGTACCTAATGTGGGGGAACTATATTGCACCTAATATGGGGGAACTGTACTGCACCTAATGTGGGGGAACTGTACTGCACCTAATGTGGGGGAACTGTACTGCACCTAATGTGGGGGAACTGTACTGCACCTAATGTGGGGGAACTATACTGCACCTAATGTAGGGGAACTGTACTGCACCTAATGTGGGCAAACTATACTGCCAACCTAATGTGGGGGAACTGTACTACTAACCTAATGTGGGGTAACTATACTGCCAACCTAATGTGGGGGAAATATATTTCCATCCTAATGTGGGAGATTTATACTGCCAACCTAATGTGGGGGAACTCTACTACTAACCTAATGTGAATAGAAAAATATAAAATTGTACTATTCTGATCCCTATAGCACTTTTATTTTTCTGTATATGGGGATGTATGAGGGTCATTTTTAGCACTGTGATTTGTAGTTTTTATCAGTACCATTTTTTATTTTTTTTTGCTTTTTAGATATTTTTTATGGTATTTGAAGTGACTAAAAATGCGCTAATCTGATTAGTGCACTATTACAACTTTTGGGACCCCACATCTGATTTTGCCCAGGGCCATGCTAAGCCTAAAACCGGCCCTGGATCCAATCCTCCTACACTATGCAAGCAAGAGTGTGTGTGTGTATATGTATGTGTGTGTATATATATATATATATATATATATATATACACATAAACGCACGCGTGCGCGGAGTGAGTTTGTGCTTTAGGGTGCACACCCTAATGCAATAGGCTGCGCACGCTTATGCGTGTCCAGATGTTAGCTGCAAGTCAATAGTAAACTGCAAAATGCCAGATTCACTTGGGGTTTTTCAGGTTGGCATTTTTTTTTATCCTTTTGGCGTTTTTCAGCAATTTCGGGCTCAGAGGCTGGATTTTCAAAACGCCAGACAAAACCTAGTTTGGCGTTTTTTGCCCTGAAATAGTGGTATTTTCCTCCCATAGAAGTCTATGTTAAAGCAAGAACGCCAAGAAAAACGCCATGTTGGTTTTAAATTTTGCATTTTTGCAGGCGGTTTTTATTCTTTTTTGAACTTTAGCGATCCAAAAAAGTGATGGAGATACCTTTTTTTAAATTAAAATTTCATAGGGTACCATAAAAAAATAATAAAAAGATACAGTAGTGATGGAAAAAATTGTATCTAACGAAATTTATCTTTTTTATTACGAAATGTTTATTAATTTTTAAAAAAGGATCAATTTATGTGGGCGGGTAAAGCACTAAAAATGTAACCGACAATAATAAAAATGTAGTGTGTGTGTGTGTGTGTGTGTGTGTGTTTTTCACTTTTTTTTAAAACATTTTTTAGATAGTACTATTACTCCCAGCATTTAACACACTGTTCCATGATGGGAGTAGTAGTACCTGTTGCGATCCTTCTGTATAATTTATAGATGCAGCCGGCCGCTCCCCTGCACTGACATATATATACACGTCAGTTCCAGCCAATCACAGCTCTCTGTGGGAAATAGGAACATGTATATATACGACAGTGCAGGGGACCATAGAAGAGCAGCCGCCGCATCGATACATTATACAGGAGGATCACAGTGGGTGTCAGGAGGTATACCCGCTGTGATCTTTCCTTAACTACAAGTACTACTACTCCCAACATGGAGCACACTCTGATCAATGCTGGGAGCTGTAGTACCTGCATTAATAGACAGACCACACCATGTGTCAGAAATTACACTCGCTGCGATTAATGCAGGTACTACAGCTTCCAGCATGGAGCAGAGTGTGCTCCATGTTGGGAGTAGTAGTATCTGCAGTTAAGAACAGATCACAGCGGGTATCACTACTGACATCCGCTGCAATCGTCCTGTCTATAGCAGAGATGGAGCGGCTTTCTCCTGCTATACTCCGGCCACTCACTCATTCATATTTCCCTCTGAGAGCTGTGATTGGCTGCAACTATCCGGCCAATCACCACTCTGGCAGAAAATATGAATGATGTTCTATTCACATCACTGGCCGGAGTACAGAGCAGAGATGAGAGCGCTGTATACAGCCACATCTCTACTATATTATGGCCGATAGTATCAGGTGTCTATAGTACAGGTACTACTACCTGTTTCATGCTGGGAGTAGTAGTACTACATAAAAAATGCTTAAAAAAAAGAGAAAAAAAAGTTAAACACACACACTTTATAAAAAAAATGTAAATTTAGTTATAAAAAATAAACATTTAGTTAAATAATTTTTTTTTACATTTACTGCATCCTTATTTTTTTTTTTTGGTACCCAACTATTTTGGAAAAAAAAAAAACGCCAAAGGGGCCAAAAAAGGCAAATTCCACACAAAGGTAAGAACACAAAAAAAACAACGCCAAAAGACATGGAAAAACTGTGGCAGTTTTTCTGGCATTTTTTCTGGCGTTTTTAAACCAAGAATTCTAGCCTAATATCTGTGACCACTCACTGTTTTCGAGTTGTAAATGGCTGAAAATTGGACCAAAAGTAAACAAAATGGCAAAAAAAACTAAACTGTGAACAGAAAAACAGCTTAAGTTAAAGCGTACCCGTCAGATCCAACAAAAAACGTTTTTTTTAATATATCGCTCAGTACCTATTTTTATGTGTCTAGCACCTTTATTTATTTTTTTATTACACTTTTAATTTAGCTCACTAGTCTGAATTCTCTCAAAGGGAGGGGGCGTGGTCTCACTGTGCAGGTCTCCGCCCCTACCTCAGTATGCTGTCTGCTCACATCTCCCCTAGCATTAGCAAAACTACAACTCCCAGCTTGTCCTCACTGACAGTAGCGGGACACAAGCTGACAATGGGAGGATTTTTCCTCCAGGTGTGAGCCCTGCACTCACAGCTGTCAATCAAGGAAGTGTGTCCATGACATAGGTGATGATGCATGGACACAGCAGGACTAGTATGTGCCCAAGCAGGCAGGGGGGCAGTTATTTGAAATACTGAAAATTTTCCAATGAAAGCAATTGCATTTTGCATACTTTACAACATATCAAAAGTTTTTGTATCTGACAGTTCCCATTTAACGCCTTAAGGACCACAGGTTTTTCCGTTTTTGCACTTTCGTTTTTTCCTCCTCACCTTTTAAAAATCAGAACCCTTTAAATTTTGCACCTAAAAATCCATATGCTGGCTTGTTTTTTGCGCCACCAATTCTACTTTACAGTGATATCCGTCATTTTACCCAAAAATCTATGGCGAAACGGAAAAAAAATCATTGTGCGACGAAATTGAAGAAAAAACGCCATTTTGTAAATTTTGGGGGCTTCCGTTTCTACGCAGTACATTTTTCGGTAAAAATGACACCTTATCTTTATTCTGTAGGTCCATACAAGTAAAATGATACCCAACTTATATAGGTTTGATTTTGTCGTACTTCTGTAAAAAATCATATCTACATGCAGAAAAATTTATAAGTTTAAAATTGTCATCTTCTGACCCCTATAACTTTTTTATTTTACCGCTTATGGGGCGGTATGAGGGCTAATTTTTTGCGCCATGATCTGAAGTTTTTAACGGTACCATTTTTCTATTGATCTGACTTTTTGATCGCTTTTTATTAATTTTTTCATGATATAAAAAGTGACCAAAAATACGTTATTTTGGACTTTGGAATTTTTTGGCACATATGCCATTGACCGTGCGGTTTAATTAATGATATATTTTTATAGTTCGGACATTTACGCACAAGGCGATACCACATATGTTTATATTTATTTTTATGGGAAAAGGGGGTGATTCAAACTTTTAATAGGGAAAGGGTTAAATGACATTTAAGAACTTTTTTTTTTTACACTTTTTTTTTTTTTTTGCAGTGTTATAGCTCCCATTGGGGACTATAACACTGCACACACTGATCTTATACCCAGTTCACTGCAAAGCCAATCAGTCGCCAAAGGGACACACCGAAGGAAGGTAAGAGGACCTCCGCTCATGTCCCAGCTGATTGGGACACCGCATTTTCACTGCGGTGTTCCCGATCAGCCCCACTGAGCAGCCGAGCAGCTTTCACTTTCGTTTTAGACACGGCGTTCATCTTTGAACTTCGCGTCTAAAGGGTTAATAGCGAGTGGCACCGCGATCGCTGCTGTGCGCTTTTAGCCCTGGGTCCCGGCTTCAGGTACATGCCAAGACCGACCTGATATGATGCGGGGTGACCCCGCATTATATCACGGGAGCCAGCCAAGGCCGTAGATATACGTCCTTGGTCGTTTAGGGGTTAAAGCATACCTGTCATAGTGCAAAAAAAATAAGGATATGTTACTCAGTTCCTAAACCTAATCATTTTTATGTGTCTAGGACCTATATATACCTAAAAAATAGCATTTATATGTTGCTCACTTGCTTTGTGTTCTTGCCTTCTGCAGGGGGCTGGTCCATCTCTCTCCCTCACTGTGGATGACTCATCTGGGAGCAGCTTGGCAGTCTGCAAATCACTGCACTCTGTAACCCTTTCTTCACTGGGCAGTCTGCAAATCACTGCACAGTAGTGTGGTAAGCCTTGGGGGGTGTAGGGTAGCTGGGGTGTTGCTGATCAGGTATCAGGGGTTTATTAACCCTTGTCACTCGTGATGCCAGGGTGAGGGTTAAATGCTGAGGTAACGCAGAGCTATATGTGAGTGCAGAATAATGGATTGTCCACCACCAGTGCTTAGCAGAAAACTTGTAGAAACTTTATTGGAGATTTTCTGTAACATGCAGCAGTAACAGTCCAAATAACAGAGTCTATATACAGCTGAAGCAGCGATTGACAGGTGGTTGGGACCTTGTAAGTTCTCTTTAGTTTAGGAGGATTTTTGTAGCACAGATCCGCTGGATTTAGGGGTAGGTTTAGGTCCAGTGATCTTGCGGAGATAGTGGGGAATGATAAGAACTCACAGTCTTAAGCGTAGGCTGTGGGCGCAAGGATTAGGACTAGTAATTGTCTTTGTAAGTTGCGGAGGTCCTACCTCAACCAATGTCAGCAACCCAAGAGAGAGATTAATGGCTGCAGCTCCCTTATATGGGCAGGGGCTGAGCGGTTTTGGATTGGTCCATACAGCTGTCACTCACCGTTACATTGCATTGTGGGTGAACACCTGACACAAGAACCACCAAAGGTCCTTCAACAAACCATAGAGTTCTGAATATCGAGTCACATGACCTAAGGTCCTGCAACACTAACAGGTATGCATTTAAGTATACATATTTACATTTATATTTAGATGAATATTAACTAACTGAGGGGTGATGAAGGGCTAACTAGAAAAGAGGGACCCCGACGTTCCTAGGAACTCTGACTTTGGGGACCTCTACCAAGGTACAGTATGCAATACGGTACCGGGACACCACAGTAGTTTTTATGCATACATTTTCTATGCATACATTTTCTATCTGTTCCTAGTAAAGCTGGATGCTAATCAACATAGCTGTCACTATGGTTGTCATTCAGCTTTCACAGACTCCTGAATGTCTGATCAGCTTCTTTGTCATTCAGGAGTCAGAGAAAGCTTTGGCTGTTCAAGCATGCTGGGAGTTGTAGCTTTGCATTGCAACAGCTGGAGCTGCAGTGTTTGTAAAGCACTGTGTTAGAGCAGTGTTGCCTTCAGCTGTTGCAAAACTACAACTCCCAGCATGCCCACACATCCTTTGTAATTTTGCAAGAGCTGGAGGCACACAGCTGGGGAATACACAGCTCTAAAACTTAGTTTTACAAAGATTGTACCCCCAGCTGTTGCAAAACTACAACTCCCATCATGGAAGTTGTAGTTTAGGAACAGCTGAAGGCTGTAGTGGTGCAATGGTGATCTCCTATACTGGATTACAACACACTTTATGACTGGTATCCAGTATTCTGCAAAATACAGAGTAGTCTGTCTGCATAAAGACAGATGACCCCTAGTGGCGGCTATTTTCATTTTAGATTTTTAAATAAGGCTAGGATTCCCCTTGTTTTTTTCCAGTGTTTTCTTCACTGAAAAAAAACGCCAGAAAAAACGCCAGTGCAATTTCCTGCTTCTGATTTTTTTTCTGGCGTTTTTGCATTTGAATAAATATAGTTGAAAATCAACCAAAAAATAAGTCCTCAAGGTATATATAAAAGATGGAGATGATATAGAATAGAGAGTGATCCAGGTATATATTAATTAAAAATATTTATTCAATAGTAAATGTATTGTTCACTGATGCTCACTGTCCCTGCAGGGCACTTGCATGGGACATAGAACACAGTGCATAGATGATGAGATGAAATAAAATAAAGTAAAATGAATCAATAAAATATGAGTCAATCAAATATATTAGTAACTTGCATCTAAAAAGTCATTGTCCCGTTAGTAGATCATAAGATCAATGGGTAACGCTGTTCAATTGTAAAGGAAACAGTATCTTTCAGTAGACAGAGAAATTCCAATGTCTGTGCGCGATATAGCAGCAGTAGAGTGATATAAGTCTTTCTGCACAGTGGCACTCTGAGTATACAGTGACAGTCTTTGCATACAGTGTATCAAATGTTAATGGTACAATCCTTGTGTACAATGTAGCAAATTATATCGCAAAGTTCAGTTAATATGGAAAGAACGAGGTCCGGTGCACAGCACCACTCACCACTCCTGAGATCGCTGTTGTGACTGACTCGACGGGATGGCACGGAGGTGTCAGGCCTCCGGCAGTGACCGGTCTCTGTCCCCTGCACTTGGTAGCGCTGTGGGTGAAGCTGCAAAGATCTTCCTTCAGAGGTCCGCAGCTGTATTCCTTCAGAGATCCTCGGCTGGCACGGAGGGCACCGGCCTAGCAGGTATGCCGTGGGTCCTCGGTGGTATAGGGAGACAGCAGGATTGTAGCGGTGTGGTTGTAGCAGTGGTGGGAGTGGGTGTTGGCGTGCCTCGTGTCAATTGGGCGCTTGTGCGCGCGTAGAGCAGCAGAGTAGTAACAGTGGTCCCGAAGCTGGGGACTTCCAGCATTTGCAAATAAGGTTCTGTATTTCGCTGGATTTTTGGGAAATTCAGTATAGGTAGATTCAAGTAATATATATATATATATATATATATATATATATATATATATATATATATCTTTAGATGCGTTTCAAGGCCGCTGGCCTTTTCCTCAGTAGGATTATGAATGTATGGTGTGTATCAGAGGCGTTTTTTATAGTGTGAATGGTGGTTATGGGAAAATTTGGAAAATCTGGAAAATCCAGGTTGGAGATAAGATCAGGTACTGGATCTTACCTGATGTTATCTCCAACCTGGATTTTCCAGATTTTCCCAGGGCCTTGAAACGTGTCTAGATATATATATTTCTTGCATCTACCTATACTTACCTGAATTTCCCAAAAATCCAGCGAAATACAGAACCTTATTTGCAACTGCTGGAAGTCCCCAGCTTCGGGACCACTGTTACTACTCTGCTGCTCTACGCGCGCACAAGCGCCCAATTCACACGAGGCACGCCAACACCCACTCCCACCGCTGTTAAACCACACCGCTACGATCCTGCTGTCTCCCTATACCACCGAGGACCCACGGCAAACCTGCTAGGCCGGTGCCATCCGTGCTTGCCGCGGATCTCTGAAGGAATACAGCTGCGGACCTCTGAAGGAAGATCTTTGCAGCTTCACCCACAGCGCTACCAAGTGTAGGGGACAGAGACCGGTCACTGCCGGAGGCCTGACACCTCCGTGCCATCCCGCCGAGTCAGTCACAACAGCGATCTCAGGAGTGGTGACTGGTGCTGTGCACCGGACCCCGTTCTTTCCATATTAACTGAACTTTGCGATATAATTTGCTACATTGTACACAAGGATTGTACCATTAACATTTGATACACTGTATGCAAAGACTGTTACTGTATACTCAGAGTGCCACTGTGCAGAAAGACTTATATCACTCTACTGCTGCTATATCGCGCACAGACATTGGAATTTCTCTGGCTACTGAAAGATACTGTTTCCTTTACAATTGAACAGTGTTACCCATTGATCTTATGATCTACTAACGGGACAATGACTTTTTAGATGCAAGTTACTAATATATTTGATTGAGTCATATTTTATTGATTCATTTAACTTTATTTTATTTCATCTCATCATCTATGCACTGTGTTCTATGTCCCATGCAAGAGCCCTGCAGGGACAGTGAGCATCAGTGAACAATACATTTACTATTGAATAAATATTTTTAATTAATATATACCTGGATCACTCTCTATTCTATATCATCTCCATTTTTTATATATGCCTTGAGGACTGATTTTTTGGTTGATTTTCAACTATATTTATTCTTATTCCAATAGACCTTTGGGTGAAGGTAACATCAGTTCACCTCAGGTATATCTATCCACTGAGTGAGCTACACTAATTTTTTTTTATGTTTTTGCATTTGAGTTGAAATCGCATTTTTGGCCCCTTTGGTGTTTTTTTCAAAATGTGTTGGGTACCAAAAAAAAAAAAAAAAAAGGATGCAGTAGGGATGGGAAAACATTTATTTAAGGAAATTTTTATTTTTTTATAATGAACTTTTAATACATTTTTAATAAAGTGTGTATGTGTGTTTCACTTTTTTCTCTCTGTTGTTTTATCTAGACTGTTCCCTGATGGGAAGTAGTACCTATACTAATAGACATATCACCCCAGTTGTTCGCATCTCTGCTCTGTACTCCGGCCGGCCAGTGATGTGAATAGAACATCACTCATTAATATTTTCCCTCCAGAGTGGGGATTGGCCGGATGGTTGCAGCCAATCACAGCTCTCAGAGGGAAATATGAACGAGTGATGTTCTATTCATATCACTGGCTGGAGTACAGAGCAAGCCACTCCGCATCTCATCAATAGATAGGATGATCGCAGCGGGTGTCAGGAGTGACACTTGCTGTGATCTGTTCTTAACTGCAGGTATTACTTCTCCCAACATGGAGCACACTCTGCTTGGGAGCTGTAGTACCTGCAGTTAAGGAAAGACCACAGCGGATGTCACCCCTGTATAATGTATAGATGCGGCCCTGAACTACCATATATATATATATATATATATATATATATATATATACACCTATTCATATTTCCCACAGAGAGTTGTGATTGGCTGGAACCATGTGGCCAATCACAGTTCTCTGCGGGAAATATGAATAGGTGTATATATATACGGCAGTGTAGGGGACCATAGAAGAGCGTCCGGCCGCATCTATACATTATACAGGAGGATTGCAATGGGTGTGAGAAGTACAGGTACTACTACTCCCATCATGGAACAGTGTGTTCCATGCTGGGAGTAATAGTAGCACCTAAAAAAATAAAGAAAAAAGTAAAAAACACACACACACACACACACTACATTTTTATTATTGTCTGCTACATTTTTAGTGCCCTGCCTGCCCACATAAATTGATCCGTTTAAAAATGTATAAAAATGTTGTTATAAAAAAGATATTTCATTAAATACAATTTTTTCCTTCACTACTGTATTTTTGTTATTATTATTTTTTTTAATGGTACTCTACAAAATTTTATTAAAAAGGTATCTCCATCACTTTTTGGATCGATAAAGTCCAAAAAAAGAATAAAAATCGCCTGCAAAAACGCCAAAGTTAAAACCCACATGACTTCTATGGGAGAAAAACGCCACCATTTCAGGTGAAAAAAACGCCATAGGCTCAACATGCTGCCATTTTGAAAAATCGCCAAGGAGCTGAAAAATGCCAAAAAAAGAGTGAAAAAACGCCAAAAGGATTTTAAAAAGCCAAACTGAAAAACGGCAAGTTGGAAAAAGAATTTTGCGATTTCTCATTGATTTACAGCTAACATCTGGCCACAGCGTTTTATGGCCGAAAAAACGCCATGCGGCAGAATTTTCTTGGCGTTTTTCCCCCAAAAAAACAGGTGGAATTCCAGCCTAAAATTGACATTTTTTTTAAAATAAATGTATATTTAAAAAAGTAATCTTATCAGTAGTACTACAAAGTATAAAAAGTTTTTCATAATGACAGTTCCTTTTTAAGGCTAAAGAAATGTAATGTGAACATTGCCAAAGGTCTTGTTAAAATGGTCAAGTGGAATCTGGCTGAAAAATTCAGCTTGAAAATTTGTTGTAGCAGACTCCCATTGTTTTTATTGGAATTCTGCTGCACTTTGTGTACAGCGGAATTTCCGCCCGCTCCCATGTGTGTCCAATCCAGCCAGCTCCCGCAAATATTCTGGGCTAGTAATTGTGGTGTCTACGGGGTGTATAACATGAAATTGACACTTTGTAACACCAAGGCAGACTTAGACTATAAACAGTCTGAGGTTGAGACAGCTTCTCCTGTGTCAAGCGCAGGGCAATAAATACTCAGATACAAGGTTACGGATAACTGTCTTTACTGAGGAAAGATAAATGGTGATTCCTTTACAATATAGATGCAAAGGGAAGTGCAGAGTAAACTTTGGAAGCCTATCGCCCTGCTGGGACTTGTAGTTGCTTGTGCTGTGCTGTATGGTGACTGACTTGTGATGAATGGCAACCCACACTGACTTTGGTGCTGCAAACTGACTGACAGAAGACTATTGCTTTTCTTCTCAAGAATTTTGTGCTTACTGCTAGGCTTTGACTTTTCACCTGAGCATAAGGGATTTTCCTTAGGATATGCGTGGCTGCAGGTTTAGACTTCTGATTTGCTGAGGCCTCCTCAGATCACCTCACACTTCTCTCCGACTTCTCCACACTGTACCTCAGCAATGCAATCTGAGACTAGACCAGACTCACTCTGGGCTCAAACTAGACTCCACTGCACTTTACTGTACTTAACGGGACTCAATGGATTGTACTGAACTGGGGCAACTCCTCCCCCCTACACTATATACAGGGCAATTTGGAGGATTCCCATTAGGGCAGACCAGTCACCTGATTCACTCTGCACCTTCTCTGCTAACATGTCTTAAAGAAACAGTAACATGGAAAATTCTAGAATGACAACAATGGCAAAACAATACATTATAATGAGTAGTGGGCCCAAGACAGACACTGAAGGCAACATCTGCCTGACAGGATGGGCAGGTTACGGTATTCTGTACTGGGTCACCAAATAATGGTGGCCATGTGGTTGCTGTACTAAGCAGATATACCATTCAGGAGCCTGGAAAAGCTTGATGAAATTCTCACCTAACTTTTCTATCCTCCTGAATGGTATATATGCTCTCTCAGGTACTATATATGTGTGCACAGGGCACTGTTGGATATTATATGGACTCCAATCCCCCAATAGTCAGAGCCCTAAACTCTGTACCCTGACCATACACTTTGCTTTGTTGACGCACCTGCCTCTGCTGAGCTGATGATTTTCGGAGGTAGCGGCATGCTCAGGGTTGCGGGGGTCGTCCATGCTGGGGATTTCCAGATGCATTTCCAGATGGCATTATGACATTGTTTAAAAGGTATAGCAATATGTCCACCTACTGAGCTTAGTGCTGGTGGGCATATAGTTTAGCTACCCTCCCCACAGACCAGGCCTCTACTGTAGCATGGTAATATTGCCAAAAGACTCCTTCTGCAAAGGAAAAAAGAAGGGACCATATTGTCAGCTACCAGAGGTGGAAGGAGATTGATTCTCTTTACATCCTGTTCAAACCAGTGAACAGGAATGTGGGTGAACAGGAGTGTGGGTGAACAGGAGTCCATACACGGGTCACTTACTTTTTAGGTTTTCTTGCCGCTAAAGTTGTCATCCGCTAAAGTTCCGTAATTTTGGCCTTCATTTGCGCTCTGAAGGCGGGTCCCCCGCCGACAGCCTTTCTTTGGGTTCCGGAGGAGGGATCCTTAATCTGCCCCCCCCCCCCTTGTTTGCATATTCATTTTCCCCCTGTGCACAGCACTCTGTCTGCAGAGCGCATGTGCTGATGACGTGAGAGCTGTGCGTTGGGAGAGGGCTCTGCACAGTGTAACTGCGCATGTGCCGGTCCCACGCTACACAGGAAAGTACCTCTTTCTAAAGTCTCGCTACTCTCGACCTCCGGGTGTAGCGAGGGACCGGTGCATGCGCAGTTAAACTGTGCAGAGTGCTCTCCCGATGCACAGCTCTCACCTCGTCAGGACACGAGAGCTGGGTAAAATCTTCAGCGCATGCGCTCTGCAGACACAGCGCTGCGCTCAGGGGGAAAATGAATATGCGAACAATGCTAAGGCCCCTTCCTCCGAAACCCAAAGCAAGGTTGCTGCCTTCAAAGCGCAAAATTACAGAAAACCTAAAAAAGCAAGTGACCTGTGTATGGACTCCTGTTCACCCACACTATAACATTGGGTTTAGTGTGGGTGAACTTGGGTGACAGTTTTCCTTTAATTAAAGCTTTAACCAGATTACTTGACCTTTGGTATGCATGTAATGAAGAAAACAGTGTCTCTGTAGCGGAATGTGACCCTCTGCACAGGGATGCAGTTTTCTGCTTTAAAGCCCGCTCCCTCTCACTTTGTACCCACTACCTTCACTCAGGGGGACGGTGACAAAGTTTCTCCCACCCGCACATATCCCTAACCCCAAACTCTAACTTCAAACCCTAACTAACCCTAAACCACTGCTAACCCTAAACCTAACCAAACCCTAAGCCCTAAACCCCTAACCCTAGAGGAATGTTTCTATGGCCATATAGTGGCCACAGTGATTGGCGCTGAGCTGTTGAGCTGATCAGCGTGGTGCTGCTCAGGTCACATTCGGCTACGGGTCACAGTTTTCTTCACTTCACCGGGCATCACCAATTGGGCCGATGCCCGTCATGAACCATTTAGACTCCGCGATCAAAGTTGATTGGGGTGTCTAAAATACGGGGGTTAATTATCCCAGCAGCTCAGTGGAGCTGATCAGGACCATGGTGGTTAAATCGTGATGTCTTGATTAGCTGAGGGGACAGCAGGTGGGCCCTTACATGCCTCCTCGCTGTCCGATCGGTCCTCTGCTGCTCCAGGAAGCCTCAGCAGGCTGGAGCAGCAGAGCACTGATAAAACTGAGTTAATAAAAGAGAATTAACCCTTTTCTAATTGAAGTTTGAATCTCCCCTTTTCCCATTTTTTAAAATAAAATAATTTAATAATAGATAAAAATAATCATATATGGTACCGCTGCATAAATGTATAGTTTAGTTAAACAGCCTGACTGAATTTTTGGTCACTTTATATACCATAAAAAAAATTAATAAAAAGCTACCAAAAAGTTGCATCAAAATAAAAATGGTGGATATAAAAACAACAGATCACGCTGCAAAAAATTAACCCTTATCTAGCCCCAAATGCGGAAAAATAAAAAAGTTATAGGAGTCAGAAGATGACAATTGTAAACATTCTGATTTTGGTGCATGTAGTTATAATTTAAAGTAGTAAAATACAATTAAACCTATATAAATTTGATATCCTTGTAACCATATGGACCTACTGAATAAAGAATAAAGATAAGGTGTCATTTTTACCGAAAAGTGCACTGCGTTGAAATGGACCCCCCCCCCCCCCAAGTTACAAAATAGCTTTTTTTAATTTCACCCCACAAATAATGTTTTTTTTTTCTGTTTTGCTGCAGATTTTGGTATAAAATAAGTGATGTTGTTAAAAAGTACAATTGGTCACAAAAAAACAAGCCCTTACTGTAGATGAACTAAGGGCGGTAGTGTCGGCCCCAGCAGGCATAAGTGACGTCGTGCCTGCTGCTCAAAACCCTTGAAATTTTGCACCTACAGACTCATATGATGGCTTTTTTTTTTTTTTTTTTGCGCCACCAATTCTACTTTGTAATGACATTTTAGCCAAAAATCTACAACGAAACAAAAAATAAATAAAAATCATTGTGTGACAGAATTTGAAAAAAACAAACAAAAAATTTTGGGGGCTTCTGTTTCTACGCAGTGCATTTTTCAGTAAAAATTACACCTTCTTTTTATTCTGTATGTCCATACAATTAAAATGATTTTGTCTTACTTCTGGAAAAAATCATAACTACATGCACGAAAATTAGTATGTTTAAAAATGTCCTATTCTGACCCCTATAACTTTTTTATTTTTACATACAGAGATGTATGAGGGCTAATTTTTTTTGCTCCGTGATCTGAAGTTTTTATCGGTACCATTTTTGTTTTGATCAGACTTTTTGATAGCTTTTTTATGCATTTTTTTATTGTATAAAAAGTGACCAAAAATACGCTATTTTGGACTTTGGAATTTTTTTAAATGTACGCCATTGACGGTGCGGTTTAATTAATTATATATTTTTATAGTTTGGATATACCACATGCGGGAGATGTATCAAAACCTGCCCAGAGGAAAAGTTGCTGAGTTGCCCATAGCAACCAATCGGACCGCTTTTTTCATTTTTGAAGAGGCCTCTGAGAAGTGAAAGAATTGATCTGATTGGTTGCTATGGGCAACTCAGCAACTTCACCTTTGAACAGGTTTTGATAAATCTCCCCCCATATGTTTATCCCCTTAAGAACCAAGGACGTACCGGTACGTCCTTGGTCCTGCTCTCCTGATATAACGCGGGGTTACACAGTAACCCCGCGTCATATCACGGCGGGCCCAGCGTCATAGTGAAGCCGGGACCCGCCTCTAATAGCGCGCAGCGCTAAAAGTGAAAGTTGAAAGTGAAAGTGAAAGTTGCCGGCTAGCTCAGTCGGGCTGTTCGGGATAGCCGCGGCTAATAGCGGCATCCTGAACAGCTTACAGGACAGCGGGAGGGCCCCTACTTGCCTCCTCGCTGTCCGATCGCCGAATGACTGCTCAGTGCCTGAGATCCAGGCATGAGCAGTCATGCGGCAGAATCGTCGATCACTGGTTTCTTGTGAGAAACCAGTGATCAGTGATGAAGATCAGTGTGTGTAGTGTTATAGGTCCCTATGGGACCTATAACACTGCAAAAAAAAAGTGAAAAAAAAAGTGAATAAAGATCATTTAACTCCTCCCCTATATTTGCCAAGCTTATCGCTACTAGAATTGCAAAGGTCCTTCCCTCCTCATCCATTCGAAAAAGGCCGGGTTCGTATCTGGTCGCCAAGCCTTGGATAATACGAGGCGCCTCTTACATATTTTCCATCATATAGAGGTTCTCGGTACCCCTGCCTTGGCCCTTGCTCTTGACGTTGAGAAGGTGTTCGATCAGCTTCGCTAGTCGTACGCTTTCTTGGCACTCCAACACTTGGGTTTTGCTGGCACCATATTTAATGCAATAAAGTTTCTTTACTCGACACCTTCTGCCAGGGTTTTCGCCAATGGTACGCTCTCAGAAGAGTTTGTAATCAGTAATGGCACAAGGAAGGGGTGCCCGTTATCCCCTCTCATTTTTATTTTGTGTTTGGAACACCTGGCTCAGATGCTGAGGGCTGATAGACGGGTACAGGGCATCTCCATTGATGGGGAGCAACACCTCATATCCATATACGCAGACTACATTATTTTGACACTTACTAGTCCCTCTTCCATCGTACCTGCTGCCACAGAGATTATCCACTCCTTCAGCTCCCTCTCTGATTATCTTCTTAATGCTACCAAGACGCAAACACTCCCCTTAAATTTGGACCCGTCCATAACTACTGACCTACGTAATTTCCATCCCTTTGTCTGGCAATCCACTAGCTACACACTCTAACCACTTCCAAAAATCACACCCCCTCTGCACCTGGGACAGTGAGTTGGGCATAATTCTATCAGAGGAGCAATGGAGGAAAGCTTTTATTTGCTCCCGTAGAGCTTTCCACTGCGTTTCTCATATTGAATCTGCTATCAAATCCACTTTGCATTGGTATTACACCCCCGACCGTTTGTCCCATATGTATCCTGGTACTTCTATGAGTTGTTGGCCTCAATGTGGTCAAAAAGGCACCCTGCATCACACCTTATGGGATTGTCCACTCATTTCCCACTTCTGGTCCTCCTGTAAACAATTGCTAGAAGAGGTACTCTTCTAAGTCTGCCTTGTCTGGTCTCCCCAACTAGACCTGTTATTTATAGATATGGATAATATTCCTAATGCGGCTAGAGATTTAGCTGCTAGAGATTTAAAGGGGTTGTGCACTGCCCTGACTTTCGGAGCTTTGCTCACAGCGTCCGGAAGTTCATTACTCCGAACGCTGTGTGCAGGCTTCCGTGTTCGCAGCCGCCGGGCGTGACGTCACGCCCGGCCCCTCGCGACGTCTCGCCCACCCCCTCGTGACGTCTCGCCCGCCCCCTCAACGAAAGTCTATGGGAAGGGGGCGCGACCGCTGTCACGCCCCCTTCCCATAGACTTTGGTAGAGGGGGCGGGCGTGACGTCACGAGGGGGTGGGCGAGACGTCACAAGGGGGCGGGCGTGACCTCACGCCCGGCGACTGCGAACACGAAAGCCCGCACACAGTGTTCGGAGCAATGAACTTCCGGACGCTGTGAGCGGAGCTCCGAAAATTAGGGCAGCGCATGGTTTGGATTTACCGAATTTAATGCCCATTGGCGCCTATGGTCTATGTCTAAATATGCTATAAATTACAGTTGAATTGATATTCTTGATGTATCACATTGTATGTTTTGATGGTTTGCTACTATTCCCCTGCCCTTTGTTATTATTGGGTATTGAGTGCAGAATGACAGGGAAAACTTTTTTTTTTATTTATTTATTATGTCTTTTAGCAAAGTCTGCCACATAATAAAATGAGAAAAAAAGATTAAAGGGTCTGAAGAATAAATGCACTGTATCTCACAACCAAGTTGCTATAGGGGCTAGTACAAATGCATGCTATTCATCATTACAGTACATGGAGGGGAGAAAAATAATTATGTTTTTTTAATTTATTTTTTTATCTTTTACTGTATAGATTATTGTTTCATGAATAATTTTCTTTAATGAATTACATACAGCTCTAAATATATATATATTGTTCTATTTATTTTATATAAATAGAAATATATATATCTTTATCTTATTTTTCATGGTATACATTTTACTCTACAACTATTTACATTCTTTGACTGGCCAACAGATAATTTTATTTATTAATTAATTATTTTGTTTGAACAAAAATTACTGTGCTATTATTAATTAATACTATCTCTCCTACATTATATTCATTTTAACTTTAAGTCAAATTAAAGGACATTGTACACACTTTTTTAACTGTTCTAATTTGGTTTTGTAAAGGATACACAATCTTCTACATCAGGACTTAATTCTTTAAATAAGACTGCATTTACATCACAATTCGATGATAGGACAGCCGGGTCCAACTTGAGAATTTTAAAACCGTCTGCCGTACCCCATTTATTTCAATGAGCAGGACGGAGCCAGATAAGTTACTCAGGTTGGCTCATTTTTGGATCGTATCAGTTTTCATTTCGGTAACAAAATTGATACAGTCCAAAAATGAGCTGACCGGGGACATAGCTGACTCTGACCGGCTCATTGAAATAAATGGGGTGTGGCACAGGACCGTAGGGGATATGGCAGCAGCTGGTTTTATTAAAAAATAAATAAAAAAATACAACCTTTCCTATAAATAATCAGTTAAGCCCAACTTTCAGTTAGCAGTGGTTTTCTCGGCTAGGCCTAGGGCAGCAGAAACTGAAATACACCACTGCCTATAATACAGGTCCAAACAGAAAACACCTTATCCTACTACATTTTAGGGACACTGGAACCGGCTAAACATCAACCTATAGGTTCTGCTAGTCTCTTCTTACCATCATTGCTTATTCATTTTCAGAGTCCACCTTTATTGTATAACAAACCACATGCCTGCCTGGGAACAAAGCCATTTAGGATTATTGTCTTTAGCACAGTAATATCCAGTTTTGTGTGTATGCATTTACTCGTCTACTCTATCTAATAAGGGTGTGCAGTGTACCTATTAAGGGTCTAAAATAGCCTAATTGGTGGAGAGTTGGAGTAGACAGGAGATTTCCCATTATATGAGTAACATACTATACATTAAAGGTTCTGTGAAATAGATTGTTGTGTACACAATCCTCTTAATCCTCCTTGACATTCTCTGTATTTTTGTGGCTGTCCTCACATTACTGATTCACATCACTGATTCAAATTTGCCACTGGAAGCTGTAATTGGCCAGATGGTGCCGACCAATCACAACTCTCAGATAAAAATTTTTTGTAAATAAATAAATACATTTTTATTCACATCTCTGGCTGTCCGGAGCTCTTAGCAGGGATTGCGGAGTGCTGCAGAGTGCCACCCGCTTCTCTAGATTACAAAACCTGATCGCAATGGAACTCAAGAGTGAGACCCAGTGCAATCTGTCCTTTAGTGCAGGTACAACAGCTCCCAGCATAGAACAGACTCTGTTCCATGCTGGGAGTAGTGGCAATACTGAAAGAATATCGGACATATAGTTAATAAAGCAACACAGTAGTTAATATAAATCACATTTTATAAATAACATTATTAAAATACATTATTTATAAAAAAGTGTTACAAAATTAATTTAAAAAAAACAACAAAACACATATTTTGACAATTACATGGCCTCATTATCTATTTTTAATATTGCCGGCTAAATTTTTATGTCCCTGCCTGCTCACTTAAATTGATCCCTACTGCATCATTTTTTTTTTTTGGTACCCAATAAAATCCATTAAAAACACCCGCAGGGAAACTGCCAAAGGAGCCAAAAATGTAATTACCACACAAAGTTAAAAATGTCAGAAAAAACACCAGGGTAAATCAGTGGCAGTTTTTCATGCGGTTTTTTTCTGGCATTTTTTTTTTTTTACACTAAAAATGTCAGAACAAAACCTCAGTGGAATCTTAGCCTCATTGCGGTAGATTTATCAAACTGTGTGCAAAGGTACAGAGGAACAGTTGCCCATACCAACCAATCACAATCCAGCTTTCATTTTTCAGAAGACTTTAAAAAACAAACAAACAAAAAAAAAAAACTGAAATCTGATTGGTCGCTATAGGCTCCACTGTTCCTGTTCCACAAGTTTTCATAAATTTCCCCCATTGAAAAAAAAAATGCATCCACATGTCGCCTTGAAAACTCGGCATGTATCGATCAGATATGTAAATACAGGTGGGGGTCTGACACTGGTTCTTCCCCCACTGCCTTATGAAATGGTCTTGGAGGCTACTTTTAGGTAGTGTACCTCTTGGTGAGAGATCTTTGACTGCTGGACATTTTTCTGCAACACACAGTTGACAGACGTGGCAGAAGGAAATCTTTACCTGATTGCAACACATTCTTGGCTTGCCCAGTCGCCAGATTTATCGCAAATCAAGCGTTTATGGGACCAGCTGGGATGCCTGATTTGGCTACCTACGAGTGTGCAGAATCTACAGGCCCAACTGAAATATCTGTGTGCAAATGTGCTTCCGGATGTCAAGTGGAACCATGCCCAACCATATCTCATCTTGTTTCCAGGCCGAGGAAGATCACGGCTGCAGTCAGTGATTGGCTGATCAGACAGTATCTGTAAAGTTGACATGTCACAGGAATCTTCAGTGAGCATCAGGAACTAGGAGCGTTATAAAGGAAAGACTGAGACTTTATTTTTCAGGTCCATTCCTGACTTTGTATTCAATAATTGCAATTAAAGGGTATCTGTCATCAGTATCACATGCATTAATCTGTTGATGTTGGCTACTAGTGCGGGTGACACTGATGAACATCATACTTACTGTGTTTCTCTCCATGCAGCCGATCATCCATTATGCACATTTTTTATAATGGCAAATAGCATTCTTGGTGCGCAAGGGTGTTCCAAAGCACAGGGTGCATGTTGACGTCAAGCCTGCTAAGTCCTCAGTCCAGCCTGGCTTATGAATACTCATTATCCTCCTACCTTCCATCTCCTTTCTGTGTCTACTGAACATGCGCCATATCCAGGGTAGTTCCTAAAGGTCTAGGGTTGAGCTAAAGAATGAGCAAACTTGTTTGTCGGCTGATAACTGATTGTTTGTCAGCAGGACATGTGTAAACTGGAGATATGCTACCTACAAAAATTGGGCCATGTATAGGCTGTTTTTCACTGTCATCCCCTCATATAAAAGAAGCCTTGGGGCATGTTCACAGGGTTAAAAATAATAATTGTAAAATCTGCATCAAAAGACAGCTCCAAAAACTGTTAAGTTTCAAAAAAAAAATTTAAGCTGTATTTTTTACTTTAGAACAATTATTGTGTGCATTTTTAAAGTGCTTTTTGGCTTTTTTTGGGGTAGTTTTTGATACGCACCAAAAACAGCTTTAATATACACAAACACATTTTCAAATATAAAACAAGTGTCTTTTTAAGCTTCCCCATTGATTTCAGCGGGCGAAATTAGCGCTGGTTACAGAAGGGAACCTCGCCAAAGACGTGACATGTTACCTCTTTTTCAGGCAGGAAGAAAAACATCAAAACCAATGTGATGTAGTTTTCAGATCGCCCATAACATGTATCCATGCAATGCATATGCATTGCACTGATCTATGTAAGTTATTGAATGGTTACTGATAATGTCCCTGGCATAGGGGACTAAAAAAGTGTACAAAATATTTTTTTAAATCCATCCCCTAGTAAAATTTTTGCCAATTTTCCAAATTTAATATTGATTTTTGGTCACAACCCATCCCAGAAAAGGTTGAATAAAAAGTGATCAAAAAATCACTTCTACTTCTACTTCTAAGGTATAAATAAAAAGTACAAATCACAGTTTAAAAAATTATCTTTAACCCAGCTCACAGCTCCATAAGTGGAAAAATAAAAAAAAAGTATAGAATATGCACAGTTTTAAAGTTTTATTTTTTTAATGGTGTTCAATTCACATTCTAGCACATTATGTCCCACATTAAAAAAACAATTCATATAAAATATGACAAAATCTTAATGACACACAAAAATGAATTTAAATGTTACGGAACATTTCATAAATCTGTACCATCCAATCCAGAAAAAAATTTAAACAAAACTAAACATTAATGCTCACAAGGATTAAGTAAATGTGGACCATTGTATTTTTTGTACAAAATTAATACACACTCCAATTTAGACTGAATAGAAATCTGTACGTGTTAGACTATGTTTACTTGGGGGATGGCCTGCATGGGAAATCTCTATGCGGACATTCCCTGACAGCGGAGCGCTGGCAGACCATGCCAGCACTAGGACTGCTCGGAAATGTGTTATTTCATAGACGGCAATGCATTTCCATGCAGAGTCTGCTTCTATGTGAACAGCGTAACAGAATCCCATTGAAATCAATGTAACTTTGCTTCTGCAGAAACTCCGCATTGGAGATCATGTGTACATAGCCTTAAAGATTACCTGTCATCAAATTATATTTTCTGAACTCAGATTATATTCCCTAACTACTCCTAACACCCCTCCTGTCCTTAAAAAAAATGTTTTCAAGCTTTAAAAAGCTCTATATCATACCTTCCCACTTGCTCACATTGTGTGAGCTCCTGGCAGGAGAAAGTGGGCATTTCCCAGCAGGCGCGACATTACTGATGCCTGCGAGAGCTGTGCCTCTCCATGCCCCGCACGCACTTCCTGAGTTTCGTCTCCTGTCAGGCCGGAAGGAGACCAAACTAACTGTTTAACTTGCGGCAGGGAAAAGAACAGAGCCACCTAGTGGCCGCTTTTTCAATCACATTAGAAACATATAAAGGGGGAGAATTTTTACAGCAAGTAAATAGCTTTAGAAGTTTAGCTTTAGATGAACAATTGCAGCTGGTGTTACCATACAGCAATCCACATGCAGTGAACATTGAGTACACTCCCTGACGCTGATGTGCAGCCTCACTGCATCCTTTTAAGGGCCCACAAGAGATGTTTGCAAATCACAAAGGTATCTGCAGTGGAATCATTAATTACGATCATTAGCATCATAATTGCTTGAGAATTAACAAATATTGACATGAATTGACTTTTATTAACAGAATTTGATGTATTAAATCAAATGGTGATCAAATATTCACAAAATAATTTTTATGCGGAAATTACAAAAATATTGGGGAAGGGGGGAGAGATCATCATAACAAAACAAAGCTATCTGTGAGAGAAAAATGTATCTCCTATCCTACAGATAGGAGATAAGTGTAAGATGATGGGGGAAATGACCGCTGGGACCCCCGCGATCTTTGTACGGGGCTCCGGCCCTCCTCCTAAATGAGGCATGCCATCCACTGCACAAAGCAATGGCCAACGCGCCCCCATTAATGCATCTCTACGGGAGAACTGGAGTACTGCACTTGGGAATCTCCAATTCTCCCATAGAGCTGCAAGCATGAACGGGGCATGTCGGCCATTGCTTTGTGCGGGGTTGTCAGGCTCCATTTAGAAGGAGAGCCAAGGCGTTGTGGAGGAGATCACAGGGGGTCCCAGCGGTTGCACCCCCCCTTCATGATCTGGCAATTATTATTAGGATAGGGAAGTTTTTCTAACCTGGAGAATGCCTTTAATTTCTTAAACTGCTCTGTTAAATATGGCTCTGGTTGCCTGGGTAAAAAAAAATAGTTTTTGTTTAAGGCTGTGTTCACATAGGGCGTATTTACCACAATTTTACCACGATTTTTACCACAAATTTTACAGCGATTCCAGAAAATAGCAGTAATAACGCAGCTGTACCATGACACAGTACCGCCAATAAAATAAATTCCTAATTTAATGCACACATTACTGCCCATTAAACATTTACTTTTCATTATATGGGAATTGACAATATCATATTGTATGTATAGCTGGAACTAAAGGCACCATCTTATGGAATTTGTAAAGTTCTTCTCCTTGTCTGATCCAGCAGTGGCACTCTGTCCACCCCAGAGTCTCTATTTATCTACCCTGAGCATGCTCTCCCTGCTCTCCTCACAGGAAGTGTTAAAAAAATAGGCAGCCAGTCAAGGAGGTGGCAGTGTGTTCTGGTAGAAGGTGAGTATGCTCTATTTTATTATTTTACATTCCCTATATTTATTATTTTTAAATCAGAGGACCCCCTTTAATGTTTGATACCAGAATAAATGATTTGCCAAATGAAAAGTTGGACTGCACTTTGATAAAATGCTGTTCATGTCTGTGCAATTGTAAGGTAAAACATGCCTTCCACTCCGTTTAATACAAGCCTGTAAAAGTAGTATATTATTAACTAAAGTGAGTGATGAAACTGTCAGCTCCGTGCTGATAATTGCAAAGCAAAAAGCCTTTCGTACATGTAGTTTTTGTCCTCCAGAAGATGCACTAGGCTTTAACAATTTGTATCAAGGCTTTGTTGACTTGCCTCTTTTGGTATGACGATGATGACATTTTATAGATACTTCTGGGAAGGATAAGCAGAGAGGGTTTGGTCACCCAGATTCAGAAACAGAAACAATCATGCCTTATGTAAGTGTACTTCTTCTAAGGTACAATTATGATAATTGAGGGAAAACTATTTCAGGGAGATTGCATCACAGTCTAATTTATGCTTTGGTACTCTTATTGAAGTTCTTTTATAAGCTTCTTTAGAAAAAAAAAGACATTCAATCCTATCTATGGGGCAGACACATTTATTAGCTTTCTTATTCTGATAAAGTAAGCTCATGGGAAAAATTTGGAGCAGAAGTCAAAAGCAGATTAAAAAAAAAATTAAAATAATCTGTAGAATTGCATGTGTTGTATACCATACTATAGTTGTAACTATGCTGTCTCCAATACGTTAGAATTGGTTCTCACTGGCATTAAAAGCAGATATAAAAATGTTGAAGAAACATATAGCATTGCTTATGTGTTTGTATCAAAATATGCAGAAGTAGGAAAACAGCGGCGAATCAACGGAAAGATGCAATAGAAAGTCTTTATTCTTATACCTGCGGGTACAGTATCCAACTGGAGGGAAAGACGCAGTAAACTACTTACAACACAAAACAAACAGGTACCTGTAAGAAGTTTACTACGTCTTTCCCTCCGGTTGGATACTGTACCCGCAGGTATAAGAATAAAGACTTTCTATTGCATCTTTCCGGTGAGTTGCCGCTGTTTCCCTACGTCTTCATATTTTGATACGGACTTGCTGCCTGTTCTGCTGAGCACCACGGGGGACCTGCAGCTGTTTCAAGGGATTTGGTGTCTGTCTTATACATTAGCTAGGGTTATGTGGCTGTGCCGACATCTCTACCAGTATTTGATTGCTTAACTGTTTGCCCCATTTCTGAAATCACCAAAAATCCATTTGATTTTGTCCTGTACTTTCTGGTTGAGCAGTTGCTCAGCACTACAATTCCCAGAATGCATTGCATACCCTCAGCTATTTATTTATCGTTGTCCTCCCACACTGCCTACTCCCCTCCCACAGCACTCCTGCCAGTCCCCTGCCCAGAGCTGATTCAAAACATCTGATTTCACAGCCGACTATCACACAGTCAGTGAGACTGCAGCACCTTCTTCATTCCCTGTCCGCTCCTCAGGATAAGGCATCATTTAGCACAAGACAGCATGCTGTAAACATACCTCATTCTTCCCTAACCCCTTCCCTCTTTGGCGATTTTTCATTATTGCACTTTTATTTTTTCCTCCTCACCTTCTAAAAATCATAACACTTTCAATTTTCCACCTAAAAATCCATATGAGGGCATGTTCTTTGCGCCAATAATTTTACTTTGTATTACTATTCATAATTTCACTACAAAATTGAAAAATAAAAGAAGCCATTTTGTAATTTTTAGTGGCTTCCGTTTCTACGCAGTGCAGTTTTCGCCAAAAATTGCACCTTATATTTATTCTGTAGGTCCATACGGTCGCAAGAATATCCAATTTGTATAGGTTTGGTTTGATTTTACTACTAAAAAAAAATTATAACTACATGCACCAAAATTAATACGTTGAAAAATGTCCTTTTCTGACCCCTATAACTTTTTTATTTTTGCATATAAGGGGCGGTATGAGGGCTAATTTTGCCCCGTGACTTGAAATTTTTATTGGTATCATTTTTGTTTTAATCAGATTTTTTGATCATTTTTATTTATTTTTTTATGGTGTAAAAAGTGACAAAAAATACTCTATTTTGGACTTTGGAATTTTTTTACATGTACACCATTGACCGTGCGGTTTATCTCATTATATATTTTTATAGTTTGGACATTTACGCATGCAGTGTTTTTTATGGGAAAAGGGGGGTGATTCAAACTTTCATTAGGGAAAGGGTTAGATCCCATTTATTAACACTTTATAAATGGGGACTATAACATTGCACACACTGATTTCCTACACTGATCACTGCCATGCAATAGCATAGCATTGCTCAGGGTTATCGCCGCTCGACTGATCCTGCCTGGATCTCAGGCACAGAGCAGTCATTTGGCGATCGGACAATGAGGAGGCTGGTAGGGATCCTCCTTGTGTCCTGCAAGCTGTTCTGGATGCCGTGATTTCACAGCGGCAGTCCCGAACAGCACTACTGAGCTAACCAGCAATGTTTACTTTCGTTTTAGACTGCGTCTAAAGGTTTAATGCAGGACATCAGCCCGATCGGCGATTTCCGGCATTAGCCGTGGGTCCTAGTTGCCTATATGCCTGCTGAGCACGCATCATACCTCGGGAGCCGCAGATGGACGTTAATGTCCATTTGCGGCAAGGGGCTAAATGTCCCAATAAAGATATTGGCCCAGATTTATCACACTGTGTGAGAGAAAAAGTGGAGTGAATTTCCCACAGCAACCAATCACAGCTCAGCTTTCACTAGAGCTCGTTAGCTGAGCTGTGATTGGTTACTGTGAAAAAATCACTCCACTTTTTCTCTCACACAGTTTGATAAATCTAGGCCATTATGTATATGTATACAAATACCGTATTTATCGGGGTATACCACGCACCGGCCTATAACACGCACCCTCATTTTACCAAGGATATTTGGGTAAAAAAAGTTTTTTACCCAAATATCCATGAAAAAATGAGGGTGCATGTGTGCGCATGTATACCCCGATATACCCCCAGGAAAGGCAGGGGGAGAGAGGCCGTCGCTGCCTGCTTCTCTCCCCCTGCCTTTCCTGGGGTCTAGAGCGCTGCTGTCGGCCCTTTTCACCCCCTGGTTATCGGCGCCGCTGCCCGTTCTGTCCCCCTGACTATCGGTGCCGGCGCCGATAGCCAGGGGGAGAGAAGCGGCGCCGACAGCCAGGGGGAGAGAAGGGGCAGCGGCACCCATTGCCGGCGCCGCTGCCCCGTTGCCTCCCCCCATCCCCGGTGGCATAATTACCTGAGTCCGGTCCGCGCTGCTCCAGGCCTCCGTCATGCGTCCCCAGCGTCGTTGCTATGCACGGCGCGGCGCTCTGACGTCATGCGCCGCGCCATTCAGCGCATAGCAATGACGCCGGGGACGCACGACGGAGGCCTGGAGCAGCGCGGACCGGACTCAGGTAATTATGCCACCGGGGATGGGGGGAGGTAACAGGGCAGCGGCGCCGGCAATGGGTGCCGCTGCCCCTTCTCTCCCCCTGGCTGTCGGCGCCGCTTCTCTCCCCCTGGCTATCGGCGCCGATAACCAGGGGGTGAAAAGGGCCGACAGCAGCGCTCTAGACCCCAGGAAAGGCAGGGGGAGAGAAGCGGGCAGCAACGGCCTCTCTCCCCCTGCCTTTCCTGGGGGTGTATCGGCGTATAACACGCACACAGACTTTAGGCTAAAAATTTTAGCCTAAAAAGTGCGTGTTATACGCCGATAAATACGGTATGTATATGTGTTTATGGAAGAGAGATAGTGATGGTGTATTTTGTTTCTAAATGAAGACCAAAGTTACTTATCTTCAATGGGGTATTCCGGCCAAAAACATCTTATCCCCTATGCAAAGGATGCTGGGACCCCCTGCGATCTCCCTGCAGCACCCGCTACCTATGCGGGGCTGTGTCTCCAGTTTCGGCCCCCGGGATCAGACATCTTATCCCCTATCCTTTTGATAGGGGATAAGATGTTTTTGCCCAGAATTCCCCTTTAAGCTACATTGGCATAATAAAAAAAAATATTTATGATTGTTAACCTTCTCTTTAACCCTTTCTCCCTGGAACAGAGCAATTTTCATTTTTGATAAATACACTAATAAAACTTTCACTGTAATCCTGTCTACGATGCACACTGCTAAAAAGTGATCTTTACAGTACAGGAAGTGTCATCATATAATTATAAAAATAAAAAATTGGTCAGCACATCCTACACAACTGTTAAAGATGTAATAAGTATACAGGTGTATGCCGCTGTCACTGAAGTACAAATGCAACACCAAAAGGGTGGTAAGGGGCCAAAAATACAATAATACAAGACCCAGGGCTGAAGCCCGGGGTGAAACACCCCTATTAGCACACCTCTAAAATATAACTTTTGTTAGTTATTAAATAATATAATATAATAAAAATCTCCAAAATGAAAAAATAAAAAAATAGCTCTAAGGCAGGAAAAAGAGAAAATTACATGTATTGACCGGAGTGAAACCCCTGATAATGATCAGTGCAGTACTGCAGTTCACCGCTTATAGTTGTGTCTGCCTAAGTGTCTTATTTAAAACATACACAACAGGCCAACCTCATACATGTTTCACCGTAACAAAGGCGTTCTCCAGAGGCAGTGATCTGATCACTGCCACTATGTGCCTCTTGAGAATGCCATTGTTAGGGCGAAACATTTAGAGGCTGGAGATTATGTATCATGTGTATGTATGATGTTTGCATGTATGTGTTATGTGAGGTGTGTGTATGATGTGTGTATGTTTTATGTGTGAGTACATGTGTTATGTGTGTTTGTATTATTGCGTTTGTGTATGTATGTTGTGTATGTATTTTATTCAGGGGCACAGTGTGTGGCAGTATTATATTCAGGGGGTACAGTGTGTGGCAGTATTATTTTCATGGGGTAACGTGTGTGGCAGTATTATATTAAGGGGTACAGTGTGTGGCAGGATTATATTCAGGGGGAACAGTAGGTGGCAGGATTATATTCAGGGGGAACAGTAGGTGGCAGTATTATATTCAGGGGGTACAGTGGGTGGCAGTATTATATGCAGGAGGTACAGTAGATGGTAGTTTTATATTCAGGGGGTGCAGTGGGTGACAGTATTATATTCAGGGGGTACAGTGGATGGTAGTTTTATATTCAGGGGGTGCAGTGGGTAGCAGTATTATATTCAAGGGGTACAGTGGATGGTAGTTTTATATTCAGGGGTTAAAGTGGGTGGCAGTATTATATTCAGGGGTAAAGTATTTAGCAGAATAATAATGATTATTTTCTTCATACAGAGGATGAGGATCTACTGACAAAGTGAAGAGCGTATGATGTCCGGGTGTCAGACTCTGCAGAGAAGATGGAGCTGGAAGAAATCCTGACGTCTGGACCAGATGGAGAAGAAAAGAAAAGACAACAGAGAAGACGTCACTCAGGTCAGTGATATCAATGTGTTTTCTCCTGACTGTCCCATCAGCTGTAGTCACTTGTAAGTTCCGCAGTGATGATGGGTGACGATGTAGGCTCTCCAGCTGTTGAAAAACTACAACTCCTATAATGCCTGAGACGTGATGGGAGTTATAGCTTTACAACAGCTGATTGGGTGATTGGTGGGGGTCCCAGCAGTTGGACCCCCACCAGAAAAATGGGATGCTTATTCTTCAATGCTTGTTTTGTCTTTCTGGCCCTGCCTGTTAGTCACTTATATTGTTGTGTATTCCCCTGACTGTGTCCCATCAGTGCTGTAGTCACTGATATCTTTGTGCAGCCCAGTAAAGGGGTTGTCCGGGATTGGGGAAGAGGGTCTTCAGGTGGTGGTGGTGGTGGTGGGGGGGGGGGGTTGCCTGTGGTTTCTAGCTACGCCCCTGAGGTCACCTAATCGTGGTGGGATGGTGCACACTATTTGGCCAAATGGTAAGGTAAGAACCTCTATTTTTCTTTAAAGCAGTATTGCAATGTAAAACGTGTTATATTACACATATATCTTAGCACTAGAAGTTTGCTGCTGTAATTTTCTTGTTTTCATTATCATATAATTAGACTGAAAACTTATGCCCTATCCTGTAGATAGGGGATAAGAACATATGTACCGGAGTTCCCCTTAAAAAACTAATGATAGACATTATTACTTGCATTTACCTCTAAATGTAATGTAATAGTGAACAGGTTACATCAGTGCATCCTTCCCTTTGTACAAGTTAACATTTGTAAATTTTGCAGAGATTACGAGATGTTTTCTGTGCAAAGTGATCACATGTCCTCCAGTCAGGTTGTCACCAACAATATAATTTTAATAATTTAAAGTTGCACAGATTTGAGTTCTCTTCTAAAGTGTCCCTATCTATCACAAAGACATGTCAAACGTTTTGATCAATTAGAGCCCCACATGATCAGTGGAATGAGCAGAGAGAGACGCAGCTCACAGCGATCTACATCAGCTTCCCTAGACTGCATCATATACTTATAGACTTACTCACGTCTATAACACCAACACAAAAAACTATTACGAAGCTTGTGCTTCATCCCCTGATGAAGCACAAGCGAAACGTACATTGAGGTGTGGGGTGGTATGGTTTCGGGCAGCAGGATGTTCTGTAATTTCTAGCTTTTTACTATCGTGAGTTCACCAGTATTGATCCCTTCATGCACTTACATCTATGTCCTTTGTATTCCTGTGTCATACTCAATCTGTGGTGATGTCAATATTTATTCTATTGTTTTTTTGAGACATAGTTTTTTCCATATATGGATCCAAATACCCTGTAATCAATGTATATATGCTACCTTTACCATCTCTTCTCTTCTGTACCTGTCATTTCAGTGCCTGTATTTTAACATCTCATGCTGTGATTTTAAATGTATGTTTTTTTTTAATTTATGTTCAATAAAATATCCATTTTAAGTAAGAGGTTTTTTTTTTCTTCTGTAGGCATTACTTACATCTATCTCCTGGAAAACCTGTGTCTTGATAGGGTCCATGCTCTGGTCAGACCACTTCCCTATTTATCTATCATCTGTAGGAGACTGAAATTGATCTTCATTTAATTAGTCTGGTGGAGGAGGAAGGAGTAGAATAAGTTTCTGGTCCTATTTTGCCCAAAGGTACATGGCAGAGCGAGACTCCCTGACCCTAAAATGTACTATACTGGCTTTGTCCTTCTCTGGGTGTTCGACTGGCACTTCCATTTGAAGACAAAACAGTGGAATTGGAAACCTTTCTGGCCCACCCTCATCTCAAATATTTTTTTTGGCTTCCAGCCACTGGTAGACCCACTAGTCTTAATCACTCCATTTTCTCTTCTGGATGCCTAGATACCTTGGATGTGGTTGTATTTAAGGGTACATTCTCCATGAGGAATTGTCCTTTTTCTCCTCCTCTTTTCTGCAATCCAACTTTTCTTCCTGGGCTGACAATGCACAGGTTTATGTGTTGGAGCCAGTGGGAATACTAGATTTTATCAAATATTAAAGGGCTCTTACTGACTTTAGAGACTCTTTGTACAGCGCACACCGACACCCCCTATCATGGATGACCTATGACTTGCTCGCCTCCTACATTAATACCTATGACCAAAAACATAATCATAAAGCCACCCCTACTATACTTTAGTGTTATTTCCTCTGTTAAAAAGGTCTCTTTCTGCATGTTCATGCAGCTGTGAATGCAGTATTTTCCAGGCATTGGAGAGATCCTAGTCCCCCTTATATGTTAGAGCGGGTTACATAATTCCTATGGAGGAGTTTGTAGCTGAGGACATTGATAACCCCACCAAGTTTTTCACTGTTTGAACTAAGGTGGGAATATCCAACTCTGACTTCAATGGGCATTGTCAGATATAAAAACTTTTTATATGTTGTACATCTTGGCAAAACAATAGTTTTTCTAATATACTTTTGTATAGGACATTGATGAGTCCCACAGCAGCATGAGAGTGTCCAAGAGTCATGGACTGGAGATGGCTGATTGACAAGGCTGCAGGAGGAATAAAGCCTGCAGCAACACTGTTGTAACACAGGGTTTTACCAAACATGTGCCTGCAGCTGTTGCATAACTACAACCCCAAGCATGCCTGGGCAGCCAAATGATGTCTGGGCATGCTGGGAGTCATGCTGGGAGAATAATCATTGTGTGAGTACAATCACTGACAACGACAAATATGAATACTGCATTGTGCTAACGCTGGACACAGAGGTAATTATTAGAGATGAGCGAACTTTTCAAAAATTCGATTAGGCCGATTCGCCGAATATTCTGGAAAAGTTTATTTCGATCCTAATTTTTTTGTGGCGAATCTATATTAAAAAAGGCTATTTCTAGCCTACATACAGCCTCTATAGGGGTATAGAACACTTTGCTGTGTTCTAAAACGCATATGGAGTGTGCTGGGTTAGTGAAATAATACTGTTATTCAGAATAACATGCAGATTACCGGCATCGCTCTTAGAATCACTGCCGCACAGCAGCACAATGACAGAGCCTGGTGGTGGCATCAGTGTCAGGAGACCATATAGTGACTGAATGACATAGCGTGGAGGTGTTGGCAGCATGAGGAGACCATTTAGTGGCTTAATGGCACAGCGTTGAGGTGTTGGCAGCATGAGGACACCATATAGTGGCTGAATGACACCGCTTGGATGAGGCTGAAGCATGAGGACACCATATAGTGGCTCAATGACACAGAATGGAGGTGTTGGCAGCATGAGGACACCATATAGTGGCTGAATGGTACAGTGTGGTGGTGTTGGCAGCATGAGGACACCATATAGTGGCTGAATGACACAGCTTGGATGAGGCTGAAGCATGAGGACACCATATAGTGGCTCAGTGACACAGAATGGAGGTGTTGGCAGCATGAGGACACCATATAGTGGCTGAATGGCACAGTGTGGAGGTGTTGGCAGCCTGAGGACACCATATAGTGGCTGAATGACACAGCTTGGATGAGGCTGAAGCATGAGGACACCATATAGTGGCTCAATGACACAGAATGGAGGTGTTGGCAGCATGAGGACACCATATAGTGGCTGAATGGCACAGTGTGGAGGTGTTGGCAGCGTGAGGACACCATATAGTGGCTGAATGACACAGCTTGGATGAGGCTGAAGCATGAGGACACCATATAGTGGCTCAATGACACAGAATGGAGGTGTTGGCAGCATGAGGACACCATATAGTGGCTGAATGGCACAGTGTGGAGGTGTTGGCAGCATGAGGACACCATATAGTGGCTGAATGACACAGCTTGGATGAAGCTGAAGCATGAGGACACCATATGGTGGCAGAATGACACAGCATGGAGGTGTCAGCATGAGGAGACCATATAGTGGCTTAATGACACAGCATGGACAGGTTGTCAGCATGAGGACACCATATAGTGGCTGAATGACACAGCATGGACATGTTGTCAGCATGAGGACACCATATAGTGGCTGAATGACACAGCTTGGATGAGGCTGAAGCATGAGGACACCATATAGTGGCTGAATGACACAGCATGGAGGTGTTGGCAGCATGAGGACACCATATAGTGGCTGAATGGCACAGTGTGGAGGTGTTGGCAGCATGAGGACACCATATAGTGGCTGAATGACACAGCTTGGATGAAGCTGAAGCTTGAGGACACCATATAGTGGCAGAATGACACAGCATGGAGGTGTTGTCAGCATGAGGAGACCATATAGTGGCTTAATGACACAGCATGGACATGTTGGCAGCATGAGGACACCATATAGTGGCTGAATGACACAGCATGGACATGTTGTCAGCATGAGGACACCATATAGTGGCTGAATGACACAGCTTGGATGAGGCTGAAGCATGAGGACACTATATAGTGGCTGAATGACACAGCATGGAGGTGTTGGCAGCATGAGGAGACCATATAGTGGATGAATGGCACAGCCCGGAGTTGCCAGCAGCATGAGTAGGCACTAGGCCTTCACAATCCCTAAGATTAAAAGATGAATTAAGAAATTTAAACTGAAGATTTTGGATAGCGGGTGCTACCTATGAGAAAATTTGAAATTACCAGACCCGGGCCCCACAGCGGCATCAGTAACCCATATATTGCCTGAATGACACAGCCTGGAGTTAGCTGATGCACGAGTACACACCAGGGCTTCACAATCCCTCCAAAAAAACACCACAATTTTCGAAATTTTTGAAAAAGATTTTGGATAGCGGGTGCTACCTATGAGAAAATTTGAAATTACCAGACCCAGGCCCCACAGCGGCATCAGTAACCCATATATTGCCTGAATGACACAGCCTGGAGTTAGCTGATGCACGAGTACACACCAGGGCTTCACAATCCCTCCCAAAAAACACCACAATTTTCGAAATTTTTGAAAAAGATTTTGGATAGCGGGTGCTACCTATGAGAAAATTTGAAATTACCAGACCCAGGCCCCACAGCGGCATCAGTAACCCATATATTGCCTGAATGACACAGCCTGGAGTTAGCTGATGCACGAGTACACACCAGGGCTTCACAATCCCTCCCAAAAAACACCACAATTTTCGAAATTTTTTAAAAAGATTTTGGATAGCGGGTGCTACCTATGAGAAAATTTGAAATTACCAGACCCAGGCCCCACAGCGGCATCAGTAACCCATATATTGCCTGAATGACACAGCCTGGAGTTAGCTGATGCACGAGTACACACCAGGGCTTCACAATCCCTCCAAAAAAACACCACAATTTTCGAAATTTTTGAAAAAGATTTTGGATAGCGGGTGCTACCTATGAGAAAATTTGAAATTACCAGACCCAGGCCCCACAGCGGCATCAGCAACCCATATATTGCCTGAATGACACAGCCTGGAGTTGGCTGATGCACGAGTTCACACCTGGGCTTCACAATCCCCCCCAAAAAAACCACAATTTTAGAAAATTTTTGAAAAAGATTTTGGATAGCGGGTGCTGCCCATGAGAAAATTTGAAATGAACAGACCCAGGCCCAGCAGCGCCATCATTTTTTTATTTGAAACTTAAAACAACCTTTGCATGTCCTGGACCCCAGCGTATGGGTACGAAGGACCAAATCCAACAAGCCCCCACAGGGCTCATGTGGCCGTGAGATTTAGGCGAAACGTCTCCATTGCCTTGACCGGCCATTGTTTCCAAGACTTCTCGCCAAGGCAAACCATGTGAAGAACAGCGTGACACCGCCGTGACCTGCACACATGGATGGGCCACTGAGACTTGTCCGGGCAGTGGAGGGTTAAGACACAGAGGAGGATGTGGAGGGGTAGCACACTGTCGCAGGACCAACAGGGTGACAGAGTGTAGCAGGAAGCAGCATTGAGTACACACCAGGGCTTCAGAATCCCAAAGAAAAAACAACCATTTTTAAAATAATTTTAAGAATATTTAGGACAGCGGGTGCTACCTATATGTTGCATGAATGACACACCCTGGAGTTGGCTGATGCATGAGTACACACTAGGGCTTCACAATCCCTCAAAAAAACAACAATTGTAGAAATTTATGAAGAAGACTTATGGATAGCAGGTGCTACCTATGAGAAAATTTGAAATTCCCAGACCCAGGCCCAGCAGCGCCATCAGTAAACCATATATTGCCTGAATGACACAGGCTGGAGTTGGCTGATGCATGAGTACGCACCAAAGCTTCACAATCCCTAATAAAAAAGACAAACATTTTTGACGAAACATTTTAACGAAAATTTAGGACAGCGAGTGCTCCCTATATATTACCAGAATGACGCAGCCTGGAGTTGGCTGCAGCATGAGGAGACCATTGAAATGCGTGATTTTTTTATTTGAAATTTAAATCAAAATTTGTGTCCCGGACCCAGCTGTGTGGGTACAAAGGACCTAATCTCACAAGCACCCACAGGGCTCATGTGGCCGTAAGATGTAGGCGCAATGCCTCCATAGCCCTGACCGGCCATTTTTGTTTTTTGTACCTTTGTTTAAGAACAAGCGCATATCCAAGAGTCCAGAAGACTCTATAATGCAGGACGGTGGACCACCAAAAGACATTCTTCTACAAAAGAATTTTTTATGAAATGAAGCAGAGTTCAATGGTGTAATGGTTATTATTGTGGAAAATCCAAGTTTATTACTGTGATAATTATCAGAAAATTTGAAAAAAAAAACACTACCCAAGAGTGTTTAACAACCCCATACATTGCACCATAAATGTTGAAATTTTAATTAAGCATGTATGTATGTATTTCAAAAATCCTAAAATTAAAGGCCCAAGCCCAGAAGCATCAGGAAGTCAAGTACTTCCTGAAAGACACAGGAGCAGTCAGGAGTAGGCATCAGCAGTACCCAAGAGGCTTTAATAACCCCTTACATTGCACGATCACTCGCAAGATCGAGCAATAACAGGTGTGTTATGACCTCAGATGTCCGGGGCTGCACGCGCACTACACTGAATTTTGACAATTCGGGGGTCACTACGCAAGCAACTGAGCATGCATCGTGCCATTTGCGCCAGTGACTCGGAGGGACTACCTGCCTCCATCTCCACTGCATACTGCCACGGTGTGTCTGGGTCCTCTGTCTCAACTTCCTCATAACCCTCCAGCTTCTCTGGCTGCTCCTGCTCCTCCTCTCCTGTCCGAAGACTAGAAACACCGGCCATCTCATCCAACCTAAACTGTGCTCCGCTCTGCCCCTCATCATTCTCCTCCTCCAGTTCAGCCCCCACAGGGCTCATGTAGCCTTGAGATGTAGGCGCAACGTCTCCATTGCCGTGACCAGCCATGGTTTTAATCATTTGTTGTAGGAAATGTAGGAGTGGAATTATGTCGTTCATGGCATAATCCAGGGGACTCACAAATAATGTGGCTTCCTCAAAGGGCCTCAGCAAACGGCAGGTGTCACGTATGAGCTGCCACTGGTTCACATTGAAGTTACACAGGGGAGTACTCCTATCTGCTTGGATCATCAAGAAATCGGTGATGGATTTTCTTTGTTCGTATAGTCTGTCCAACATATGGAGGGTGGAATTCCAACGTGTGGCAACGTCACAAATAAGACTATGTTGTGGGATACCGTTCTGACGCTGCAGCTCAAGGAAGGTGTGCTTGGCGGTGTACGAGTGGCTGAAGGGCATGCACAGTTTCCTTGCCATTTTCAGGATGTTTTGCAAATGGGGTGAAGACTTGAGGAAGTGCTTGACAACCAGATTCAACACGTGTGCCAACACGTGTGCATGTTTCACACTTCCTTGTCGCAGCGCGGACACGATGTCTGTCACCATGGTTCCCATTTCCAGGTTTCGTGGAATAAGCCATACTCGGATTTCTTTACGAATGAACTTTAGCAGTTCCTCCCCTGTGTGACTCCGTTCGCCAAGGCAAACCATGTGAAGAACAGCTTGACACCGCCGTGGCCTACACACTTGGTATGATGAATGGCCACCGAGATTTGGACGTGCAGTGGAGGCCGAGGACACGGTGGAGCATGAGGAGGTGGCGTCGCACACTGTAACAGGACCAACTGCCTGGGAGCGAGAGCGTGGAGGAGGAAGCGGTGTGACCTGTCCAAGTTGCTGTTGTGGCTGTGCATGAATCACATTTACCCAGTGAGCCGTAAAAGATAAGTATTGTCCCTGCCCGTAGTTACAGCTCCACACGTCGGCGCTGCCGTGCACTTTTGAACACACCGATAGGCTCAAGGACTGGCCCACCTTCTCTTGTACAAACTTATGCAGGGCTGGTGCTGCCTTCTTCGCAAAGAAATGACGGCTTGGGACTCTCCACCTCGGCTCGGCACAAGCCATCAATTCTCTGAAAGGCGCAGAGTCCACCACTTGAAAAGGGAGGGACTGCAACACCAGCAACTTGGACAGGAGCACATTTAACTTCTGCGCCGTTGGATGAGTGGGCGCATACTGTTGTCTCTTGGAAATGGCTTCGCCAATGGATTGTTGGCGGAATGGCTGACTAAAAGGGGAAGAAGCAGGAGCGACAGAAGGAGGGTTTGACACACAGCTCCTTTCGGCTGAGGTGGTGGAGCCTTGGCTGGATGAAGGAGGGAGCGGATGGCCACTGGGTGATGCAGCAGGCTGGACCACTACATCGGAGCCACGGTTCTCCCAGGCCGCTTTATGCTGGCGAAGCATGTGTTGGCGCAGGGCCGTGGTGCCGACATTGGGACCCTGGCCACGCTTCACCTTCTGCCGACAGATCATGCATGTGGCTACGTGAACCTCCTCTGGATGCCTTATGAAAAACTTCCACACCGCCGAGTAGCTGATTTTCCCACCCGCAGTCCGCACTAATTGACTGCTACTGGGCCGTCTGCAGGAACCCCTGTTCCACTATCTCCCGGAAAGGTAGGCTGCCGCGAAGCAGGTGGTCTCCCCCGACACGTTTGGCTCCTGAATTTCCACTACTGCCACCACGCTGACTGCCAACCGTGCTACCGCCTTGCTGCCTCAAGAGCAACCTGCAACTCTCTTCTCCTGATGATGATGAAGCCCCTTCTGCACTCGGTTCCCAATTGCGATCGGCTTCATCATCATCAACAGTTGTGTGCACGTCACTGATGTCCTCCTCAGGTTACCCAACAGTGTCTGCTTCAGGACCCTGAACACTTGCAACACCGCCTCCCACGTCACTCTCCGCATCACTACTTAGCCGCCTAGCGGAGCAAGCGCCGCATGTCTCCTCCCCTTCTTGGCTGTCCAGTAGCTGCTGACTGTCCTCTATTGGATTGTCCTCAGTAAATAGTGGAGCTGAACCCACAGCATAAGATACTTCTTTAGGAGAGGGAAAAGCATAGGACAAAGGCAATGGGAGGACACGGACTGCTCCTGGGCCATGCCAACTGAGGGTTGTGTCTGAGGAACCCACCGACTGTTGACTGGGGGTGTCAGATGTCACTTGTGTTGATGTGGATGAGCGTGTTAACTAATCGACCACGACAGATGGGTTGCTGGGGGAGACATGACCGCTGGCTGATAACGGGAGCGCAGGCCTCTCGCTGCGACTCCTGCTGCCACTCGCCCCAAGTCTGCTGCCAACTCTGCCTGAAGTATTTAGGCATCTGCCACTCCTCTGTGCACGTCCTGGCACTTCTCTGCCTGACATACTTAGTGCGTTTATGAGGGTATTACAATACGCTACACTACTCTTTAAACAGTATTTGTCTAGAACAGCAGCAGGTGATTACTTACTGCTGTCCTTAAACAGTATGTAGGCCCTTGACAGATTAATAGGTACTAGATGGTACAATACTTGGATGTACCTATGTGGTATGCACTGATGAGGGCAGTAATATGCCTAACTATTAGCAAAGAAAGCTCTGTATTTTTGTAATACACCAGCCGGTGGATACTATTGTTTGGACTTTGACGGTTTGGAGCACCTTGACAGATTAACAGGTACTAAATGGTACATTACTTGGATGTACCTATGCGATATGCACTGATTAGGGCAGTAATATGCCTAACTATTAGCAAAAAAACTCTGTATTTTTGTAATACACCAGCCGGTGGATACTATTGTTTGGACTTTGACGGTATAGAGCACCGTGGCAACTTAACAGGTACTAAATGGTACAATACTTGGATGTACGTATGCGGTATGCACTGATGAGGGCCTATTAGCAGAAAAAACTCTGTATTTTTGTAAAACACCACCCGGTGGATACTATTGTTTGGACTTTGATGGTATGGAGCACCTTGACAGCTTAACAGGTACTAAATGGTACAATACTTGGATGTACGTATGTGGTATGCACTGATGAGGGCAGTAATATGCCTATTAGCAGAAAAAACTCTGTATTTTTGTAATACACCAGCCGTTGGATACTATTGTTTGGAATTTGATGGTATGGAGCACCTTGACAGCTTAACAGGTACTAAATGGTACAATACTTGCATGTACCTATGCGGTATGCACTGATGAGGGCAGTTATATATGCGTAACTATACGCAGAAAAAACTGTTTACAAAAAAAAAAACAGCCGGTGAATAGTATTGTTTGGACTTGCACAGTATGTAGCCAGCCCCTTGACAGATTAACAGGTACAAAATGGTGCAAATGCACTACAGTCCACTGAACAATCACGTATTTCTGAACAGCAGCAGGACCCAACAGTGCAGCACCACAAAAAAAATATACCAGGGATTAAACCCTAAATTGCACTATGTCACACAATTCTGAGCAGCAGAAGTTTTGTGGAGCAAACAAAAATAAACTCAATTGGGCTGAACAATGAGGAGATAAGATGCTTCAGAAAGTTGAGGCAGCTGGGAGATCTGTATGAGGCAGCTGACAGCTATCTGCCCCTTTCTGCTGCAATGCTCAATAACGTGAATAGGAGGTTTAGCAATCAATGATCCTTCTCAGTGTAACAGCACAGCGCTCTGCACTCCTGCCTTTCCCTAATGCTGATGTGACTAGCAGTTGCAGTGTAACGCTGTGGTATGAGCTATTCACACACACGCAGTCCCGTCCTCTCCATTTGAGTACATAGATTAAATGAAGAGAGGCAAGATGGCCGCCGATTATATAGGGGCTGTGACATCACAGCGGTCAGTGAACACTGACAGGCTGCTTCTCACATGTGATTCAGGGTCAGCCCGTCTACCTTCATTCCCGCCGCTGTTTCCCTCCCTCCCATAATCCCCTGCCCCATGTACTCACATGTGGATCCGCCATCTTAGGTCCCCAATAGCCTGGAACGCTGTAAAATGGAGTTCAATGAAGCGATTCGCGCAATAGAATCGCGGCAATATTCGTATTCGTTGCAAATTTTTCATGAAATTCGTAACGAATTCGGGCTCGTCAACTTCAATTCGCTCATCTCTAGTAATTATATAAACAGGGATCACCGACAGAACAGGGCCTCTGGTCTCAGCAAATAAGGGCTATAAATTAACTTTTAATGGTAAACTAATGTTCATAAAATGCGAAAGTGCTCATAAATATCACATATGAAATAATGAAAAAGCACCTATCACAAGTGAACAATACCACAACCGTCAGCTATGTGCAAATCACGAGGGCACAAGGACAAAAAAGCAGTTGAGAGGGATAAACCTATAGCATAGATGGTTAAATACAGTAGGGGGGGGGGGGGGAGACACAGGAGAGGTAGAGTATTGATGAAAATAATAAAGTCCCCTTAATAAGATACTGTATAAATATGCAAAGAGACTCTAATGAAAGGGGTATAGTGCTTTCTAACTCTAGCCCACCCTCACCAACTGCCCCTGCCTTTTGAGGGACCCACCTCCTTAACAGGGTATACTTAACCACGGTGCCGTTCCCTCACCTGCTATAAACCAGATATAAGACAGGACAGAAAGATATATACCAAGCCCTGAAGCCCTCGTGGCACTGCACATGGCTGGATAGAAAAAAAGTGACACTAAAAACTATAAACAAGATGTGGTCAGATGCCCTGATGAAATATATGAATAGTTGTCATACAATGTTATTGTTCCTATAATATATGAACTGTTCCAACGTGTTTCCCCAGTTTGGTACTGTACGGATTCATCAGAGAACAAACTACAACATGATATGGATAAAGCTAAACCATTAGAGGATAGCCAATATAGACAATAGCAAGTAATGCAGCCTGTCTAGTGGAAATGTCACTCAAATGGACAACAATGTATCACAACACCGAAAAAATTTGTAGTAACATACCACTGCCCTCATGGACTACCAGTGTGAATAATATGAACAGTATATATCTTGCTCATATTGTTTTTGTCCTGTTTTATATCTGGTTTGTTGTTTTTTCCCTCACTTTATCGCAGGTGAGGGAATGGCACCGTGGTTTGGTACACCCTGTTAAGGACCTGGGTCCCTCAAAAGGCAGGGACAGTTGGTGAGGGTGGGCTAGAGTTAGAGGGCACTATACCCCTTTCATTAGAGTCTCTGCATATTTATACAGTATCTTATTAAGGGGACTTTATTATTGTCATCAATTCTGTACCTCTCCTGTGTCCCCCTCTACTGTATATAACCATCTATGCTATAGGTTTAGCTCTCTCAACTGCTTTTTTGCCCTGGTGCCCTCGTGATATGCACACAGCTGGTGGTTCTGGTATTGTTCACTTGTGATAGGTGCTTTTCATTTTTTCATATGTGATATTTTTGAGCACTTGCTCATTTTATTAACATTAGTTTTAGCCCTTATTTTCTGAGACCAGAGGTCCGTTTCTGTTGGTGATCTCTATGTGTGAGTACAGCATAAAATCAGAGAGGAAAGGGTTACAGATTACAAAGCAGGGCTGTAAGGCTCCCTTCCAAGAGCAGTGAGTCAGCAGAGTGAGGGAGGGGGAGGAGTCTTCATAGTGCAGGCAACAGAGGGACATGCTCCCTCTCTTTGAGACAATTAACCTCTTCAGGACATAGGGCGTATGGATACGCCCTGCATCCCGAGTCCTTAAGGACCGAGGACCGTATCCATATGCCCGTGGGAATTCCGGCCCCCACCGCTAGCCGGTTGGGGACCGGAGCCGGATGCCTGCTGAAATCGTTCAGCAGGCATCCCTGCATATCGCGCAGGGGGGTCATTATGCCCCCCCCATGTCGGCGATCGCCGCAGATCGCTGGACAATTCAGTCCAGCGATCTGCGGCGATTCCGGGTCAATCGGGTCTCCAGTGACCCGGTGACCCGGAATTACTGGCTGTTCGGGGCCGTCTCTGACGGCCCCGAACAGCCAGAGCCTGCAGGGGTGAGGTGGCACTGGTGCCACCTCACGATCGCCCTGGTTCGTCGGCCGGATTACCGGCCGACCAATCAGGGCGCCTGCTGCGGGTGTCACTCCCGCACCCGCTCCGCCCCTCTTCCGGAGGACGTGAGCGGGTGCGGGACGTGCACCCCGGGTGCTGGGGACCCCGATCCCCGGCGTCAATGTTGGGATCGGGGCCCCAGGAGCAGCGGCGGCGGCGGGACTGACCTGTGCGGCAGGATCGTTGGAGGTGAGTGACAGCCTCCTGCTGTTGCTTAGCAACAGCTCCCAGCATGCAAAAAGGGCATGCTGGGAGCTGTAGTTATGCAACAGCAGGAGGCAGACCACCACAACTCCCAGCATTCCCTTATGGGCATGCTGGGACTTATGGTTTTGCAACAGCTGGAGGCACATTTTTTCTATGGAAAAGTGTACCTTCAGCTGTTGTATAACTACAACTCCCAGCTTGCACAAACAGCTAAAGTGCATGCTGGGAGTTGTAGTGGTGCATCTGCTGGTTGCATAACTACAACTCCCAGCATGCCCGTTGGCTGTCGGTGACTGCTGAGAGTTGTAGTTTTGCAACAGCTGAATGCACACTGGTTGTGAAACTCAGAGTTTTTTTTTTACCTAACTCAGTGTTTCACGACCGGTGTGCCTCCAGCTGTTGCAAACTACAACTCTCAGCAGTCACCGTACACCATGCACCGTACATGCTGGGAGTTGTAGTTTTGCAACAGCTGGAGGCACACTGGTTGTGAAACACTGAGTTAGGTCACAAACTCAGTGATACATAACCAGTGTGCCCACAGTTGTTGCAAAACTATAACTCTCAGCAGTCACAGACAGCCAACGGGCATGCTGGGAGTTGTAGTTATGCAACAGCTGGATGTCCCCCCCAATGTGAACGTACAGGGTACACTCACATGGGCGGAGGATTACAGTAAGTATCTGGCTGCAAGTTTGAGCTGCCGCAAACTTTCTGCTGCAGCTCAAACTGCCAGCAAGAAACTACTGTGAACCCCCGCCCGTGCGACTGTACCCTAAAAACACTACACTACACTAACACAAAAAATAAAAGAAAAAGTAAAAAACACTATGTATACACATACCCCTAAACAGCCCCCCTCCCCTCCCCAATAAAAATGAAAAACGTCTGGTACGCCACTGTTTCCAGAACGGAGCCTCCCGCTGTTGCAAAACAACTCCCAGTATTGTCGGACAGCCGTTGACTGTCCAGGCATGCTGGGAGTTTTGCAACAGCTGGAGGCACCCTGTTTGGGAATCACTGGCGTAGAATACCCCTATGTCCACCCCTATGCAAGTCCCTAATTTAGGCCTCAAATGCGCATGGCGCTCTCACTTTGGAGCCCTGTCGTATTTCAAGGCAACAGTTTAGGGCACATATGGGGTATCGCCATACTCGGGAGAAATTGTGTTACAAATTTTGGGGGGTATTTTCTGCTTTTACCCTTTTTAAAAATGTAAAATTTTTGGGAAAACAAGCATTTTAGGTAAAAATTATTATTTTTTTTTTTACATATGCAAAAGTCATGAAACACCTGTGGGGTATAAAGGTTCACTTAACCCCTTGTTACGTTCCCCGAGGGGTCTAGTTTCCAAAATGATATGCCATGTGTTTTTTTTTTTTTGCTGTCCTGGCACCATAGGGGCTTCCTAAATGCAGCATGCCCCCAGAGCAAAATTTGCTTTCAAAAAGCCAAATGTGACTCCTTCTCTTCCGAGACCTGTAGTGCGCCAGCAGGGCACTTTTCACCCCCATATGGGGTGTTTTCTGAATCGGGAGAAATTGGGCTTCAAATTTTTAGGGGTATTTTCTGCTATTACCCTTTTTAAAAATTAAAAATTTTTGGGAAAACAAGCATTTTAGGTAAAAATTATTATTATTTTTTTACATTTGCAAAAGTCGTGAAACACCTGTGGGGTATTAAGGTTCACTTTATCCCATGTTACATTCCCCGAGGGGTCTAGTTTCCAAAATGGTATGCCATGTGTTTTTTTTTTTGCTGTTCTGGCACCATAAGGGCTTCCTAAAGGTGACATGCCCACCAAAAACCATTTCAGAAAAACATACTCTCCAAAATCCCCTTGTCGCTCCTTCCCTTCTGAGCCCTCTACTGCACCCGCCGAACACTTTACATAGACATATGAAGTATGTGCTTAGGCTGGGTCCACACTACGTTTTGTCCCATACGGGAGCGCATACGGCAGGAGGGAGCTAAAACCTCGCGCTCCCGTATGTGACCGTATGCGCTCCCATATGTCATTCACTTCAATGAGCCGACCGGAGTGAAACGTTCGGTCCGGTCGGCTCATTTTTGCGCCGTATGCGCTTTTACAACCGGACCTAAAACCGTGGTCAACCATTTTGAATACTTTGGGGGGTGTAGTTTTTATAATGGGGTCATTTATGGGGTATTTCTAATATGAAGACCCTTCAAATCCACTTCAAACCTGAACTGGTCCCTGAAAAATACTGAGTTTGAAAATTTTGTGAAAAATCGGAAAATTGCTGCTGACCGTTGAAGCCCTCTGGTGTCTTCCAAAAGTAAAAACTCATCAATTTTATGATGCAAACATAAAGTAGACATAGTGTATATGTGAACCAAAAAAAAAAGGTATTCATAATATCAATTTTCCTTACAAGCAGAGAGCTTCAAAGTTAGAAAAATGCAAAATTTTCAAATTTTTCATCAAATTTACGGATTTTTCACCAAGAAAGGATGCAAGTATCGACAAAAATTTACCACTATGTTAAAGTAGAATATGTCACGAAAAAACAATCTCGGAATCAGAATGATAACTAAAAGCATCCCAGAGTTATTAATGTTTAAAGTGACAGTGGTCAGATGTGCAAAAAACGCTCCGTTCCTTAAGGCCAAAATGGGCTCCGTCCTGAAGGGGTTAAAAAGACCTTGAGCAGCTGTAATATGCAATTTTTTTGTGAAATATCGGTGAAACGGACATAAAAATATATGTACATAATCAGGATTAGGTACTGAGTAACATATAACAGTTTATTTTTTGTGGGATCAATGGTCTCATTTGGAAAACATCCTTTTTTCTCTTCATTTCTTTTTCTTTTCTCCCATTCCCCTCCTGCCTTCCTCCCTTTTGTGTCTCCCCTTGTTGTTTTCCTCATCCATGTGTTCCCTATATTTGAGACCATAACGTTCCGTAGGGTTTTAGGTTGAACTCAATGGACTCTTGTCTTTTTTGTAACCTTACAAACTATGTTACTATGTTATTCGTAGTAGTTCAAATGTTCTACTTTTTAAGGCTATCTCTAGGTTTATTCCCGTAGGGTATATGTCGTTAACACAATATCTATTTAGGATGTTCTTAAATTGGCACTTTTAACCACTTAGGGACCAATGGCGTCCCTGCACGCCCGTGGGAATTCCGGTCCCTGTTGTAACCATTCAGCAGGCACTCCATGAAAACCGCTGGGGGGTCCTCAGACCCCCATGTCGGCAATTGCCGCAAATCGCCGGTCAATTCAGACTGGTGATCTGTGGTGATTCCGGGTCATACGAGTCTTTGGTGACCGGTGCCCAGAAAATAAGGGGAATTGGGGCTGTGCAAGACACCCACGATCCCCCTGAAGGCATAAGAGTGAGGTGGCAGGGGTGCCACCCCTCCTATCCTGGCTATTGGTTGGTCAAAATCAACCGACCAATAGCAGTTCAGGGGCAGGGGGTTAAAGTTTGATTCCCCTGCTCTGCCCACCCACGGTAGTCCGGGCAAAATGGGGGGTTTGTTCCCCGTACAGAGTACATTCACACGGGCAGAGGTTTACAGTGAGTTTCCTGCTTCAAGTTTGAGCTGCGGCAAATTTTCTGCTGCAATGCAAACTCCTAGCGGGAAACTCACAGTAAACCACCGGCAGTGCAAATGTACCCTAAAAACACTACACTACACTTACACATAATAAATGGTGAAACACTAGATATACACCCCCTTACACTGTCCCCCCCTTCCCCCCCAATTAAAATGAAAAATGTATCATACGGCAGTGTTTCCAAAATGGAGCCTCAAGCTGTTGCAAAACAACAACTCCCAGCATTTCTGGACAGCCACTGACTGTCCAGGCATGCTGGGAGTTTAACAACAGCTGGAGGCACCCTGTTTGGGAATCACTGGCGTAGAATATGTCCACCTCTATATGCAATCCCTAATTTAGTCCTCAAATGCGCATGGCGCTCTCTCACTTTGGAGCCCTGTCGTATTTCAAGGAAACAGTTTAAGGCCACATATAGGGTATTTCCGTACTCGGGAGCAATTGCGCTACAAATTTTGGGGGGCTTTTTCTCCTTTTACCCCTTATGAAAAGGAAAAATTGGGGTCTACACCAGCCTGGTAGTGTAAAAAATAAAAACATTTACACTAACATGCTGGTGTTGCCCCATACTTTTTATTTTCACAAGAGGTAAAAGGAAAAAAAAAGACCCCCAAAATTTGTAACGCAATTTCTCCTGAGTACGGAAATACCCCATATGTGGGTGTAAAATGCTCTGCGGGCGCACAACAAGGCTCAGGAGTGAAAGCGTAGTCAGTACATTTGAGGCCTAAATTGGTTATTTGCACAGGGGTGGCTGATTTTACAGTGGTTCTGACATAAACGCAAAAAAATAAATGCCTACAGGTGACCCCATTTTGGAAACTACACCCCTCACGGAACGTAACAAGGGGTATAGTGAGCCTTAACACTCCCCAGGTGTTTGATGAATTTTTGTTAAAGTTGGATGGGAAAATGAAAAAAAAAATAATATTTTTAACTAAAATGCTGGTGTTACTCTAAATTTTTCATTTTCACAAGTGAAAATTGGGAAAAAAAAGCCCCCTTAAAATTTGTAACCCAATTTTTTCGGAGTAAGAACATACCCCATATGTGGATGTTAAGTGCTTTGTGGGCGAACTACAATGCTCAGGAGAGAAGGAGCGCCATTGGGCTTTTGGAGAGAAAATTTGTCCAGAATTGAAGGCCACATGTGTTTACAAAGCCCCCATGGTGCCAGAACAATGCATCCCCCCACATGTGACCCCCATTTTGGAAACTGCACTCCTCATAGAATTTAATAAGGGGTGCAGTGAGCATTTACACCCCACTGGCATTTGACAGATCTTTGGAACAGTGGGCTGTGCAAATTAAAAAATTAAATTTTTCATTTTCACGGACCATTGTATTGTAGTGCGCCAGTAGAGCACTTGACGTCCCCACATGGGGTATCTGCATACTCAGAAGAAATTGAATTGCAAATTTTTGAGGGATTTTTCTCGTATCACCCCTTGTAAAAATTCAAAAACTGGGTCTATAAGAACATGCGAGTGTAAAAAAATGAAGATTTTGAATTTTCTCCTTCACTTTGCTGCCCGTCCTGTTAAACACCTAAAGGGTTAACAAACTTTCTGAATGTCATTTTGAATACTTTGAAGGGTGCAGTTTCTATAATGGGGTCATTTATGGGGTATTTCTAATATGAAGACCCTTCAAATTCACTTCAAAACTGAACTGGTCCCTGAAAAATTCAGATTTAGAAAATTTCGTGAAAAATTAGAAAATTGCTGCTGAACTTTGAAGCCCTCTGATGTCTTCCAAAAGTAAAAACATGTAAATTTTATGATGCAATCATAAAGTAGACATATTGTATATGTGAATCAATATAAAACATTTTTGGAATGTCTATTTTCCTTACAAGCAGAGAGCTTCAAAGTTAGAAATTTTTTTCATGAAATTTTTTTCATGAAACATTTTTCACAAAGAAATTATGCAAGTATCGACAAAAATTTACCACTATGTTAAAGTAGAATATGTCATGAAAAAGCAATCTCGGAATCAATTTCATAAATAAAAGCATCCCAGAGTTAATGCTTAAAGTGACAGTGGTCAGATGTGCAAAAAATGCTCTGGTCCTTGAAAATGGGCTTGGTCCTTAAGGGGTTAAGAACATCCTAGGGCTAGAAATAGGAGAAAACCAATTTGGCGAGCCAAAACAGTTAAGGAAGCGATAAACAATAAGAGGAAAGCATTTAGCCTACTAAAACTAGAACTTAGTGGGAAAACATTAAAGAATTATAAGAAGAAAAAAAATCTGTAAAAAAGAAATAAAACTAGCAAAAATTGCAACTGAGAGAAGGTTTGCCATAGAAAGTAAAAAGAACCCCAAAATATTCTTCACCTGCTTAATTATAAGAAATTTTAAACTAAAAATGTTGGCCCCTTAAAGGGGTACTCCACCCCTAGACATCTTATTCCCTATCCAAAGGATAGGGATTAAGATGTCTGATCGCGGGATCTCGGCTGCGGCACCCCGCTGTCATTACTGCACAGAGCAAACTCGTGACATCACAGTTCCGCCCCTCATTATGTCACGGCCCGCCTCCTTAATGCATGGTTTTCTGAGTGCTGCTATTTTAGAATATATTAATGAAAATATCCTTTTGAATCAGCACCAGCATGGGTTTATGTGAGATCTCTCTTGTCATACTAATCTGATCAGCTTCTATGAGACAGTTTTTTGTATCTAGAAAAGGTGCAAAAAATGCACAAACAGGGTTTTTTTGCACCTTTCTTGCGTCTTTTGGTTTACACAAAATCAGTGGATTGCAACTTGAAAACAGCAGAAATCTGCTGTTTTCAAGTTGCAATCCACTGATTTTGGCAATACACATGATATAGAAGGGTTTTATGAACTGCGCCTTTTTTTGAAAAGGTGCAAAAAAGGCACAAAGCCACTGAAAAGTCTCTAAGGGGGACATTTATCAATGTTTGCTTATGTATTCCTTTTTTTAGTTATTTTTTTCTTACAATTTTTTTGCTTATGTGCAACTTATTTATCAACTGCTTTCAGCCAGTTGATAAATTTCTTTAACGTAAGCAAATTTAATTTTTTTGCTTTGGTAGTGGCTTTTTCTGCTCCATGTCTGAGCTGGAGTAAATTTAGTAGGTTTCTTCATGCGATGCGACTTTTTTGCGACTTTCGCACTTGATAAATCTCTGACCACTGCAAGTCAAAAATCACTTTTTGCTTTGGTAAGCAAGATTTTTTTTTGCTTAGGACACTGAACAAGCAAAAAGTCGCAGGAAAAAGAGCGTAGTCGCACGTGTGACTTTTTTTGCGACAATTTTAAGCAAAAAAAAACAAACTAAATGCTTTGATAAATGTCCCCCTAAAACTACACCAGCCCAGACTTAGCTTTGCTTTTTGGTGTAAATGAAGAGAGAGATTGAAAATGTGACCTGCACAAAATTCATCAAATGCTCTGTGACATTTAATAAATTTGGCGCACCTACACATTACCAGCACACAGAAAAATGCTTCACTTACACCTACAATGATAAATACCAGCTAAAATGTACAATTATGTGTAAAAAAATGAGACATTAGGTAAAACGTCTACGGGAAAAGACTTGGGGGTACTCGTGGACAGTAAATTCTACTTTAGTGATCCGTGCCAGTGTATAGAGGCAGGTGACAAGGACTTAGTTTTGCCTCTGTATAAATTACTAGTCAGACCACATATGGAGTACTGTGTCCAATTCTGGGCACTTGTATATAAAAAAAAAATGGCTGAACTGGAGAGGGTGCAGAGGAGGTTATCAAGATTGGGGTTATTTTGTTTAGAGAAAAGACGTCTTAGGGATGATCTGATCACAATGTACAAATATATGAATGGACAGTACAGAGATCTTTCTAGTGATCTTTTTATACCTAGGCCGGTAACCATGACAAGGGGCATCTTCTATGTCTAGAGGAAAGAAGTTTTACCATCATCACGGACAGAGATTCTTTACTGTAAGAGCAGTGAGATTATGGAACTCACTGCCGCATGATGTTGTGATGTCTGACTTAATAAACAAGTTCAAGTTCTGGATGTTTTTCTAAAGAGTATTGTGGTGTCCCGGTACAGGACTTGGTCCTGTCCCTTTGTCTGTAGTCCCCTCAGCCAGAGTCCCTCCATGCCAGTAGGGCTCTCCTGGAGGGCTAACCCCTAGTCGCCTCTTGATAATGTGTATAAATGTATATATCCATATATTTTATTATAGCATGTCTATGTATAGGAACTTAGAGGTCATGTGCCTTTAAATAATTGTGTTATGTTAAGGTTCAAGGACCTTTGGGTCATGTGACATGCCCATAGTTCCTTAGGTCAGGACTGACAGGTTTGCAAACCAATGAGCTTTGTTCCTGCCCCCTTAGTATATAAGGGGCTGCTGCCACTAAAAGCTCTCTCTTACCCTTGGGATATCAGAGAAAGCACATCTATATCATCTGCATTGATTCAAGCTAGGCCTGAAGCCTAAATCTTCCGAAGCCACTAAACCGCAAGTTATCCAGCTCAAAACTACAAATCCTGTGTGACTACTGCAACTCCATAATACCCTAAATTCAGAAGCACAGTGAGTAGCAAACCTAAGCTCATTAACCTCAGAAGTCCCAGCAAACCTGTGAGGAGCCTGTACCACAGTCCTCTGCTAAAAGACTGTTATGTTAACTGCAGTTGCATAAAATATACAGTAAAGTTTATTCCGGTTTTCATCATCTTCTGCTGTGGACATTCATTGATTCCTCCCTATCCTTTTTGGGGCGGTTGGCAGTAGGAACATTGCATTGAGGAAACCTCACCCTGGCATCACGACAATTAAGGGTTAATCCTATACCCTATTCTACCACTCCGCAACACCCCAGACACCATCACCCCTCCAGGCTACCACAGTATGAACATTAGGGGTTATGGATGCCCTATTTCTACCCCATTGTTATTGTATTTATACTATGTGACTCTGTTTACTAGAACATGTTTGAGGACTTGTTTCTGTATGTTCTTTATGAACATTGTTTTTTATTCACTTGCTAAAATACTTTAATAAACATGTAATATAATGCTGCTATGAAATTAGTAAAAACATTCTGCTGAGAATGTCTGAGACGAAAATATCAATTCCATTACCATATTTGGTAAATAGCAAGAAATATTTACTAGTAACATCTGAAGCTTTATGAAGTTTCAACAAAGCTAAGCATATGAAGTACTTGTAGTATTAATCATAAACCAGAGAGAAAGAATACGTTGATAAGATTTGCTGACAAGGTGGTTTTTATTGACACGATGCAGTAAAAGTAGAAAACTGATTTATTGTGACTGTACAGAAAAACAGAAAGCAATGCATGTACATACAACATAATTAACCTTTAAAACATATGTTAGTCAGGAGAAAATGTAGTTACCTAGAAAATTTGCTTGCTGCTTGGTGCTCTCTTCAAATATTTTAGGAAAATGTCCTTTCCAAGCTAACAAATAGAAGATGTCTTCTGCCTTTTTGGAACGCAAAGACTATGACTAATACCCCCTTCCCTTCATCTACCTATACCCCCTCACTTTCCATCTGCCTATATCCCCTCACTTTATTCATCTCCTTTTTTCCTTAGCTGAACTTGATGGATGTGTCTTTTTTTCAACTGTACTATGTAACTTGAGTCATAAAATTCAACAATCGAATTGAAACAAATTAGTAATAGGAAATATCCACCATGGTGAAGAGCTTGTACTGCCTGTGCAATGCAGAAAAAGAAAATTCCAGGTAACGTTTACCTTATCATCCTACAGCAGCACAAGAAGACTTACTGGAGACTGGACCACTTCTTTGCCATAGAATGTCTAGCGTGTTAGTGTTTCATGAAGGTTACAGAAGTGACTGCTGTACAAATGAGTTGTCAAGGATACCTGAGCCAGCTCTGAGACCATATGAAAGAAAAACAGAGCTTGGCCACAATGGAAGAATTAGGACAGGATGACATCACACTCCCTCCCACAGACATGAATGGACGGGGTGTGGTTTGACATCATAAGGGGGCATAGCGTCAGGTCACGTCTCCCGTTGCCGGAACCCAGCATTCTAAACATACTGTTTAGAATTCTGGGTGCTGCATGGAGATCGCTGCATCCCTTAGGTAGAGCATAAGAGCTTTAGATGTCTAGGGGAGGAATACCCCTTTAACCCCTTAAAGGGGTAGTCCAGTGAAAAACAATTTTTTTTAAATAAGATGGTGCCAGAAAGTTATACAGATTTGTAAATTACTTTTATGTAAAAATCTTAATCCTTCCAGTACTTATCTGCTGCTGTATGCTACAGAGGAAGTTCCTTTCTTTTTAAATTTATTTTCTGTCTGACCACAATGCTCTCTCCTGACACCTATGTCCATGTCAGGAACTGTCCAGAGCAGAATAGATTTTCTTTGGGGATTTTTTCCTGCTCTGGACAGTTCCTGACATGAACAGAGGTGTCAGCAGAGAGCACTGTGATCAGACAGTAAAGAAATGCAAAAAGAGAAGAACTTCCTTTGGAGCATACAACAACTGAAAGGATTAAAGGGGTACACTGGCGCTAAGACATCTTATCCCCTATCTGCTGATGAACCCTGTGATCTTCCACGCCAAACCACGTTAGAATCAGCCACCGGAGCGCGCTCGCTCCGGGTCTGATTACTGGCGATCACGGGAACGGAGCATAGTGATATCACGGAGCGTGACATCACGCAGGGCGGAGCCGTGACGTCACTATACTCCGTCCCTGTGATCGCCAATAATCAGACCCGGAGCGAGCACGCTCCGGGGGCTGATTCTAATGGGGTGCGGCGTGGAAGATCACGGGGGTCCCTAGCGGCGGGACCCCCGCAATCAGATATCTTATCCCCTATCTTTGGATAGGGGATAAGATGTCTTAGTGCCGGAGTACCCCTTTAAGATTTTTAAATAGAACTGTAATAGTACTGTAATTTAGAAATCTGTTAAAATTTCTGTCACATTGATTAAAAAAAAAAAAAAAAAAAATCATAACGCTTTCAATTTTGCACCTACAGACTCATATGAGGGCTTGTTTTTTTTGCATCACCAATTGTGCTTTGTAATTACATCAATCATTTCACCACAAAATAATGCCGAAACTTTTCGGTAAAATTGACACCTTATCTTTATTCTGTAGGTCCATATGGTTACAAGGATACCCAATTTATGTAGGTTTTATTTTATTTTACTACTTTAAAAAAAATTATAACTACATGCACCAAAATTAGTATGTTTAAAATTGTCATCTTCTGACCCCTATAACTTTTTTAGTTTTTCCGCATATGAGGCTATATGAGGACTCATTTTTTGCGCCGTGATCTGTAGTTTTTATCGGCACAATTTTTGTTTTGATGGGACTTTTTAATAGCTTTTTAGTAATTTTTTTATGGTATATGAAGTGACCAAAAATGCACAATTTTTATGTTTTTTTTGTTTTTTACATTATTTTATTTAAAAAATGGGAAAAGGGGGGTGATTCAAACTTTTATTGGGGAAGGGATTAATTAACTTTTCTTAACCCTTTATTTTTTATTTATTTTTTACACATTTTCCTTTATATTTTTTTAGTCTCCACAGGGGGCTGTGACATGCAATCTTTTGATTGCATACACTGTTCAATGCTGAGCTTTTCCTCAGCATTAATCAGTGTTATGGGTGCTCTGCTGCTCTAGCCTGCCATGGCTTGCCAGAACTTCAGAGCATAGATGGGACGGCAAGGAGGTAGGCAAGGGCCCCGGATGTCCCAATCAGCTCCATTGAGCTAACCAATGTATCAGATTTTCAAACAGTATGAATTACCGTAAAAAATCTGGTGCATACTCTATACAAGAAACAGTATAACCCCCCCCCCCCCAATACAATGACCATATTGTGATAGGTACCAGCTCTTCAGAGTTTCTGCAGACCATAAGTGAATAAAGAACAGTTACATCTAGTGGATCTCTGACCAAAGTCATTCACTGTCTTCTCAATCCAGCCCAGACCACCATAAATAAATTCATAAATCGTATTTGTCGCTCAAACATCTTAGGCACCTTGCTTCCTTACTTTTCCAGCATCCTCTATAGCTTTACCTAACTTACAAAAAGTTTCCATCCATAGGGCCCCAAATGGAAAAAATTTCCTCTTTTAATGCTTAATACAAACTGTATTTATCTTGTCTAGGGGAGGAAAAGAGCGTTCCAAACTTTTAGAAACAGTGTTCCAAACTTTTAGAAAGTGTTTTAAGATAGTCACAGCTTGGTAATATTAAACAATATTAGGAATGTCCAACCAAACATCATATTTAAGGGCATATACAGTGAATGAAAAATGTTTTGATCTCCTGCTGATTTGCCCACTGACAAGGAAATTAACAGTCTATAATTTTAATGGTTTATGAATTAAATTGATCCCCTTTTGATCAGCAGGATTTCTGGCTCCAAGGTGTCATTTATACAAGTAAGAAGCTGAGATTAGGAGCACTCCTAATCTCAGCTTGTTACCTGTATAAAAGACACCTGTCCATCAGATTTCAAACAATTGTCAAGACCAAAGTGCTGTCAAAGGATGTCAGGGACAAGATTGCAGACCTATACTTGGCTAGAATGGGCTAAAAGACCATCACTAGAGATGAGCGAAGTTACAGTGATTCGATTCTTCACAAACTTCTCAGCTCGGCAGTTGCTGAATTTAGCCTGCATAAAGTAGTTCAGTTTTCAGGTGCTCCGGTGGGCTGGAAAAGGTGGATACAGTCCTAGGAGAGAGTTTTCTAAAACTGTATCCACGCATTCCAGCCCACCACAGCACCTGAAAGCTGAACTAATTTATGGAGGCTAAAGTCATCAACTGCTGAACTGAGAAGTTCGTGACGAATCGAATCCCTGTAATTTCGCTCATCTCTAACCATCACCAAGCAACTTGTTGAGAAATTTACAACAGTTGGTGTGATTGTTTGCAAATAGAAACAACACAAGCTAAACTCCCTAAGACAGGGACTCCATGTAAGATTTCACCTTGTGGAGTTTCAATGATAAGGAGAACAGCAAGGAATCAGCACAGAACTACACAGTAGAATCTTGTCAATAATGTCAAGGCAGCTGGGACCATAGTCACCATTTAATGTGTCGCATAGGGCAGGGAAGAATAAGCCCTAAGCTCACCCTGAACCACTTTTCCTGCCTATTGCATAATTACCCTAAATGGCGATTCCCCAACTAGGAGACAGTCCATACTCTAACTAAAGTGCAGGGGCATCATGGTCAAAACAATAAACAGAAACTGTACAAAGTAGGGGGACACAAGTCAGGAAACCAGAATACTGAATAACGGCAGGAATGCAAAGTAGTAAACCGATATCAGGGAATCATAGCAGCATATATATAGATATATAGTGTACAGACAACACCCTCAGGAACCAAAACAAGATAAACAGCAGATATGATAATGTGAACAAGACAGGATAACTAGAAATATCTAAAGGAAAGATATGACAAGAATGCATAAAAACCAATTCACACACAAAAAAAAAAAAAAAAATGCAAAAAGACCCACAGGTCTGAACACAAACCAAGATCAGGATACACAGAACTAATTTACACTAGAAACAAGAACCAAACTGACTCTTATGTTATGGACAAAGTGAAGCTTAGGAAACGGATCTAACAATGGGAGGGACCGGATAAACTACAAAACGCAAACTCAAAACATAGTGCAATACAAAATTCAAATACACTCCAAGTTAGGGGCACACAACTATGTGGGACAGGACTTTGGAAGAATACGCAAAATTCATACACATCAAAACACGGGTAAAGATTCATGATTAACAGAAACAGGTGTGAACACTAACCAAGCTTAAAACCAAACAGGGCAGAAAGCCATGGTGCACAGACATAGATTAGAGTGCAAAGTGAAACAGCAAGTCCATTAAAATCAGCAGCCAAGCCACAAAGGCTGGAGGCCTAGAAATACATCCAACTAGCTACTGATTGGTCAAAGACTGTAACTCTTACCTGACCAGGGAGCTACATGCAGCCTGGCCAGGTGTGTACATTACATACCAAGATAACAATTGCTAACACACTACATTATGAAGGACACCCACAATGTCCCCTGCTCAAAAAAGCACATGTTCAGGCCAGTCTGAAGTTTAACCCTCTGAATCATTCCGATGATGTAGAATAGATCTCAGGGTCTGGTGCCATGCCAAATAAAAGAAATTAGTTTGCTTTTATATACATGTACATCTTACATCCTATAGTTGAAAGTGGCAGATGAGGACTCAGGGCCTGTTTTTTTTCAACGCTATCATCGCTAGCAGCTTTGCACCCTGGTCTGGTAGGCACTGGTGTCCTAGTTCAGTACCAACCCACCTCCCTGGCCCCTATCTTGTGCACCAGACCAAAAGTCTGGTGCCCTGGATCTGAGAGGGTACTGTTGGGGATGGGTCCCTAGGCATTTGCCCAGTTTTTGCCAACTATCGCTGGGTCTGGCTGTTTTTACAATCCAGCAAGTTGCTTAGCTAAAATGTCATAGCATTACCTTTGGTTTTAGTGCCTATTCATAGCTTATCCTTTGGATTGGCATTCCAGGAAGCACTGTATTCATTATAGGAGCTCAGCTATAGTGTGTATAAATATACCATGAAGACTGGTTTCAGTTGAAACATGCATCATTTGAATGGCTCTAGGCTATAAAATATGAAGTAAGGCTGGGTTCACACTACGTTTTTGCCATACTGTTTTCAATCCGTTTTTCTAAAGAAAACCGTATGGCAAAAAACGGATGGAACAGTATGGAAAAAAGTAAACCGTATGCGTTTTTAAACAGTATACTGTTTTTAAAAGTGCATACAGTTCCGTCAGTTTTTATTTTAAAAAAACCCATACGTTTTTGAAAATGTTCATTTTTAATGGGAGGGGTCTTGGGTGGGGACTTTAGGATTCAAATGCGCATGTGCAAAGTAAAAACGTATACGTTCTTCCCGTATGGAACCGTATACATGTGCGTTTCCCATTGACGTCCATGTGAAAAAAAACGTATGCGGTTGCAGTACGGTTTTTAAACCGGAGACAAAATTGTGGTCAACCACGGTTTTGACTCCGGTTTAAAAAATGTACTGCAACCGCATACATTTTTTTTAAACATGGACGTCAATGGGAAACGCACATGTATACGGTTCCATACGGGAAAAACGTATACGTTTTTACTTTGCACATGCGCGTTTGCATCCTAAAGTCCCCACCCAAGACCCCTCCCATTAAAAATGGACAACATTTTCAAAAACGTATGGGTTTTTTTAAAATAAAAACTGACGGAACTGTATGCACTTTTAAAAACAGTATACTGTTTAAAAACGCATACGGTTTACTTTTTTCCATACTGTTCCATCCGTTTTTTTGCCATACGGTTTTCTTTAGAAAAACGGATTGAAAACAGTATGGCAAAAACGTAGTGTGAACCCAGCCTAAGGCTGGGTTCACACTACGTTTTTCAACTACGGCTCCCGCATACGTTTTCTATCAAAAACCTTATGGGAAAAAAACGGATGGAACAGTATGGGAAAAAGTAAACCGTATGGGTTTTTAAACAGTATACTGTTTTTAAAAGTGCATACTGTTCCGTCCGTTTTTGTAGAAAAAAACCCATACGTTTTTGAAAATTTTGTCCATTTTTAATGGGAGGGGTCTTGGGTGGGGACTTTAGGATTCAAATGCGCATGTGCAAAGTAAAAAACGTATACGTTTTTCCCGTATGGAACCGTATACATGTGCGTTTCCCATTGACGTCCATGTTAAAAAAAACGTATGCGGTTGCAGTACGGTTTTTAAACCGGAGTCAAAACCGTGGTTGACCACGATTTTTTCTCCGGTTTAAAAACCGTACTGCAACCGCATACGTTTTTTTAACATGGACGTCAATGGGAAACGCACATGTATACGGTTCCATACGGGAAAAACGTATACGTTTTTTACTTTGCACATGCGCATTTGAATCCTAAAGTCCCCATCCAAGACCCCTCCCATTAAAAATGGACAAAATTTTCAAAAACGTATGGGTTTTTTTCTACAAAAACGGACGGAACAGTATGCACTTTTAAAAACAGTATACTGTTTAAAAACCCATACGGTTTACTTTTTCCCCATACTGTTCCATCCGTTTTTTTCCCCATACGGTTTTTGATAGAAAACGTATGCGGGAACCGTAGTTGAAAAACGTAGTGTGAACCCAGCCTAACTCAGGAACAGTATAAAGTAAAAGAACATATTTACATAGTTACTCAATTTATTATGCAGATTATTAATATAGATTATCAATTAATAAACATTTAAATGGTGTTCAGATGTAGCATTACATTTAAATGGTTAATGAGTTCTTAAACTCTTAGTCATGGCTTTAATAATGATAGGTTTGTATGCATTTTTACATAATTGGCCTCTCTCACCACCTCCGGCCTGTTTGAGAAGGCCAATTTTTACAGTTATATGGTTTATGGACTATTATGTTTCTAGTCTCAAATTTTGCTAATGAATAGACAATAAGCGGAAATTGAACCTGAAAATATTGACTAAAACTAATATTCAAATTTCTGCAAGGAGAGATACAGTTGGCTGGCACTGCTTTAACCCCTTAAGGACTCAGCCCATTTTGGCCTTAAGGACCATAACTCTTTTATATTTTCATCCACAGACTAGTATGAGGGCTTGTTTTTTGCGCGACCAGTTGTCCTTTGTAATGACATCACTCATTATATCATAAAATGTATGGCGCAACCAAAAAACACTATTTTTGTGGGGAAATGAAAACGAAAAACGCAATTTTGCTAATTTTGGAAGGTTTTGTTTTCACGCCGTACAATTTATGGTAAAAATGACGTGTGTTCTTTATTCTGAGGGTCAATACAATTAAAATGATACCCATTATTATATATTTTCATATTATTGTTGCGCTTAAAAAAAATCACAAACTTTTTAACCAAATTAGTACGTTTATAATCCCTTTATTTTGATGACCTCTAACTTTTTTATTTTTCCGTATAAGTGGCGGTATGGGGGCTCATTTTTTGCGCCATGATCTGTACTTTTTTTTTATACCACATTTGCATATAAAAACTTTTAATAAATTTTTTATAATTTTTTTTTTAATAAAATGTATTAAAAAAGTAGGAATTTTGGACTTTTTTTTTTTCCGTTCACGCCGTTCACCGTACGGGATCATTAACATTTTATTTTAATAGTTCGGACATTTACGCACGCGGCGATACCAAATATGTCTATAAAAAATGTTTTTTACGCTTTTTGGGGGTAAAATAGGAAAAAACGGACGTTTTACTTTTTTATTGGGGGAGGGGATTTTTCCCTTTTTTTTTACTTTTACATTTTTTTACATTTTTTTTTACACTTGAATAGTCCCCATAGGGGACTATTCATAGCAATACCATGATTGCTAATACTGATCTGTTCTATGTATAGGACATAGAACAGATCAATATTATCGGTCATCTCCTGCTCTGGTCTGCTCGATCACAGACCAGAGCAGGAGACGCCGGGAGCCGGACGGAGGAAGGAGAGGGGACCTCCGTCCGGCGTTCTGAATGATCGGATCCCCGCAGCAGCGCTGCGGGCGATCCGATCGTTCATTTAAATCGCGAACTGCCGCAGATGCCGGGATCTGTATTGATCCCGGCACCTGAGGGGTTAATGGCGGACGCAGCCGGGATCAGCCGCGCACGTCCTGGTGCGTTAAGTACCACCTCACCAGGACGTACATTTACGTCCTGCGTCCTTAAGGGGTTAATTAAAGGGCTTCAATGGAACAGAACTGCACTGAACTGAACTGCAGAACCACACCCAACTATAGACAGACAGGGAGCGGTTTTTGAAAGAAATGAGCTCTGTTTTTCTATTCCTGGATAACCCCTTTAAACCTCTGTGCAGTACAAGATACAGGGATACCTTATAGCTCTGGTTGCGCAGGGGCGGATTTCCCGGCCGGTCCGATCGGACGTCGTCGAAGGGCCCGGCCTAGTACAGGGCCCGCCGCTACTGATGATCCCGGACACTTGTCCCAGATCCCCAGCAGACAGCGCTGCCTTCTCCTGTATGAGCGGGAACTCTGCTGCCTACACTACCTGGGGGGGGGGGGGGGAGACTAGCTCTGCTGTCTATACCTACTGGGGGGGACTCTAACTCTGCTGCCTACACCTTCTGGTGGGAACCCTAACTCTGCTGTCTACACCTACTGTGGGACTCTAACTCTGCTGCCCACACCTACTGGGGGGTGGGGACTCTAACTCTTCTGCCTACACCTACTGGGGGAATCTAACTCTGCTGCCTACACCTACTGTGGGGGGGGGGGGGAGATTTTAACTCTGCTGTCTACACCTACTGTGGGGGGGACTCTAACTCTGCTGCCTACACCTACTGGGGGACTCTAACTCTGCTGTCTATACCTACTGTGGCGGGACTCTAACTCTGCTGTCTACATCAACTGGAGGGACTCAAACTCTGCTGCCTACACCTACTGGTGGAGGGGGAAAATACTCTGCTGCCTGCACCTACTGGTGGGGGGGGGGGGGGGCTATAACTCTGCTGTCTACTCCTCCTTGGGGGGGGGGGGACTCTTACTCTGCTGTCTACTCCTACTGGGGGGAAGACTCCAACTCTGCTGCCTACACCTACTAGGGGGGGGGGGGGGCTCTCACTCTGTTGCCTACACCTGCTAGGGGGAGGGGGACTCTAACTCTGCTGCTCACACCTACTGAGGGGGCCCTAACTCTGCTGTCTAAACCTACTGGGGGGGACTCTAACTCTGCCGTTTACACCTACTGGGGGACTCTAACTCTGCTGCCCAAACCTACTGGGGGGAACTCTAACTCTGCTGTCGGTGCCTACTGGGGGGGACTCTAACTCTGCTGTCTACTCCTATCAGGGGGGGAAACCTAACTCTGCTGCCTAAACCTACTGTGGGGGGATCCTGATTCCTACACCTACTGTGGGGGGAGCCTGCTGTCTACACCTACTGTCGGGGACCCTGCTGCCTACACCTACTGTGGGGAACTCTGTTGCCTATACCTACTGTGGGGAACTCTGCTGCCTACACCTAATGTGAGGGAACTCTGCTGCCAACATCAAATGTGAGGGACTATCATGTTCCTGCCTAGCTAATATGGGGACAAACTACTAAACTAATAGGAGAGCTAACTACATAGGGGGTCTTCATAATGCTCCTCCCGAGACTAGACTTTGGATCTGCCACTGGGTGGAGGGGGTGCTGGCTACCTACTTGACTAACTCCCTGGCTACCTAACTTTGTACCTGGATGCCTAACTAATTACCTACATACCTGGCTGCCTAACTGCGTACCTACATATCTTGCTACCTACCTACATACCTGGCTACCTAACTATATACATACCTGGCCTTCATACATAGCTGCCTAACTTCCTAGCTAGCAACCTACCTACGTATATGGCTTCCTGATCTACTTACCTAGTTAACTATTTATCTGGCTACCTACCTACCTGCCCTTTTACTGTGCAGGACACCAAGGAGGGCTTTATAACACTTAGGGGCTTATAGATGGAAAGATTGTGCGGAGAAGGGGTAGAGGGGGGTTGGTGGCAATGGAAAAATGCAGAGTCTAACATGTTTGTCCTGCAGATGTTAAGAAATCGACATCGTGGTCTGATCTGGACGGAGAAGAAAAGGAAAGAGGACGCCGCCGATCAGAAAAGATGTAATTGTGAGTCCCCAGATGTAACTGTAATCACTTATATGGTATACAGATCCTGTGTACAGCTGCTATTTACCGCCATATGGTCCTGTATATAATCACTTATATGGTATACAGATCCTGTGTACAGCAGATTTCTACCGCCATATGGTCCTGTATATAATCACTTATATTGTATACAGATCCTGTATAGTATGCTGGTCTGTGTATAGTGGTTTTATTCAGTACAGTATGGTGGTATTATCCAGTTATTGTGTGGTGGTATATATTTGTGATGAAACACAATTACCCCAGAGCACATAGACTGGGGTGCAGATATCCCAATATGGTAGGATTCCCTAAAACGTAACTTTTATTAGTATTTATTAAACTATTAAAATAAACAAATGGTGCTCAAAGGTGAGTTTAAAAATGCATGTAGTATATGCCCATTCATTGAGTGTTCTCAGTCCGCCCCTGCGGTTGTGCTCCACTTATAAGTCTGAAACAAGTTCATTTAACAAGTCACAGCAAAGAAAAATAGAACAGTAGCACTAGGAATCTCTTTTTTTAATCTTTTATTGCATAACAGTGCAGGTGTCCAAAGAACGGCATCCTCCACCCGGCATGGCTCGGACGCCAGTGTGTTCACTTGAATATGGTTGCAATTTTTTCACACTCTTTGTGCTCTCTTTCTTGTGAGAAGTTCTGCACTTTCTATTATACTTTGTGTTTCATATACTCACATTTTCAAGATCTCTGCTTTTAGTCATTAAACAGAAAGCCATATTGTTAGTTTCCATAGGGGAATACCTGTCTTGGTCATGTGATACCTACACAGGTAAGTGGCTTGTCATAATTACAGTACTGTTAAGAAATCTTTGTCTTGTGACAAGCTGTGAAACTGTAAGCAATATTTATTAATGTTTCAAGAGACAAAGAAAGGATTCCTTACTTTTCAGTAAAACTTAACCTTTATTTAATTGTTAATAATCTGGATGAATTTGTTATATTAACCCTTCAGATAGGTTACGATGAGATTTTTGGACTCAAAAATGTTATTGTTATTGATCCCCTAAGAGTCCCCTCTATGGTGCACAACAAATTTTTTTTTCTTACATTTTAGGGAGCAGGAACAAAACTGGACTGTTTGCCAATACTACACACACAGGCACTTTTCGTTCCCTTACTTCTCTGCCCAATCACAGCACAACACCAAATCCTCACTGCTGTGTCATGACAGAGTGCTGGTGAAAGTGGACTGAATTGGCTGGCAGTGTGCAGGGGCATGGTTTATAGTATTCTACTATAGAGGGCATGTGGAGGGGAAGGGGTCTCTGACGCACTGGCTTTTGTACTGTGTGAGCAGAAATTAAAAAACAGCAGCAGCAGCACAACAAAGAAGTTGTTACATACAATAAGCTCTGAACTGCTGCTGCGGATAAAAAGATAAAAGGATGGGGAAGGGGGATAACATTCAGGAAGCATCACTGTGTACATACAGTAGTAAGAACACAAGGGACAGCTGCAGGCAAGGAATAGCAAACCAAAGGCAATTGAGACCCTAGTGGCCAAGACTGTAGAGCTTTTTTCAAGGGTAAGGCATCATTTTTGCTCACCAAATCCTCACTGCTGTGTCATGACTGGTGAAAGTGGACTGAATTGGCTGCTAGTGTGCAGGGGACTAATTATTATGTTTGTACTGTGACATCACTGTGTGTATTCTCCATGTACTGTGGCATCACTGTGCACATTATCCCTGTACTGTGATGTCACTGTGTGTATTATCCCTGTTCTGTGACATCACTGTGTGCATGATCCTTGCACTGTGATGTCACTTTGCATATTAACCCTGTACTGTGACATCCCTTTGCATATTAACCCTGTACTGTACAGCAAAAGGACAACATTCATATTATTGCAATCTGAGTTTTTGCTGCGAAAATGCAATAATATGTTTGTGTTCGGGGCTTCACACTCGTGCTCGCGATTACAACAATACATGCATACCTATATGGAAGGTATTACACTAAACAAAGCGGTCAGATTTGTGCCCATAACCGCGACGGAGGGCACGCCTTTACTGGGCATACCCTGTAATGGATGAATTGAAAAAAGGGGAGGGTTGGGAGGGTCCACAAAACGTGACATATGCCCCGCCAGTAGGTGCAGGGGTGTTATATACCCCTGTCCCCTTACTTAACGCCCTGCCTAGACGTGCAGGGGCGGAAAATACTCACGCCCCTCACACAAATACAGCCTGATAGGCTTACACTTGTGTTCTGGGCTTCACATTCATGCTCGTGATTACAACAATACATACATACTTGTACAAAGCGGTCAGATTTGTGCCCATAACCGTCGCGGTGGGCAAAAAGGGAACCTAGTAGGAAATAACAGAATTTATAATCATGCAACTAATACCACAACCCTCACACAAAACCCAATTTTAGCCTCAAGTTTGAGACAGAAAATAGAGGATCTGCGAACTAACTGGCCTAGTAATCGATGCCTGTTACCAAAGAGCTGTGGTAGTCATTCCCACTCTGTGATAAACGAGCCAGCACTGAAACAAGATCAAACTGACATACAAACAAATAAATGCCTCTTTAACATACTTGCCTATGACATCATGGCAAGAGGAAAACCAATAGATACCTGCCAGGCATTATATGAAACTATCCAGTCCCTGCTATTAAGTGGCAAAAATAAACTGTTAGAAAAATGATACACAACAATAGCTACCTGACAGACCTTGGTGAAAATAACCTTGTTGCGCCCTATTGCCTGTAAAACCAACTACCCTCCAATAAGCACCTTGCTTGAAGACTAAACCATACCTTAAACTGACAAGCTACCCACTCAAACTGATCTCAGGAGTGATGATGCACTGCGACTGACCGATCCCTTCATCGCCATCAAGCCTGTAGACATGACAGGTCTATGCGTAACCAACATACCTGTAGATGTGACATTTCTATACATGAACCATCGCGCCTGTAGACAAGACAGATCTTGCATACCATCGTGCCTATAGATGAGCCAGGTCTTTGTGTAACCATCGTGCCTATAGACGTGAGAGGCTTTTTTTTTTTTTTTTGCAACCACCTGTGTGTCATGAAATTATTGCTCTGAAACGTGTCTGTAACAATAACTATGCAGTGTATCCTCCTGCAGATGTGGCAGGTATGAAGGATTATACCACCACCTATGTGTCGTGATGTTGTTGATCTGAATACATGACAGTAACAACAACTGCGCTGCATATCCCCCTGAAGACGTGGCCGGTATGACGGGTATACAACCACCTAGGTGTCGTGATGTTGTTGCTCTGAAAAATGTGTCATTAACAACAACTGTGCAGTGCATCCCCCTGCAGATGTGGCAGGTATGAAAGGTATACAACCGTCTATGTGTCGTGACATTGTTGCTCTGAAGACTTGTCAGATACAACAACTGAGCAGTGCATCCCCCTGCAAACGTGGCAGGTATGAAGGGTATACAAACGCCTATGTGTTGTGACATTGTTGCTCTGAAGACGTATCAGATACAACAACTGTGCAGAGCATCTCCCTGCAGATGTGGCAGGTATGAAGGGTATACAACCGCCTATGTGTCGTGATGTTGTTGCTCTGAAGATGTCTCAGTAACAACAATTGCGCAGTGTATCACCCTGCAGACGTGGCAGGTATATTGGGTATACAACCACCTATGTGTCGTGAAACTGCTTAAATGTCATGATGTTGATATTCTAAAGACGAGTCAATAACAGTAAGTACACAGATCGTGCCCCTACAGCTATGACGAGTACCATGATATCCACAACTACTAATGTAGATACTACTAGTGTAGATCATTGGAAAAAGTTGTAAGGTAGATGCTGAGTGTAATATGCGAAGTTGATACAAATGCTGACAAATATTTAAAAATGTCTATCACATACGTGGGATGACGGCCATAGGGTAATCTAGCCTATGATGTTATGAACCTAACAAGAGTATGCATGTAAATTTAACGTCAGTGAATGGTCATGTATGCCTGACTGATAAAGCTAAAGTGGTACGTTTGCCTGCACAGTGTAAAAGAACACAAAATTATGTCAATGCTCCCAATATAGCAGTATAAATCCTATAAATGCTATGTGATTTATGTACCATAAACACTATGGGGGAGATTTATCAAAACCTGTCCAGAGCAAAAGTTGCCCAGTTGCCCAGTTGCCCACAGCAACCAATCAGACCACTTTTTTCATTTTGCAGAGGCCTTTTTAAAAATGAAAGAAGCGAGCTGATTGGTTGCTATGGGCAACTGGGCTACTTTTCCTCTGGACAGGTTTTGATAAATCTCCCCCTATGAGCCTGTGACCAGCATGTATGCCATGAGCATATGTACCCTATGTTACGCAATAAGCGTATGTACCGATAAAAGTGAAAGTGCCGTGAACTATATCTAGCAAGTATATATACCAACAAAAGAACCAATTATGTAAAATAACAAGTTTATTAGACATATTTCAAAATAGACATACATATAAATATAGATGGAAACATTAAAATACAGGCACTAGAAAGGACGCCCCCTGATGAAGCCTGACACAAAAACGTACGCTGGGATTAGAGCTGGTACGTGGCAATATGCATGGCAGGTAGTTCTTTGGTTAGATGGCTGGTTTTCTCTTTTCCTTTTCCAGTCCTCTTGGTCCATTCTTTCCTTTATGGCAGGCTTATCTTATTTATATATCATGGTTCCCTTCTGTTGATTGATGTACCTTATGAGAGAGCCGCCTGTTCTATATAGACTAATGGGGGGACATTTATAAAAGGATTTACTCCCTTTTTCTTGCTAATAATTGTCTCTCAAATGTCTCCTGTGTGACTACACTGTTTTTTGTGCGACTTTATGCCTGCAGAGTGAGAAGAGCAAGTTTTTTGAGTTTGGCTTCTGTAAGCAAGTTTTGAAAATGGAATTGCAGTAGTCAGAGATTTATAACGAGCGACTGTCGCAAAAAAGTCCTACACCATCCAAAAATGCCATATATTTACTCCAGCTCAACCCTGGCTTACAGATTTTTCTTGCTCAGAAGAGGAGACATCAGCAGACTCCTGCAGTGCTGAGGGAATACTACTACTCCCATCATGGAACAGTTATTAAGCAGGGAAGTGGGCAGCATGGTCCGCAACCCTGCGATCACCGATGTATTTTACTTTCATTTTTAAATTCCCCGCGGGGAGCTCTGAATGGCCGGTACTGAGGAGCCATTCAGGGCTCCCTGCAGGGTTTTTAAAATGGACAATGTATATTAAAAGCACTGTGGGGGCAAGATATATAGCGCTATATATCTAGCCCCCCAGTCAGGGATGTGCACATTTTGGGGGGGCAGGGGCTGGACAAAAAAAAAGGGCACTTCTTATAATTATTTATATAAATGCCCACATAATGATGCCAGACTGCCCAGGGCACTTATAGGAGGAACATGTAAAGGGCAGGGGCTCAAGCCCCCTTTCTAGTCAACCTGTGCACGTCCCTGCCCCCAGTGCATTTATAAAGATATCACCCCCGCCAGCGCAAAAATATATACCCCCGCAGTATATATATGTGACCCCCGCCGGTGCATTTATAATGTAACCCCTGCAGGCGCATTTATAATTATATACCCCCCCGCCGGCGCAATTATCAATATATACCCCCCGCTGGCGCATTTATGTGACCCCCTGCCGGGGCATTTATGTGACCCCCCGCTGCCGCACTTATGTGACCCCCCCCGCTGGCGCATTTGTCATTAATGCAGCGCTATCTGTGAAAAGCATTTTACGCGCAGAGCATCTCACCAGCCGCCGCTGGCGCGATGCTGCTGATAGAATACTATTCATACATAGCGCTGCAGGGGCATATTATATAGAAGTGCTGTGGGGGCCAGATAATACTATATATCTGGCCCCCACAGCACTTCTATATAATATGCCCCTGCAGCGCTATGTATGAATAGTATTCTATCAGCAGCATCGCGCCGGCGGTGTCTGGTGCGATGCTCTGCGTGTAAAATGCTTTTCACAGATAGCGCTGCATTAATGACAAATGCGCCAGCGGGGGGTCACATAAATGCGTTGGCGGGGGGTATATATTGATAATTGCGCCGGCGGGGGGGGGGGGTATATAATTATAAATGCGCCTGCGGGGTTTACATTATAAATGCGCCGGCGGGGGGTCACATATATATATATACTGCGGGGGTATATATTTTTGCGCTGGCGGGGGTTATATCTTTATAAATGAGCTGGGGGGGCTAGATATATAGCGCTATATATTTTGCCCCCCACAGCGCTTTTAATATACATTGTCCATTTTAAAATCCCTGCAGGGAGCCCTGAATGGCTCCTCAGTATCGGCCATTCTGGGCTCCCCGAGGGGAATTTAAAAGTGAAAGTAAAATACATCGGTGATCACAGGGTTGCGGACCATGCCGCCTGCTACCCTGCTTAATAACTTCTAATCGGATCGGGTCTCAGAAGTGAGACCCGGAGCGATCAATCCCTCAGCCCCTGTACTACTACCCCCATCATTCTGTTCCATGATGGGGGTAGTAGTACAAGCATTAATGTAGTCTCCCCAGCCGCCGGCAGACTCCTGCAGCCAGGAACTACTATTACCACCATGGAAACAAGTCTGTTCCATGATGGGAGTAGTAGTAGTCCTTGCTGCAGGAGTCTGTAGGTGGTTGATTTTTCATACTTAAGAAAAAAAAAGAAAAAAGAACGGATTAAAAACAGGTTCAAAACAGATGCCCGTTTGATCAGCGGTTTCTATCCATTTTTAAAATATGTTTTTTTTTTCAACGGAACGCGGGGCAAACGGCCATGTGAACGCACCCTCAGCCGTTTGCATCCATTAATTCACCCGTTATTAAACGTCCGTTAACAATACATTATAATTGCCTTTATTAACGGGTGAAAGCAGCCTTACATGAGTAAAATCTCAAAATGAAAAACAGAATGGAGGAAAAAAGCTGATTTGCTTACGTGAGACAAATTTAAAAAGGCTGTGTGACTTGTTATAAATTTGTTGCACTGTAAGCAAAACATTAAGCAAAAAAAACGACAAAAAAATACATACATAAGCAAGTTTTTATGAATGTCCCCCATGGTCCTCCCTGTATTCCATGTTTTTATGTGCCATTCGTACCATCTTCAGTCATCTGTATTTGTCATTTCCAGTGCCTGCATTTTAATGTTTCCATTTATTTTTAAATATATGTCTATTTTGATATATGTCTAATAAATTTGTTATTTTACATAATTGGTTCTTTTGTTGGTATATATTGTTGGACTGAACCAATTGTGGCATCATCAAGATAGCCAGTACTTGGTTGGTGGTATAATCTAACAAGTATACCGTATAAAGGATACAAGCAAATATCATATAAACTAAGATTGTATGTACAGTATACTACACGCATAAGTACCGTAAGATGCTAAAGCGTATGTTCAGTAAAAGACATAAGCGTATGTACAGTATATGGTACAAGTGAATGTATAGTATGAGGCAATGAACATCTGTAGAGTATGAAAGCTATGAACATATGTATAGTATACACAGTATTAAGCTGTGAGCGTGTGTACAGTAAACACAGTATAAAGCTAGATACAGTAGTACGTAATGGATAAAGGCAGCACACCACAATAGTATAATCCAAAAAGCTGTGAATTTATTCCATGATGTGATGTGTTATTCACATCATGGAATAAATTCACAGCTTTTTGGATTATACTATTGTGGTGTGCTGCCTTTATCCATTACGTATCCAGTAGAACCGGAGCACCGAGGTTCAATAGGCCTGTACCCATTTCACTACTCTGGATGTGCTGCTTCTTATGGACTTTCTAGATACAGTAGTAGCTATGAGTGTATGTTCCGTATAACAACACAAGCTGACCACTAGCATATGTACAGTATAAATGGCACAAGCGTATGCCCAGCAACAAATACTGCCTTATGTACAGTATAACTGGTACAGGGTATGAGCAGTAAACAACTACTAGCGTATGTACAGTATAACTGGTACAAGCGTAAGTACAGTATGACAACTAACGTGTATACGGTGATAAGGCTATAAGCAAATTATGCTACGAGCCTATGTATAGTAGAACCACAAGCGTGTGTAAGTACTTAACGTATATACTGTGTAAATTCAGCGAGCGTATTCTTATTTATTTATTTTTTATTTATTTTTTATATATGCACAGTATGAATGTACAGAATAAATGTAATGAATAAAGCACAGTACAAATGCACAGTAAAATGCTATAAAATGAGACAGAATAAATGCACAGTATAGACACCATGAACGCTCACTATAAACGCTATGAATGAACGTACAACATGATACTATAAGTGAAGCGCGGTACAAAGACCATGAGAAAAACACTCTGAATGGGAGCAGTACATTAATTAAGAAGTACTGACAATACACTAGATTACATGAGTCTTTGACCAAACTGGACACTCTATATGCATTTTTCCTATGTTTTATATTTCACACAGTGTATATTTTATGTGAACATTGTTTCCGTATCTATTCTTTATTATGTTAAATAAATTATTTAAGTACAAGGGCCATGAAGTTTGCTTTTTCTTAACTATTTGGTTTATTAAATTATTCTAAGGAATGACTGTCTTTCACAAACCAACACACCTACTAGACTCACTACTAGCCAATTCACACTACTTTCTTCTAATAAGGCACTACTATATAATATTTCATAGTCAGAGAACATTTTATCACCTTTCCAGCTCATTAGGTGAATATCTCAGAATACCTATTAATTTCCACTCTTTTCCCACTATTTTCATCCCTGTCAGGTACACTAAGCCTATGTTCACATGGCAGAAACTCTGCATGGAGGTTTACGAAACTAGAGACGCAGTCCCCGCATAGAATGCGGGTGCTGCAGGGAGATCGCAGGGGGTTTCAGCAGCGGGCCCCCCGCGATCAGACATCTTATCCCCTATCCTTTGGATAGGGGATAAAATATTTTTGTCCGGAATACCCCTCTAATGAATGGATTTGTGAAATTAATTTGGCTGGAATTCCGCATGTTTCAATCATTTGCAGAATGTATGCAGAATTTCTGCAGAATTGGTGAAGAGTTTCAGCATAAATCACAAGTGCACGTAAAAACAAGTGCCTTTATTCATTGCAGAAGTAAAATTTCACACGGAAACTGCAATTTCTGGGCAAAATTTGCACAAAATCCACATTTAGTGGGGAAAAAAAAAGCCCTGTTGACTTCAATGGGCTTCCGCAGCTGAATTCCGCAAAAATATAAGACATGATTTGCGTAATGTGGAATTTTAGCTGCAGAATGTCCGCAGCGACAATTCTGCTGTGTGAATGGGACTGCAGAATGCCATTGAAGTGAAAAAGATTTAAACACATGTAGAATTTCCATGTGGATTTCAATGCGGAAATACATGTGGAAATTCTGCTTTGTGGACATAATGGGATATTTATCAATACCTGTGCAGAGTAAAGGTTGCCCAGTTGCCCATAGCAACCAATCAGATTGCTTCTTTCATTTTTCAAAGGCCTTGTTAAAAATGAAAGAAGCAATCTGATTGGTTGCTATGGGCAACTGCACCACTCTTCCTCTACACTGGTTTTGATGAATCTCCCCCTGTATGCCCTGAGTCCGCTCCCCTTCTATAACGTGGGGCCACGCTGTTATTCTATGGGATAACAATTATCAATGTAAAAGATCAGTGTGTGCAGTGTTATAGCCCCCTATGGGGGCTATAACATTGCAAAAAAAAAAATGGGAAAAAAAGTTTTAACCCCTTTCCTAATAAAAGTTTTAATCACCCCCCTTCTCCCATAAAAATAAAAGTGTAAATAAAAATAAACATATGTGGTATCGCCGCATGAGGAAATGTCCGAATTATAAAAATATATCATTAATTAAACCGCACGGTCAATGGCGTACGCGCAAAAAAAAATCCAAATTCCAAAATAGCGTATTTTTGGTCATAATTTTTTATATTATGAAAAAATGAATAAAAAGCAATAAAAAAAGTCTGATCAATACAAAAATACAGCTAAAAACTTCAGATCACGGTGCAAAAGATGAGCCCTCATACCATCTCATAGGCGGACAAATAAAAAAGTTATAGGGGTCAGAAGATGACAATTTTAAACATATACATTTTCCTGCATGTAGTTATGATTTTTTCCAGAAGTACGACAAAATCAAAACTATATAAGTAGGGTATCATTTTAATCATATGGACCTACAGAATAAAGAGAAGGTGTAATTTTTACCAAAAAGTATACTGAGCAGAAACAAAAGCCCCCAAAAGTTACAAATTGGTGTTTTTTCTTCAATTTTGTCACACAATGTTTTTTTTTCCCATTCCGCCGTAGATTTTTGGGTAAAATGACTGAAGTCATTACAAAGTACCGTAGAATTGGTGGCGCAAAAAATAAGCCATCATATGGATTTTTAGGTGCAAAATGGAAAGAATTATGATTTTTTAAAGGTAAGGAGGAAAAAACGAAAGTACAAAAACTGAAAAATTCCGGGCCCTTAAGGGGTTAAAGGAATGCTTCTGTATTTGTTTCTATTTTTCTTTTTTGCACATTTAGGTATTTGAGTAATTTTCAGTTAACTTCAGTGTACTGGTTAAAGAGTATTGTGAGTTCTGCTATTTTCTTCTTTTTTTTTTTCCATTTTATCGATGCACCTGTCCTCGAAATACTGTGTGACAATATAATCGTATGACCCTGCCTATGGATAGTGGTCTCTTTGTTACTGAACCCCGATCTTCACACTTTTAGAAACGTGTATTACTATAATAATAGATATAATTATATCTTTTTTTTTATTTTTTTCGTATTCAAACCACAATTTTATGAAAGGAAAAATTGGAACAGTCAAATAGAAGACACACGGGACATATGAAATCTTGTATACAGTAGGACTTGCAAACAGCAATAGTAAACAATACAGTCAGAGCATTCTGTCGGTCAAATCTGACGGGATAGATAAATCGAGGAAACATGTGAGTATGATAGTAGTTCACATTATTTGGATTTCTGAATAAACAAGAAGTCTAAATCTGTTCCATGTGTCAAAAATTGGAAGAAAAAAGAAAAAAAAATAGGTATAACAACTGGGGGACGACAAATGGGAGGACAACAAGGGGAACAGAAGGGGAGAATAGGTAGGGGAGGGTGTTGGTGGAAAGGGGATGGTATGGTAGGGTAAATGTCGGGTATAAGGGTATGGGAGGGTACAACTTGTATAACAGGCAAAGTTAGATTCACCAACCTGAAGCTCTCCGGTCGCCACCTCCAACAGGCCCGCCGCTCGCCACCAAGACCAGCCGCAACCACAACCTTCAAGCAACTAAGGGGTCGTCCCTTGGTGAGGGTCGTGTGAGGAGGTGTGTATAAGATGGTATGCATGTATGTCACTGTTCTCTGTATAGGGGTGTTTCCAGGAATGCGAGCCAGGGACCCCATATGGTCCCAAATTTGTCTTTTCGCCCCGAGGAGTCAGCCATCAACTCCTCCATCCTACAGAGGAAGAGTATCTCCTTATACCAATCTGTTATCGTCGGGGGAAGTGTGTCTTTCCATCGCCTTGGGATTACCGTGCGGGCAGCCAGTAATAGGAAATTAGCTAGGATCCTAGGAGGGGTTCGTCTAACCGTGGGAAGTATGGTTAAAAGTAAAACCTTAGGTTCGTTCGGGTACACAACTCCAGTGATGGTCTCGATACGAGAAACCACAGTAGCCCAGAAGCTATTCAGCAATGGGCAGGACCGCCAAATGGTGCCACTATCCCTCCCACAGTGCCAGCGCAAGTCTGATACTGTGGGGAACATCTTATGCAGAGCCACCGGTACTCTGTACCATCTGGAAAGGAGCTTGAAGTTCATCTCCTGTGATCTGCATGAGATCGTCATTTTGTGACAATTAATAAAAGCTACCGCCCAGTCCGATGGGGCAAAGGTCGCTCGCAATTCCTTATCCCAGGCCCTGGTATAGATATAATTATATCTTAATATATTTAGGTATGGTTGACAATTCTCTTTTATTTGTATTTTATATCATACATATACCCACAGATGAATATAAGAACATTGGCCTTGCATTGGCTTGTCACACTAGATTCTCACTAAACGCTTGTATTTTGTGTTTATGATCAGGGTCGATAACAGCAAAGGCAATAACTGGGTCACAGAGCGATTAGCACAGAAGATTAGGGTATGTTTCATATCAAATGTCCTTGTTCTGAGTACACCAAATGACTGCAAAGATACTTTTTTTTACAGGCAACTGCATATATACAAAGGTTATTTATAGAGGTATTTAGGATAAATTGTGCCTTAAAAAATAGACTTTTAAAAGCTTTGTATCACCTGATCAAGAAAGCAGAAGTGTTCTCTCTCTTAACAGGGTACTAGTCCAAAGAACTGGTTTACAGTACACTGGGTCCTGTACTATATATTAGATCAAGCTAAATAGGGTATTTTCCTATATGACTACATAGTTTACCCAAATACGTATGGCACAAATTTGTGAACTCCCCGCCAAATGTACAGACAAGAAAAAATTGGAGTCACTTGAACAAAAAATATATTGGTATTTTATTAGAATTTAGTAATAAGTCTCATAAGACTAATATCAATATTATGTATATACAAAGGAGAAAAGTCCTGTACTAGTACACCCTAATGAACAATTCTTATTGCAACTGACATTGTTTACTGCCCGTTTTTTTTTTATAGGCACAAAAGTAATAGTAAATGTTGGTAGTTAAAGGAAAACTGTCAGCTTACTCCCCCCACACTAACCAGCGGTACTGGCTGATGTGTGAATAGTTATATATGCTAATGAAGTGCTAACTGGCACAGGCGGGGTAACTGGCACTCGGACATCACCGCTGCTGGCCACACGCCGCCCAGCTCATCAATATTGATGAGCTGGGCGGTGCTGCGGCCGGCGGCGGTGACATCCGAGTGCCAATTAACGCTGCCTGTGCCAGTTAGCACTTCATTAGAATATAGGGGAAAACGAAGATATCAGCAGAACGACCGGGCGGAACCGAACACAGTAAGCATCAAACTGACCAGCGTCCCCTGAACTATCAGCCAGTAATGCTGGTTAGTGCGGGGGGAGCAAGCTGGCAGTTTTCCTTTAACCCCTTAACGACGCAGGACGTATATTTACGTCCTGCGCCGGCTCCCGCGATATGAAGCGGGATCGCGCCGCGATCCCGCAATCACATTGCGTCGGTCCCGGCGCTAATCAACGGCCGGGACCCGCAGCTAATACCACACATCGCCGATCACGGCGATGTGCGGTATTAACCCTTTAGAAGCGGCGGTCAAAGCTGACCGCCGCTTCTAAAGTGAAAGTGAAAGTGACCCGGCTGCGGCATCCCGAACAGCTGACCGGACACCGGGAGGGCCCTTACCTGCCTCCTCGGTGTCCGATCGGCGAATGACTGCTCCGTGCCTGAGATCCAGGCAGGAGCAGTCAAGCGCCGATAACACTGATCACAGGCGTGTTAATACACGCCTGTGATCTGTGTAAAAGATCAGAGTGTGCAGTGTTATAGGTCCCTATGGGACCTATAACACTGCAAAAAAAATGTAAAAAATAAAACAGTATAACACTGCAAAAAAAAATGTAAAAAATAAAACAGTGTAAAAAAAAATAAAAATAAACATATGTGGTATCGCCGCGTGCGTAAATGTCCGAACTATAAAAATATATAATTAATTAAACCGCACGGTCAATGGCGTACGCGCAAAAAAATTCCAAAGTCAAAAAATGCGCATTTTTGGTCACTTTTTATACCATTAAAAAATTTATAAAAAGTGATCAAAAAGTCCGATCAAAACAAAAATCATACCGATAAAAACTTCAGATCACGGCGCAAAAAATGAGTCCTCATACTGCCCAGTACGTGGAAAAATAAAAAAGTTATAGGGGTCAGAAGATGACATTTTTAAACATATAAATTTTCCTGCATGTAGTTATGATTTTTTCCAGAAGTGTGACAAAATCAAACCTATATAAATAGGATATCATTTTAATTGTATGGACCTACAGAATAATCATAAGGTGTAATTTTTACCGAAATATGCACTGCGTAGAAACGGAAGCCCCCAAAAGTTACAAAATGGCGTTTTTTCTTCGAGTTTATCGCACAATGATTTTTTTTCCGTTTCGCCGTGCATTTTTGGGTAAAATGACTAATGTCACTGCAAAGTAGAATTGGCGACGCAAAAAATAAGCCATAATATGGATTTTTAGGTGGAAAATTGAAAGGGTTATGATTTTTAAAAGGTAAGGAGGAAAAAACGAAAGTGCAAAAACGGAAAAACCCTGAGGACTTAAGGGGTTAAATAGTGGTTGCCTAATCTACCTCAAGGACTTAGAGTAGTGTTAAAGTTGGTGAATAGTTCATCCCTGCCAATGCGAGCATTTTTTTTTTAGTTTAAAGGGAGTCTCTTGGGACATTGTACTCTAGAAACCACACAACTTGCACAATAGTTAATAAAAAATAAGTTTAAACATACCTATGGCCGCTTTCATAGCAATCAGATAATGCTAAAAATAAACTTTTATTTGGACATGCAAGCATCCTGGAGGCTGATAGGTTTGGCACTGCTTAGGCCAGTGTTCCTGCGATGGGAGTTGTAGTCTTTCTTTAACTGCTAAAGAGTCACAGTTTGAGCAACACAGGTTTCTGCTATCTAAATCTATGGATTGCACGTCACAGGGATTACAATAGCAAGTACAATGATCTTAGCAATGTCAGACCTGTCATTCTAGTTGCAAGAGTACGTGTTGAGGAGTGATTACGGAAGGGAAGCTGCAGCAATTCACTAGCTTAGTCAGTCCTTCAGGGTGCTTGCATAACCAAATAAAAGTGGATGTTTTGAGCTATCTGATCACTATGAAGGCCACCATAGGTATGCTTAAAACGTATTCATCTATCCAGCAATATCTGTAGTTTGGTAGGCTAATATGCAGATCTATATAAGGGGGGGTAAGACCCACTAGACTAGCTATAGCATCTTCATAGAAGTGTCTCATAAAACTTAGACAACTATGAAGGTCAATGCACTTTTTTCAGCTGCATTTGGCTTCTAGATTGCTGGATTGCATTGGCTTTAATGTAGTCTATTAATACTCATAGAAAAAAAGCAACTGAAACATAGCAGCACACCAAAATATGTAATCTTTATTGCACAATATTCCTATATACAAACAATACACACATATATGGAAGACATTCTAAAAACAATGAAATGAATGGCCCACAAGAGCCTAAGCACCACCCTGGGGAGGGGCCATGAACCCCCTCCCCTAGAGATTGGCACCCGCCCCTAGACAAAGTTACATATATAACAATATTGCTCCAATTGGTGATATATTATATATATAATTTATAAATCCACCAGTATGATAATAAGTATAAGGTGTCCTATTCCTATAGTATCAAATGCGCAATTGGTGGTTGTATTACAAAACTGCTATCAAGAGTAACAATAACTGCACATATCCCTAAAGAGGTAGAAAGCATATACAAATGCTGCCCCAATGTGTACCGCAGTGCCAAGAATCACTCAAAACACAATAAATACTTGTAAAAAATAGAATGTTGGCTCAGAGGCAAGCGTCCCAGACTGGAGAAAGAAAGATCTGAATAATAGAGCTAAGGACGGGGCCACAGAGGACCCAACGCATTCCATTGCCGGCCTGGCAACTTCCTCAGGGGTGTTGTGCTTGATAATGACCCTCCATAATATATACACTCAGTAACCAGTGTGTGTATATATTATGGAGGGTCATTATCAAGCACAACACCCCTGAGGAAGTGTTGGGGTGTAACTTTATCTAAGGGCGGGTGCCAATCTTTAGGGGAGGGGGTTCATGGCCCCTCCCCAGGGTTGTGCTTAGGCTCTTGTGGGCCATTCACTTACGGTAATTGTTTTTAGAATGTCTTCCATATATGTGTGTATTATTTGTATATAGGAATATTGACACTAGTAGACTACGTCCATTAGGTCCGTTAAAGACAATGGCCGACATTTATCATTGTCTTTAGACCAGCGGTCTTCAAACTGTGGCCCTCCAGATGTTGCAAAACTACAACTCCCAGCATGCTGGGAGTTGTAGTTTTGCAACATCTGGAGGGCCACAGTTTGAAGACCACTGCTTTAGACTGTTTTTTGTGTCTATAAAAGGTGCAAGCAGGGTTTATTTGCACCTTTTGGTTTACACATTTCTGCTGATTTTGAGTAGCAATACACAGATTTTGGCAATACACATGATATGGAAGGGTTTTATGAACTGCGCCTTTTTGTGAAAAGGTGCAAAAAAGGCACAAAGCCACTGAAAAGTCTCTAAAACTACATCAGCCCAGACTTAGCTTAGCTTTTTGGTGTTTGTGAAGAGAGAAATTTCAGATAATGTGACCTGCACAAAACGTATCAAATGCTCTGTGACCATTTAATAAATCTGGTGCTCCTACACATCACCACTAGAGATGAGCGAACTTACAGTAAATTCGATTCGTCACGAACTTCTCAGCTCGGCGGTTGCTGACTTTTCCTGCATAAATTAGTTCAGCTTTCCGGTGCTCCGGTGGGCTGGAAAAGGTGGATACAGTCCTAGGAAAGACTCTCCTAGGACTGTATCCACATTTTCCAGCCCACCGGAGCACCGGAAAGCTGAACTAATTTATGCAGGAAAAGTCATCAACTGCCGAGCCGAGAAGTTCGTGACGAATCGAATTTACTGTAAGTTCGCTCATCTCTAATTACCAGCACACAAAAAAAAGGTGTAGAAAAATGTTTCACTTACACCTACAATGATAAATGCTTCACTTACACCTACAATGATAAATGCTTCACTTACACCTACAATGGGCCCATGATGCATAAACATCATGCATAACAACTAATTACAAGTATATGATATGAATATATACTGAGATTTATTACCTTAATTTACAAGACTTATTTCTAAGTAAGTAAAGTGTTAATGAAGTTACTTGTAAAGAAATACGGTTATAAAGTACATGCAGAAAACATTCCAGCTATCAAATGATATTAGGTGAAGATCTGCAAGCATTCTTGCCTACATTCCTAGTAATCATGCTCTTACAGCAGGTACATAATATCTACTGGGAAATTCTCAAGTTCCTAAACAGTTCATCTTTGTACAATCTGCATTCACTAAAACAGAGCATGTTATACACAAATAGCCAGGGAGAATATTTTGAATTCAAACAGCTTTATCTGCTCTTAGACTATTGACGCCACATTTAATAAGTGGGCACATAGGAAGCGGAAGTACAGAAGCTAAATATAGCATATTTTAGTAATGGATGAGACCATTATTCACTGGAAACATATCATTGACGATGACCCGACAGAGGATAATCATCTTTCATAGAAATGTTTTAGTTTTAGCTGAGAACAATGTTATTAATTAAATAACGAGTCAGATGGCATTGAATGCTGCTGTCACAAGCTATTACAATGCAAGCAGGGCTCAAGTCCTGCAGGAACTCAGAGTTTCTGCACTTTTTCCACAGCAGGAATGCAGTTCCCATTAGCAGGAGTCCTGCCGGACCAGCTTTTAAAGGGGTCATCTGCCTCTAAGACATCTTATCCCCTATCACGCCCCCTCCCATAGACTTGCACTGAGGGGCCATGATCGTGGCGTCACGAGCCTCCGGCGCTTCACCCAATGCTCTAAACAAACGCTGGGTGCAGCAGGGAGAACACGGGGATCCCCAGCGGCGGGACCCCCTGGATCAGACATCTTATCCCCAATCCTTTAGATGTCTAGTACCCCTTTAAGTGGAATTCTAGTGTGCGTTCCCACACTTTTTTTTTCCCAGGACTTGACCCCTGAATGCAAACATGTATAATGAATTAAGCAGCTCACGCGAGTTTGCTCAAAAATGGGCAAAATGGCTGAATTAAAGTTTTTTTTACAGTTATTGTAATAAAGGGAAACTGTCATCAGTTTCGTGCTGCCCAAACACAGGCAGCATAAAAAAAGCAGGCTTCTTTATTACAATGGTATATGATTTACCTTCAGACATTGCAGCGTTTCAGAGAAACCATAGTTTATAAAACAACTTGGAACGGGTAGAGACTTGGGTGGATTGGACTGGGAGAAGCTAACTAAGATGGCCCAGGTGACTCCTCACCCCATTACAAGATGATTTTTAAACAATGATTTGTCAGAAATGCAGCAGCATTCAATAGTGAATCATAGACACCCAGGGTGCCTGCAGTTCAGGCATGGAAGGTTCCTTTTAAAATATTACTCAAAATGTACAACAGCTGCTAAAAAAGCTGTGATGACATTTTATTGTCTCAAACGGCAGGTCTATGGCAATGGTGACCGGTCACAACTTAAACTTTGCACATGATAAGGGGTTTCTTTTTTTTAATTAATTTTTTTATAACTTTTGCTTCATTTACATATTAGGAAAAAGGTTGTTTTCTTGGTGCGGAAAAAATATTACAGGTTATTGTCACTAGATTCTGGAGAAGAGTCATTGTTGGGGGGATTTTTTTTTATTGCCAGATTTTTGAAGTTGAGAAGTTTATAAATTGCTTTCCTCTGTATCAACATTGCAGGGTAACAAGCTGAACCCAATGAGGAAAATAAGAGACTTAGCTCAGGTGCTGCAATAAGAGGGTGCAGTGGCCAGGGCTGGACTGGCCTGCATGGATACTAAGAAAATTCCCTTTATCTAAATTGAGTAGTGCAAAAAAAAAAATTGCAAAAAAATGGTCTGCGGTGGCGCTGCCTCCCGGTAACCGGGAGGCAGCGCCACCGCAGACCATTTTTTTGCAATTTTTTTTGCACTACTCTACAAGTCTACTGCCGACCTCTCATCGAGGACCCGGCTGGATCCTGCAGGCTGCAGCCAGAGACCATCTGACCCCACACGGAGGGGTGATATGCACATATCGAGCCATACCCCAGGTGAGTACAACTAGCATGGGGGTTGTGGATCAGGATTATCCCACTGAATTACGCGAGGCGCTATCCTCTCCCTGTCTCTTTTTTCTCTTTTCTACCTTTATCTAAATGGGGGGACTATTTACCCACCATCTCCCAATCCTTCTACCCTTCCCTGGGCACACTTACCTACCCACTCATACTATGAAGACAGGCACCAATTGAGGTATTTATTGAGGCATTGAGGGTAGAAAAAAGATGGGAAATGTCCTGTAAAAGTGCAGAGCATTAGACGTTTGCTGTGTGGGAGATTCTGCGTCCAGTCATTGTTTTAAGAGGGTCTTCATGGCGGACTGAGCCAGACAGAGAAGAAACCAAAAGAAAACATAGTTGGTATGATGGTAATATTTAGTCACTGCTGTAGTAATATGTTGTCCTGATGTGCAGATATTATTTGGAAACCCAACCTATGAGAAAATCCTGCATGCACCGCACCACCACTCTCTTACAGCTCCTCCTCCAGACTCTCCCATACACATGCACTTTTGGCTCCACTAATTATATATGTACAATTTAATAGATCGATGGGAATAATCTCCCTTGGGAACAAATGATTAATGTGCTAAACACCCACATGCCCTCTTTCTTTCCCCAGAATATGCCATTGAGGAGGCGATACATTACCTATCCAGTCTTGATAAATCTATATATCTCATGTGTATGGTCCCCATAGTGTGCGGCCCACATATATTAATCTGTTGGAGACGAAAACTTAGTTATTTGCCAATAGCAACAGTCACAGTTCAACTGTCATATCTGTGATTGGTTGTTATGGACAAATAACTCCAGTTTGTATCTCTAACAGACTGATACAGCTCGGCCTTTATGGGGATCTAATGATTTAGTCTGTGATGCCAGAAAAAAGCGTTTTAGGGTACCCCAGAGGATTTAGTAGTGAAAATAAGAGTTAAGGATGAGGGTAGTAGTTCCTAATATATGTCACATGGCTTGAGTGGTGCAACACTTGTGTAAGGGGAACAGCTTAATTGAAAAAAAGATGTTCTACAGAGGAACACAAGACCTCTGTAGCCAAGGTTTTGGAAAACAACTGTTAAAGGGGTACTCCGCTGCTGTCATGCCCCCTCCCATAGACTTGAATTGAGGGGGCGGGGCATGACATCATGAGGGGGCGAAGCTATGATGTCACGAGCTGCCAGCGCCAACTCCAGCGTTCGGAACAGTTTGTTTCAAACGCTGAGCAGCGGAGTACCCCTTTAAACTTTACTTTATTTCTGAGACAGATCACTGCAGTACAAAAACTTGGAAATGTTTGAATTATGTAGTTCTTTAGAATACAAAATTAAAGTCAGGAGAAACCGTATTGAGTCACTAGTCACTGTTCCTTTTAAAATTGTGCATTATGTATAGACTTGTAGCTTTAAGCAGATATTTCACTTTAGAGGTATACTTGTAGTTCTACGTTGGTAGAAGGTCTACTCCAGTACTCTCACTGTGCCTAAACTTAAGAATGTCCCATGAGGATGTAGACCAAGCATGTCAAACTCAAAGGCTAACATGAGCCAACAAAACAAGGTTTAAGTTTATGTGGGCTGCATAAAAACATGCCCTCCCTGCACAAGACCCCATGTCCCCTTTGCACAACAACCCATGCCCCCTTGCACAACATCTCATGCCCCAGCGCACAAGACCCCATGCCCCCCCCTGCACAAGACCCCATGCCCCCTTTACATAAGACACCATGCCCACCCTACACAAGACCCCATGCCCCCCCTGCACAAGACCCCATGCCCCCTTTACATAAGACACCATGCCCACCCTACACAAGACCCCATGCCCCCCTGCACAACACCTCATGACCCCCTTCACAAGACCCCATGCCCCTTTTGTACAACACTCCTTTCCCCCTTTGCACAAGACCCCATGCCCCCCCTGCACAAGACTGTGCAGTACAGTTCCCCCACATTAGGTGCAGTATAGTTCCCCACATTAGGTGCATTATAGCTCCCCCACATTAGGTACAGTACAGTTCCCCCACATTAGGTGCAGTATAGTTCCCCCACATTAGGTGCAGTATAGTTCCCCCACATTAGGTGCAGTATAGTTCCCCCACATTAGGTGCAGTATAGTTCCCCCACATTAGGTGCAGTATAGTTCCTCCACATTAGGTGCAGTATAGTCCCCCACATTAGGTGCAGTACAGTTCCCGCACATTAGGTGCAGTACAGTTCCCCACATTAGGTGCAGTACAGTTCCCCACATTAGGTGCATTATAGCTCCCCCACATTAGGTACAGTACAGTTCCCCCACATTAGGTGCAGTATAGTTCCCCACATTAGGTGCAGTATAGTTCCCCACATTAGGTGCAGTATAGTTCCCCACATTAGGTGCAGTATAGTTCCCCCACATTACGTGCAGTATAGTTCCCCACATTAGGTTGGCAGTACAGTTCCCCCACATTAGGTTGGCAGTACAGTTCCCCCACATTAGGTGCAGTATAGTTCCCCCACATTACGTGCAGTATAGTTCCCCACAGTAGGTGCAGTATAGTTCCCCACATTAGGTGCAGTACAGTTCCCCCACAGACATACAGCCATCAGCCATATGTATGGCTGGAGGCTGTATGCCTGTTTACTGCCCCACTTCAGTGTTCCGACCACCAGTCCTCCGGTCTGGGGTCACGATCTACTGCTATGGCCTATGGGCCATAGCAGTATGTCCCGGGACCGTGGAGCTGTGGTCAGAACACCGAAGATGACGTGCTGGTGAGTGTTGACTTACCATACCCGCGCGTCCTCCCCACTGCTTCGCTCTGCTCTTCTCCTATGGGCGCACGCATGGGACGTCAGTGACGTCCCTACGTACGCTACCTCCCGGCGGCCCCTGCATTTTTAAAGTTAACGCAGGGCCGCAGAGAGGTAACCGGGGCATCCTTGTGTCCTGATAAGAGAGAGAAATAAAATAAAGTGTTAATAAATGTGATTTAACCCCTTCCCTAATAAAAGTCAGAATCACCCCAGTTTTCCCATAAAAAAAAAACTATGTAAATAAACATAAACGTTTGTGGTATCGCCGCATGTGTAAATGTCCAAACTATAAAAATATATCATTAATTAAACTGCACGGTCAATGGAGTACATGTAAAAAAAAATCCAAAGTCCTAAATAGCATATTTTTGGTCACTTTTTATACCATAAAAAAATGAATAAAAAGCTATCATAAAGTCAGATCAAAACGAAAATGGTACCGATAAAAACTTCAGATCACGGCACCAAAAATGAGACCTCAGACATCCCCATATGCGGGGGAAAAAAAAGTTATAGGGGTCAGAAGAGGACATTTTTAAATGTATAAATTTTCGTGCATGTAGTTATGATTTTTCTCAGAAGTACGACAAAATCAAACCTATATAAGTGGGGTATCATTTTAATCATATGAGCCTACACAATAAAGAGAAGGTGTAATTCTTACCAAAAATGCAATTCGTAGAAACGGAACCCCCCAAAATTACAGATTACAGATTTCTTTTTTCAATTTTGTTGCACAATTATAATTTTTTTGGGTTTCACTGTAGATGTTTGGGTAAAATTACTGATGTCATTACAAAGTAGAATTGGTGGTGCAAAAAATAAGCCATCATGTGGATCTTTAGGTGTAAAATTGAAAGGGTTATGATTTTTAAAAGGTAAGGAGGAAAAAACAAAAATGCAAAAACTGAAAAATGCTGAGTGCTTAATTGGGCACTGTCACCAAACTTTTTTTTTTTTATATGTTGTAGTACTTATGTATTACTTTTTTTCATTAAAATAGTTTAATTTACATTTGAAAACCGGCCACTAGGGGTCTCCATAGTGCAGCCTGGCGTGATTTCACGCTTGAATTCAGACCGATGCCGGCCGGGCAATCGTTCCTAATTCATTCAGCCTGCGCTCACTCCCTGCCTGCCTGTCAATCAGACAGGCTGGAGCGAGCGCTTTGAACAAAGAGGATGCGCTCAGGCTCCCTGGCCTTGCACGCTGGCCCCGACTCCCGGTATGAGGTAGGACTGCCCTGTACTTTATTCTTTTTCGGGGGGGGGGGGCGCTTGGTGAGCGGGTTGCGCGGCTGGGTTTTTGGGGAGCAGGTTGTGCGGCAGCCATCACAGATACTGTTTTCACCACAGTGTGCCTCCAGTTGTTTCCCCACTACAACTCCCAGCATACCCTGACAGCCAATAGATGTCAGGGCAAGCTGGGAGTTGTAGTAGTGAAACAGCTGGAGGCACCCTGTATAGATGAGCTAAGGGGCGGAAGTCGCCCCCCCCAGCAGGCATCAGTGAGGTCGCGCCTGCTGGTGAAGTCTGCCTGGTGAGCACACTACCAGGCAGACAAAAAGGGTAGATGGGCAATAGACAGGGACAGGAAAAAAAAAAGGATGGTGGGAGCTACTCTTTAAGGGGTTAAAAGGGAATCTGCTGTGTAAGTTACTCTTGGTAAAACATATCAGTAAGGCTAGGTTCACACTGTGGAATTTCTGGGCAGAATTTCTCCTGGAGATCGAGCCGGTGGCCCTAGGACCACGCAGACTACATTTCCGTCCCCATAGATGGCAATTCATTTCTGAGCAGATCTCACAAAAGATCCACCCAGAAATGCATTGCAGTCTGTGGGGGCAGCAATGCAGTCTGCTCGGTCTTAGCGCCGCCGGCTTGATCTCCGACAGAAATTCTGCCCAGAAATTCTGCAGTGTGAACTTAGCCTAAGGGTCTATTCACATGGCGGAATTCCGCCTCAATTGCAAGCCCAATACACTTCTATGGGATTCCGCACTACCGTTCACACTTCGGAATTTCTGCCTGTGGAATTCCGCAAGTGGAAATTCCAAAGTGTCAATGGGAGTGCGGAATCCCATAGAAGTGTATTGGGCTTTCATTTCGGCTTTCCGCTAGCGGAATTCCACTGGAGGAAATTCCGCCGTGTGAATAGACCCTCAGTGTTCCTCTCACTGAACTGTGCCCTGAATTGTTTCCTGCGCCGTCTATAAAATGAGGAGTATGGCTCTTCAGAGCTAATATTTGTCATTGACCTATCTTAGAATTTGTGGAATGGAAACCAGTAAATATTGATTTAACCCTATAAATAGCTGCCACTACTGTGTTTATGCAAAGATATTGCACTTTTTTTTATCGGCCATAAGTTATATATAGTATTCTTTGAATTATTTCCTTATTTTGCTATGAAAATATTATGAGACTTGTTAACAAGTGTGCTGAAAGAAAGGTAGAGGAGGCAGCAGGCCGTTATTGTTTGGATTGCTGTGTACACATAGCGGTAATTACTTTGTTATTTAAACAGTGAGATTATTTACTGTACATACTGAGATGGATGCTGATCATTACAAAGTTGTTTTTCAGGACATGCTATCCTGAAGCAATTGGCCAAGTGAAAATATAAGTGGGTGTTCAAAATTAAATAATTGTCACCATGCATCTTAAACCTTAAACCTATACTAATGCATTGGCAGAACTGGACTGCAGATCTGTACATCTGTAACAGCAACCTAGACAAGCATTTCTTTTATAGTATTTGTATCTTATGTGATAGAGGTGCTATTAGCCACCCTAAGCACCAGTATACTAGGGTGCCATTGCAACCTTAGAACTACATTGCAGGCACATCTGTTTGTATCTGGTAAAGTATCAAACTGTATTTCCCCTAGAAGCATGCAAAGCAGTGCTCTATGGAAGAATACAGTTCGAGATGCAGCAATTAATGGAACACACTGCAGTTTTTATCATTAAAACCCTCCCTGCATAGTCATAAAAGTATGCATTAAAGGGGTTCTCCACCATAAGGTGATTTTAGTGTGTACCCGGCAGACAGTAATGGACATGCTTAGGAAGGATCTGCGCTTGTCTTGGGGCTAAATGGCTATGTCATGAGATTACCATAACACTGTGGCTAGCTTTTTGTGAACTTGTATTTCCTGTTTGACTTTTCTTTTTTTTTACTACAAATGCCACAATTCCATTTTCCTCCCTCCCACACATCAGCCACCCCACTCATTGAAACAAAAGACCTGTGGTTTTCAGTCAGGGTGCCTTCAGCTGTTGCATTAGTTGCAGATTGATCCCTCCACCCATTGAAGCAGACAGGCTCCCTGTCATCAGCTGACTAGTGAGTCAGGTCTCGGCCGCATTGCAAGCTGGGAAAAACAGTCATTTTGTATGCTGATAAAAATAAATATTGGGGTGAAAATAACAGAAGAAAAAATTCCTGGAATACCCCTTTAATTTATCAAATCCTTCTACCACTGTACTTGTGATCTGTGTAAATATGATTGTGTGAATCACGTGCGTTAGCCTTTAGTATCCCTCTGGCTTGCTTGCAGCAGCTGGATGGTGGCTAGGAAGCAAAAAACAGCTATGTGTTTTGCATGATTACAATTGACTTTAATGGAAGTTAAGTAAACAGTATAGCACCACACAATATGCTGTGCTCGGGTGTTTTTTTTTTTTTTATAACTTTTATAACTACAGTACTCCTTTAACTCCCAATAAAGTCAATAAAGGTTAAGCTTTACAAGCAAAACAGCCCACTTGACTGTATTTGGGTTTCTGACCACCTCAAGCAACTGCAAACAGAACAGGGGAATCAATACCTCAAGACAGGTGTGGGTCCAAGAGGTGGTACCTGCATCTATCAGACATTTCATAAACTTGGGTAGGTTCACACATGCATATTTTCTGCTGCAGATTTTCTTCAGAAGATTTTGCTGCCCATTGCTGCCCACTTCAATGGGTAGCAAATTCTTCTTCAAAAAATCTGCAGCAGAAAATACACACGTATGAAAGTACTGTGGTGACCACCAGTGTAAATGTTTTCGGGTTCTGGAACACCACATGCCCGGATTCTGCACTATCCCACAGGCTAGTTGTGAATAAAGAGTCCACAACCAGTTGGGGTCAAACGGAGGCTTTACTGAGTAGAAGACAGGTGTAATTATCTTCACAGCTGAGGCCAGATTTCCCAGAGAGGTGGCCAGGACCCAGAGGACCTCAGAGCTTGCTGGACCAATAAACTTGTAATAAACTTGACTGGCAATTAGACTTGACTTGACTATGTGCAGGACTTGACTAGTTTCAGTGACAGCAGACATAGACTTGAGACTTACTGGAGAGACTGTAGCTTTTGGGCCTTCCAGATGCTGATCTATTGTCCTGAGATCTCTGGTGGTTGCTGTCTCAGTAAAGACTGATGGTACAAGAGACTGAACTGTAATGGCCGCCCCTTTATATAGTGGGCGGGGGTCTGGACTAAAGCCCATTGGTCAAGCTGTAGGTCAGGCTTACTCACAGGTTCTTGAGAGCTCCCACAGGTCCTCTACATTATCTTTACATAGAGATCCTGTCTATGCATTAAAGTGCAATTCACACCATATAAAACAACAGGGGGAGACCCTGCAGGGGAGCCCCCATGTCACTGAGGGACTCAACCCGACAGGGCCTACAGGTAGTACAGGACCGTGTATCTGTACTGGGACATCACGGTACTTTTAATCTTCACATAATGGTAACTTATGCAACTTTCTAATATAAGGTGCTTTAAAGGGGTTGTGCGCTGCCCTGACTTTCGGAGCTCCGCTCACAGTATCTGGAAGTTCATTACTCCGAACGCTGTGTGCGGGCTTTCGTGTTTGTGGCCGTCGGGCGTGACGTCACGCCCGCCCCCTCTTCCAAAGTCTATGGGAAGGGGGCGTGAGAGCGGTCGCGCCCCCTTCCCATAGACTTTCATTGAGGGGGCGGGTGAGATGTCACGAGGGGGCAGGCGAGATGTCACGAGGGGCTGGGCGTGACGTCACGCCCGGCGGCCGCGAACACGAAAGCCCGCACACAGCGTTCGGAGTAATGAACTTCCGGACGCTGTGAGCGGAGCTTCGAAAGTCAGGGCAGCGCACAACCCCTTTAAAGTCCCTAAGGGATTGCATAGGTTAGATATATTTATATCCACCTCTTGGCTGTAATGAGAATTAAGTTTGTATGGGATTTTTAACCACTGAATGTAAATAAGAATATTCCCTCTTGCTAACAGCCAACCAAAATTTTAAAAACAGCAAACAACTTATACACTAAAACACATAAGGGTATAGTATAACTTTCATTATTAATATATTATCACATAAAACTTGAAACCCATTTTACAGACTATACAAAAACCTTAACACTCAAATTGAGGATTACAATATAAATTGGTATCTGTTCTAGGTATTAGAGGTATTATAGTTCAATTTAATATTACTGATAACTCCCTGTAAACAGGAAGATAATCCAGGAAGTGGTCACAGATCTTCAACATTTAGGAAGTGCCCCACCACAAATTATTCATAGCCTGCATACATCACGCCTTCTTTACATCTAGTTGCAAATGCTTCCTGAGAGTCAATTCAGAGCACAGTTCTGTACTTTTTATGGACAGTAGAAAGACAATTAGATTGACAGAATACAATGTTCTGTTCCACAAGTGTCTGACATGTTTATTTGGGACCTTTATGTCTACCTTCAGACACATAGGGCGAGATTCATTCAGCCTTGTGCAGAGGAAAAGTGGAGCAATTGCCCGTAGCAACTAATCAGATTCCATTTTTCAGAAGAATCTTTTAAAATGAAAGAAGCTTTCCGATTAGTTCTTATGTGGCAAATGCTCCACTGCACGAGGTTTGATAAAGCTCCCCATATTTTTATAGAAATAATATGGCCACCTACAGGTATTTATTGAATAGTATGGGGAGTTTTTGCAGCATATCTTTAATGAAGCCCTGCACTACAATGAAAAATACAAGTATGTTTGGTAGTTTGCTGTTGCCTGCAGTGTTCTCCCTGGTTTGTGCTTTAATAATCCATCGTTTTCTGATCTGCTACCTGACTTTTCCACCGTGTTTGCTTTATTGTTTTTGAGTTTGCTATGCCCTGCACCTTCCTTTGAGTAGGTGCTGTCGTCCAGTTAAGGATCCATTACTAACGACGGATTGTCAAGTAGGCAAGGAAAGTGACTGTGCGCGAGCTCGGGACTGCACTTTTCTTTGTCCATGGTGACAGGAGAATGTTTCAAACAGATGCCAATTTGCTTAGGCCAGACTGTCTAAGCAATTTTAGAATAAGACAATAACAGGTAGCCCTCATTGGAATTGATGTCATAATACAGGACTTTACCATTAGAAAGAGGCTGTGCAAACCATTACATAAGGGCAAGACCAGATATCAGAACCACAAAAGGAAGTTGCATTACTGAGGTTTTTTTTTTTTTTTTTTTTTAATTATTAGTAAATGGTAGCAAAATCAATTTAGAGCATCCAAACCCTGTTCCGGCAATTTTTTCAGATTGCAATGTCATGTTCTGTCAACTATATATATATATTTTTTTATTTCTATCATCTACAGAGCTCTGCAAGGGCTTATTTTATGCACTGTGATCTGTTGTTTTTATCAGTACTCTCTACATGTTGATAAGACTTTTGATCACTTATTCTGGGATGTGAAGCAAATAAAAATCACTAATTTGGCATTGGATTTTTCTTTATGGTTTAGGGGATTTTTTAGACCTTCTGTGAGACTTGTATAAGCAATCATCCAGTTGCCTATTAGAGATCAATGCAATACTATAATACAGGGTGGGCCATTTATATGGATACACCTTAATAAAATGGGAATGGTTGGTGATACTAACTTCCTGTTTGTGGCACATTAGTATATGTGAGGGGGGAAACTTTACAAGATGGGTGGTGACCATGGCGGCCATTTTGAAGTCAGACATTTTGAATCCAACTTTAGTTTTTTCCATAGGAAGAGGGTCATGTGACACATCAAATTTATTGGGAATTTCACAAGAAAAACAAATATGTGCTTGGTTTTAATGTAACTTTATTCTTTCATGAGTTATTTACAAGTTTCTGACCACTTATAAAATGTGTTCAATGTGCTGCCTATTGTTGTTGGATTGTCAATGTAACCCTCTTCTCCCACTCTTCACACACTGATAGCAACACTGCAGGAGAAATGCTAGCACAGGCTTCCAGTATACGTAGTTTCAGGTGCTGCACATCTCGTATCTTCACAGCATACACAATTGCCTTCAGATGACCCCAAAGATAAAAGTCTAAGGGGGTCAGATCGGGAGACCTTGGGGGCCATTCAACTGGCCCACGACGACCAATCCACTTTCCAGGAAACCGTTCATCTAGGAATGCTCGGACCTGACACCCATAATGAGGTGGTGCACCATCTTGCTGGAAAAACTCAGGGAACGTGCCAGCTTCAGTACATAAAGAGGGAAACACATCATCATGTAGCAATTTCGCATATCCAGTGGCCTTGAGGTTTCCATTGATGAAGAATGGCCCCACTATCTCTATGCCCCATATACCACACCATACCATCAATTTTTGTGTTCCAACAGTCTTGGAGGGATCTATCCAATGTGGGTTAGTGTCAGACCAATAGCGGTGGTTTTGTTTGTTATCTTCACCATTCACATAAAAGTTTGCCTCATCACTGAACAAAATCTTCTGCGTAAACGGAGGGTCCTGTTCCAATTTTTGTTTTGCCCATTCTGCAGCACCTGAAACCACGGATACTGGAAGTCTGTGCTAGCATTTCTCCTGCGGTGTATATAGTAGTATATAGCAGTGTATACGGATACTGGAAGCCTGTGCTAGCATTTCTCCTGTGGTGTATACAGTAGTATATAGCAGTGTATACGGATACTGGAAGCCTGTGCTAGCATTTCTCCTGCGGTGTTGCTATCAGTGTGTGAAGAGTGGGAGAAGAGGGTTGCATTGACAATCCTTGCCTCCATGCATGAGGAGAGTGGGACGCCGTATGGGAGATCACGTGGGATCCTAAGGATAGGGGATATGTTTTTAGATACAGAATAACCTCTTTAAGTACTCAGTGGGGTCCCACTGGTTTTACTCCTAGGGATCAAAACATTTATCACCCATTTTGATAGGTGATAAATGTATTTTATTGAAAAAAAATAAAAATTTATTGATAAAGTCTTTAGAAGCTGAAGAAAGAAGATTCCGTTGACCAAAAGTCAACTTTGACATGGTCCCAAATCAGTTTAGAACAAATATCAGGAAAGGAGGCACAAGGAAAAGGAGACTTTAGCCAGTCAAACACAACCTGACAGATTCCACTAAGAACAGGACAATGCAGGAGGCTGTAGAAAAGAAACTAAGATAAATCTGTAATGATCAAAGGAGAAGATACATTTTGTACCATAGCATTTTAGTGCATTTAAAGAAGATATTACTTTAAGTTTGAACACTGATTTTTTTCTTCTCCTGTGTAGTGTGCAGAGCAGATTTCTCTGGCTTTGGTTGCTGATGCTAAAATTAAGTAACAGTGTAGGCGCTGACTAAAATTATAGTGTGCATGACAGCGCTTTGCAAAATCCTCTGGCAGTGCAGGTGTTAACAGAATGCTGGCTTGTCCTTTTCATGCTGGCAGAGGGGTGGGAAGGAGGGAAGGGTAGCTATTGCTGGTGGGTGACTGTATGCTGCTTTCTAGAGACATCACTGAACAGAAAGATGCGCCCACTCGATTAAATTGTGAGCCAATAACATGATTCACACTGCGAGAACTATTTTGGGGACGTGTTTCAAGCAGAGAATTACCCACACTTGAGGGGCTAAACAAAGCTGATATTCTAGGTTGATCTATTAAAATGATGTTCATCTACCCAGAACCTACCTAATGCTCAGCCCTCTACAAATATTAGCAGAGTAACTTCATCTATTATAGGACACTATGGAGACTGGATGGTTTCTACACATTATACATTTTGAACATTAGATGTGTACTACAAGAAACTAGTGTAGGTCATTGTATAAGAACCGTGTCCAATCATGCAGGTTAACTATTACAGTGCTGTGTGATGAGGTACAGGATTTATAGCTATTGTACATTTTTTTGCAGGTCCCTTTTTCAGATGTTTTTAATAGTCATAGGAGTGTCAGCCAGTTATTTTTTGTTTTTTCACTTTATTAACAATCATGCTGCTCTTCTGTTCTTGTTTGCTGCAGTGTATGTTATACATACTTATAAGACTCATCAATGAGCATTTTACTAGAAGCAGGTAGTGAGCACAATGATAAATAAACCTATGTTGTTTTACCCCTTCTTTGGAGAAGCCAGATCTTTATCTACTATTTAAAGGGGTTATCCAATGTAAGGTGACTTAAAAACTTACCTGTCAGACAGTAATGGACATGTTTAGGAAGGATCTGTGCTTGTCTTAGGACTAAATGGCTGTGTTGTGAGTCCACCATAATGTTGCTGCTTTCTTTTTGGGAAATGGCTATTTCCTGTTGGAGTTCCCTCCCCCCAACTATAAGTCCCAGTATCCCTTGTTTATGAGTATGTAGTCACTTTTCTTCCTCCCATACATCACCCATCCCACCCATTGCAGCACAGCTAGGCTGCCTTCCATGCGGGCTGTGTTTGAAACTAAAATTTTCTGCAACCCTGTGGAGAATGATCTCCCTCCCACCTAGCGGTCACTCCACTCATTGAAGCACTGCCATCTTCCCTTTCAACATCTGACTAGTGATGGAATGTTTTGGGCTGCACTGCAACCTGGGAAAAGCCTTAGACAACACTCATTTTGTATGCTGCCAAAAATGAACATCGGGGCAAAGATCATATAAGATTTGCGGGACTACACATCTTAGGCTGGGTTCACACCACATTTTGTAACTACGGTTCCCGTATACGGCTGGGAGGAGGGGGGCAGGGCTTAATCGCCTACAGCCGTATGCGGTTTCCCGACCGTAGGCAAAAACGCGGTCGACCACGTTTTTGCCTGCGGTCGGGAAACCGCATATGGCCGAAAACGCAGCCGACCGGAGGCTGCGGTTCACTTTGGTTGGCTTATAGACATGCATTAAATACGGTTCCCCTATACGGCTGAGTGCGGGCGCCGCAATTAAGCCCCGCCCCCCTCCTCCCAGCCTTATACGGGAATCGTAGTTACAAAACGTGGTGTGAACCCAGCCTAACACAGGTACAGACACTATATTATGAACTACACTAACTTTACAGCCCCTGCAGCACAGTCAAATAAAAAGAAATCCTGGAATACCCATTTAAATGAAGACTGTTGTGGCTGGGGAATTTGAAATTCCTTTGGCTGCACGGCCCTGTTGTTTTACTTCACTGTATGGTTTAGCCACTTTCACATTCACTTTCAGTTCTCAAAAATTTTCTGTAACTGTAGTGAAAAAAACAAAACACTTATGCTCCTTTCACATTATATGTTGCTCCCTTTTAAAGACCCGTTATAATGTCCCGTTAAGAAAACCCTTAAAAACGGCCGTTAACATCCGTCATTCATAACGGGCTATAACGGGTGATAACGGATAATCAAAAGATCCCATAGACTTGAATGGGATTTTGTAAAGGCCGTTCAACATCCGTTTTTAAGGGTTTTCTTAAGGGGACATTATAATAGGTCTTTAAAACGGAGCAACATATAGTGTGAAAGGAGCCTTATCTTGGTTTTAACATGCTGCTGAAAACTGCGCACATGGTTTTGGCACATTGCAAACTTCTATGTATTTTATGCTTGAGGTCCACTGAGTGAACAATTACATATATTGCATAATGTATTTTGTTCAAGAACATCTATAACAAGCTCGTGTTAAGCAGCGTTGATGATCTCATCCATTTGGCTGCTTACTGTTTGCCTGAGAAGGCAGAATAATAACAAAGAAAATACACATTTGTGAGGAGCAGCACCACTGCCAAAAGCAGCAAAAGATAAGTGATTGTCGATATGGCGGATTAATATACTCCCTTCAATTATTCAGTTATATCCATATGTCACTGGATTGTGTACAGGAACAAGCCCGTATAATGTTTTGTGCACATTATCCATATAGTGCATTCATCTTTACAAAAAAAATAAAAAAAAGAGAACCCACCCCCCCGTGTAGCAGAGACACCAATGAACGTCAGTACAGTCAGAGGCCACATGGCGACGATATAAGAGCCTAGTGAATTAACGGCCCAACCCAAACACACACCCTCCCCTCCAAAAAAAAACTGCAGAACTAGGCTCCCAATAGGTAAGGCCACAAAGACAGTGGATAAGTGGGAAGTCCAATCAGCAAGCACCGCCATTACAGTGAGTGGAGAGTCCGGCAACAGAGCATCAGAAGTTATCATGGTCAGCCTGTGAATGAGGAAGTCTTGGGGAGAGAGCTGAAGGATCCTCCTGAGTGGTGCGAGGGCTTCCCCTGCGGCGTTCCGCCCGGGCCGGACTGTGGAGCACCGCCTCCGCAGCAGATGGACTGGTGAACACGGAGGATGAGCCATCTTCATGGTAGACTCTCAGCACAGCCGGGTATTGAAGCTGGAACTTCATCTTTCTCTGAAACTGTTCAGAACAAATGGCGCTTAATGCTCTATGGCGCTTTGCCACTGGCGCTGAAAAATCCTCGAAGAGCAGGACTTGACAGCCAGGAAGTATCAGGGGTGAAGAACGCCTCCAGAATGCCCGCAGTTATGCCTGGCAGTCATTGTAATCCGGAAATTTAAAGAGGACCTGGCGAGGTCTGTTGCATTGATTGGACTGAGAGGAGGGCATGTTGGAGTCATTTAACCCCCGGTCAGGGCCCAGACGGAGAACCCTTTCCACTCTACAATAATATTCCAAGCCTAGGACCTCAGATAGTTCCACTTCACAAATGCGCTGCAGGTCCAATGATTTCACCTGTTCAGAGACCCCCACCATGCGTAGATTATTGCGTCTGGAGCGGTTCTCTAAATCATAAATTTTGGCCCATAAATTCGCATTTCCCTGTTGCAGGTAAGCAATAGTTGTGGAATGTACTAGATGGTTCTGCTCCAGGGAGCTAACATCACTCCTAACAGCCTTGACAGTCGAATTGGTATGGGCCAGTTCAGAGCGCAATTGCGCAAAGGAAGTTTGCAGGGACGCCTCAAGGGAGTGCTGGAGAGTGGAGCGAGTCACTGGGGGTACTGGCACGCTGGAACATGTGCACATACTGTCGAGGGGAGGCTGGACTGATCCCGCTGCCGCGTCCTTGGCTGTGAGCTGGAGGGATGATGCCGTGCGCTTTATTGTCAGGTAGGAGTCGGGAGGTGCGGGAGCTCTATTAGCCATGTCTAGCTAGGGCAGCGCCGGAACCGGAAGTGTACACTGGATTTTTATGAAACAATTAACTTTTGTTTCGCAACAACATTCATACAGCAACATCCATTGTGATGACAGATGCTTTTCCTTATAATAAATAGGGTAAAAGATGAAAAAGTAGATGCGATGTAGGGATAAATCATGATATTTTTTAACTGTTGGTCCAGTAATGAAACATAGTATCTGATGACATCAGTAAACACATAAATGTATCTATTTCACAATGGAGATCTAAATATTCATAACCCAGTGCAGGACACAATCTCTAGTATGAGGAGAACAAAGAGGTAAGTAGGATGACAGGTTGGTTCCAAAAAAACAAACTGTAATTCCTCTCTAATTGACTAGCACAGAAGAAGGAATACATAGAACCATCTGTGAATTTTTGCCTCACCCACCTTTTTGGCATTCTGTATGGTACCATAATGTACGCATTTGCATGTCACCATCTATGCTTAACATCACAGTACTGCACACAGGCTGCATGAGCACCAAGGCAGCGTATTTATAGAAGGAGAGGATTAAGAACAGGAAAAAAAAAAAAACAATTTTATCATTCTCTGGGAACCCAGAGGGTGCGCAGATGTTGCACAGGGAAAATGCTTGTGGGATGGCTGGGACCTGTGGCTTCATGTCAGTAATAGATGTTGTCCTAATGATTTTCCTGGGGTACACTCTTTAAAGTGTCTCGTCTGCTGGTGCTTGGGGAGGTTATGGTGCAGATAATATGCTAAAACCTGGAATAGTGACAGTCTTTATTTCAGAAAATAACCACAAAATGGAGGCACAATCTCTTTGGGACACGACCAAACAATATGGCTGGAGCAGGGATTAACCTTTTGGAGTAAAGTTTAGGTCCCTGAAGTTTTCAATCTTTACTGTAGCCTGTACACCAGTCTCAAGTCAGTAAGGTATATGATGCAACTGGTTGTCTCCCAGTGAATTCCAAAGTCTCTACTCACTCTGAGCTGCAAAGCCCACTGAAGGGTGCAGAGTTCTTGAAGAAATTTAGCTGAGGAAGCTGCTTGCTGCCAAGGCCTAGCTTGAAGCCCTTGAAGGCCCCAGGGTAAGAAATAGGGCATATGCACAACTTTTCCCTACAGACTTGTTACTATAATCTTTCTCCTTACTTTATCTTCCTTTTTCCCTCTCTTAGGAGGGGAACAGGATAAATAACCACCAAAAGGCATATTCTCTGCAGCAGAATTACAGTTGGCTATTTTGATATATTACCTCTCTAGACGTTATGTTTCATTCGAGTTCTGTTCCTGTAACTTAGATGTTCAGTTGTCCTGCAGAAATGTCTTGTAACCCTCTCAAAATAATGGAGTATGTCATGTAACTCTCTAAAAATAATAAAGAACTTATAAAATAAAAGACTGTGATGGTGGATGTAGTCTTTAAATGGGGCACAGCTCTATTCAAGAGAATGGAACTGGCTATGGTTCCCTGCCAAGCTGGATGGCCGAAAGTGGCGCTTTGCAGAAAATTAGAAGGGAAGGAAGAGCTATACCTCTGGTGTGCCTCCTCCTTCATTCTCATGATCGCAGGGGGAGTGGTGGATCTGTCATACCATAGACACCACAGTAGCCTAAGGGCACATTTACATGGCAAGATATCTGCCTGCAAAAATTCAATCAGTGCTAGGACCACGCTAAAATGTGCCGCCTATGTAGACGACAATACATTTCGGAGAAACTTCCATTAATAGGATGAATGCGTTCATTCTTTCTGTAGAGTCCAGATAGAATTTTTTTCTATATTCTGCCACAAATTCTGTCATGTGTACAGTGCAGAAAAATCTTAAACAATGGGAGTCTGCTGCACCAGAATTTGTGGAATATTCCCCCTGCATTCCATAGACTTCTTTTACTTTTAAAACAATATTTTTTTTCTTCTATAGATTTTCTTTTCTTCTAAAGATATTTAGTTCCTACAAAGTTTCCATTGTTCTAAAGTAAAGATTAATGCTTCATGGAGGTCAAATATAAACAACAATGCAGTCAGAGACTCTATATTGAGCCTACAATGCAAAGATACATTTCTTTTAGGTTTATTGCTTTTAAACAAGAAGAGTATTACTATTCTATCTTGTAAACAAAATGATAACAAAATGAGTAGACAGAGCCACAACTCTCTTGGAGTAGCACGGAAACACAGCATTTCACATAAGTGAGTACATATGTTACATTTTTGAGATATTTTATTATATCTTTTCATGTAACAACCAGAGCTGGGCTGGCATACTGAGAATTTGCCCGTAAGGACGCCTGACATCCTAACCAGGGCCGAACTGGCCATCAGGCACAACGGGCATTTGCCTGCGGAGCTGGACCATTAGATCCAGGAAGCATTAAACTGTAGGTGCGTCTTAATGACATGCTTATAGTTAAATGTGACACTCGGGCAATATGCAGGCAGCCACAAGAGGCCCATGTGTCCATCTTCTGCACTCTGTGCTCCGGTGCATTAATGACGTCATCATTATGCACCAGAGCACATAGTGGAGGAAAAGACATGAGAAGAGAGGCCATGATGCGGACTACTCTTGAGCCAGGTATGTTTTTTTATTTTTTTTATTTGGCATTACTACCTATGGTGGGCTGCTTCTCCTACTATTACTACCTAAAGGGGGCTGCTGCTGCTGCTGCTACTACTACATAAAGGGAGACTGCTACTAAAATATATAGGGGGGCTGCAACTATATACAGAGGGGGCTTCTATCTACAGGGGGACCTACCTACATGAAGTAACCCCTACTCACTCCCAGGGGCTGCTACTGGGTACAGGGAGTAACAATCGACAGCGGGCTGCAATCTTTATGGGGACCTACCTACAGGTGGAACCTGCTTGATGGTGGAAACCATGTAAGGGACCAGTCTACCTACTAGACCTTACAACCTAATGGGGGCCTACCTACTCTTCCCCAACCCACTTAAACACCCACTCTACTGATTGAGAGACCAAGGGGTTATTATTACTATATGGAGCGCTATAGGTGCTAAAAGTGCAAAGCATAAATTGTTTATATTCTCCTTATATACTGGTATTGTTAGTATCGGTATACAGGATTTGGTCAGTAATAGTACGATGATAATATGTGTGGTGATAATAGTCCTCCTTGTATACTGGTAATATTGATAATATTGGTCTCAGTATACAGGATTTGGTCAATAACAGTATGATAGTAATATGTATGGTGATGATATTTTCTTTTTGTATACTGGTATTATTGAAAATATTGTTTAGTATACAGGATTTTGTCAATAACAGTACAATGGCAATATGTATGGTGATAATATTCCTTCTTGTATACTGGTATTATTGGTCTCAGTATACTGGATTTCTACATGCAATGCTGAAGCATCAATAGAACCTTTTTCATTGCCACCATTTTTCACTATATTGGAATGTTGTGCCATTTTACTTTTTGAATCTGTGAACTATGATTGGGTCTTAGGCGCTGGCACCATTTCACTTGAAACATCAGGCAAAGTAGTGCTGTATTCCTTCTGTGATGTAATACACTACTTTACATAGTAGCAGTGTAATTTCCTCAGTGTTGTCAGATAATTCTCATAAATTTGAGGGGTGGACTAATATGAAATACTGCAGATAGCAGGGTCGGCAAATCATTGGCATGAAGAAAAAGATGGCAGAGAAAAATGCTTTATGTTTTATTTTTGCAGCACTTTTTTAGTTTGTCCTATTTAAATATATTGTTCTATTTATACTCACATCGCACCCAATGGCCTTATGCCAAGATGCAATATTTAGTCCTAATAAGTTGAGTGAGTGAAAACATTTTGTTGTATTGGCACCTACCAACTTCTGAAGTGTAGTGACGCACGAGTAAGGGGGAGGTCCCCCGAAACTTTGCGTCATGACCCTGATGGCTCCCAGCTAGTGCGTTAAGACCTCTGCTGGACTGGATGTGTGCGGACATTCCATCTGTCAAGCTGATTTAAACTACAGAAAAGACCCGAATAAATAAGAAAATATGAACCATCTCACCGCGAGTGCTGGAATTCATTTGAATAAGTGTACAGCCCATGCTTGCTAATATATGAATCTAACGTGGAGACGGTGAATATCCACAATTGGGCGTTTACACAGTCTACACAGAGACTTTGTTTATCCCAACTTCAATAATAACCCAGGAAACACCTATTTAGTGGAACAATACATCCCCCTTGTGCTACAATCTGGTAATGCATGTGCTGCTCTTGTACTGTACAAATAGTGATCAATTTCAGTACTATTTATCTGAAAGATCCTGCTATATTTTCTATACTACAAAACATTTGTAGAAATGTATTTAGGTATTTTTTTTTTTTATACCATTGGACCCTATGGGCAACAGAAGGCACTGTATGGCATACTGTTACAATGTGTGCAGAGCTCACACTCTGATGTCCAAAATACTTGGATATGTTGTCCGGATATCACATATTTGTCCTACAAGAAAAAAAAAGTTGCAATTCTTCATGCTAAATCGACAATTTGGTGTTAAGTGCACAAATGTGTCCTTCATTTTTTTTTAAGTTCTGTTGAATCCACTTCTGGTTTTGGCGGTTTAACCCCTTAAGGACCAGACCAATTTTATTTTAGCATTTTTGTTTTTTCTTCCTCGCCTTCTAAAAATCATAACTCTCTTATATTTCCATCCACAGACCCATATGAGGGCTTGTTTTTTGCGTCACCAATTGTACTTTGTAATGACATCACTTATTTTACCATAAAATGTACGGCGCAATCAAAAAAATATTATTTATGTGGGAAAATTGAAAAGAACTCCGCAATTTAGCAAATTTTGGAAGGTTTTGTTTTCACGCTGTAAACTTTCTGGTAAAAATGACAGGTTTTGTTTATTCTGTGGGTCAATACGATTAAAATGATACCCATGTTATATGCTTTTCTATAATTGTACCGCTTAAAAAAAAATCTCAAACCATTTTAACAAAATTAGTATGTTTGAAATTGCCCTATTTTGACCACCTATAACTTTCTAATTTTTCCGTGTATGGGGCGATATGAGAGCTAATTTTTTGCGCCATCATCTGTAGTTTTTTATTTTTTATCAGTACCACATTTGCTTAGGTTTTATTTTATACATTTTTTATTAATTTTTTTTGGAATAAAATGTGACAAAAAAAAGCAGCAATTTTGGACTTTATTTTTTTACGTTTACAGCGTTCCCCGTATTAACAATATATTTTAATAGTTCAGACTTTTACGCACACGGCAATACCAAATGTGTTTTTTTTTTTTACTTTTTTTGGGGGTAAAATGGGAAAAACTGACGTTTTACTTTTTTATTGGGGGAGTGGATTTTTCAAATTTTTTTACTTTTTTATTTTACACTTTTTATGTCCCCATAAGGACATAAAAATCATTTGATTGCATATACTGTTCAGTGCTATGTATAGGACACAGCACTCATCAGTATTATCGGTGATCGTCTGCTCGATCTCAGACCAGAGCAGAGCAGAAGACCCCGGGAGACGGCCGGAGCCAGGTGAGGGGACCTCCGGCCGCCATGCTGGATAATTGGATCCCCATGGCAGCGCTGCGGGCGATCCGATCATCCATTCAAAGTACCGCACTGCCGCAGATGCCGTGATCTGTATTGATCACGGCATCTGAGGATTTAATGGCGCACATCCGCACGATCGCAGATGTCCGCCATTACCGGCAGGTCCCTGGCTGCTGATATCAGCCGTGACCTGCCGCGCATGACGCAAGCACCGCTCCGGTGCGTTAAGTACCACGTCACCATGACGTACATTTACGTCCATTGTCGTTAAGGGGTTAAAGGAGATCCCATGAAACAAAACGTATCCCCCTATACGCAGGATTCGTGCTGAAGATAACCGAATGGCTCTCTTATAGAGATATATGGAGGGGGCGTGGCAGCCCCCGCTTAGGTTGGAAGTCATGACAAGACACTCCACGGGAAATCGTTGTGGGAGGGCAGCGCTAGGCTCCTCACCTTCTAAACTCCTTTATAGACCCATATAAGGGCTTTTTTTGCGTGAACAATTAAAAATTTTTATGAAACCTCTCATTTTACCATAAATTTTTTAGGGAGGACATTTTTATGAAAACCACAATTTTGCACATTTTGGAGGTTTTTGTTTTCACACTATACACTTTATGGTAAAAAAAGGCATGTGTTCTTTATTCTGTGGGTCAATACGATTAAAATGATACCCATGGCTAGATACTTTTATATTTTTGTACCGCTCTAAAATCGCCCGATTTTGACCACCTATAACTTTCCTTTTTCCATACATAGGGCGGTATGAGGGCTCATTTTTTGCACAGTCAGCTGTACTTTTTATTGGTACCACATTTGCATATATAAAACTTTTAGATCATTTTTTATGAATTTGTTTAAATAAAATGTGACAAAAAAAAGCTGCATTTTTTTACTTTATTTTTTACATTTCCGCCATTCACCGTACGGGATACTTAACATTATATTTTGATAGTATGGACATCTACGCATGCGGCGATACCAAATATGTTTAAAAAAAAATTTGTACGCTTTTGGGGGTAAAAATGGAAAAAAATGAATTTATTTTTATTGGGGGAGGGGGATTTTTCACTTTTTTGTTTACTGTTTATTTACATTTTTTATCTTTTTATGTTCCCATAGGGGACTATCTATAGCAATCATTTTTACACAGTGCAATCTTTATTCTGGGGGTCAATATGATTGAAATGATACCCATGTTTACATGTCTTTCCATAATGGTACTGCTTTTAAAACAATTTTAACAAAATAATTATTTTTAAAATTGCCCTATTCTCGCTCCCTATAACTTTCTCACTTCTCCGTATACGTATACGTATGGGGCTAATTTTTTGCTTCTGCTCAGTGATCTGTAGTTTTTCTTAAAGGGGTATTCCAGGCCAAAACTTCTTTTTATATATCAACTGGCTCCGGAAAGTTAAACAGATTTGTAAATTACTTCTATTAAAAAATCTTAATCCTTCCAATAGGTATTAGCTTCTGAAGTTGAGTTGTTGTTTTCTGTCTAACTGCTCTCTGATGACTCACGTCCCAGGAGCTGTGCAGTTCCTATGGGGATATTCTCCCATCATGCACAGCTCCCGTGACGTGACATCATCATTGAGCAGTTTGACAGAAAACTTCAGAAGCTAATAACTATTGGAAGGATTAAGATTTTTTTATAGAAGTAATTTACAAATCTGTTTAACTTTCCGAAGCCAGTTTATATATATATATAATAAGAAAGGTTTTGCCTGGAATACCCCTTTAACGACGCAGGACGTATATTTACGTCCTGCGCCGCCTCCCGCGATATGAAGAGGGATCGCACCGCGATCCCGCATCATATCGCGTCGATCCCGGCGCTTATCAACGGCTGGGACCCGCGGCTAATACCACACATCGCCGATCACGGCGATGTGCGGTATTAACCATTTAGAAGCGGCGGTCAAAGCTGACCGCCACTTCTAAAGTGAAAGTGACCCGGCTGCTCAGTCGGGCTGTTCGGGACCGCCGCGGTGAAGTCGCGGCGTCTCGAACAGCTTGCAGGACACCGGGAGGGCCCTTACCTGCCTCCTCGGTGTCCGATCGGCGAATGAATGCTCCGTGCCCGATATCCAGGCAGGAGCAGTCAAGCGCCGATAACACTGATCACAGGCGTGTTAATACACGCCAGTGATCAGCATAGATCAGTGTGTGCAGTGTTATAGGTCCCTATGGGACCTATAACACTGCAAAAAAAAAAAAAAAAAGTCAAAAAAAAAAAAAATAAAATAAAAAAAAGTGTTAAGGTCATTTAACCCCTTCCCTAATAAAAGTTTGAATCACCCCCCTTTTCCCATAAAAAAAAAAATTAAACGGTGTAAAAAAATAAATAAATAAACATATGTGGTATCGCCGTGTGCGTAAATGTCCGAACTATAAAAATATATCATTAATTATACCGCACGGTCAATGGCGCAAAAAAATTCCAAAGTCCAAAAGCGCATTTTTGGTCACTTTTTATACCATTAAAAAATGAATAAAAAGTGATCAAAAAGTCTGATCAAAACAAAAATCATACCGATAAAACCTTCAGATCACGGCGCAAAAAAATTGTCCTCATACCGCCCTGTACGTGGAAAAATAAAAAAGTTATAGGGGTCAGAAGATGACCTTTTTAAACGTATAAATTTTCCTGCATGTAGTTATGATTTTTTCCAGAAGTGCAACAAAATCAAACCTATATAAGTAGGGTATCATTTTAACCGTATGGACCTACAGAATAATGATAAGGTGTAATTTTTACCGAAATATGCACTGCGTAGAAACTGAAGCCCCCAAAAGTTACAAAATGGCGTTTTTTCGTCGCACAATTTTTTTTTCCCGTTTCGCCATGCATTTTTGGGTAAAATGACTAATGTCACTGCACAATAGAATTGGCGACGCAAAAAATAAGCCATAATATGGATTTTTAGGTGGAAAATTGAAAGGGTCATGATTTTTAAAAGGTAAGGAGGAAAAAACGAAAGTGCAAAAACTGAAAAACCCTGAGTCCTTAAGGGGTTAATACCACTTTTGCATATATGTGACTTTTTGATCACTTTTCTTTTTTTATTCCTTTTTTCTGGGATCTTTTTTCTGCATGCAGTGATACCAAATATGATTTTACTATATATTTTTATTTTCATTTGTAAAATAGTAAAAGTGGGTGATTTTTTTATAATTTTTTTTTTTTATTGATGAGGTGCTCATTCACATTAAAAATGTATTTTTTTTTTTTTACAATTTTGTAAGTCTCCATAGGGGACTATTTATAGCAATCATGAGATTGCTATTACTATTCCATGCTATAAATAGGCATAGCCCTGATCAGTAATTTTAGATTAGGATCCCTAGAATGGCCCTGAAGCAGGTGAGCAGAGCTCCGGCCGCCATCTTGACTCAGACCACGCACTCAGTCTCTCAAAGGACCACCCATGACCAACCAAGGCATTAATACCAGATCCTATTGGTTCTGTAAGTTATTAGGTGTGACGTCAATGGATTGGACTTTTTTCCAGCCCACCTCAGAGATGCGCAATCTGGGGTCAACACCCTGAACTCTTTTTACTGTTCCTCAAACCATTTTCTGACATATTTCATTACATTTAAATGGATGGTGCCCCTAGATGGCGCCAGTGTGCCAATATCACCTCTATTAGGCTGGGTTCACACTACATTTTGAAGATAAGGGAATAGGATTCGGCTAGGGGGGAGTGAAAACCGAGCGCTCCCGTATACCAGCCGGCCCTGGCCCATAACTCATTCATTTCAATAAGCCGACCAAAGTCATAAAGTGACTCCGTTCGGCTCATTTTTGCCCCATGTTGGGTTTTGTGACTACCTAAAACTGTGGTATGCTGCGGTTTTAGGTCTGGTCACAAAACCGCATACGGGGCAAAAATTAGCCAACCGGAGTCACTATACGACTCTGGTGGGCTCATTGAAATGAATGAGGTATGGACCAGGTCCAGAAGAGCCCGTTTTGCCCCTCCCTCAGCCGGATCCGGCACCCGTAATGAAAAAACGAAGTGTGAATTTTTTTTTTTTATGTTCTATTTTTTTATATGCCAGATGGAGGAAAGTGCCCCCTTGACTTTTATGGGGGGTTTTACCCAAAACAGTCCCCCCCCCCCCCATATTTTTGTGTTGGCAATTTATATACTTAAAGTTGATCATATCTCCCCTTCAACACCTCTTCTAATATTGATTTTAAAGGGTAGCTCCCACCATCCTTTTTTTTTTCTGTCCCTCCCTATTGCCAATCTATCCCTAACCCCCTCCCTGCTTTAAATTTTTCTTTTTACTATTTTAAAAATAACTTTTTGTCTGCCTGGTTGTGCTCAGTACCAGGCAGACTTCCCCAGCAGGCACCACGTCACTGATGCCTGCTGGGGGGGACTTCCGCCCTTAGTTTATCTACACATGGTGCCTCCAGCTGTTTCACCACTACAACTCCCAGCTTGCCCTGACATCTATTGGCTGTCAGGGCATGCTGGGAGTTGAAGTAGTGAAACAGCTGGAGGCACCCTGTGTAGATAAGCTATAAGTTAGTTCCATGCGGCGCTACAGCGCTAGCCCACTCCCTCCGTCAAACCCCCTCGCGCCATACCCCTTTCCCTCCATCACAACCCCCCCCCCCCCCGCATACCCCGTTCCCTCCTTCACAAACCCCCCTTCCGCAAACCCCTTTCCCTCATTACACTTACTGCAGAGTCCGGCAGCGGGCGTGCAGGGACAGCGGCGCAACGACATGTGCGGGAGGAGTGGCCTCCCAGCAGGCAGGGAGATAGAGCAGCCTAAATGAAAAAGGACTGATTGCCAGACCAAAATCAGTCCTTTTTCAGGCGTGACATCACGCCAGGCTGCAGCCAGCCACTAGGAGGGTGACCCCTAGTGGCTGGTTTTTAAATGTAAATTAAAGCATTTTAATGAGAAAAAAAAAAAATTTATAAAAGTATATTAGAGATATGTTGTAGTACATAAGTACTACAACATATCAAAAAATAAAGTTGGTGACAGTGCCCATTTAATAACTAAAATGCTCCATACCTTTTTCAGCTCTAGGACGTCACTTATGAATTGGTGCCCAAAACCGAACAGCATATTCCAGGTGAAGCAGTACCAGTGCATTATAAAGCGGTAGTATTAGGTCCCTCTACCACAAGTCCATACCTCTTTTAAATATTTCACAATATGCTTCTGGCCTTAGAAGCTGCTTGACATTGCATGCTGCTCTGGGGCGATAATCTACAAGTACACCCAGATCCTTCTCTTCCAGTGACTTTTCCAGTACTGAACCTTGGGATATGTCATTTTATAACTAGGGACCAGAGTAGAAATCTACCACTATAAGGGTATGGTCCTTAGCAGAGATGAGTGAACTTACAGTGATTCGATTAGTAACTAACCTCACGGCTTGACAGTTGCAGACTTTAGCCTGCATAAATTAGTTCAGCTTTCAGGTGCTCCGGTGGGCTGGAAAAGGTGGATACAGTCCTAGGAGACTGTCCTAGGACTGTATCCACCTTTTCCAGCCCAGCGAAGCACCTGAAAGCTGAACTAATTTATGCAGGCTGAAGTCATCAACTGCAGAGCCGCGAAGTTTGTGACGAATCAAATTACTGTCACTTCGCTCATCTCTAGTCCTTAGGCTAACTTTCCACTTTTTTTCTGACCAGTTTTTACCTGTGTGTGGAAACGGCATTTTTTTTTTTTTTTTTTTTAAGAATTTTGTTGCGTTAAAAAAAATAAAATGATGCAGTAGGGATGCAAAAACTTGCAGGTAACTAGATTTATATTTTTTAGAACAAAATTTTAATTACATTTTCAAACGGACCAATTTATGTAAGCCGGTAGGGACAAAAATGTAGCTGACAATATTAAAAATGGATAAAAAGGGGCCATGTAACTTTAAATATTATATTTTTTTCATTAATTTTGTGAAACTTTTTATTACCGTAATAATTATTATTAATGATGTGCTTTATAAAGTGTGTGATTTTTACAGATTCTATACATTTAGGAACTACTACTACTCCCAGCATGGAACAAACTGTTCCATACCAGGAGTTGTAGTACCTGTACTAGACAGATTGCCCCTGGTGTCACTCCTGACACCCATTGCGATCCTACTTTATATTCCTGCGGAGAGTCTCTCCTCTGTGCTCCACATCTCTGCTCTGACCTTCAGGCCAATCACCGCTCTGAGCGGCAAATATGAATCCGTGATGCGAATTTCTATTCACAATCCCTGGCCGGCCGTATACGGCAGAGAGATGCAAAGCGCAACAGAGCCCTCCGCAATCTAAAGGATTATCTCAACGGGTGTAAGGAGTGACATCCGCTGCTATCTGTCCCTTACTGCAGGTACTACTGCTCCCAACATTGAGCACACACTGCTCCATGCTCTGAGTTGTAGTACCTGCATTAATAGACCGATCGCAGTGGGCATCACTCCTGACACCTGTTGCGATCGTCTTTTATGATCTAAAGAAGCTGATGGCACGGCCGTACTTCTCCCCTGCCTGGCATTGTATTCTTTAGTGATGTGAAATTCTCTTCACATCACAGATCCCCATATGCCGCTGAGAGTTGGGATTGGCCGGAACCATTTGGCCAATCACAACTCTCAGCGCCAAATAAGAATGTCAGGTGAAGAGAACGTCACAGCACAGAAGAATACAGTGCCAGGCAAGGGAGAAGTGTGGCTGTGCCGCCGGCTTCTATAGATTATACAGGAGGATCGCAATGGGTGTCTGGAGTGACACCTGCTGCGATCTGTCTATTAGTACAGGTAATATAGAAAAGCAGGAGTCCAGCGCAGGATATAGTGCAAATAAAAGCGGATTCTTTATTCAAGCCGCAAGACAGCAGGATACAAAGTAACGCGTTTCAGCTGGTGTGACCAGCCTTACTTTTGTATGAGTAATGCTGGTCACACCGGCTGAAACTCGTTACTTTGTATCCTGCTGTCTCGTGGCTTGAATAAAGAATCAGCTTTTATTTGCACTATATCCTGCGCTGGACTCCTGCTTTTCTATATTGCCTTGGTGTTGGTTCACACAGTGCCGTGTGTCAGGTCTTTGGCTAAAGAGGTGAGCTGAGGAATTACCTGTCTATTAGTACAGGTACTACAGGTCCCAGCATGGAATAGTAGTACCTAAATAATGTCTAAAATAAAGAATAAAGTTTAAAAGTAGTAAAAATCACACACTTTTTTTTTATAAAACACACACACTCCTTTTTTGGTTTAGTTCCAATACACAGAAAGGGAATAAACATGTGTATAGCAAAACATGTGTTACTGCAATCCTTTTCTGTGAGAAATACTTCATTTTTTTTAAAAATGTCAGGGGTGCCAACATTTCCGGCCATGACTGTAATTAAAATACATTATTAAATATAAAGTTTCATAATATTAAGAAATATATTTTTACAATTACATGGCCCCTTTATCCCTTTTTAATATTGCCAGTTACATTAACGTCCCTGCCAGCTCACATTAATTGGTCTTTGATTGAAAATTATTTTTTCATCCCTACTGTATTTTTTATTTTTTTTAGTAACCTACGAAATTTAACAGCTTAATGACCAAGGACGTATATTTACGTCCTTGGCCGGCTCCCGCGATATAACATGGGGTCACGCGGTGACCCCGTGTTCTATCGGGTCGGTCCCGGCATGTATCTGATGCCGGGACTAATAGTGCGCGGCAGCGATCGCGGTGCCGCGCGCTATTAACCCTTTAGACGAACGAAAGCCAAATTGAAAAAAGCCAAGTGAATATGGCATTTTGCAGTTCCCTATTGACTTGCAGGTAACATCTGGCCACAGCTGTTTTTTTTTTTTTTACCAAGTTTCCAATTCAGTTACATACTAAAAGCTTTTCATTCACTTATCAGTTGTCTATCCCCTTAAAGAGGTACTCTACTATTTTGTATTTCCATTCTGTCTGGCCACAGTTCTCTCTGTCCATGTCAGGAACTGTCCAGAGCAGGAGATGTTTGCTATGGGGATTTGCTCTTACTCTGAGCTGCCGGGATGCTTTTACTTTCATTGTACTTTCATTTGATTGCAGCGTCTAAAGGGTTAATGCTGGGCATTGGCCCCACCTGTGATCCCCGGCATTAATCCTGGCTGCCGATAGCTGTAGGGACCCACCAGGTTTAAAGCATTCTCCGCTCGTGAGAACACTTTAAAGCCTGGTAACAGGACCAGGGTGTACAGGTACATGCAGAAATTCTAGCATGTGAACAAAGCCTTAATGTTTCTTTTAAGAGATGTGTTTTTGGACTTTGCAAAAGCGTTGGAATGTCCCTCACAGCCCTCACTTAAGAACGCAGGGCTTACAGGTACGCCCTGCGTTCTTAAGTACCAGGATGCAAGGGCATACCTGTATGCCCTGCATCTGTAAGGGGTTGTGAGGGACATTCTAACGCTTTTACAAAGTCCAAAAACACATCTCTTAAAAGAAACACTAAGGCTATGTTCACATGCTAGAATTTCTGCATGGAACTTTGCATGAAAATTCTGCACGTACTTCTAGCCAATACACTTAAATGGGATTCCACTGTCCCATTCACACAGCAGAATTTCCACTGCAGAATTTCCACTGCAGGAATTCCATCGAAGTGAATGGGCAATTAATTTCAACATAATTTACTGCAGAAAGTTCAGCAGCATTTACTGCAGAATTTTCATGCAGAATTCCGTGCAGAAATTCTTCCATGTAAACATACTCTCCCCTGCCCCCTTGGCTTAACATTTGGGTTCTCCAAATTTATTAGAGGAAAAAAAAAAAAATGTAATATAAAGTTATTTAATGTCAACTGCATTTTATTTTAACAAGTGTTCAGAACAAAGACCTGCAAGTCACTTTTAAACTTGCACAAAGCTTTAGAGAAAGAAGCGCTTAATGTTCTACTTTTCTATACAATCGTACGTTGAATAAGTGGCGCACAGAAACACCATCCCCAACAAAACACAATATTGTAACTCCTGGATACTTTTTACACATACTTCTAAGACAGAACAGACAAACCAAGAAACTAATGTTCCTTAGATAAGAGCAAAATGTTAAAGACAGAACATACGTGATACTAAGTTAAAAAGTTGAAGACTGAAATTTGAGTGGTTTACTGTCTTGAAAAAAACAAAAAAAAAACGCTTGAGGAATTCACATTTTTAGATGACAATCTGGAGCCTTGTGACCTCAAGATTTTATGAATTCTTCTGAGGAATTTTAATTGTTACCTGTAAAAAGATAAAGAGTTTGGGCATTACATCAAATCCTGAATAGAACACTATAGAAAGAGGTAGATAGAAATAGACTATCAGAAAAATGTATGTTGTTATTAGTGTCCACAGTAGAACACACAACCACTGGACTCACATTCTTCACTTCTGTGTATGCCTCCAAGCCATATTCCCCAAGCTCTCTTCCTGTGCCAGAAGCCTTATAACCTCCAAATGGGGCTTGAGCTCCAAAGACATCATAGCAGTTGACCCTGAAAAATACAACGCAAGTGTTAATACACAAAGTTGTTTCAATGCAATGTTTCATACGGACAACTGAAAAAACAAGAAATCTCAAAATTAAAATTTGCTAAATATCAGCAGCATTGTGCATGAGTAGCCATCATTTTTTTCTACCCCTTAGATGAGAATTTTTTTTTTTTTTGCACTGAACTCCAAGTATCCTTAAAACGCTAATGAACTTTCCACAGCACATAGTTCAGAAAATTAACCTGTTAAATACCTTTAACCCCTTAAGGACTGAGGGGTTTTCGGTTTTTTTGCACTTTCGTTTTTTCCTCAAAAAAATCATAACCCTTTAAATTTTGCTCCTAAAAATCCATATGATGGCTTATTTTTTGCGCCACCAATTCTACTTTGCAGTGACATCAGTCAATTTACCCAAAAATCTACAGCGAAACGGAATAAAAAAAAAAAAAAATCATTGTGCGACGAAATTGAAGAAAAAAGCGCCATTTTGTAATTTTTGGGGGCTTCTGTTTCTACACAGTACATTTCAGTAAAAATGACACTTTATCTTTATTCTGTAGGTCCATACGATTAAAATGATACCCTACTTCTATAGGTTTGATTTTGTCGTACTTCTGGAAAAAATCATAAATACATGCAGGAAAATTTATACGTTTAAAATGGTCATCTTCTGACCCCTATAATTTTTTTACTTTTCTGCGTATTTGTCGGTATGAGGGCAAATTTTTTGCGCCGTGATCTGACGTTTTTAGCGGTACAATTTTTGTATTGATCGGACTTTTTGATCGCTTTTTTTCCATGATATAAAAAGCAACCAAAAATACGTTATTTGACCGTGCAGTTTAATTAATGATATATTTTTATAGTTCGGATAATTACGCACGCGGTGATACCACATACGTTAATTAAAATTTTTATTTACAACTTTTTTTTTATGGGAAAAGGGGGGCGATTTGAACTTTTATTATGGAAGGGGTTAAATGACCTTTGTTAACTTTTTTGCAGTGCTATAGCTCCCATAGGGACCTATAACACTGGACACACTGATCTCCTATGCTGATCCCTGCAGAGCTATGGCTCTGCACGGATCAGCGAGATAGGGGCTCGATTGCTCAAGCCTGTAGTTCAGGCTTGGAGCAATCAAACCCCGATGGGACGCCGCGGTCACAGGTAAGGAGACCTCCGCCTGCGTCCCAGCTGATCGGGAAATCGCGATGTTCCGATCAGCCTGACTGAGCTGCCGGGAAGCATTTACTTTCACTTTCAGACGCGGCGCTCAACTTTGATCGCCGCGTCTGAAGGGTTAACAGCGCGCGGCACAACAATCGATTCCGCGCGCTGTTAGCCCAGGGTCCCGGCTATGATTAGCAGCCGGGACAGACCCGGTGTGATGCGGGGTCACGGCGTTTTAACACAGGGAGCGGGCTTAGGAAGTACAGGTACATCCTAAGTCCTTAAGGGGTTAAACTCCTTTTACCACCATATTTTGACTGCAAAATAATAATAACATTTTAATTTTAACCCCTTAAGGACCAGACCAAATTTATTTTTTGCACTTTTGTTTTTTTGCCTTCTAAAAATCGAAATTTTTTTTTGTTTAACTAATATTTATTAACATTTTTCATAGATACAATCAAAACATGTGAAGTAACATAGAAAAAGTGTCATCAGGGCATAAGCCCAGAAATAAGTCTCACAAATATTAAGCAATAAACAGGCAGACTAGAAGTCAAGTTAAACCAAAAGGCAGGAATAATCCCTCCCCGAGCGGTAGCCAGGGAGGAGATAAAGTATACAAACATCCAACTGCCAGTATACATAGCTAAAAGAGCGTATTAAGCCACAGACAAGGGAGGGGTAAGGTGGGAGAAACAAACAAATGACATACAAGACAGAGACAAACAAACCACAGAAGGGAAGTAGTGAAGAAAGTAAGGAAAAGGGGGAGAGGAGGAGAGAGGAAGGAAAGAGAATGCGAAGAAAGCAAAGAATCAAGGTGGTTGTCTATCAGAAAAGCGATCCCAGGGTTCCCAAACCGTTAGAAAGGAGGGGATAGTGTTACTCAAGGAAGCCGTAAGAAACTCTAATGACCTAATCTCACATATCCGAATGAGCAGATCAGACTCCGAGGGAGGAAGAGGTTTCCTCCAGCATCTCGCAATAAGGGTTTTTAGCAGCCAAAATTAACTGCATAAACAGCTTAAAAAGGTTTCTTAGCCAGAGTGGGGTATGGGAGGTGAAGAAGATCGACAAACTGATCTAGAGGAACCAGTACACCAAAAGCCTCATGCACCAAGAGGTGAACCACAGTCCAATATGCCTCTATGAAAGGGCATGACCAAAATATATGCAACACCGTGCCCAATCCCACTCCCCAGCGCCGGCACTGAGGGGGGATGGTAGGGTTCAGTCTGTTCAATAACTCCGGGGAGTGATACCAACCCATAATCAGCTTATATTGGGTTTCCTTGTATGCAGTACAAATAGAGGCCCTAGAAGCCCTCTCCCAAATGACCTTCCATTGAGGGAGAGAAATAGAAGCATTAAGAGCAGTCTCCCAGCACCCCATGTAACACCAGAACACCCTCAGGAGGCTGGAGGAGAGAATATATATCAGAGAGAAGGCCCCTTGTCTGAGGCCCTCCGCGGCAGAGCCGTTAAAATCTAGTCGGCAAGGGGATCATCAGAGAGCTCCCTATAGTCGACAAAGTGTCTCAGTTGCAGATAATGGAAGTGTTCAAACAAGGGGAGATCCCATCGGGGCTTCAACTGTTCAAAAGGACAAAAGAGAGCACGTAAGAGGAACAACAACATCAGCCCAACAAAAGAAATAAAAATAAAAAAAGAGTACCGGGATCCCCACTCCCTCACCATCACGGAAGACAGACTAGAAGGAAAGTCAGGGTGGTAGAGAAAGGACCTAAAAGGAGAGGGAAAAGAGGACAGACTGAATTTCACAGAGCAATAACCCCAGACATACTTACAGAAAGCCATAGGGCACAGCAAGGGAGATAGGGTGCAAGCCAAAGTCTTTCAATTTGCATCCAGCAGCTATACGCGTGATAGGAGGACCAGGTTGCTAGGTGTCGCAGCCCAATAATACTTAACTACGTCCGGGACCGCCAAACCCCCCAGCTCACGACTAGCCATCATAACCGACATGGGAAGCCGATGCCTCTTCCCATTCCAAATTAAAGGAAAAATGGCCGACTGTAAAGCACGCAGAGCAGATAGCCGCACATGCACCGGTAATGTTTCAGAAAATATAGTAATTTCAGAAGGATAGTCATTTTCACCGCCACGCTAAAAATCATAAAATTTTATACACTGCTCAAACAACACAATGTAACTTCAAGTCAATCACACTGTCCACTCGGGAAGCAACACTGATTGACTATCAATTTCACATGCTGTTGTGCAAATGGAACAAACAGGTGGAAGTTCTAGGCAATTAACAAGACACCCCCAATAAAGGAGTGGTTCTGCAGGTGGTGACCACAGACCACTTCAGTTCCTATGCTTCCTGGCTGATCTTTTGGTCACTTGAATGCTGGTGGTGCCTTCACTCCAGTGGTAGCATGAGACAATCTACAACCCACACAAGTGGCTCAGGTAGTGCAGCTCATCCAGGATGACACATCAATGCAAGCTGTGGCAAGAAGGTTTGCTGTGTCTGTCAGCGTAGTGTCCAGAGCATGGAGGCGCTACCAGAAGACAGGCAAGTACATCAGGAGATGTGGAGGAGGCCAACAACCCAGCAGCAGGACCGCTACCTCCACCTTTGTGTAAGGAGGAGCAGGAGGAGCAGGGACGTGCACAGACATTTTGAAGGGCAGGGGCTCAAGTAAAAAAAGAGGGCACTTCTCATAATTTAAAAAACGTCTGCCAGACTTAATGGGCATATGTGCTGCGGCCCAGGGATACAGTGGACTCCCGCTAGGCCTCCTCAACATTCCTATCCCCCATAAAAGTTGGTGTTTTTGTAAAATCGAGTCAAGAACAGTTTCTCTGAGGTCCGCCATGTGTATATACACACTTTGTCTGTGCTGTCAGTCTTTTTTACAGAAAACATGTGACAGCTGCCCTATAATATACTGTATTATAGAGGAGATTTATCAAAACCTGTGCAGAGAAAGAGTGGTGCAGTCGCCCATAGCAACCAATCAGATAGTTTTGAAGAGGGCTTTTCCTCTGCAAAGGTTTTAATAAATCTCCCCCTATATGCCCCGGTCTGAGCTCTATATCACAGAACGTGCACCCAGCACCCAATCACCCAATCACCCATCCCCAATCACCCAATCACCAATCACCAATCACCCAATCACCAATCACCCATCCCCAATCACCCATCCCCAATCACCCATCCCCAATCACCCAATTTTTGTATACATGCACTGTAACCTAGTGTATTGGGTTTAGTGCGAGTAAACAGCCTGTCAGTTTCCCTTTAATTATATACCGTACCCACCTTTATGAACTATATACTGTGCCACCATTCATCTATTAATTCCCTATATACTGTGCCACTATTCATTCCCTATATACTGTGCCACCATTCATCTATTAATTCCCTATATTACTGTGCCACCATGAACTATATACTGTGCCACCATTCATCTATTAATTCCCTATATTACTGTGCCACCATTCATCTATTAATTCCCTATATACTGTGCCACCATTAATGAACTATATACTGTGCTACCATTCATCTATTAATTCCCTATATACTGTGCCACCATTCATCTATTAATTCCCTATATACTGTGCCACAATTCATCTATTAATTCCCTATATACTGTGCCACCATTAATGAACTATATACTGTGCCACTATTATTTAACTATACTGTGCCACCACTAAGGGTGCATTCCCACGTGCGTATTTTCTGCTGCAGATTTGCTTTAGCAGATTTCTCTTCCCATTGTCAATGAGCAGCAAAATCTGCAGCAAAAATAGGCACATGTGAACGCACCCTAAGGATCTATACACAGAGCCAGCATAGATAAAAATATAATGTTCCAATATAATGAAATATATACTGTGCTTCCATAAATTCCCTATATACTGTACTTACATTCCTCCAATAATTACCTAATAATGTGCTTCATACAATACATACAAGCACATAACATAAAGGCACATACAGTACATAGGTAATATACACACATACAGTACATAGGTCATATATACACAAACAGTATATAGGTAATACACACATACAGTACATAGGTAATATACACAGATACAGTATATAGGTAATATACACACATACAGGTACAAATATACATTAACCCCTTTCCGCAGAATGTCATATATAAACGCCGGGTTGTGCAGTGCGTTCGCGCATCCCGACGTTTATAAATGACATTCAGTTAACCCGGCGATGCGCAGCATCGCACGGGTTAACTGGCAGAAGTCCCGCTGTTTCCAGCAGGGGACAACTTCTGCTTCACCCCCAGGACCATCCATTGATGGTCCTGGTCAGCGATCACTGTGATTGGTCCCTGTGGACCAATCACAGTGATCTAGGGTGAAAGTTCAGATCCCCCGCACTGCCCGCCCCTGGAAGTTGGGCAGAAAGGGGGACGATGGCTGCGGGGGCTCGCGGCATAGGTGGGGGAACACGTGGGGACCGGCAGCCTTACCAGATCCAGCGGCGGGACCGAGGAGCAGAGCGGGACCGGCCACGTGGACGAGCAGCGACGGGACCGGCAGGTGAGTATATGGTCCTCAGAAGTAGCAGTGAAGAACTTCACTGCTGCTTCTAGGAGTCTGAAAACCACAACTCCCAGCATGCCTAGACAGCCTTTGGCTGTCTGGGCATGCTGGGAGTTGTAGTTTTGCAACATCTGGTCTCCAATTTGTGCTCTTCCAGCTGTTGCAAAACTACAACTCCCAGCATGCACTGACTGTCCAGGCATGCTGGGAGTTTTAGTTCAGCAACATCTGGCCCTTCAGATCTTGCCGAACTACAACTCCCAGCATGCCCTTCAACTCCCAGCATGCCCAGACAGCTGTAGTTTTGCAACAACTGGAGACACACTGGTTGGGAAACTGTCTGTTTCTAACTCAGTGTTTCCTAACCTGTGTGCCTCCAGCTGTTGCAAAACTATAACTCCCAGCATGCACTAACAGACCATGCAAGCTGGGAGTTGTGGTTTTGCAACAGCTGGTGAACCCCCCCCCCCCCCCTCCCCTCCCCCTGTGAATGTACAGGGTACATTCACATGGGCGGGGCTTTTACAGTGGGTTTCTCGCTGCAAGTTTGAGATGCAGCAAATTTTGCGCTGGGAAACTTGCTGTAATCCCCCGCCCATGTGACTGTACCCTAAAAACACTACACTTACACAAAATAAAATAAAAAGTTAAAAACACTACATATACACATACCCCTACACAGCCCCCCTCCCCCAATAAGAACGTCCGGTACACCACTGTTTCCAAAGCAGAGCCTCCAGCTGTTGAAAAACAACAACTCCCAGTATTGCCGGACAGCCGTTGACTGTCCACGCATGCTGGGAGTTTTGCAACAGCTGGAGGCACCCTCTTTGGGAATCACTGGCGTAGAATACCCCTATATCCACCCCTATGCAAATCCCTAATTTAGGCCTCAAATGCACATGGCGCTCTCACTTTGGAGCCCTGTCGTATTTCAAGGCAACAGTTTAGGGTCACATATGGGGTATCGCCGTACTCGGGAGAAATTGCGTTACAAGGTTTGGGGGGCTTTTTCTTCTTTAACCCTTCATGAAAAGGAAATGTTGGGGTCTACACCAGAATGTTAGTGTAAAAAATTTTAATTTTTTACACTAACATGCTGATGTTGCCCTATACTTTACATTTTCACAAGAGGTAAAAGGGAAAAAAGCCCCCAAAATTTGTAATACAATTTCTCCTGACTACGGAGATACTCCATATGTGGGCGCAAAGTGCTCTGGGGGCGCACAACAAGGCCCAGAAGGGAGAGCGCACCATGTAAATTTGAGGTGATTTGCACAGGGGTGGCTGATTGTTACAGCGGTTTTGACAAATGCAAAAAAAAAAAAAAAAAAAAAAAAAAACCCCACATGTGACCCCATTTCGGAAACGACACCCCTCACGGAATGTAATGAGGGGTGCAGTGAGAATTTACCCCCCACAGGTGTCTGACTGATCTTTGGAACAGTGGTCCGTGAAAATGAAAACTTGTACAGCCCACTGTTCGAAAGATCTGTCAGACACCAGTGGGGGTAAATGCTCACTGTACCCCTTGTTACGTTCCTCAAGGGGTCTAGTTTCCAAAATGGTATGCCATGTGTTTTTTTTGCTGTCCTGGCACCATAGGGGCTTCCTAAATGCGACATGCTCCCCGAGCAAAATTTGCTCTCAAAAAGCCAAATATGACTCCTTCTCTTCTGAGCATTGTAGTTCGCCCATAGTGCACTTCAGGTCAACTTATGGGGTACCTCCATACTCAGAAGAGATGGGGTTACAAATTTTGGGGGGTAGTTTCTGCTATTAACCCTTGGAAAAATGTGAAATTTGGGGGGAAACACATTTTAGTGAAAAAAAATATATATATATTTTTTTACATATGCAAAAGTCGTGAAACACCTGTGGGGTAATAAGGCTCACTTTATTCCTTGTTATGTTCCTCAAGGGGTCTAGTTTCCAAAATGGTATGCCATGTGAGGGTTTTTTGCTGTTCTGGCACCATAGGGGCTTCCTAAATGCAACATGCCCCCCAAAAACCATTTCAGAAAAACGTACTCTCCAAAATCCCCTTGTCGCTCTTTCCCTTCTGAGCCCTCTACTGCGCCCGCCGAACTTTTTACATAGACATATGAGGTATCTGCTTACTCGAGAGAAATTGGGCTACAAATATAAGTATACATTTTCTCCTTTTACCCCTTGTAAAAATTCAAAAATTAGGTCTACAAGAACATGCGAGTGTAAAAAATGAAGATTGTGAATTTTCTCCTTCACTTTGCTTCTATTCCTGTGAAACACCTAAAGGGTTAAAATGACGACTGAATGTCATTTTGAATACTTTGGGGGGTGCAGTTTTTATAATGGGGTCTTTTGTGGGGTATTTCTAATATGAAGACCCTTCAAATCCACTTCAAACCTGAACTGGTCCCTGAAAAATAGTGAGTTTGAAAATTTTGTGAAAAATTGGAAAATTTCTGCTGAACTTTGAAGCCCTCTGGTGTCTTCCAAAAGTAAAAACTCATCACTTTTATAATGCAAACATAAAGTAGACATATTGTATATGTGAATAAAAAATTTTTTTATTTGTAATATACATTTTCCTTACAAGCAGAGAGCTTCAAAGTTAGAAAAATGCTAAATTTTCAAATTTTTCATAAAATTTTAGGATTTTTCACAAGGAAAGGATGCAAGTTACCACAAAATTTTACCACCATGTTAAAGTAGAATATGTCACGAAAAAACAATCTCGGAATCAGAATGATAACTAAAAGCATTCCAGAGTTATTCATGTTTAAAGTGACAGTGGTCAGATGTGCAAAAAACGCTCTGGTCCTTAAGGCCAAAATGGGCTTGGTCCTGAAGGGGTTAAGAAACAAATACACAGACACACATAACATGGAATATATACTAAAAGATATGGCCAACAGGCACATCATACATACAGGTTCACACATACAATCACTCACAGATATTTACACACATACATAAATTAACTTGCTCATATATATACATACACACACACACACACACACACATACATAGATTCACTTGCTCACATATATAGGCACATACATAGAGATGGACTCAAACACACATATGTACACCTCACACTGACATACAGTCACTCTATATATACACACAGTCACTAGGCCCCAGCCATCCCTCTCTGTACAAGCACATATACACACACACACACACACACACACACACACACACACATATTTTCAGTTACTTACAGTAAGTAAGGCTCCATCCCCCTCTGCACAGGCTGGAGTCTGGCCGGGCAGACAGTGGGCGGGGCTTCTCTCTGCCTCTTCTCCTCCTGTCTCCTCCGTGTGGAGAGGAGAAGAGAAATGGCAGATAATGACAGGGTGAGTGGCGCCCCCTTGCTGCAGGGAGGGCACAGCACCCTCCATTAAACCACATACAAATCTCCCCAGCAATGGATCCTTTTTACTTCACCTGTCACCCGGAGTCTGTAGCTCCTTTTGTGAGGGCACTAGAGGGGCAGGTGAGGAAAAGGGCAGGGGCTCCAGCCCCCTTTCACTCCTATGTGTGCACGTCCCTGAGGAGGAGCACTGCCAGAGCCCTGCAAAAGTACTTCAAGCAGGCCACAAAATGTAGAACAGCACCTCTGTTCTGGCAGGGGGCCTGTTGGGGCTGAAGAGACTGTCACCCCAACTGGCCCCCTGCCAGAACAGATGTGTTCAACCGTTGCAGGTGTTTAGAACAAGATCACAGGAAGGCCCGAGGCACACCACACCAAACAGAAGGGAGGGTGGGCTCTAAATGTGCAGAGGACCTTAGCATACTTAGGGACCAAGACATGGTTACCTCACGATAGTAGTGGGGTACCAAACTGCAGACACAAAGGAAACTGCAGACATCCAAAAGTCCGGCAGAATAGAAGACAGACTCAGCACCCAATAGCAGACCAACGTGGCACTCTTAGAAAAGAGGAACAGAGAGTGCAGCTGTAGCCATGAAAAGCCATGGAACCTGCAGAAGACTCCCACACCCCATCTCCTAATGGTGTTACACACCAGGACTGCTGTTGCAGATGCAAGAGATGCGGGATGCATGTGGGGCAGGAAACATGCAGACACAGAAGAGGTCCCATGAACCCATCGAGGCACCTTTTGTGGAACTTCACATGGAAGGAGTCACCGGCCTGCAGTTACGGGAGCGGCAGGAATGGGGAGGTGACCTGGTGGATTAGAAAGCCATGCAGACAGTGGATTAGAAAGCCATGCAAACAGTCTGGCTATCTGGCATAGGGACCATGGCCACACCGGGTCCCTTATTCAGAACCACACACTAAAAGTGGGCTACCAGCCTGAAGCCATGAGAGCGGAAGCATTTGAAGAGGGACCTAGTAAAGTAGGGAACCCCACGAACCAGCATGTGGCGCATAGCAGAGGGCCCATGGAGCAACATGGGGAGACCCACTCGGAATTACGCCAAGGCAGTGGGTTACCTGAACTTCCGCCATGCTGTGGGAAGTGTATGGTAGTTGACCCGACATAGCAGTAAACTACAGGGACAGCTCTCCGGCTGACTGGTGGAGGATTCCTGAGCACACAGGAACACTCCTTCGAACCCTCCCACAGACAGTGGGACACAGGAGTGTGGCCAATCTTAGTGGCGACCCGGTGGTGTAGGAGACCATGCAGACTAATGACTGGCAGCAGCCCCTTGTGCCTGCAGGAACCCCGAGTCCTCACACCAACAGTGAGGTATGGGAAGCCACAGCCATGCACACAGCAGCCCAGAGATGGGAGACCGACAGCGACGGAAACTGTCTGCACAGTTTCCGCCCCTTCAGGCACTAGTGATAAGGGGACAGTCAAATAGGCAATAACTGTGCCCCTTTGATGCATGTGGAAGGGCAGTGAAGCCTGGAAGCCATGAATCGAATCCCCATCACCGTGGGAGATTGGGGAGGCTTTGGAGCCGTGGATTGTATCCCCTTCGGCCTGCATAGGGTCCACTGGACACCGCGCTCTAGCAGTGAGGTACCGGAACTTCAACCGCAAATATATCAGCCCTTGGGAAAAACCATGCACACCACTGTCTGGCTTACTGGTATGGGTCCATGTAGACAACGGGGCACTTCAGCTCCCACTAGTAGTGGGGTACCAAAATCCAGCCATGGACTTGTGAGATGAGTGACAGGTGAGACTACTGTCTGGCCTAATGAGAGCAGGTGTAATCCATGTCCACGCAGGGACACTTCCATGACCTCGCACTGGACGTGGGGATCAGAGACAGCAGCTGGAGATGTGGCAGCCTGTGGAGGAGGGAATAATGTATGTACATGTCAAGAACACCTGGGGACATGGCAAACATGTTATGACAACTGGTGGTAGAGGAGAAACAGTCCTGACTGTAACCCCGGTATCTTCCAAGGGATCATGAAATCCCTGGCACGACCAGTCAAAGCGAGAGTGAGAACCCTGGCGGAAGCAGGTATGCCAGAGGCATACCTCAACTGACTCAATGCAATGTGTCTTATCAGGTCCTGTACACTGATGGAGACCCATATCGGGTCAATGCATGGGCGACAGAAACAAGCTTCAAAAATCGACTCCAGTTTTCAAAAACCCATTTAAATATATGGTCCCCAGATAGGGGATGTATCAGATATTAAACTGATAATAAACAGATCCTACACTTGATCTTAGCAAAAAGGCCGAGAAGCGACGGATAGTACAGACTAAGGTTGTAATTTTGTGTCTCCAGAGGCCACAAGGGTGCATGGAAAATAAGGCACAATTTAATTATAGGCCACAAGAGGGCGCCAACCACCACTAAATGGTCTGAGAGACCAGCAGCAGTCACACACACACACACACAGTAAGGAAGCGTGGGGAACAAGGCACCTTGCACTGAATCTGTCCTTATGATCCCCGATAGACTGAACAGAACATGTCCCTCATGCAGGGACACCAGGAATACTCATGCTGCAGCCTTGGAGGGGGCCAAAGGTACGGAGGGGGCCAAAGGTACGGAGCAGCGCGCATTGAAAGCCTCTGCCAAGGTGTCGCACAGCTCCGAGGCCAGGGTAAAAGAGCGGGCTGGACCCAGGCAAACGTAGCTGCTCAGAGAACGGAGCTCCGCCAACCCCTGCAATGAAGGAGGAGCAGAACTAGATGATGCTGGAGGCACCCATCATAAGATCTGCAGGTAAGCTACAGGAATGATCCGTGGGGCACTCTAACTTGGAGAGCAGGTGCCTCCTGGTCCGCATGCTCTCAGGGGGAGAAGAGCAGAGCCACGTGCTACCATAGCCCCCTGAAAATAGGGAGTAGGCACAGCCTTGTCTCCTGGGGCATGCTGGCTCAGGGGAAGAAGAGCAGCCATGTGCCGCCAGAGCCCTTGACTCCCGCCAGTGCACTGCCAACCCCTGCAGTGGGGGAAACATAGCTGGCGGAAAAGAGGAACAGTAAAGGCTGTTCAAAGGTGAGCCAGAAAAGAACGACTGGAGGGGGCTGCTGCAAAAGGCCGGCAGTGGTCTGCCACAGGACATAGTATGCAGACATACAGCCCTCCAATGAAACCATGAGCGAGCCCTGCAATAAAGGACAGAGTCCCTTTTTAAAGAGGGGGGGGGTACATACTCGCCTGTGGATGCCATCTTCAATACTCACCTCAGGAGTCTTCAACCAGCTTATGGAAATGCTGCATCATACCAGGCTAAGATTTGGGGGGGGGGGGGGGTGAGCAGGGGCCGTGGGGGACCCGGACCCAGGGTACAACCTCCAGGCACTGGCCGTTGGTGAGAAGGGGTTAACAGTACATACTCTATGTCTGTGCCCCTTCCTCGCATATGGGGGGGAACAGGTAGCACCATGCTCCACAACCCCCACCTTAAAAAAGGAAACAAAAAGGAGATAAAACCCTTACTAAAAACAGCCCTTACTGACACTAGATGCAACTGATTACCTCACTTCCAGTGGGTGAATATATCCTGCCAGGAAAAAGCCGACTTTTTATCCCCCCTAGTGTCAGCGCCTCCTAGTGGCAAGAGCATATACCCATGAGTAAGGTATCCCCCCAATGAAGAGCGAACAATAAATGACTACGTTTAAAATTGTTATCTTCATTGTCATAACTTATTTTTCTGTGTACGGGGTGTTATGAGGGCTCATTTTTTGCGCAGTGATCTGAAGTTTTTATCGGTACTATTTTGTAGTGATCTGACTTTTTCCATTGCTTTTCATTCATTTCTTTATGGTATAAAAAAAGGGACCAAAAATACTGTATTTTGAAATTTTTTTGCGCATACGCCATTGACCGTGCGATTTAATTAACAAGATATTTTTATAGTTCAGACATTTATGCACGTGGTGATACCACATAGGTTTATCTTTATTTACAGGGTGATTCAAACTTATTAGGGGAGATGTTAAATCATCTTTATGAACCTTTTTCCACTTTTTTTGCAATGTTATAGTCCCCAGTTGATTCGAAAACTTTTTTTTTTAATTTTTTTTTTTTTAAAAGGCGCAATTCTTCATAAATGCCCCTGTTAGATTTATAAAAGTAATACAAACTAAGAAGCCTGAAATGAGACCATTCCAATTTCTCTAGTGACTCTGAATGACACTGTAAATGAATGGAAGGCTGATTTATTAGATCCAGCTTTGGCAATTTTTATTGCTGATTCACGAAACTCTAAAGATTTTTAGATTTATGTGTGCATGGCAAACTTACCAAACTGTTCCAGCTCGCAGTGACTGGGACACGTAATTCGCTTTATCAATATCCTTTGTGAATACAGCCGCAGCCAGACCATACATTGAGCTGTTTGCTCGTTCGATAACTTCCTCAATCGTCTTGAACTTTAAAATTTGCATGACTGGTCCAAAAATCTGCGACAGAGAAAAAAAAAATAATACTTTGGCATATTTCCCTAGAATATCATAAGACCAAAAGCCCTTGTAAATGAAAGGCATAACTTTTAAATATGATTCTCTACCAAATGTATCCCTCATAATTGACTACATCCCTCCCATTTTAGTAAATGCTTTGATATCTTTTCATGTGACAACACTGAAGAAATTTCACTCTGCTACAATAAAAAAAAAAAAAAGAAAGTGTAATTTCAGAGTCTAATTTCTTTAGTGTTGTCACATTAAAAGATATAATAAAGTGTTTATTTTAAAAATGATTCTCTACCAAATGTATCTCCCATAATTTACTACATCCCTCCCATTTTAGTAATGAGTGCACAGCATGTATAACAATGTTTAACGTTGTGTTCCCTCAAAAAAAACAGCCATTTAAATCTAAGCCGTGTGAACAAAAAGTGACATTTTGGAAATGTCCAAATTGGGTCCAATTAGCCATTTTCCCTTGTGTCATGTGCTCAGTCATATCCAGATGTTGCCTTTGGGAAATGGCTGTATGAGTGCTGTCAGCATTTCTGCAGAGGTTAAAGGGGGGAGTGCAGCCAGTCAGTGCTTCAACCATGCAGACCAATTTGATGCATTGTGTGGTCTTAATCCCAGAAGCCTCTTCTAAAGATGATGCACAAAGCAGCCCACAAACAGTCTGCTGAAGAAGGTAGGTAATTTCCCCTCTCCCATAAAAAGGTCCTGTCCCCAGTAAGTAGTGCCCTAGTATATAGGTAGTACGCAATGTCCCCAGGAGAAAGTGCTCCCACTAAGGAAAAAAAATTCCACTTACCTTTCTGCAGATCCGCCAATGAGGTCGGAACATTAATCCTCCAGGAGTGGTGTGGGACTTCTCTGGCAGGCCGCGTGATGAAATGACATCACGCAGCCTGCAGAGCAAGTCTACGCGCCTTCCATTACGAAAATAGCATATGTAACGCATGTACAGGCGCAGGAGACTGCTGTAATCTGTAAGTACATTACATACACTATTTGCGTAATGTGCATACAGAAGCAGGTCCCCCTCCCAGTGATGGTGGCTCTACCGCAATCAACACTTCGAGTGTAGTGGGGGTACGTAACCTAGGCAACAAGTTGTCAAAAGGAAAGCAGCAGGAATATCTGGGGAGGAGGCAAATTTGCTAAACAAATTTATACAAAAACCATTTAACTTGATGTGCCCTACAAGTTTAGCAATGTTAGGCGAGTTGAATATACTCCTTTTAATCTGTGGAACACTTTCAATATACTGTATGTTACTAGGAAAAAACAAAACAAAAACAAAACTCAACTATATAAACAGCTAAGGCAATTGTAAAATTTCAGTCTGCTAAATGGGCATCTGAAGGTCTATTGTTCCAGATGTCACATAAACCCAGGGCTCAAAGTTTCAGTGAGCAGAATAACCAACAAGAAACAAAAGCGTTACCTCCTCTGAAGCAATGGTCATGTTGTCAGACACATCTCCAAAAATTGTAGGTTGGATAAAGTAGCCACGGTCTGCAGCAGGGTTCCCTCCACACAGCAACTTTGCACCTTCTTGTTTTCCAGATTTGATGTAGCCCAAGATCTTTTTAAACTGCTCCTCATCCACCTAAAAAGATAAAAGGTGTCATTTCACTAGAAATTAACACCGACAAGACTGAGCATGAGCCTACTCTAATACTCCAAGGGGGAGATTTATCAAAACCTGTGCAGAGGAAGAGTGGTGCAGTTGCCCATAGCAACCAGATTGCTACTTTCATTTTCCACAGGCCTCTAAAGAGGCCTGTGGAAAATGAAAGAAGCAATCTGATTGGTTGCTATGGGCAACTGCACCACTCTTCCTCTGCACAGGTTTTGATAAATCTCCGCACAAGAATATAAAATAACTACATTGAAAATAGGATGTCCTGCTCATTTGACTGCTACCAGACTTAGGGCTCTTGCACATGAGTGTATGACTAAAATCCAGAAAAAAATAAAATGTGCTTGCTTAGGCAAGTATACAAATATAATATAAAATATAATATAAAATATAATATAAAATATAATATAATATAAAATATAATATAATATAATATAAAAAATAAAATATAATATAATATATAATATAATATAAAATATATAATATATAATATATAAAATATAATATATAATATATATAATATAAAATATAAAATATAAAATATAATATAATATAAAATAAAATATAATATATTTTATATATTATATACATTCATTCAAACAGACCTGCATAGTGCTGTACTACAGATATCCAAGCAGAAGGACAGGACTATCCTATGTGCATGAGCCCTAACTTCACAAGTTATGGGTATGCTGCAGATTACCCCCATAATACTCTGCAGCAAAGTGCAAGTGAATGGTATTTTACAAATCTCCAGTCATATTTACCAAAATAAATAATTCTGGTAATTTTCAAGTCTGATGTAAGCTGTATTCTGTCAGTATTCTGTTCTAAATCACACCCTTAGCATTGCATAGGATGACGTTCACTGCCATTTTTTGCAGGTTAATACGGATTTACTGGCTTGTTCTGCAGGGGAAATCTCTGCTGTGTGTTGTAGCTGTAAGATTCTGCCCCTTCACTAGATATTTATTTCACATACAGTTCGGTCACCATTTTGACCTTACCTGAGGTCCCTGTTCTGTTTTGAAGTCAAAAGGGTTTCCGACAATTCTGTTCTTTGCACGGTGAACACTCTTCTCCACAAATTTGTCATAGATATCCTCCTGGACGTATGTGCGGGAACCAGCACAGCAGCACTGTCCTTGGTTAAAGAACAGCGCAAAATGGGCCTGTTCCACAGCCCAGTCCACTTTGGAGAAGGAAAATAAATAAATAAAAAACACTGAGTGTGAAAGGTTGTACGTGTTCAGACATAAAACCTGCAATGTATTTCAATACCTTATAGTGCAGCTGTATATTGCACAAATGACCTTGATAAAGGTCGGGAATTAAATTGAAATGTCACTGGCACAAAATGAACAAAATTTACTCAAGTTAAGTATCAAAACCGCCCTAAGACCAAATTTTAGGGTATATTGTCACCCCATTTTCACCACGGCAATTTTGAAGCGTTTATTTAGTCTTTTTTTCTTTATTTTTTAATACAATTGCTTATTTTTGCATCACAAGCTTTATTTTAACTAAATACATCATTGTACCATATAATGTATTACCTATGAGAAAAAAAAATAATTATGCACATTATGCAGGATCAGTACAATTACAATATCAATCTACATAACTAAATATACATCACAATGGGGGAGATTTATCAATCATGACTGGTATGCGTCCCTCACAGTAATTTTTTTCCTCACTGATTATGTGCGGTTGTGCGCTAAATTTCCCAAAAGTCGCACAGCATTTGATAAATTGGGCAGCCATACACATCTTGTGCAAATAGCGTACCACAGTACTTGCTGAAATATGGTCTCCTGGTAGTGGCGATTTGTTGCATACATTGGGTCGCTGCTTAAAATGTTGCGACTTTCCCACAGTCGCAAGGATAAATTCAGGACCACTGCATTCGCAGATGCAAAATTCACAGTGAACTACGTTTTCACTGACAATGGTGGTGCGGTGCTTTGTCGATAAAAGTCACAACTGTATTTGGCGACTTTTGGAGCTTTGGCGCTTAAAAAAAATAAATAAATAAATGTCTAAATGCTTTGCTAAATCTCCCATTGTGTGTGAGTATGCATGTATTTATGTATGTTCCAGCATCACTTCCAAACGGCTATAGATATTACCATGAAACTTTGTACATGTTACTGATATGTTAACTAAAAATATAGGATAGTTAATTTAACCCTAACCTACCCCCAATTGTGATGGTCTGGGTATTTGTTTAAATTCCCATGCAAGTCTATGGGAAATGTATGTTCCAGCATAACTTCGTATGGCTGGAGATATTTTGATAATTGGTTACATATTAATGACAAATAACAATATAGGATAGTTTAATTAACCCTAACATTCCCCCTTATGTTAAGGATGGGTTTTTTGCTTCAAGACCCATGCAAGTATATGGGACTTAAGGTACCTTACCGCAAAAGCTCCACTCTGCATCTCCTATTGAATGCATCAGGCCAGCTTGAAAACCACACCCTCCTTGCATCTCACGCCCCATCTCACAAAGCCACGCCCCCTTCTATTTTCAGCTTACAATCTCTAGCACAACTCACCACGTAAGGATGGGATAAGAGGACGGGATTTTAGGACAAAGGTTTCCTCCTTTGTTGCTCTTCCTCCCCTAGAAGGATTAGGTAGGAAAAACTGGGCAATGCTGGGTACTCCGCTAGTTTATATATAGTTTTTGTTTTACTACTTTTAATAATACTTTGCATCACCAACAATTTAACTCACATTAGGTGTTACTTTTTGTTTACATTATTTACCATGTGGGATAAACAACATTTGAATGATTTAGGTGGAAGATTTCAAGTGTACTGTTTTGATCAGTGCTTTGTTCATTTAGCTTGCTTATGGTATGCTGTACTAGCAGATAGGACATTCCAGCAAGAGAGGCTTTCAGAAGGCCCCTGGTGCAGTGACAACTGAACAGCATCTGGCAATGGAGTCATGGGGATGCCAATAAGCACTGGGACAGAGTGGACTTTTGGGAGTTAAATGACCAGCATCAGACTAATCTCCAATGCATGCAGCAGACAATTGATGGCACCTGCAGATTGTAGCCCACCCAGCAACTGCCATGTATAGCACAGACCCCATTCCAGAGTCTGCTTCATACTTCCCTAGGTGACGTATGCTGTACATGCGAGTCATACAGAGGTAAGGGGTCACTTATTTTTCTTCAAATGATGTTGGAGCTTCATTTACTAGGACACTACATTGTGCTTATCAGGTTATATCTCCTTGAAATGTAAGAATTAAAACGACCACTGCATGCTACCTATCACCTTGCCATAGTAACAGCATCTGCATGGCAAAGATTTGTGGTTTTGCCAGTTTTGGTGGATGTGAAGATATAGGCTGGCATTTATCATTGTAGGTGTAAGTGAAGCATTTATCATTGTAGGTGTAAGTGAAGCATTTATCATTGTAGGTGTAAGTGAAACATTTTTCTACACTTTTTTTGTGTGCTGGTGGTGTGTAGGAGCACAACATTTATTAAATGGTCACAGAGCGTTTGATAAATTTTGTGCAGGTCACATTTTCTGAAATTTCTCTCTTCACATACACCAAAAAGCTAAGCTAAGTCTGGGCTGGTGTAGTTTTAGAGACTTTTCAGTGGCTTTGCGCCTTTTTTTGCACCTTTTCACAAAGAGGCGCAGTTCATAAAACCCGTCCATATCACGTGTATTGCTAAAATCTGTGGATTGCAACTCAAAATCTGCTAAAATGTATAAACCCAAAAGGCGCAAATAAACTCTGCTTGCGCCTTTTGTAGACACAAAACAATCTAAAGACAATGATAAATGTTGGCCATACTATATGTGCATGAAGAAATGTTTCAACTCTGAATGCCGAAGTACCTCTTAAGCTCTGCTTGGGTCAGAATTTTAGCCACAAGTATGAATTCTTATACATTTATTATTAATTTAATAAGCTATATATACACACACACACACACACACTTTAACAAAAATATGCTTTTATGTTAATTGGGGAGAAATCAGAAATTTGCGCAAGGGTTTTTTTTGCATTTTTTTGTGCAAAATCTGAAAATTCTTCATAGCCATGTCTACAGATAAGTTTACCATAGAGCACTTTCTACTGTAGAATCGAATTTATTAACTGGGTTTTTTTTTTTTTTTTTTTATGCAAAAAAAATGAGCAAAAGCACTTTTCTTGCTCACATATAAACCACCTCGGAGGACACGTACCAAAGTGTCAGAAAGCATCTGAGAATGTGAAATTATTTGGGGACAGTTAGGACTACTACTCCCATCATGGGCAGACTGTCCATGATGGGAGTTATAGTCCAGCGGTTGAGGGGCAGATCGCAGCAGGTCATTCTCCAGAGACCCTTTGCAATCCGCATTTATTAACTTTATTTGAAACACTGAATTTAATGAATAATCTTGATATTAAAAGGAAAATGTATCCCCTATCCTCGCAGCCCCTGGCTCTTTGCCTAAATATAGTTTCGACCTGACACGCCCCCTCAATACATCTTTATGGCAGAGCCGGAGACTGCCGAATACAGCACACCGGCTCTCCCATAGAGATGTATTGTGGGGGCATGTCGGCCGCCGCGTCATGCGGTGGTCAGACACGCCCCCTTGCTGTCAACTGCTGGGGCCTCTGTATGGGAGATCCTTAGGTTAGGGGATATGTTTTCATACGCCAGAGTACTTCTTCAAGCCAAGAACTGATTTGAATGGAAATCGTAAATAGTAGCATTCTTTAAGACATGCAAAGTAATTGTTAGGATCTATTTCTCCCTGTGATCAGTCAACTCCAACCTTGTTGATTAGCAGACAGATTTAATTCATATGGATGGATGTTCTCTTACATGAAAAAAAATTAAAAAATTAAAATAAACCAGCTCCGCAGAACAAAATCATACCCCAAGATAGATTACAGCCCTTTTATATGGCACCACTCTGCATGTGAGCTGATTGGCTAAGGAACCCTGGTGGATAATTGTGTATAACATTATTACCAATCACAGGGTTCCTTTTACACTTTCTTCCTTATGATAGAAAAAGCTTGTTATCCAACAAAAGCCTCATTATTTACCAAGGTCATTTGGACAGTTTTAGAGCATCACTGGGCGCTGGCCAGAACTAAGACAATGGTTAAATGAAACTAGATAAAACCGGCCAACACCATCTAAGGTTAGATATTTATTTAATTAAAAAATTATTTAAAAATGTTATTTCATTTATTTATTACATACACACACACACACAGAGAACATTGATATCAAAATATAATTTACCAACAGTAATGACTTACAATCAGTGTCTGAAAATATGATGTTAGGGCTCTTTCCACCAAGCTCGAGAGTTACTTTCTTCAGGTTGGATTTTCCAGCTGCCTGCTGGATTAAACGGCCAACCTAGAGTAGAAAATTATATACAGTTCATTTACTACATTTGCCATTCTTTCTATCTATTGAAAACAAACCATCTGCAAGACATCGGTGCAGCTGCTAGGTTAATATTAGAATAGATAACACATATTAAGCTTATTAATTCAGATAATAATATCTAAAACTGCACTGCATTCAACAGTTAATATTGTGTGTGGAAGAGAAAAATAAATGTAGTAACCTTATTCTAGTTTTAAATTTGAAATTTGAAGCAAAGTTCTGCAAACCTCAAACACACTTAAAAATGTACCTGTCATGGAAAAAAAATAAATAATAATAATTAAATGATTTTGATCGTGGTCTGACTGCTCAGACCCAGACGAATAGATAATATGATTAGGGAGAGATGTGCACTGGCACGCTAGGGGTATATCTAATTCAGAAGGTCCCGTAGCCTTACATTAGGTAACCATATGGGTTGCGTGACAGACAGGAGAGTACATGCTAAGCATGGATTTCTCCTGGCTTGGGTCTGAACACACAGACCTGTACCGATCAAAAAAAATGTATGTCTCGATGACATATCAAAAACATTTTTTTTTTGTTTAATTAATCACCTATACCCAGACCCTCTAAAAACCTAGGCAAACAATTCAATTACTCTGACAACATGAGAGGTCGTGGCAGCAGTATAAGCAAATAAGGTGTATGGAAAATGTAACTGTCATTCCAACCTTTGGTATACAAAAACTTTAGATAGGAACTGCTCCGTACATGAAGACTGAATACCAGCACGCAGCTGATAAAGTCCAGGCATGTAGCATAACACATATTAATGTACTAACATTTGTCTCCTAGGTCTTGCCTGCACACACAAAGGTCATTTCCTCATTTCATTCTGTTGCATTACAATTCGCGACAAACAGGTGAACAACCACCATGAATAATAAATCCTTGTAAAAGGTTCAAAAGGATAACCGGATTGTCCTCAACTATAGAAAAAAAGCTGTCCAAATCACATTTTACAGCTGCTCCAACTAAAGGAGCTTCTACACTATAGGTGAAGACATAATGGAAAAGCAGTTAACTCTTTACAACATGTTTAAGCCTGTATCATTGCCAAAGATACACCAGATTGCTGACTTCATGAAGTACTTAAATGTATAATAAATCCATGTTTAGACAAGCCCATACAGAGAACATGCATTTTCGTTTGATATGTCATGGTTACAAAGCAACTGTGGCAAAACAATTTACCATTCTAAAATTAAGGTCTAAAATTAAAGTTGGCAGAACCTGCTGACTTGTGTGGATTTGGCCAACTCTAATGTTTATGGGAGCCTCCTAACATCACATGTCAGGGGAGAGAATTTCTGAGCTCTTTGGATTTCAAATGCCCAATCCTTTTGTTCTTAGATAAGCTGTTGCCAGAGCAGTTCTTGGCGGCGGGGTACCCCTCTCCTTTCCACTGAGAACTTGTAAGTGATCGGCCGTACCGAATGTTCATGTATGTGAAGAAATCTGGAGATATAACTCAGCAAACCGCTACTGACGGTATATGGCCTTTGCTCTAAACTATTCAGTGAAGTGCTTCCATGATTGGTAAAGGGGATTTTACCTCTGTAGAGCCAGTGAAAGCAACTTTATCCACATCCATGTGTGAGGAAAGGGCGGCACCTGCTGTGGGACCCATGCCAGGGAGGATATTAACCACGCCTGGTGGGAACCCAGCCTGAGAAGAATATAAAATGCAAAATGTTACCCAACATAAAAGTTTGAGAAATGATAAAACCGCTTCAGTACACAACCTTGCGTAAAAGTAACTCCTCTCTTATGCCTATAGATAACTGCGCTCATAGAACTGCTTTCACACTATAGAATGCTCCGTTTTAAAGATCCGTTATAATGACCCGTTAACAAAACCCATTAAAACTGGACGTTAAACGGCCGTTACAAAATCTCATTATAGTCTATGGAATTTTTACATAACCCATTTTAACCTGTCATAGCCAGTTATGAATAACGGACGTTATTTTGTGACAGGAGAGGTAACTGGAGAAATAGTGCATGCACACTTTCTCCAGTCACAAAATAACGTCTGTTATTAATAACAGGCTCTAACGGATAATCCCATTTGTAGCAGCCATTTAATGTCCGTTTTTAATGGTTTTGTTAACGGATCATTAGAACGTATCATTCTACAGTGTTAAAGTGGCCATGCATAAACTCATCCTCTAATTCTATATCAGTTGGCTAGGATAGGGGATAGGGTCAGGTGGCTAACAACAGCCAGCAACCATGGCTATTTATGTGCTAATCTTATGACCATAATTACAAGCTGCTTCAGAACCTGTTAATTGGTTTAACAAATAAACCTCATCCAATTTGACATGTATAATGTAAACCCATATTGGGTTGTAAACCAGTTAGCAGTCCTGCTGAACACACACAAAACTGCTTTTAGCTGCCAAGGACATAAGAAAAGGTCAACCCCAAGTCAAAGTGCCTCTGAAAGTGCAGGCATGCCTTATGCGCTCATTGTCTGACTAAAGTAAATAGAAAATAAGGAAAAAACATCCAAACTAATCAAAGTATCGCCATGTTACCTCTTTCACCAAGCTGGCAACATGTAGAGCAGTGAGGGGTGTCTGCTCCGCAACCTTCATGACAATAACATTGCCAGTTGCCAGTGCGGGGCCGAACTTCCAGGCTAACATCAGAAGAGGGAAATTCCACTGTAAGAAAGTATAAAATTAGCTCTGCTTCTTTTACATGATATAGCATTTCCACATCTGCCAAAATGGTATATAATAAATAAATTGGCTTTTGTATTAGATTTTTTATTATATTTCTTTCCTATATTAATCATCAAGCAAGCTGGAAACAGTGTTCAGGGGACAGTGACCAAGCAAAGCCTACCGGTATGATCTGTGCACAAACTCCGACTGGTTCATGCCTGGTGTACGTAAAATAGTCTCCATCAATTGGAATGGTTTTTCCATGCCATTTGTCAGCCCATCCAGCATAGTATCTGAAAACATAAAAAGTGTGAAGACATTATTCCAAACTACACTTCTGCACCCCTGTGCAAAACAAAATATGCTGTTTTACAAGTACCTTGTAAACCACCATCATTTTGACTAAATATGATGCAAACCACCATTCTACAAATATGTAGTAGAGGAAAGTTTTAAACTCAAGCCAATAAAAATGTGAGAGTGGATTTCTCTTTTGTTGGCAAAACTATTACACAATTCAGAATGGAACCAGTACTTACAAGGACCATCAAAAGCACCTTGCATTTCTAATTCAAATAACAAAGCCTACAGAAAGACTATGAACAAAACCACTTCTAACTACGTGCTAAATCCTAAAAGGTTTGTAGTACATTACTCCAAAAAGGTGGTGAGATTATATATATATATTATATTTATTCATATTTTTTGTTGGTGGTCAAATGCCTGTTTGGCCAATAACACTCTCTCCCAAACCTTCAATACACACAAATGTTCAGCCAAGTGTTCAGAATGTAACTAGAGTTATGTTGCCATCAGACTACTCTGGTAGAGGCTTATCTCCATGAAAACAAAAAGATCAGGCAATTAAAATTCAACATACCCAATACAGTAAAGTTATAAAGTTTTACATTTGTGCAATATATATGCAAGAACTTTATTGAAACCTACATGCCAATTACTGTGTGTGTGTGTGTGTGTGTGTGTGTGTGTGTGGGGGGGGAATTAAAATACAGAGCAAGGCTCAATTCAAAGAGGCATGTTTGTCATACATACAGCTACAGTACAGAAGGCAAGGACTGAATCAGTTTAAAAAAAATAAAATAAAATAAAAAAATAAAAAGGCTTTTACCTCAGACATTTTAATACAAGATCCAGATCCACTGCATAGGATATGGCATAGGGCTTTCCATTGTCCAAGGTTTCCAAAGTCTGGGGGAAAAAAAAAAAATACATAATAATGTGTGACCTACATTATAAATATTCCCAATTGCTAGTAAACCCTGTGCCCAGGAAGCCAGCAAATTCTTAAGGCAGCCTGTATTTTACATATGGCACAGCAGACACTGGAGGTCGTGTATTAGAGAATTCTACACAGTGGGGCAAAAAGGTATTTAGTAAGCCCCCAATTGTGCAAGTTCTCCCGCTTAAAAAGATGAGAGAGGCCTGTAATTTTCGTCATAGGTATACATCAACTATGAGACATAATGAGAAAAAAAAAAAAAAAAAAACACATTGTCCTATTTTTTAAGAATTAGCAAATTATGGTGGAAAATAAGTATTTGGTCAATAACAAAAGTTCATCTCAATACTTTGTTATATACCCTTTGTTGGCAATGACAGAGGTCATTGTAAGTCTTCACAAGGTTTTCACACACGGATGCTGGTATTTTGGCCCAATCTGGATCATTCAAATGCTCTCTAGCAAACTTCAGATAGGCCCGGACATGTACTGGCTTAAGCAGGGGGGACACGTCTGGCACTGCATGATTTGAGTCCCTGGCAGTGTAGTGTATTACTGATGGTAGCCTTTGTTATTTTGGTCCCAGCTCTCTGCAGGTCATTCACTACCAAACACCCCCTCCCACCCCCCCTTGTGGTTGTGGGATTTTGCTCACTGTTCATGTGATCATTTTGACACCACGGGTGAGTTCTTGGGTGGAGCCCCAGATCGAGGGAGATCATCATTGGTCTTGTACGTCTTCCATTTTCTAATAATTGCTCCCACAGTTGATTTCTTCACACCAAGCTGCTTGCCTATTGCAGATTCAGTCTTCCCAGCCTAGTGCAGGTATACAATTTTGTTTCTGGTGTCCTTCGACAGCACTTTGGTCATGGCCATAGTGGAGTTTAGAGTGACTGTTTGAGGTTGTGGACAGGTGTCTTTTATACGGATAACAAGTTCAAACAGGCGCCATTAATACAGGTAACGAGTGGAGCAAAGAGGAGACTCTTGAAGAAGTTACAGGTCTGTGAGAGCCAGAAATCTTCCTTGTTTGTAGGGGACCAAATACTTCTTTTCCACAATAATTTGCAAATAAATTATTTAAAAAAAAAAAAAAAAAAAAAAAAAAAAAAATCAGACAAAATTATTTTATGGATTTTTTCTCATTATATCTCTCTCTCTTAGTTGAGGTATACCTATGATGAAAATTACAGGCCTCTCATCTTTTTTAAGTGGGAGAACTTAGTTGGAGAATATTTTTTTTGCCCCACTGTATGGATACATGGGGTGCAACTGCTAAAAAAGGTTCTATATGGATTTTTGGCTCACCAATATATAAATCTTTGTGTTGAAGGAACACTTCTGAATAAGCATGCCATCTAAGTCTAGCTGAGTTTACAATATCTAAAGGTTAGCTAACATACAATTATTAGGATCTACAACTAGATGCGCTCAATTGAATGGGACTGAGGTTCAGCACCAGGCACAATTGCCCGTAAAGATGAGCTGCTATACAGCTCTATGATCACGTCGTCCCAAGGATAAGTCAATATATAGCTCGCAGAAAACAAATTTAAAAAGGGGACCAGTCATTACTTTCATGCTTCTTCCACCTCAGTAGGATTCATTGATATATCTCTCCCTGTATCCAAACAAGCAGAGATGTATTAGTCAAGGCCGGTAGGGCAGGCAAAAGTCACCGGGGACTGCCCTGATGATTGTGGTTCAGGCAGCATTAAAAAGTAACAGGTTCCCTTACAAACTGTCAAACATAAATTTCACAACTGTAGGAGATACAACAATATTGGATTAGGGAACACTTAATTGGAGCTTTCTTACAAACCTATAGCATTAGGTTACTTACAGCTAGTATAGCCCTGTCCCTCTCAATAAGATCTGCCAGCCTGTTAAGCAGGACACCTCTTTGTGAAGCATCCATTCTCCTCCATGGTGAACCCAATTTAAATGCTTCTCGAGCAGCTTTCACCGCCTTGTCAACATCCACCTATAAAAAAAACAAAAAAAAACAAACAAAAAAAAAACAAAACACATGAATGAGACATTTAAAAAGGTCATACAAGTATACATCTGAACACTATTCATGGCAACATTTACATAAAAATAAAAACAAGGTTGAGGTTTCCACAACACAGGAAAAAGGTGCCAGGTTTTCAAAGTAAATACCTATTATACTGTTATCTACTGATAACACTGGGTACAGGTACAAGAGGATTGGTGCGTAAATGCATATTAATGCTGATAGACTTGATAAGAATTAAACCACACAATGCCTTATTATAAGATGCTCAACCATATACCCACAGCTACATTTCATAATAGTATTTCATCGTTGACTGAACCGTGTTTAATGACTGTTCTACAGCAGCCAGAGATTACATAGGAAATTTGTTGCATACATCAGCACTACAGACCCAAATATTAAGAAAGTGTGACAAAAGCCGACTATAATTTATAGAGAGACAGAAAAATAATCTAAAAACCAGCTACACTCACTACTGAGATAGTGTTAGCACCCGCTATACGGACCCACTTAAAGGCTGGATTCAAAGACAGTGAGGGATATTATCAAAAACTACTGTCATTTACTTTCTTTTACTTTCTCCTTTCTTTTAATTTCTTTTATTTTTCTCTTCACATTGTCAAAGGTCTTTTGTGCTGCTTTGAAAATATGAAAATTCTTCATTTTTGCGCAACTTGTTTATTTTTTTCGTGGCCCCCAAATTTTTTTTTGGGCAGCCATATTGGATTTTTTTGCACGCCAAAATTGCTGAGTTTTTGCGCCAAATTTCACATCCCGGAAAATTCTGGCGGAAACATCTCACAAAATATTCCATGGTTACTAGTGCCCAGACAAGCGATCACTGTATAAATAAAACATTATTGAGCTTAAATGTGAGTGCAGGTGCAGTGACTAAGAAAAAAAAAAATATATATATAAAAAAAAAATTTTAACAACATTTTTCAATAGTAATTATTTCTTAAATAACACCTTTTCCCAAAACAACAAATCAATAAAACTACAACCATTTCTGTGATTAAAAAAAGCTGGTGAGATTTATGTTAACTGGACTCTAACCCCTTTGAAAATATCATGTAAAGTAGACAATATACGTGGCCACGCCCACTTTTACAAAACTGCCGTGAACAGTAAGCCGCGGCGCAAAGCTCTTTGGAAATGTGGTTTATACTTTTCTGTACGTTTTTTTTGGCGCAAAGTTCTTTGAGAATCTCAACCCAGTAGGAAGGAGGATTTGCACCTTTTGTTCTGGATCCACCAGGACCAAATTAAGTCCCAACATTCTTCATGTGAAGGGTGTGCATGTGAGTATATCCTTTGGTGAACTCATGTTTTTCTTTTGGTTTTTGATTTAACTAAATTACAATAACCCCCTAATAGCTGAGCAGTTGAGAGTGTGTACACATACCTTCCAACTTTTGCTGAGAGCAAAGAGGGGACAAGTCACACCCCCTAACCACACCCACACATGCGGAAGGAGAATACCAGCAATAATATTGTCAATCTGTCATCTACCTATTATGACAAACCTCCTATTATGACAAACTAACAACAACAACCACCATCATGACCACTATAGACCATATAAGAGAGATTACATGCAGTTACATCTGGTGACGTTTGTCCTTTTTCTTCTCCATCCGGCCAAGACTGCCATGATGATTTCTTCCAGCTACGACACATCTCTGCAGAACCTGCCAGACAATCATTTTATGCTCTGCACTTTTAAAAGACCTATAATGCCCCCAAACAGCAGTAATTCCCCCTTGGTGTCCCACAGAGTGAGTAGATTGGTTCCCCATTAGGCAGTTAGGTCGTTTTAGTATGTAGACAGGCCCCATCCAGTAGTTTCTTCCCCTTTAGGTTGACACCCTTAGATAGCTGCCCCCTATATGTAGACCCCCCCCCCTAGATAGCTGCCCCATGTAGGTAGACTAGACCCCCCCCCCTCACAGATAGCTGCTCCCTGTAGACAGAAGCCCGTAGATAGGTGCCCTCTGTAGGTACAGTCCCCAGAGATAGTGGTCACCTGTAGGTAGACCTCACCTAGATAACCAGCTCCATGTAGATAGTTTCCTGCCCCCTATATGCACAATACAGCACAAACTCTGCAGACTTGTATGCACACCTACATACACACCCTACCTAGATTCATGACCCTTGCTCACACAACCTCTGAACATAATACATGCACATACTGTGCTCTCCACACATGTATTACAACCAAACTAACAATTACATGGTCTAGAGCAGTGTTTCCCAATCAGGGTGCCTCTAGCTGTTGCAAAACTACAACTCCCAGCATCCCAGTTTTGCAACAGCTGGAGGCATTCTGGTTGAGAAATACTGATCTAGAGGAAGTTGAAGGAGCAGATGCTGGACAGTGATCAGCTGTAAGAGAGAGGGCATGAGAACATGTGGGTGGCGGGTCACCATGGCAGCAGGCGGCATACAGCCTGAACAGTCTTCGCTACATGTGGGTGGAGGGATACCATGCCCTAGAGCAGTGGTCTTCAACCTGTGGACCTCCAGATGTTGCAAAACTGGAGGTCCGCAGGTTGAAGACCACTGCCCTAGAGCTTCTCCTCATCTCTATTCAGTGAACAGTCTCCCCTCTGCAGGACAGTTAGATAAGCCAGTACTTCTACTATGCTAGTGCAGGACATTACCTCTGGGCTGATCGGCTTCTGCTCTACACACAGACCAATGTGCTCCTCCATCTGCAGGCATCTCCCCCCCCCCCTCTGTAAGAAGAAGCCTCTGATTGGTTATGCAGCCTGGCAGAGGCATCGGTGTCAACCAATCAGCACTTCCTCTTTGTGCAGGGGAGAGAGTCACATGACAGAAATACAAAAGAGAAGTCTCATGGCGAAGCCTAACACCGACTGAGACTGGGCATCACTGTGGTCAGCGATCTGCTGACCAGAAGAAGACAGTGGCGGGGGACCGGAGCAAGATACCGAGACACTCAAGGAGCGGAGGCAGGCAAAACCTGTTTATGGTTTTATTTTCAGACAGCCAGGGCTTTTTTTTTTTTTTACCATGAGACTTCTTTAATTTGAACATGTAGAGAGAGGGAGGAAGGCGCCTCATGTGCGGGATCAGCAGATCTTGTTAGTGGGGGTGGGGGACGGTAATTCCCTTAATTTTCTTCTTTGTATACAGAAACCTCTGTATGTTTATTATAATTTGTTGTTTGCAAACTTTGATTTTATAAATATGTTGTTATCCTTCTACGAGTATTCACACCTTGCGTCTTGGCCGGGTGCTGTATTCAATACCGCACTAGTTATTCTAGTTCATTTCCCCTCCTTTTTTTCGAAGTGGTGTTCACATGTCACCTTCGGGTCAGTTGCGATTTGTAATACCGCACTGTTCATTCTACTTTATTTGTACTGTCATTGCCCATTTAGATACATAATTCAATTTTTGCTTTCTGAACTAAACACATATGGTATCTTATAGGTCCATATTTTTCTATACTATATATTTTGAAACTATATTCAACTTGCATTGTTGAATGCCGCACCGGTGACCAAGCGGTGTGATTGCTTAAGTCGCATGTGGGGTATATTCACACCACATGCAATAATTATATATGTTTGTGATTTCATTGTCCTTCTACATTTTTATTTTTGTGATTGTCGTCTGTCTATTTATATTTTTCTATTTTTTTTTTATATATTGTCACATTCATATGTGGATATGTAATTTTATGCAACAACTCTTAAAAAGTACTCTAATGGTTAATTCCTGGAGGTATATATATCTGTTACCAGCCTTCCCCTGTTATGCCTGATGAAGCTGCGCATGCGCAGCGAAACGCGTTGCATTTAATAAATCCATTGATTTTACTTGGCTTCCTGATGGTTCCTCTCTGCGCCGGACGAACTCCTGAATCCATGGTCATTCGGTTTTGATTTTAATTTGAACATGGGCATAGAGGTGGCAATGTCAGTAGAGTGATGACATCACAGGGGGACTAAAAAAATCTCAACTGATGATATGAGGTGGAGGAGGGGAAATATGGGACACTTGCTGGTGGGTCTCTTGTAGGATATCACAATTACAAAATCTGCGAGACCATTACAGCTGGTAGCATGGTTCAGCAGGACATCAAAATGGGATCCAACCCTATAAATTATGTAAATACCAATGTCCGCAGCTGCCTAACAAGCCAACAAATTTGTAACTAGGAACACAAATGAGGCAACTGTACAAATTGGCGCTGTGTCCACATGTGCAAAAAGCCAGTAATGGATGCCCACAGGAGCAGGGGTTGTCCAGACTGGACGGTTGACACTAGAGTTGAGCGAACTTACAGTAAATTGGCTCTTAACTGTATGGGATGACAGTGTCTATGGACTGTATCCATCTTTTCCAGACAAAAATAGAACACATTTATGCTGGTTAAAGTAAATCAATGTTGCGAGGTTCATTTTAAGCTAATTTACTGTAAGTATGCGCAATTCTAGTTGACATGACTCCTTCAAAAGCTATAAATTGGATAATGACACCACAGAAATGACGTCACTGCTGATAGTGTAGTTATTTTCAAGTTATGGCACCAGAGCATATAATGACATCACTAGGGTGATGTCTAGGCCTAGAATAAGGGCTAATTCAGCAGTGAATATATCATTTTGTAATTTATCTATTCACAAATGCTGTATCCAGTGACATGTTGCATTTTCAACAGGTTGATTTATCAACTGCAACATTTTTTTCGCTCTCAAATTGTGCAAAAGACATAATTTTTGTGCAATGCTACGCCACTTAAGGACTACATTTAAAGGAGTACTGCAGCCATAGAACACTTATCCCCTAACTGCTGCGGGGGGGGGGGGGGGGGTTGGAAATGCACGAATGCTGCATCTCTGCCTCCCCCATAGAGATACATGGAGACGGCGTGTCTGTTGACCTCTTAGTGAGGTCGACAACACAAACATTAGCCGTGGCAGTTCCGGGGCCCCGTGCGGGAGATGGCAGGTGTTCCCTGTGTCATGCTGCAGCAGACACATTTCCTGCATGGTGTTCCTGTTTTATTTATTTATTAATTTTTTTTTTTTTTTTTTTTTTTTTTTTTTTTTTTTTGTAGTATGTGTTATGTAAATCAAGTTCTTAATAAAAGTAAAATGGCTTTTATTTGCTAATTTTTCCCCTCTAGGTCTTTACAGGTTCTCAGTTATCGCTGTGATGTGTTCAGCAACCCAGGTTTTCTACGAGATGACAGATCTACCCAATGTACTTGTTCAGACTTTTCAGGTTTCTTTGCAGTAGAATTTTGGTTTAATATACTACTGAAACATTGGGGAGATTTATCAAAACCTGGCTCTATACATTTGGCACAGGGATTTGCAGATGACATTTCAACAACTGCACTAAAAAAAAAAAAAAGCGACTGGCATGTGCCTCCCTTGCCTATGCAGGCTCTATTGGAAAGAGAAAGCAAAGCCCACTATTGCTGCACAGCATAATCCTTGGGTGGGTGGGAGGTGTCAGTAATACAAACGTACACATGGTCAGGCATAATACAGGCATTGATTGCCCTGGCTGCCAGTCCACCTCACAGCAGGAAGGATCTGCGATGTCTTGAACTGAAAAGGTAGTAAAATAATAATATTGATGCCATGCCAAAAAGTGCAGAATTGTACAGTGTAGAGAATAAAAACAACAAAAATAGGGCAACTGTGTGTTGTTAGGGCTAGATCACAAGGGACAGAAATGCTAGAGTTTTCCCAGCAGCCAACTACTTCAGCCAGCAAGTGGACAAGATCTTAAAAAGGGGGAACTCTGCTGTTTTTTTTTGTTTTGTTTTTTAAATCGAGCGGTGCCAGAAAGTTAAAAAAAAATCTTAATTCTTCCAGTACTTGGCTTCTGTATGATCCACAGGAAGTAATTTCTCTTTTTGAATTTCCTTTCTGCCTGACCACAGTGCTCTCTGCTGGCACCTCTGACCATCTTAGGAACTGTCCAGAGTAGGAGCAAAACCCCATAGCAAACCTTTCTTGCTCTGGACCGAGGTGTCAGCAGAGAGCACTGTGGTTAGGCAGAAAGGAAATTCAAAAAATAAAAGAACTTCCTGTGGAGCATACAACAGCTGATAAGTACTGGAAGGATAATTTTTTTGAAATAGAAGTAATTTACAATTTATAGAAGTAATTTACAAATCTGTTCAACTTTCTGGCACAAGTTAATTTAAAATAAGAAGGTTTTCCAGTGGAGTACCCCTTTAAGACATCTAAACTTGACTTTGAGGAAACTGACCTGCAGTGTGGACTGTAATCCACAACAGGTTAATTTCCCTACTGATTTTTAATAGGGGAGTCGTAATCCACATGCAATGTTTAGTTGCCGATAATGCTGTATGTTATCCACAGCAAAACAAAATCAATTGGAAGCTGCAGATTTTAAAGCCATAGATTTCTCTTTCTTAATCTAAAAATAACAAGTTTCACATGATTTGGTTTTGGTGCATGTGTGATTTGTGTATTTTAGAGACCGTTTACAATATTTTAATTTTTTTTAATTTTTTTTAAGGATAGCCCATTAATAGGTGGCCAGCATAGTGCTGACACCCAGCATCCCTTCTGGGCAACTGTTCTGCACGGCTGCTACAGCTGGATCTATTCTACACTGTAAATGGGACCAGAAACTGCTGTTTCTTTTCACTGTGTAGTAGTTTATCTTCTGTTTTCTTAGACAGCAGCTGAGCTGCAGTAACCAGGCACAGCCACCAGGAGACATACGCTTCTGGTCTCATTCACACTGTGGTAGCCCTGAAGAACAGCTGATCATTGGGAGGTGCCCGATGTTGGCACCCTGCTGATCAGCTATTGATGGCCTATTATTAGCATAATAACCTATACCAAGGAGAACTTCTGTGACATCAACCTAACTAGCACTCAATTATAGGGGGTAAATTCACCCTAACAAGACGCCATCTTTAAAATAGAGATTACATTAACTGTTCTTATAATTCATTATCCACCTAATCCTGGATTAGAATTTCCTTAAATAGAAGCGGAAAACAAAACTAACACAAAAGATGCATTTGTGCTCTGTACACCTAGACCAGATGGAAACAACACAAAGCAGATTACTATTAATCGGACACATCAGGTTAAAGAACCTGCTTGAAGTGCATCAGACAGGAAAAGGTTAACTATTTAATATATCCACTTACATTAATCCAAGGTTCTGCCTAAGACAGTAATAAATCATGGACTGACACAAGAGGAGGACTCAATTATGTTATAAAGGGCTGTAAGTGAGAAATATAAAGAAGTCCTTTAGTAAAGTGAAGCATTTTCCATTTAATGACAATATAAGGTTTTGCAGCTGTGGCATCTTTCAATACAGTCCCAATCGGTATACATTGGGGGACATTAGCACCAAACGCTCATGCGAAGGACTCAATAATAGCACTTCCATAGTCTTAAACTAGCTATGCATGTTCCATGTAGAATGGAAGACCGCTATGCTGTTAAACAGCAGGCACCCACTTAAAGTAACCGGCAACTGTGGGGTAGAGGAAAGGAGTTTCTGCTGTGCCCCCAACAGGTTGCCTGCTGGGGGGGCTGTAATGGCAGACAGAATCCTACGAAAGGCTTTCATTCTATTACACCCTATGTTTAGTGTTAAACTGTAAAAGCACAATATAGAAGTATTGCAATGATTATACAAGTTACCATGTCCCCTAGTGGAGACCCTAAATTAAGCATGTCACAACACCACGGATCTGTACAAAAGGATTATACCAGATGGACAGAGAGGAGAACACTAAAGAAATATTTTTAGGTCGCATAGCTTATGCACTTACCTATCTGGTTATACAGGGTGGGCCATTTATATGGATACACCTTAATAAAATGGGAATGGTTGGTGATATTAACTTCCTGTTTGTGGCACATTAGTATATGTGAGGGGGGAAATGTTTCAAGATGGGTGGTGACCATGGCGGCCATTTTGAAGTCGGACATTTTGAATCCACCTTTTGTTTTTTCAATAGTTAGAGGGTCATGTGACACATCAAACTTATTGGAAATTTCACAAGAAAAACAATGGCTTTAACGTAACTTGAGTTATTTACAAGTTTCTCTTTGTTTACAGCCATTGACATGTCGTTGAGGTTAACACGCGAGGAGCGGATAGAAATTGTGTTGATTGTGCAGTAACCGGGTTATTGCAGCAGATTTCAATGCAAGACCACCCATCTCCCATGTTACAGTTAGCAAACTGCTAAGTTTCGTGAAACTGGTTCAGTGTTGGATTTGCCAAAATGTGGACGCATGAAATCTGTCACTAATGAAGAAACATCAGTGGCTGTCCTAGCTTCATTCAGCAAAAGCCCACAGCGTAGCACTCGCCGCATGTCACTGGAGAGTGGCCTTAGTCGAACATCCCTTCGGCGGATATTAGCTACTCACAAATGGCACCCTTACAAACTCCAGCTACTGCAGCATCTCAACGAGGATGACCCAGATCGGTGCACTGAATTTGCAGAATGGGCAAAACAAAAATTGGAACAGGACCCTCCGTTTACGCAGAAGATTTTGTTCAGTGATGAGGCAAACTTTTATGTGAATGGTGAAGTTAACAAACAAAACCACTGCTATTGGTCTGACACTAACCCACATTGGATAGATCCCGCCAAGACTGTTGCAACACAAAAATTGATGGTATGGTGTGGTATATGGGGTACAAAGATAGTGGGGCCATTCTTCATCAATGGAATCCTCAAGGCCACTGGATATGCGAAATTGCTACATGATTATGCGTTTCCCTCTTTATGCACTGAAGCTGGCACGTTCCCTGAGTTTTTCCAGCAAGATGGTGCACCACCACATTATGGGCGTCAGGTCCGAGCATTCCTAGATTAACATAGTTAGTATGGTTGAAAAAAGACATACGTTCATCAAGTCCAACCAGGGAATTGAAGGGAAGGGTGTAAGGGGATAAGGGAAAGGGATATATAACAGTTTCCTGGAAAGTGGATTGGTCGTCGTGGGCCAGTTGAATGGCCCCCAAGGTCTCTCGATCTGACCCCCTTAGACTTATCTTTGGGGTCATCTGAAGGCAATTGTCTATGCTGTGAAGATACCAGATGTGCAGCACCTGAAACTACGGATACTGGAAGCCTGTGCTAGCATTTCTCCTTCGGTGTTGCTATCAGTGTGTGAAGAGTGGGACAAGAGGGTTGCATTGACAATCCAACACAATGGGCAGCACATTGAACACATTTTATAAGTGGTCAGAAACTTGTAAATAACTAATGAAAGAATAAAGTTACATTAAAACCAAGCACATCATTGTTTTTCTTGTGAAATTCCCAATAAGTTTGATGTGTCACATGACCCTCTTCCTATTGAAAAAAACAAAAGTTGGATTCAAAATGGCCACCACCCATCTTGAAAAGTTTACCCCCCCCCCCCTCACATATACTAATGTGCCACAAACAGGAAGTTAATATTACCAACCATTCCCATTTTATTAAGGTGTATCCATATAAATGGCCCACCCTGTACATGTGGCAGTAAGGGCCCTATTACATGGACTAGTATAGTCATGTGTAATAGGGCCAGCGATCAGCCAACAAACAATCAAAGCTAATTCAGATTCATCAGCTGACCATGTAGTTTTGACCAGGAAAAATGAGGCCAACAAGTGATAGCAGCAAAGCACTGCATTGTTTGTGCACCCCATTCCACATGATAGTGGAGCCTCGACTCTAAGCAAGCGCTGATCTAATAGTGTGCACTGGCAAAATTTTGCAGACACCCCTGATGTTCTTCGTTCTCCTCTGTCTTATATTGGGGCCTCATATAGCATTATTATTCCTTTGAATGTGATTACATTTGCAATGGAGACTCTCCTGCTTCTTTAAACAAAACTGTAACATGCCAACTTAGAAAAGTTTAATATAAATGGCAACATGTACTTGATGGTTTAGGTTTAAAGCTTATTTCAATCCTATAATCTAGAAAGAGCTTGTTTCAGCTGCAGCCAGTCATGTGCCTATTCACTGGCACTCTCTCAGTATTGGGTTTATTAAAATTTAGGGTAATTTTTTATGATCTCCAACCACAACTGGTAAATATAACACTCACAACTGGGTAGGTGTGCAAGGGAAGTGCTTTGTGCAGAGAATATGGAGCATTTAACATGAAAGATCCACCTTCTAGGCCAGTGGTTCTTAACCTGGGTTTGATGAGTCAGTCTCGCGGGTTCAGCGGAGGTCAAGACACACACCCGACTCATACGATTTGTGATGACACGCCCTGCTTGTCCATCATTGGCTGCAGGTGATCATGTCCCACCTAACAGATCTCAGAGTACTGTTTTACCCTACTGTAAAGGAAGCCTCCTATTAGAGATAAGCGAACTTACAGTAAATTCGATTCGTCACAAACTTCTCGGCTCTTGATAACTTTTCCTGCATAAATGAGTTCAGCTTTCCGGTGCTCCGGTGGGCTGGAAAAGGTGGATACATTCCTAGGAAAGAGTCTCCTAGGACTGTATCCCCCTTTTCCAGCCCACGGGAGCACCTGAAAGCTGAACTCATTTATGCAGGAAAAGTTATCAAGAGCCGAGAAGTTTGTGACGAATCGAATTTACTGTAAGTTCGCTTATCTCTACCTCCTATCCTTTGTGTCTCCGCTCCTAAGCAATCGCCTGAGTGCATCCCACGCTGGAACGCACCACTTCCGGCTCAGCCAGACGGTCCTTCTGACAAGCGGACAGCCTGGACGCCGTGGGAACAGGTAGGCACACTGAACCACCACTGCCTTCACTCAATGCCTGGCTAACTGTGTCTAGTTCATAGTTAACCCTATCCTTACACTGAATCACCACTGCCTGTATTCAATATTTGTTTATCTGTGCCTATAATCTTTTTTTAACCCTATCCCTACCTAGCTTGATATCCCTGCCTCCAGCGCTTGTTAACTTACCTGAATCACCACTGCCTTTATCTACTCAGATTGTGCTTCGTTCTTACTGGTTTTGTTCATTTTGTGCACCTGTGTATAAATATATACCTATGTTTTGAATTTGAAAAAATAAAATTTTATTTTTCCAATTAAGGAGGGTTTGGTGAATGCGCATATGAAACTACTGGGGTTCAGTACCTGCAACAAGGTTAAGAACCACTGTTGTAGGCACTTTTAATTGACAGTATTTTTATACTGCTCTTCACCCTCTACACAGAGCTCAAAAACACATACTTAAAGAGTAGCTCCCACTATGTATAAAAAAAATAAAAAATAAAAAAACCCTGCCTATTGCCCATAAGAAAGAGAAGCAGTCTGACAGGCAGGAAGCAAGCACAGGCTGACTGAAATCGGACCAAATGCCCGGTTGGGATCGGTTTGAATTCAGCTGTGACGCCACAGCAGGCTGCAGCAAGGCACTAGGAGGGAGACCCCTAGTGGCCGGATTTTAAGATCAAAATAAAATAATTTAAATCACAAGGAGAGGTAGAGGGTAGAGGGTAGAGATATATATTATATATACACACACACACACACACACAAAGTTGATGACAGTGCCCATTTCACCCCTTAAGGACCAGGCCATTTTACACCTCAGGACCAGAGCGTTTTTTGCAATTCTGACCACTGTCAATTTAAACATTAATAACTCTGGAATGCTTTTAGTTATCATTCTGATTCCGAGATTGTTTTTTCGTGACATATTCTACTTTAACATAGCGGTAAAATTTTATGGTAACTTGCATCATTTCTTGGTGAAAAATCCCAAAATTTGATGAAAAATTTGAAAAATTTGCATTTTTCTAACTTTGAAGCTCTCTGCTTGTAAGGAAAATGGATATTCCAAATATTATTTTTTATTCACATATACAATATGTCTACTTTATGTTTGCATCATAAAATTGACGAGTTTTTACTTTTGGAAGACACCAGAGGGCTTCAAAGTTCAGCATCAATTTTCCAATTTTTCACAAAATTTTCAAACTCCCTTTTTTTCAGGGACCAGTTCAGGTTTGAAGTGGATTTGAAGGGTCTTCATATTAGAAATACCCCACAAATGACCCCATTATAAAAACTGCAGCCCCCAAAGTATTCAAAATGACATTCAGTCAGTGTTTTAACCCTTTAGGTGTTTCACAGGAATAGCAGAAAAGTGAAGGAGAAAATTCACAATCTTCATTTTTTACACTCGCATGTTCTTGTACACCCAATTTTTTTATTTTTACAAGGGGTAAAAGGAGAAAATGTATACTTATATTTGTAGCCCTATTTCTCTCGAGTAAGGACATACCTCATATGTCTATGTAAAGTGTTCGGCGGGCGCAGTAGAGGGCTCAGAAGCGAAGGAGCGACAAGGGGATTTTGGAGAGTACGTTTTTCTGAAATGGTTTTTGGGGGGCATGTTGCATTTAGGAAGCCCCTATGGTGCCAGAACAGCAAAAAAAAAAAAACACATGCCATACCATTTAGGAAACTAGACCCCTTGAGGAACGTAACAAGGAATTAAGTGAGCCTTAATACCCCACAGGTGTTTCACGACTTTTGCATATGTAAAAAAAAATTATTTTTCTTTCACTAAAATGTGTGTTTCCCCCCAAATTTCACATTTTTGCAAGGGTTAATAGCAGAAAAGACCCCCCAAAATTTGTAACCCCATTTCTTCTGAGTATGGAAATACCCCATGTGTGGACGTCAAGTGCTCTGCTGGCGCACTACAATGCTCAGTAGAGAAGGAGCGCCATTGAGCTTTTGGGAAAAAAATTTTTGGAATGGAAGTCAGGGGCCATGTGCGTTTACAAAGCCCCCCGTGGTGCCAGAACAGTGGAACCCCCCCACATGTAACCCTATTTTGGAAACTACACCCCTCACAGAATTTAATAAGGGGTGCAGTGAGTATTTACACCCCACTGGCGTTTGAAAGATCTTTGGAACAGTGGGCTGTGCAAATGAAAAAAAAAAATTTCCATTTTCACGGACCACTGTTCCAAAAATCTGTCAGACACCTGTGGGGCGTAAATGCTCACTGTACCCCTTATTACATTCCCTGAGGGGTGTAGTTTCCAAAATGGGGTCACATGTGGGTATTTTTTTTTGGGGGGGGGGGGGGGGGTTATGTCAGAACCGCTGTAAAATTAGCCACCCCTGTGCAAATCACCAATTTAGACCTCAAATGTACATAGTGCGCTCTCACTCCTGAGCCTTGTTGTGTGCCCGCAGAGCATTTTACGCCCACATATGGGGTATTTCTATACTCAGGAGAAATTGCGTTACAAATTTTGGGGGTCTTTTTTTCCTTTTAACGCTTGTGAAAATAAAAAGGAAAGGGCAACACCGGCATGTTAGTGTAAATTTTTTTTTTTTTACACTAACAAGCTGGTGTAGCCCCAATTTTCCTTTTCATAAGGGGTAAAAGGAGAAAAAGCCCGCCAAAATTAGTAGTGCAATTTCTCCCGAGTACGGAGATACCTCATATGTGGCCCTAAACTGTTGCCTTGAAATACAACAGGGCTCCAAAGTGAGAGAGCGCCATGCGCATTTGAGGACTAAATTAGGGATTGCACAGGGGTGGACATAGGGGTATTCTATGCCAGTGATTCCCAAACAGGGTGCCTCCAGCTGTTGCTAAACTCCCAGCATGCCTGGACAGTCAGTGGCTGTCCAGAAATGCTGGGAGTTGTTGTTTTGCAACAGCTGGAGGCTCCGTTTTGGAAACACTGCCATACAATACGTTTTTCATTTTTATTGTGGGGACAGTGTAAGGGGGTGTATATGTAGTGTTTTACCCTTTATTATGTGTAAGTGTAGTGTAGTGTTTTTAGGGTACATTCGCACTGGCGGGTTACGGTGAGTTTCCCGCTAGCAGTTTGCGCTGCGGCGAAAAATTTGCCGCAGCCCAAACTTGAAGCAGGAAACTTACTGTAAGCCTGCCCGTGTGAATGTACCCTGTACGTTCATATGGGGGGGGGGCAAACCTCCAGCTGTTTCAAAACTACAACTCCCAGCATGTACTGACAGACCGTGCATGCTGGGAGTTGTACTTTTGCAACAGCTGGAGGCACACTGGTTGGAAAACCTTCAGTTAGGTTCTGTTACCTAACTCAGTATTTTCCAACCAGAGTGCCTCCAGCTGTTGCAAAACTACAACTCCCAGCATGTACTGATCGCCGAAGAGCATGCTGGGAGATGTAGTTATGCAATAGCTGGAGGTACGCAACTACAACTCCCAGCATGCCGAGACAGCTGATTGCTGTCAGGGCATGCTGGGATTTGCAGTTTTGCATCTGGAGGGCTACAGTTTTAGAGAACACTGCAAAGTGATCTCCAAACTGTGGTCCTCCAGCTGTTGCAAAACTACAATTCCCAGCATGCCCTGACAGCAAACAGTTGTTTGAGCATGCTAGGAATTGTAATTTTGCAAGATCTGGAGGGCTACAGTTTAGGGACCACTATATAGTGGTCTCAAACTGTAGCCCTCCAGCTGTTGCAAAACTACATATTCCAGCATGCCCAAAAGCTGTCTGGGCATGCTGGGAGTTGTAGTTTTGCAACATCTGGAGGGCTACAGTTAGAGACCACTGTATAATGGTCTCCAACTGTACCCTCCAGATGTTGCTAGGCAACTCACCGGCTTCCGTCGGATCCAGCCGCACGTCATCGCCGCCCGCCGATCTCCGTCGCCTGCAGCCTCCGACGCCCGCCCGGATGGGTAAGTGGATCTTCGGCGCCGGTCCCCGTCGTTTCCCTGCCTATTGTGGGAGGGCAGGACGGGGAAAACGAAAGTAAACCCCCCCGCCCCCGATCTGCTATTGGTGGTCGCGTCTAGACCACCAATAGCAGGGATAGGATGGGTGGCACCCGTGCCACCTCACTCCTATCGCTTCAGGGGGATCGTGGGTGTCTTAGACACCCGCGATCCCCCTTACATTCCGGGTCACCGGGTCACTATAGACCCGTAATGACCCGGAATCGAGCAAATCGCAAGTGTGAATTCACTTGCGATTTGCCGCGATCGCCGACATGGGGGGGGTCTGATGACCCCCCTGGGCATTTGCACGGGATGCCTGCTGAATGATTTCAGCAGGCATCCCGCTCCGATCCCCGCCCGGCGCACGGCGGGGACTAAAACTGCCCATGACTTAAATGTACGTCCCTGGTCCTTAAGACCCAGGGTGTCGGGACGTACCGTTACGTCATGGGTCCTGTAGGGGTTAAAGGAATAGTGAAACATCAAGTATTTACAAAACAAAAACAATTAAAATAAGATGCTGCCTACAGGTAAGGCTGCTTTCACACTATAAGCATTCATCCGTTATTAAATGTCCGTTTTCTGTGTAAAAACGGACGTTTAATATCGGATGAAATAAAGGGTGCTAACGGCTGAATAATTATTCATCCATTACCCTTATCCCTCATGTATGGCCAAACACCTCTGCCTACTGCTCCCATCATGGAACAGACTCGTTTCCATGATGGGAGTAGAAATTCCTTGGCTGCGGGAGTCTGCAGACAGCTGAGGAGGCTACATTAGTGCTTGTACTACTACCCCCATCATGGAACAGACTCTGTTCCATGATTGGGGTTGTACAGGGGCTGAGGTATTGATCGCACCGGGTTTCACTTCTGAGACCCAATGCGATCAAAAGTTATTAAGCAGGGGAGCGGGCGGCATGCTCCGCAACCTTGCGATGTATGGTGTGTTTTAACTTTTATTTTTGAATCCCCCGTGGGGAGCCCTGAAATGCCGATCAGGGCTCTCAGCGAGAGATTGAAAAATGAACTTTGAGAGTAGCAGGTGCCAAAGAGCACTGTGGGGGGCAAGATATATAGCGCTGCAGGGGGGGGGGGGGGGGGGGCAGACATATAGCCTATATATCTAGCCCCCCTGCAGCACATTAGATATGACCGACGCCTGCGCATTAAATATTTACCCGCTGGCGCAATATATACCCCCCGCCAGCGCATTAAATATATACCCCCGCAGCGCATGTATACTGCCGTATGAATGAAAATCATTTCTGTTAGCAGCGCATAGTGCCAGCTCCCGGCACTATGCAATGCTAATAGAAATACTTTTCATTCATATGGCAGCAGGTGTATATGTATATAGAAGAGCTGTGGGGGCAGTGCTTCTACATACATATACACCTGCACCATATGAATGAAAGGTATTTCTATTAGCAGCGCATAGTGCCGGGAGCCGACAATATGAGCTGCTAATAGAAATACTTTTCATTCATACGGTGGTAGGGGCATATGTATATAGAAGAGCTGAGAGGGCACATATACATGCGCTGCGGGGGTATATATTTAATGCACCAGCAGGGAGTATATATTTAATGTGCAGGCGGGGGTCATATCTAATGCGCTGCTGGGGGGGCTAGATATATAGGCTATATGTCTGCCCCCCCTGCAGCGCTATATATCTTGCCCCCCCACAGTGCTCTTTGGCCCCTGCTACTCTCAAAGTTCATTTTTCAATCTCTCGCTGAAAGCCCTGATCGGCCATTCAGGGCTCCCCGCGGGGGATTCAAAAATTAAAGTTAAAACACACTGATACATCGCAGGGTTGCGGAGCATGCCGCCCGCTCCCCTGCTTAATAACTTTTGATCGCATCGGGTCTCAGAAGTGAAACCCGGTGCGATCAATCCCTCAGCCCCTGTACTACAACCCTCATCATGGAACAGACTCTGTTCCATGATGGGGGTTGTAGTACAGACACTAATGTAGCCTCCCCAGCTATCTGCAGACTCCCGCAGCCGGGGAATTACTACTCCCATCATGGAAACAAGTCTGTTCCATGATGGGAGTAGTAGTCCTCCCTCAGCACTGCAGGAGTCTGCTGATGTCACCTCTTCTCAGCATGCTCAGAAGTAATAACGGATATAATAAACTGTGTGCTAACGGATGACATAAAGGCTCATCCGTCAGCCATAGACTTCAATGTAAAAAATAATGGCCGTTAATTTACCAGTTTCTTGGTAAATTTGTGCATGTGCCGTTATTTCTTCCGTCACAACTAATGGCCGTTATTCATGACGGACTATAAAGGGTCATCAAAAAATCCCATAGACTTTAATGGGATTGTTTAACGGCCGTTTACCGGGGCTTTTCTAACGGACGTTTGTAACGGATGAATTTTTATAGTGTGAAAGCAGCCTAAGCATACAGCATTGCTTACATGTCAGCCCCAAAAATCCATTGGTTGTATGCAATCCTCTCCCTTACTTTCATTCCTCCCCAAATGTCTAAAGATATTTTTATTGGGACAGTTAAGGAGTAAGGATGTCTGTACAGCATTGTTGCCCTGTGCCGAGCAATGCCACAAGCAGAGGAGCAGATTGGGAATGAGTGCAGCAGATATATGTATGTGTATATGGCAAGGCGATGGTGATTTAGGCGGTAAAAGCTGGTCAGAGGGGTGCTTACATCCCTCATCGGATTGGTCTTAAGCTAAAATCCAACCAAGCCTCCTAAGATAGCGGATAGAGGATGATTAGCCAGGGAGCTGGAGACACCACTCTGAAAACAAAAAACTACACAACCCAGTAACATATGTAATGTTAGGCTTTACGTATTTTAAGGGTCTCAAATGAATTAACATTAAACTGTTACTTACCTCTTTGATCTCACGCTGAACCCTTGTTCAGGCTTCTGTCTGCACCCAGATCTTTTTGGAGCAGACTTCATGTGACCACTGCAGAATAAGCAGTTATGGGCTGTATTTTTGGTATCACTGCTCAGCAATGGGAGATTTATCAAAACCTGTTTTATCAAAACCTGAGGAAAGTTGCTTAGTGGTCCACAGCAACCAATCAGAATGCTTCTAACTTTGCACAGGCTCTTTTAGAAATGAAAGAAGCGATCTGATTGGTTGCTATGGGCAACTTTTCCTCTACACAGGTTTTGATAAATCTCCCTCATAATGCCCAGGATATGACCTATGACCACTGATTGCTTGTAGCACTCCTTTTGTGTGATTTGCCCTTACTGAAAACCTTCCACTACAATCTGATCTGACGTGTACATCCTCAGTCTTACTGCTTCAATCTCTATCATGGAGAGGAGGGTGGGAGGGTTTGCACAGCCAGTAACAGTGTTGCTGATCTATGTCAGAGTGAGCAGAATAGCCAGCTATATGAGTGAGTTATACAGACAATACAGTAGCATAATGGTAGAAAATGTTTAAGAACGTAGCCTAAATTTGTTTTCCAGAAAAACCTTTTACTCTGCCCCATGCCTCCCCAATGAAGAAAAACAAGCACCCACACAGTTAACTACACCGGCTCGCCTAGCCCTGCAGCTCTAATATCTTCCGGTCTGCGCTCCTGGTGACGTCCTGCTCTCCACTCCCAGAGCACAGCTGAACATCACTGGGAGAACAGCATAGGAGTGCAGACTGGTAGATACAACAGCTAAAGCACCAGCAGAGCAGGTAAAAGGTTAAATATGCAGGAGTTTGTTATTCACATGGGAATAAACCAAAAAGATAAGTGTTCCTAAAAAAAAAAAAAAAAAAAAAAAAAAAAAAAAAAAAAATAGAGATACTGTATATACTCGAGTATAAGCCGACCCGAGTATAAGCCGAGACCCCTAATTTCAACCCAAAATCCCAGGAAAAGTTATTGACTCGAGTATAAGCCTAGGGTGGGAAATACCTCATCCCCCCCTGTCATCATCCAGACCCGTCATTAACATCCTCATCATCATCCCCTTGTCATCATCCCACACATCCCCCCTTCATCATCCCCTTATCATCCCACACATCCCCCCTTCATCATCCCCTTATCATCCCGCACATCCCCCCTTCATCATCCCCTTATCATCCCACACATCCCCCCTTCATCATCCCCTTATCATCCCGCACATCCCCCCTTCATCATCCCCTTATCATCCCACACCCCCCCCCCCCTTCATCATCCCCACCCCCCTTCATCATCCCCACACCCCCCCTTCATCATCCTCTTCTCATCATTCGCCCTCAGTGGTCTTCAACCTGCGGACCTCCAGAGGTTTCAAAACTACAACTCCCAGCAAGCCCGGGCAGCCATCGGCTGTCCGGGCTTGCTGGGAGTTGTAGTTTTGAAACCTCCGGAGGTCCGCAGGTTGAAGACCACTGCGGCCTTCAACATCATCCAGCCCCCTCTCACCCCCCTTTAGTTCTGAGTACTCACCTCCGCTCGGCGCTGGTCCGGTCCTGCAGGGCTGTCCGGTGAGGAGGTGGTCCGGTGGGGAGGTGGTCCGGGCTGCTATCTTCACCGGGGGCGCCTCTTCTCCGCGCTTCCGGCCCGGAATAGAGGCGTTGCCTTGACAATGACGCAGAAGTACGTTGGCAATGAACGCACCTATGCGTCGTTGTCACGGCAACGTGACTATTCTGAGGCCGGGCCCGAAGAGGCCTCCCCGGTGAAGATAGCAGCCCGGAACCAGTATCCCACCGGACCACCTCCTCACCGGACAGTCCTGCAGGACCGGACCAGCGCCGAGCGGAGGTGAGTACTCAGAACTAAAGGGGGTGAGAGGGGGCTGGATGATGTTGAAGGCCGCAGTGGTCTTCAACCTGCGGACCTCCGGAGGTTTCAAAACTACAACTCCCAGCAAGCCCGGACAGCCGATGGCTGCCCGGGCTTGCTGGGAGTTGTAGTTTTGAAACCTCTTTAGGTCCGCAGGTTGAAGACCACTGCGGGTGGGGGAGTTCACTCGAGTATAAGCCGAGGGGGGTGTTTTCAGCACGAAAAATCGTGCTGAAAAACTCGGCCTATACTCGAGTATATACGGTAAATACATTTTGAAAAAAAATAAAAAATGTAAACTTAAAAAGGGTAACTCATTAAAATTAATTTTTGCTATTGCACTCCTTATGGTAAATAAAAAATATTTCTAAAACATTTTAAAGTTTTCTATGTTTTATTTGTGCTTAAAAAAAGCTCAATGAGAGTGACCATTTACATTTTGCATTTAGAAGCAAATAAAAAAAAAAAAAATAAAAAAAAAAAAATCTGAAAGTTGCCTGGAACCTTATTAAAGGACATCTGCAGCGGTACAAACACTTATCCCCTATCCTCAAGATAGGGGATAAGTGTTTGATCGCGGGGGGTCCGAACGCTGGGGTGTCCAAAAACACGACGTTGCGGCCGGCATGCCTCCTCCATACATCTCTATGGGAGAGGCGGGGAGGCAGCATTCGTGCCTCCCCGCATCCCCCATAGAACTGTATGGGGACGGGGAGGAGACTGGGCATCACTGTCGACCTCTAGGTCGACGCTACGTCACCATGGGAGCTAATACCGGCGCCCCGTTAGGGAGATTGAGGGGGGTCCCTGCGGTCGGACTCCCCGCGATCAAACCCTTATTCCCTATCCTGTGGATAGGGGATAAGTGTAATTCCGCTGGAGTTGTCCTTTAACACTACACTGGACTTCAGCATGTGCAACTCTGTAGTTCACGCCAACACTTTTCAGACAAGTGTCCTTACTCAAGGTTGAGACTGTTCTGACAATGCATGAATGTAGAAAACTTGTTTCTGGGATCACAAACGTGTTAAAAAATATAAAAAATAAAATATAAATAAAAATAAACTTTGATCCATTATTTTTTTTTCCCCTCATATTGAAGCCAAAAGGACCCCCCACCCCCAATTAACCCGTGCCTCACTACTGACATATCTCTTTACCATTCATTTTCCAATTTTGCTATAATAATTTCAGAAATCTAAATTTTGGAGAATATGTTCAGAAAAATGCTGGCAACTGTGAATGCAGAGTGAAGTAATAGTTGTGTAGATCTCACAACATTATGAATTGCTGCCATTGCAAAAAAGCCTTGCTTTCGACTGGTGCGACATTCACTATGGTTTGCTCGGATTGTTACAAAGACTTTATCTAATAAGTCCTACAAGGCCTCACATTGCTACCATTTGTTGCTTCACTTAAAGAAGAACACGATTCAAGTTTGAACTAGATGTTTGCATAGCGAATACTTTGGATGACAATTACTCAAAGTAGATCCAAACAATACCAGAAACATTGGCTGCTATCCCAAAAATAGAAGACAGTAATTCAGTAAGACAGTAGTTCAGAATGCTGAATTGGAAGCACAAAATGTTAAAAAAAAAAATATTAAAACACCACACACCAAAACCTATGGACTCAGAGTGGTAAAATCCCACAAACACAAGGGTTAGCCAGACAGTTGTACAGCTGAATGTTGGCGGAGTCTAGGCACGTTTCTAAGAAAGTCGGAGGTTGTGTTTTTTTAAGACTGTGCATCACCAGAACTGGGGCAGACAGGTAAGCAATGCTATATGCTACTGCAGATTTTTTTTGTTTACCTGATGTACCTCTTAGAGGCTATGTTTCCACACAGATTTTTTTCTTGCGTTTTTTTTTTTGTTTTTTTGGGGGGGGGGGAAACTGCCACTGCATTTATTTTGTGTCAAAGCCGGAAGTGTATTCAAAAGGAATGGAAAATATAAAAGATGACTTCCTAACAAATCCACTTCTGACTTTGGCTCAAAAACTGCAGGGGCAGTGGCATTGCATATACTGAGCCAATGTGTGTGGTGTGTGTGTGTGTGTGTGTGTGTGTGTGTGTGTGTGTGTGTGTGTGTGTGTGTGTGTGTGTGTGTGTGTGTGTCTGCTATATCTATGCAGCAGACATCAATTTTCTCTGTAGTGTACTCCAACAGTTTTTCTTCCGAAAATTAAGCTGCCATTTAAAATTGTGCACTTACTTTATCTGCCTCAGCAACACGACTGATGACCTCTCCAGTGGAAGGGTTGATAGTGGAGAAAGTCTTCTTGCTGGCTGCATCTTGAAACTCGTTGTTTATGAAGAGCTGAAGAAGAGAATAAAAACTTTTTATATATGTTGTAGATCTTGACAAAACATTTATCTAATATATGTAATAAACATTTGATCTTTTTTATAAAAATTATGGCAAAAAAAAAAAAAAAAACACACACACACACACTCTCTAGTGGTGTCTATACTATGCAGCATCATCTTTGTCAAAGCGGAATCACCTCCTTTTGTGATCACTCCTGTCCTGTCTATCAGACTCTTGTCTGAAAACAGAAAGGAGAGAGTTACAGAGCAGCGTGCAATGGTTGAATGAAGAGGCCCAGCCCAGCAAAGCAAGTGAATGCATGGTGAGTGAGGGCATGCTCAGTGCTTGCATTGAGCGTGGAATCCTGCCAAAAGGAGATGTCAATGTTTCACTGTTATTTTTAAAGGGACAGTGTAGTCTCCTAGTGAATATGTTTGGTCTATTTCCCCAACATATATTTCCATTTTGTGGGAGTCATGCAAAATAAAAAAAAATACATTTGGTTAACGGACTGAAAGTGGTCCACAATAGACTACATTTAGTGCTTTAAAGAGAATGGGCATGCCGCAGTATATATCAATATACCTTTATGCCAGAATGGTAATGTTACCCAGGACAAAGCCTGAATGCAGTGTAAACTCAGCCTTAAAGTGAATGTCTGGGATACATTTTTTTTTTTTTTTAGCTAGTTACTAAATATATATCTGCAAATGATTAGTTATAATGCCAAGTAATTGCATGTATTTACTTTACATAAGTCAATTTCGGTTCTCACTGTTAACGCTCTTGGGCATTGTGTGTGGTTGTGTATGCAGATGGCACATTTTTCCTTTGGCTGTTAGATACTCATTTCTCCTGTTCTTGATCTTTACTTTATTCATGTTGCATACCAGTGACCTTTTGCCAGAGTCCGCCATACATTTGCCTAGTTATTCTGCGTTGTGCGTTTTTTGGACTTTGTCATATCCTCCCCCCCCCCCCCCCCGATTCCAGTTTAACCAGTTCTGTACAGATCGAAGACCTTTTAGATATTTTTAGCTCTAATCCTGGCCATGCACCTTGAATTTCTGTCTGAAATGGTTTGAAGCCAAGTTACACAACACAGGTCTTTATAGATTAGGAGGAGCTGTGGTCTCTCCTGACCCCATTTTTTTTCACACTGTTTAATTGCTGTACATCCCTTATATAGGTCGGCATCTTTTAAAATAAATTTAAAAAAAAGGATGCCTTATACCACAGCACATTGCTGGGGTCCATTCACTTTAATGTCCTAAACATCGTCCGGTAGCAACTACATTGGGGCCACTTCCCACATGTGCAAATAAACGTGTTAAAAGGAAGTTGTCCAAATGTAGTCACAACCTATGTTTGGGACATTAAAGTGAATGGACCCACTACAGTGCCCAGTAGTCGGCATCTCTTTTTTCCACAGGATTCCAATGTATACCTGGGACATACAGCAATAAAGCTTAGTGAACCCAACCTTACAGCTGCATTGTGCCCTTATTTGTCAGACTAAGCCTGCACAACATTTTTGTAGCACTATCGGTGACTAAACATACAATTCCTGCACGCTAACTACTATACACATGTGGTATCCACCAGATTCCACTGTAACAAAATTCTGCTGACTAAAAGTTCTATAGAGAGTTTGTTTACATGAGCTCAGTTCTTCTTCAGCGTCCTTTCTGGAGAGAGTGGGTGCTGATGCCTGCTGCTAGCTATAACTACCCAAGGGTAACCCCATCTCCAGAAAGAATGTAATAAGGGGTGCAGTGAGCATTTACTGGTGTTTGACAGATCTTTGGAACAGTGGCCTGTGCAAATGAAAAATTACATTTTTCATTTTCACAGACCACTGTTCCAAAAATCTGTGAGACACCTGTGGAGCGTAAATGCTCACTGCACCCCTTATTACATTCTTTGAGGGGTGTAGTTCCAAAATGGAGTCACGTGTGTGTGTGTGTGGGGGGGGGGGGGGGTCCATTGTTCTGGCACTATGGGGCTTTGTAAACACAAATCCAAAGGCCAAATGTCGCTCCTTCTCTGTATATATATATATATATATATATATATATTTATATTCGGCAGCTCAAATGCATAGCGTACCTACCTAACAGCCTAACCACATGATATGCTAACTAACAGGCAGTCTGAGTTGTGCCATATACTGCCACTTGTAGGTACACCTGAATAAAATAGAGGGCAAAACTTCAATATTTGAAACAAAAACGCTTTATTAAACAAGACAACATTACCAGAGACTGAAAGCATGGGACATAGACTTTGGATTGGGGATGTAGCGCATGTATGAGCTAGATTTCCAGCGACTCAGTTTACAAATCACATGGGCTGGTATCCCCTGACGAGGCTGCACCGATGCGAAGTGAGTGTCCAGATAACGCAGCCGGGTCACCCCCCCTAAACCTATCACTAAAGTGTGTACTTGTTTAACGAATTGCGGAGTGGTGAGAATAACACCTCAGAACAATAACGGCTGCGACCTACTGGTTCGTGTGATCAACAGGTTATGTAGAACACGAACCGGCACCACCTATGAAATGTGGAAAAGCAGCGGATGGTAACGACTAGCCCGGGTAAGGATGTTTTGGTAGTGCTCAACTCAAGCTCATAGTGGTCAGAATTCCACTTTAGTTTACTCAGCCTCAAACAAGTATCATTTAACGTTTCACTAGTGAACTCACCAGGTCTGAGGAAGCTATAGTAACCCAGAAACAAAGCTGCTTTCCAACACAGACTATCTTTGTAGCCGAATGGGGTACTGTCTAGAACAAAGACTGACTGTCTGAACCAGTCGGCCGACAAAGGTTGACGGGAAGAAGGCTTGGGTCCTTCACTCCTTAGCACACCTTTCAGAACCGCTTAACAGCATAGGATGAAAACAAGGAAGCCAAGTCGGAATGTGCCAAAGTGATGTGGTGCTGAACCCCCGATAGGTATAACTTAATCGTGTTATGTGCTAGGTGAAGAGAAGAGTGGCAAAATGCAATAAAACCCAAGTAGGAAGTAACAGTGTGTGGAGTCTCCTCCAGTTACTTGCTACAAACCAAACCCTGACCGTATGCGTAATCCCAAGTGCTAAATATGTATATAAAAATACCTACCTAGTCGTCAACCTAAAACAGTGGTAGGTTGTAAATGTAACCAACCTGTGGACGTGACAGGCGATGACACCACTAATACAGCAAGCCTGACCATGACACTCAACCAATATATAACCAAAATCATCAACCTGAAGCTGAGGCAGACAAACTTCAACTGAAACCAAGCTACATCTCTGTATGCACGACCCCAAATGCTGAATGAACATATGAAAACACATAATGACAACGTCGTCAACCCGAAGCCGTGTCGGGTAGTAACTGAACCGACCTGTAGACGTGACAGGTCTGGCAAGAATGAAAACTCAACTAACTAAAACTAATAGAATCACTGTCAACTTGAAGCCGAGACAGATCGTAACCATGATTGACCTATATATGTGGTATCGGAAAATAAAACTATACACCTGTAGCCTAACCCAACTGTTAACTAAACACAACATATGCAGGGGTGTGGAAATTTTTTTTTTTTATAACTACTTGTCCAAGGGACTAAAGTGGAACACAATCTACTTGTCCCTCAAGAAAATCCACTTGTCCTGGTAGATGAAATAATTTTAACCAAAATAGTACGATCCATCCCACTAGACCACCAGGGATGGATATAACATCCCTTTAGACACTGGTGATCTAATGGTTTAATAGCGGCCATGATGATCGCAGCATGCCAGGCTATTTGCGGTGGGAGAGCTGTAGATAGCTCCTTTTACACCCGAGGCAAGCCCCCCCAATCTGACCCCTATAACTCCAATTTTTCCATATACAGGGATGTATGAGGGTAATCTCATGTGCCGTGATCTGTAGTTTTTATTGGAACTTTTATTAGGAAAGGGGCTTATTCACATATATACGCACTATTTAATCACTATTTTTCAGTCTCCATAGGGACTTCTATATGTAGTCTTTTGATTGGAAACCACTGAACAATGCTGTGTTACTGGGGGGGGGGGGGGGTTCTGCTTCTCCACTTTATGTGGTGCATTTTATTTACTCTAATTATGTGTCAGAAAATGCTGGAAGTTGCATTTAGTTACTAGATAACTACAACTCCCAGCATGCCCTGATACAGCCTATGGTTGTGTGGGTGTTGCAGCATGTTGCACTGTGTAGTAGTACAGTTAAGGTTATTGTGTAACATGCTGGGAGTTGTAGTTTTGGTTTGGGCGCGTTTGCGTGCATCCGTGGGGCTCTTGGTTGGCGGGTGAGTATGAAGGGGGCGGGATTCTGGGGGTGCAATTTAGTGCGGGTGGCCAGAAGACACTAAAAATAAATAAATAAATTATATAGCACAACTGGCAGCAGCACTTGCCAGTCCGCCCCTGTACAAAACAAACATACACATATCATACATACACATGCTTGAGAAAGGCTCTATTGTCGAGCCGAAACGTCGCTTTCTGCACAGATGTGTGAATAAACCCACGCTTTATTGATATTTTGGAGTGCCGCTTCTACTTTCTATTTGATATTACTTGGGAATTGGTCTGTTCCTGAAGCTGTAGCACCCAGACGGATCTGGAATCCTTGAGCACGGTGCTCCCCTTCATCCATACACCGGCCAATGCCCACTATATTACACATTACATACATACATACACCGGCCACTGCCCCCTATATTATACATTACATACACATATACCGGCCACTGCCCCCTATATTATACATTACATATACATACACAGGCCACTGCCCCCTATATTATACATTACATACATACATACACAGGCCACTGCCCCCTATATTATACATTACATACATACATACACCGGCCACTGCCCCCTATATTACACATTACATACATCCATACACCGGCCACTGCCCCTTATATTACACATTACATATACATACATACATACATACACCGGCCACTGCCCCCTATATTACACATTACATATACATACACAGGCCACTGCCCCCTATATTATACATTACATACATACATACATACACACACCGGCCACTGCCCCCTATATTACACATTACATACATACACCGGCCACTGCCCCCTATATTACACATTACATACACCGGCCACTGCCCCCTATATTATACATTACATACACCGGCCACTGCCCCCTATATTATACATTACATACACATATACATACACCGGCCACTGCCCCCTATATTATACATTACATACATACACCGGCCACTGCCCCCTATATTATACATTACATACATACACCGGCCACTGCCCCCTATATTATACATTACATACATACATACACCGACCACTGCCCCCTATATTATACATTACATACATACACCGACCACTGCCCCCTATATTATACATTACATACATACACCGACCACTGCCCCCTATATTATACATTACATACATCATACATACAGACACCCACCACTGCCCCCCCCACATCATACATTATATACACAGACATCATACACATACCACACACACACACACACAATCATACACATCCACTCACACCATACATATGCACACATCATACATATACCCGCCGCTGATACACACCCCCCCCCCCCCCCCCCCCCCCTAATCATACATTACATACATACATACATATACAACCACCCTTCCCGCCGCCTGCATGCTCGGCCTCCTCACCTGAGCTTCACACCCCCCGCTCTACATTACACAAGAAGCAGGGGGAGAGCGAGGACGAACACAGCTCGGTACACAGCTCCTCCCCTCCCCCACACACAGCTCCATCCGCCTCCCCCACACACAGCTCCATCCCCCTCCCCCTGCTCTGTCTCCACAGGACCTAATCTACCACGGAGAGGTTGCAAGTTTGCACGGGGAAAACACAGAGCAGGGGGGAGGGGAGAGAGGACGTCCGTGCACAGCTCCTGACCTCCATAATGACTGCTGTGCGTGAGGAGGACAGACTGCACTGCACGGGGAGGACAGACTGCACTGCACAGGGAGGATTTCTGTGTGTGAAGGAGGACAGACTGTGGCACGGGGTGGGTTCTCTGAGCAGCGGCCCCCGGCTACTGAAATCAGCTGGGGGCCGCCACCCCCTCCATACACCCTGAGCGCCAGTGTGAGGTGCAGACTTGCATCGGCTCCTGCACCTCACACTGACATTAACGAAAAATAAGGGAAAAGTCGGTCTGTCCCTGCTCGCCCGATACAGGGCTAAATCTATGAAAAATTCACCTGCCCAGAGCCCAAAACTACTTGTCCCGGGCATCGGGCGATATGATTTCCACATCCCTGATATGCAATGACATTGTCGCCAACCTGAAGCCGCGGCGTACTGTGCTAGGGACGCCGTGGGTTCTTATAGTGATAAACACCGCCCCCTCTCAAAATACAGGCTAACTGCGTTAGCCTTCACACATATATACACACTCAGAAGAAATGGGGTTACAAATTTTGGGGTGGCTTTTTTCCTATTACCCCTTGTGAAAATGAAAAATTTGGGATAATGCCAGCATTTTAGCGAAAAAAAAAAAAAAAAAAAATGTCATTTTTAATGAAAATTCTTCAAACGCATTCCTTAAGGGGTGTAGTATTTTTTTTTGCCTTTATGTCAGAACCGCTGTAACGATCAGCCACCCCTGTGCAAATCACCTTAAATGTACATAGTGCGCCCTCACTTCTGAGCTTTGTTGTGCGCCCGCAGAGCATTTTACGTCCACATATGGGGTCTTTTTTCCCCCTTTTGTGAAAATACAAAGTATGGGGCAACACCAGCAAGTTACCGTACTGTAAAAAAATTTAAAACATTTTTTACAACAACATGCTGGTAAAGACTCCAACTTTACCTTTTCGAAAGGGAGAAAAGGAGAAAAAGACCCAAAATGTGTAGTGCAATTTCTCTTAAGTACGGAAATACCCCATATGTGACCCTAAACTGTTGCCTTGAAATACGACAGGTCTCCTAAGTGAGATAGCGCAATGCGTATTTGAGGCCTAAACTAGGGATTTGCATAGGGATGGACATAGGGGTATTCTACGCCAGTGATTCCCAAACAGGGTGCCTCCAGCTGTTGCAAAACTCCCAGCATGCCTGGACAGTCAATGGCTGTCCGGCAATACTGGGAGTTGTTGTTTTGCAACAGCTGGAGGCTCCATTTTGGAAACCGTGCCGTGCCAGACATTTTTCATTTTTATTGGGGAGGGGGGACTGTGTAGGGGTATACATATATAGTTTTACTTTTTATTTTGTGTAGTGTTTTTAGGGTACATTCACTCGCTCAGGTTCCCAGTGAGTTTCTCACTGGGAGTTTGAGCTGCAGCAGAAAATTTGCTGCATCTCAAACTTGAAGTGTAAAACTCGCTGTAAACCCGCCCGTGTGAATGTACCCTGTACATTCACATGGGTGGGGCAAACCTTGAGCTGTTGCAAAACTACAACTCCCAGCATGCCCTTTGGCTGTCCATGCATGCTGGGAGTTGTAGTTTTGCAACATCTGGGGGGCCAGTTTGGGGACCACTGTGCAGTGGTCTTCAATCTGTGCTCTTCCAGATGTTGCAAAACTACAACTCCCAGCATGCCCAGACAGTCCAGACATGCTGGAAGTTGTAGTTCTGTAACATCTTGCCCTTCAGATGTTGCCGAGCTACAACTCCCAGCATGCCTGGGCAGTCTGGGAATGCTTGGAGTTGAAGCTTTGCAACATCTGGAGGGCTACAGTTTGGACACCACTACTTAGCGGTCTCCCAACTGTTTTCCTCCAGTTGTTGCCAAACTACAACTCCCAGCATGCCCTTCGGCTGTCTGGGCATGCTGGGAGTTGTAGTTTTGCAACAACTGGAGGCACACTGGTTGGGAAACATTTTTTCCCTAACTCAGTGTTTCCAAACCCGTGTGCTTCCAGCTGTTCCAAAACTTCAACTCCAAGCATGCCCAGACATGCTGGGAGTTGTAGTTTGGCAACATCTGAAGGGCCAGATGTTACAGAACTACACCTCCCAGCATGCCTGGACTGTCTGGGCATGCTGGGAGTTGAAGTTTTGCAACATCTGGAAGAGCACAGATTGGAGACCGCTGCACAGTGGTCTCCAAACTGCGGCCCTCCAGATGTTGAAAAACTACAACTCCCAGCATGCCCAGATTCTGGGCACGCTGGGAGTTGTAGTTTTGAAACTCCTAGAAGCAGCAGTGAATATCACTTCACGGCGATATTCACTGCTGCCTCTACTTGCCTGCCGCTGCTGCTTCTTCACTTGCCTGCTTAACCGAATGACTTTTATAAACGTCATGATACGAGAACTACTAGCACATCATGACGTTTATAGAAGTCATAATGCGGGAAGGGGTTAAAGACCTAAGCATTCCAGGACTTCCCTGCTGTGTGCGCCCTGGAGGAAAGAAATTGTGTAGTCAAACCCTGCTATCTCCCATGTCTGATTAAGGAGCAAATCCCCATAGCAAACCTCGCCTGCTCTGGACAGTCTCCACACAGACAGAGGTGGAAACAGGGAGCACAGTATCTGACTAAAAAAGACCACATGACTTCCTCCAGGGCATACATCAGCTGATAAGTACTGGAAGGCTTAGATTTTTTACTAGAAACGATTTACTAATCTATTGAACTTTCTGGCAAAAGTCGATTTGAAACGTTTCCAGATATATATGACTCCCATCTGGTAGGGCTCCAAAGTAGGTACACAGGTCCCAGATAGATATTACCTGTCTAGCCACTGGGAAGCCCTACCTAATGATCAGGTAGGGGTTCCCAATAGGTGTACAGGCCCCCAGATAGATATTACCCCTATTTAAACAATTATGCCCCCCTAAGAAGATGGGTTAGCCCCTGATGACAAGCAGGTCCTCCCTTATTATTAGGCAAGTTAAGTTTCACAGCTACAGTACATCTCCCTGCTGCAGCCCAAAACGAGCCTTCTTTGCGGGGGATGCGCGCGTTAGGAGACGTCCTGAGCTGTGGATGCGATGATGTCACCAATCGCGCGTATCCCTCCAGGAAGACTCGTTATAGGCTGCAGCAGGGAGATATAGGTACAGTAGTAGTGTGTGCCGACATGGGTGAAGTCTTCCGGCGTTTATTGCTGCTTGCCCGAAGCAGGGCTAAATGCCTGAAGAAATCACCTGCCCGGCGCCGGAGTTTGAGACCCTTGCTTTAACCCTAATGATGATTAAAAAAAAGTGGTCATGAATAAATGACGTAAAAATAAGCCATTGGCCTTTTAATACTGAATCATAACAAATTTTTTATTTTTTTTATTTTTTTAAATGCCTAAAAACAAAGATTTGCAACAATGACTCCATCAGTAATATTCTACGTATTTACTGAAGCAATTACCTACTAATAAAAAATAGAATTTAGGGCTTGTTCACATTGCCATCAGGCTCCGCTATATGGAGCTTCGTCTGCTCGGAGTTAATCGGAGGAAATTTTTTTAAATAAAATCGTGCATGCACTATTTTTTTTCCCCTCCGCACAACTCCTGTAAGCTACCGGATCCCAGATGTATCCCATTCTAATAAATGGGATCCGTAGAAATCCGGTGGTGTCATTTGTGATCCGACTTGTTTTGAAGCTGCTCGGATATGTGAATAGCAATTGCATAGAAATGTGAACTTAGTTCTGTGCTTTAAACAGGACTAATACACAGACAATTCTTATTGTGTCAATGTTGCTTATTGTTTCAGGCCAATGATCTCCATACTGTGGATTGCTAAATGTTGCAACACTACAACTTTCACAATGCCAGAACAGCCAAAAGGGAGTTGTGCAGATCCATAGCTTGGAGAACACGCTTTTAGGCAATAAAATAACTGAATGTTTTTGTTTTTCCTAAAGTAAAACAACAATAAAAGGCTATTTAAATGCAACATTAGAAACCAGACATAGATTAGGGCAGTGTTTCCCCAACCAGGGCGCCTCCAGCTGTTGCAAAACCACAACTCCCAGCATGCTCGGACAGCCAAAGGCTGTCCGAGCATGCTGGGAGTTGTAGTTTTGCAACAGCTGGAGGTACACTGGATTAGGGAGTTTAAAAATGACAAAATCCTAGCATGTCCTTGTAGTTTTGCAACAGCTGGAGGCACATTTGTTGGGAAACCTATGACCTGAGGGTAAAAAGCTGTCTGGCATGCTAAGAGTTTTATCTTTTGCCAGGACCAGATAGAGCAGTACAATTGGCTCAGTGCACAGAGTTTTATTTATTTATTTCAAACAGAGTGCCTTCAGCTGTTGCAAAACTACAACTCCCAGCATGGCCAGAAAACCATAAAAGATGAACAGGGGGAACACACAGAGCTCCACATCCCCAGATAAGGGGCACACAGATGTAGGAAATATAATGGGGCGGTGGGCTTATTACATTGCTAATACACATCGCACCGATCTCAGATTGGAGGAGGCCTGTGCACCGACCACTGCACCACACCACAACGGGGGCATTACCTGGGTATACTGGACATCAGGCTTCGGGTTGGGGGCAGGAATGGCGGCAGCAGAAAACCTGCCAACCTGGACGCCCAGGGGCACATGGGGCACCCTGGAGCAGACTTTCCCCAGCACAGTTCGCAGCATGATGCAGCCGATGACTCGTCCAGACACTACCCGCACAACAGCCGCCGCACCCCGGTCACTCAACTGCCTAACACTGGGAGGAAACTTCTGCAAAGTTCGAATGGTTTTCTGATAGCGCAGGGCGCCACCTACCTGTCAACGAGGGTATCCGGCCAATCACCGCGGAGATTACAGCTGGGGGCAACCAATAGGAAGGAGACAACAGCCCCTCCTCTCCAGAGATCTGCAGATCCCCAGTCACTGTGTACACTGTTCTGACAGACTACAGGCTACTAGTGCGGTTTTAGGCTTTTATCTATGTATTTCTATGGTAGTCGTCTGGATCTTCCCCCCCAAAGTCTGAACAAAGGCGTAAAAGTTAAAAACGTCTACAATCTCTAAGGCTAAGCTCTGCATCATACATGTGCACAAGCGTAGTAGACATGCTGTAAACTTCATATGGCAGTGCTCCCCAACCTGTGGCTCTCCAGCTGTTGCAAAACTACAACTCCCATCCTGTCCTGACAGCCGACATGACATTTTTAGACCAGTGATCTCCAAACTGTAGTACGGTGTCCATTTTAGGACATCGTCAGTCGTCAGCATCCCGCCTCCTCCCTCGGACCAATCGCCGTCAGTCGTCAGCCGCAACTCAGTCCTCCGTCAGGCGAAACGGCGTCCCGCCTCCTCCCTCACACCAATCGCTGTCATCCTTCAGCCACAACTCCCTCATCCGAAAGTCCCTCATCCAAAACGCTGTCATGCCTCAGACGATTCTCCCTCAGACGCAACTTCCTGCCGCATAGCAGAGCCGACGCTGCACAGCACTGTATAGCAGAGATAACATTGAATAGCGTGTACAGCAGAACCCGTATAGCAAAGAGCCAACACTGACTCCGCTCTGCTACACGGCAGGAAGGTTTTTCGTCTGAGGGATGATGGAGTTTTGGATGAGAGACTTTAGGATGACAAAGGAGAGAGTTGCGGCTGACGCCTGACGGTGATTGGTCAGAGAGAGGAGGCGGGACGGTGTTTTGCCTGATGGAGGACGGAGGTACGGCTGACGACTGACGATGTCCTAAAATGGACACCGTACTGTAGACCTCAAGATGTTTCAAAACTACAGCTTCCTCCGGGCATGCTGGGAGTTGTAGTACAAAACGTGGTGTGAATACACCCTTACTAGGGTATGACAATATATTAAATAGTTGTCTTCCATATATATTACAGTTTATACAACAGTATATTACGGTACTCTGACGGTTATATTACCGCCACAGCATGACCACGAGGTAGCATCCATATAATAACTAATGTATGACTAAGAGCGCATTCAGCGCTTGAAACGCGTTACTTGTATCCTCCTTGTCTTATGGATTAAAATCTTTTTATCTGCACGAGCTGGATCCATCTCTCTTTGTTCCTCATATAATAACTAAATATTATTATCGTACTGTTCATCATCATAAAACCAATATTCCTCCCATACAGTGACAGGTCACCAGTTCTACATATGTATGTATATAGGTAAAAACAGTAGTGCTGTAACCAGTGACTAACAGATGACCTCTAGTTTTTACCCACATGTGCCCAAAACAGAAATAATGCCCACCCATAGTGCCCCAAAGGGGAATAATGCCCACTTTGGAGCCCAGACAGTAATAATACTCATCTTTTTGTTCCTCTCACAGTAATGTGCCAGTGTGCATTGCCACGCCGCAGTTTGCATGGTAGGCCATAATCCTAAATGGACATGCCTCTTCTTTTTCCTCAAGGTTCCTCCTCTCACTTTAAAGGGGCACTATGGCCCTAAGACATCTTATCCCCTATCCAAAGGATAGAGGATAAGATGTCTGACTGTGGGGTTCCAGCCGCTGGGGACCCCCACAATCTTGCATTCGGCACCCACCTCTTTGAGCTGTACGCCGCGCAGCCAGCCCACAAACTGCCGGGTGCCGACCAGGGGGGCAGAGTATCATGATGTCACGACTCTGCCCCTGTGTGACGTCACGCCCCCGCTATGCAAGTCTATGGGAGGGGGGTTGATTGATTGGCGCGATCTGATTGGTTACTATGGACAACTTTTCCTCTGCACAGGCTTTCATGGTTATTAGCCATGTGAATGTGCCCTCACAATGCAACTGAAACAGTAATAGTACCCCCTTTAGCCCCCAAACAGTAACTGTGCTCCTTTTAGTGCTTCAAACAGTAATAGGTCCCTCTTTGTGCCCACAAATTAGCAATACACACTTTTGGGGAGATTTATCAAGACCAGTGCTAAGGAGAAATGACCAGTTGCCCATAGCAACCAATCAAATTGCTTCTTTCATTTTTCACAGGCCTCTTTAAAAATGAAAGAAGCAATCTGATTGGTTGTTATGGGCAACTGGTCAACTTTTCCTCTGCACAGGTTGTGATAAATGTCCCTGTTTGTCCCCTCACAATGTAGTTAGGTCCCCCTTTGTGTCCCAGACAATAATTAGGTCTCTCTGTCTTCCTTTACATAGTAGTTACACCCCATTTGGCTCCCACACTGTACGTAGGCCCCCAATTTTTCATTGAAGTAAGCGGGCGCTATTAATGGGGTAGCTAATTACTGTGTGGGGGCACAGTGAGAGGCGTAATTACAAAATTCATGTTTCATAGGGAGGTGCCAGTAGCTATATTCCCCAACTCTCCCTTAAAAATGCGCATTTTAATCTGCCAAGCCTGCATGATGGCTTCAGCGGGGGAGGCAAAACACCCAGTGTAAGGCTGGGTTCCCACTGAGGAATCTCGTGACAGAGAAATTCCTTCCGGTTGTTCAGAGTGCGGCCAGTGCCGACAAAATCAATCATCGCGAGGTCTCTATAGACGGCAAAGTATTCCAAACGAATTCTGCGGAAAGAATGACCAAGACCATTCTTTCTGCAGCGGAATTTCAGTGTCAGTAACTCCGCGGAAATTCTGGAGTGTGAATGGTGCAGAAAAATCCCATCGACCGCACCAAAATTGTGTAATTTCTAAGCGGAATTACACTCTGAACCCTGCCTGGCGAACAAAGTATTTTCTATTTTAAAAACCAATATGCCGAATATTAGACATAAGCGGGTTGTCAGGCTGCCCCTATAAATATTAGGATATTAGGTTATCTTGTGGACTAAGGGGGGGATTTATCAAAACTTGTGTAGAAGAAGAGTGGGGAAGTTGCCCATAGCAACCAATCAGATTGCTTCTTTCATTTTTGAAAAAAGCTCTAAAGCAGAAAATAAGCGATCTGATTGGTTGCAAGGGGCAACTGGACCACATTTCCTCTACATTGGTTTTGATAAATCTCTCCCTAAATGTAGAAAAAGACTCTACTGTAAACTAAAATGTTGCATATGGATAAATGAAAGTAGCTACATTTACGCTGTGGATCGTATGTACGGCCCATGCAGAAGATCTACAGCATTTTCAGCAAAAGCAAAGTGGCTGAGATTTTGTAAATCTCATCCACACAATGTGGAAATGCAATGAGACTTTTAAATCCGCAGCATGTCAATTGTGTTGGATCCGCAGCATGTTTATTGCAGATTTTCCACATTTGATTTCAATGGAAATCTGCAATAAACCTGCAGGTGGGACACATTTTGCTGAAGATAGGCTGCTCTGGATCCAGGGCTGGAGACAGGAGCCAAGGAGACGCAGCAGGATATACTGTAAATCAAAGTCAGTAGTTCAACTCCACTCCTTTGAGTTCACTTACAAGTCCAGACTGCTGCAGAAGTTCTAACCACATACAACGAAGAAAGTATGAAAGGTCCAGCACAACGGAGCAGCTTGCTATTCTTCAATTATTCAACAATATAATGTCACAGTACGAAAGGTATAATCTTACGTGTTTTGGCTAAAGAGCCTTAAAGGGGTATTCCGGGCAAAAACATCTCATCCCCTATCCAAAGGATAGGGAATAAGATGTCTGATCACGGGGGCCCCCTCCGCTGGGACCCCCCACGATCTCCCTGCAGCAGCCTGCATTCTATGCCTAGTTGTGTCTACAGTTTTGGAAACTGCCGGCTTCCGAGACAGGGACGTGATGTCATGCCATGCCACGCCCCCTCCATTCATTTCTATAGGAGGGGGCATAACAGCCGCAATGCCCCCTCCCATAGACATGAATGGAGGGGGCATGGCGTGACGTCACGTCCCCGTCTCGGAAACCCGGCAGTTTCCGAAACTGCAGATGCAGCTACGCCTAGAATGCGGGCTGCTGCAGGGAGATCGCAGGTGGTCCCAGCGGCCACAACCACATCGGACAAAAGGTATAATCATACGCGTTTCTTCTAAAGAGCCTTAATCATACTGCTATGGAGTATGGAGCCATAATCCATGATTAAAAGGACAAAATTACAAAAAAGTTATCCCCTATTCACAGGATAGGGGATACGTTTTAGATCGCAGGGGGGTCCGAGCGCTATAATTTTTATGTATCTATCACCCATATTTCACAATTTTTTTTATTTTAACAGTGCTCACTGTCTTTTCAAATCTTGTCAAAGGGAGGGGTGTGTCCCTCTCTTGTCTGCACTGTGATGACTCCTCCTCTCCCTCACTCTGCTGACTCATTGCTCTCAGGAGTGAACCTGGCAGCCCTGTACTGTAACCCTTTCCTCTCTGGATTTATGCTGTACACACACACACACAGACAATGATTATTGGAGATTGCCTGTACTTTACCACCAAAGACAATATGGTGAGTGTACATCTTTCTATGTAATTCATGTGTGTCATCCTGAGGCAGTCCTGTAAAGCTGGGACTTAGTTTGGAATAGTTTGAAGTACAGTGTCTGGATAACTCTTTTTTGCAGCAGTGTGCCCACAGCATTTTCAAAACTACAACTTCCAGCATGCCCAGACATCCTTTGACTGTCCAGATATGCTTGGAATTGTAGTTTTGCAACAGCTGGAGACATATGTTTGGTAAAACTCTGCGTTACAGCAGTGTTGCTGCAGGCTGTGTTCCTCCTGCAGCCTTGTCAATCATCCATCTTGTGTCCATGACCCTTGGACACGCTCATGCTGCTGTGGGGCTCATTAGTGTCCAAGGAGGTATGTGGACCCCTAGTGGTGGAATTTTCAAAGGAGGTTTTCTTTAAAGGGGTACTCCGCCAAAGGATAGGGGATAAGATGTCAGATCGCGGGGGTCCCTTCTCTGGGGACCCCGGGATCTACCATGCAGCACTCACCTTCCGGAACCGCTGGAGGTCCTCAGGCTGAGTCCATCTCGACCATGAGGACGGAGCATAGTGACGTCACGGCTCTGCCCCCGTTGTGACGCAACGCTCCTCCCCCTCAATGCAAGTCTATTGGAGCGGCGTGACAGCTGTCACAACCCCTCCCATAGGCTTGCATCGAGGGGGCGGAGCGTTGCGTCACACGGGGCGGAGCCGTGATGTCACTATGCTCCGTCCCTGTGATCGCCAGTAATCAGACCCGGAGCGAACATGCTCCGGGGACTGATTCTAATGGGGTGCGGCGTGGAAGATCACAGGGGTCCCCAGCGGCGGGACCCCCACGATCAGGCATCTTATCCCCTATCAGGCATCTTATCCCCTATCCTTTGGATAGGGGATAAGATGTCTAAGCGCCGGAGTACCCCTTTAATAAAATGTGAAATTTTTAAAGAAGTATATTAGAAAAACTATTGTTTTGCCAAGATGTACAACATATAAAAAGTTTTTATATCTGACAGTGCCCATTTAAACCCGCAATTCAATGCACTTTTGTCTTTTGAGTGTTAAATCTTCTTTTATTCTGCTAGTAGATTTGCAGTTATAAAAAAAGGTTTAAAAAATAAGCAGAATCAAAGACCGTAGTTTATTAACTTTCTTGTAAGCAAATCATATTTTCTTTAACAAATTTATATAATAAAATAAAAAAATATCAATAAAATATTGCATATTTACTGTCAAAAACTATAATTTTTTCATCTCTGTTTAGTACAATTATAACAGCACAGCAAAAATTCATAAATAGCAGCACATAGGCAGATAGGACACGATATAGTACTGCTTTGTAATACATACACACATTTTTTTTATTGTTATATAAAATCTTAATCCTTCCAGTACTTATTAGCAGCTGTATACTACAGAGGAAATTATTTTCTTTTTAAATTTCTTTTTTGTCTGTCCACAGTGCTCTCTCCTGACACCTCTGTCCATGTCAGGAAGTGTCCAGAGCAGAGGAAAATCAGCATAGCAAACCTCTCCTGTTCTGGACAGTTCCTGACACAGACAGAGGTGTCAGCAGAGAGCACTGTGGACAGACAAAAAAGAAATTCAAAAAGAAAAGAATTTCCTTTGTAGTATACAGCTGCTAAGAAGTACTGGAAGGATTAATTAATTAGAAGTCATTTACAAATCTGTTTAACTTTCTGGCACCAGTTTAAGCCATGTAGTCTTCAAAATCTTTATCTTCACAATTCTTCAAGGTATGGGAGAATCTTTACTATTTTTAAACTACCTATTATCAGGGTTACCAAATGTCCTGAAACTTGTAGACAACTTATAACAACTGGTGACTTTCCTCCAGTCTGTCCAGTGATTTTGTCAGTCTTTTATGTTGAGGGGGTAGAGTCCACAGCCCTTTTTATTAAGTAATTCATCAATGTTGGAACACGCATACTTAAAAGCACAAACATCTAAATAAAGTTCCCTCTCTCCAATCAGTGTACATGTGCATATCCTAAAACACAACAGTCTTTATGACTTTCTGTACTATGCATGGTTTATGACCAGGTAACACTGTGCATTGATTCGTAACCTTCCATCAATTATTGTAGTGATTTTTAATGAATAAGACAAACTGGTCGTATTATTTCATAACTAAATATGGATACTAATGTTTCATTTCTATTTTGGCCACAGTTGCTCGGTGAACTTCATCAGGTCCATCAGCCAAGCGCAGGGCCCGTGCCCAGGCATGAAACTGTGCAAGTGGAAAGTCATTACTTAGTCCAGCAGCTCCAAAAGCCTAAAGGATAAATGCAAGTTTCATAAAAGTTATTCAACCAACAACAATAATGCACTAAAAATAAGCACCGCAGGGGACATTCATCAATGTTGGTGTCAGGTAGTATAGATTTTACCCCTGTTTGCATGTCCTATTGGGTGGTGTAGGTTTGCACAAAAAAAAAAAAGTAGGCTTTGAGCAAAAAAAAAAACACTTCTAAATTTAATTTGCGCAAATAATAAATACAGCTCCACTGCAAAAAGTGGTGTACAGTGCACCAAACAGTAAAAAATTGCAAAAAAAAAATTCAGGGACATTTAGAGAACTGAAGTGGTGTGCAGCCAATGATAAATGTCTCCCTGCATTTTTACGAATAACATTTGATGCTACGCAACACACAGGCAAAAAGTTATCACACATAGGAACACTGATACATGGCGGCAGATTTACTAATCCAAAAGTGCCTTAATTTGCTCCACCTATGTACTATATTTATTATGTGTTTTAAAAAGGTTTTTAAATCCCCCCCCCCCCCAAAAAAAAACAAAAAAAAAAACATACACTACACAGTCAAACCTTGTATCATGAACATTCTCTTATCAATATTGTATCAGTTCTGTCTTAAGACTTCGAGGGGTTATTTTAAGATTGCCTAGAATGCAACAAATCAATTGTCTGATCAGATCTTCAGTAAAACACAATCCCAATGAATAGGATGATAACTGGTCATTTCCGGCAACCCGTCCCTTATGTATATGGGCTGTTTTACAAACACAACCCATTTTGACTGAAGCGTATTAGAAAGAGATGGCACTCACCATACTGTAGTGGATTCTTTTATTGCAGCAGTAGGTGCATGATGAACAATCGCAGGCAGAGGCTGTGAGGACGGGGGGTGATCACCCCCCGTTCTCACAGCCTCTGCCTGCGATTGTTCATCATGCACCTACTGCTGCAATAAAAGAATCCACTACAGTATGGTGAGTGCCATTTCTTTCTAATACTCTTCAGTACTAGTTTAAGTCTTTCCCAGACAGAGCACCACCGCTCTAAGTTTCAGGTGCAGATTTATTCAGTGGTCAATAAAGGCATAGCTTGTCTGCATAGTGGTGCAACCCGTTTTGATACAGCTGGCTTTTCTAACCCCAGGGGATCAGCTGTTATTGCCAGTGGAAGCCTTATCTAGGTATACAATTCCACTACAGCAGCCAATGCTGGGGACATACAGCATCATTTGCTTACATATTTCCTACAACTTCTTCATTATGTTTTCAAGGTTGTTCTCAATTATGCTCCATGATCACATAGGGTGGAGCTGCCCAGTAGCTAGATCTTTTTGGGGGAGGGTTATTTCCCTATTAATGGAGGTCACAGGATTTATATGTCCCTTTAAACCTACTTTTAGTTTTTTGGGTGAAAAACCAGCTTGTGTGCCCAATAGACTTTTCAGGCTCTCTGCTAGTTTACATGTGGCTACTCATTGGAAGCAATCCACTTTGCTTTTGGATAGTCATAGATCATATTAACCTTATTATGCATTCTGAACAATTTTATGCCATGAGAGATGATGTAGTAGAACACAATGGTCGTGTGTGGACCCTGTGGACGTCCTCCTCCTACTGTCCAGATATCAGATACCGCATGTCTGTATATGAATGACCCTGCTGTGTTTCTTTTGCTCACCCTCTGATTCCTACCTTTGACTTTCCATATATGTTAACAGTAATATGGGCCATGTTTCTTCTTCTGGTTATTTATGTTGTTTAATTTCCAACTTTGCATCCCAATTTTTATTTTGTTGTGCTGATTTTTTGCTATGTGTAGTTTTTGAATAAACTTTGATACTAATATGGCAGCCATTTAAATGGAGGCTGCAGAATTTGCCTGAGAGGGCACAGCTTTTAGGCTGGGTTCACACTACAGTATTCTTTCACTGAATTTCCTCTACATGCAAAAACCATTGCACATAAGTAATTTGAGGCAGGGATCAAGGTAGGCGAGTATAAATAACTTCTTTTTTATTTTGACATCTACCCATCTAATGTCCTTGATCCCTCTGCCCCAGAATCATCTCTATTATTTAGAGCTGAAAGCTACTAATGAAAAACAACTCTCGCAGAGTCAAGCACACCATGTAATACAATTGCATGGGACTTTCGGCAATACGTCTTATAGCTGATGTTAGTCTTGAGGAAAGTCTCAGGCAATGATATTGCATGGGAAGTTTAAAGGGGTATATATAAAAATATATATATATATATATATATATATATATATCTCAACTGGCTCCAGAGAGTTAAACAGATTTGTAAATTACTTCTATTAAAAAATCTTAATCCTTCCAATAATTATCAGCTGCTGAAGTTGAGTTGTTCTTTTCTGTCTGGCAACAGTGCTCTCTGCTGACATCTCTGCTTGTCTCGGGAACTGCACAGAATAGAAGAGGTTTGCTGTGGGGATTTGCTTCTACTCTGGACAGTTCCTGAGACAGGTGTCATCAGAGAGCACTTACACATAAAAGAACAACTCAACTTCAGCAGCTCATAAGTACTGAAAGGATTAAGATTTTTTAATAGAAGTAATTTACAAATCTGTTTAACTTTCTGGAGCTAGTTGATATATAAAAAAAAAAGTTTTTTTTTTTCCTGGATAACCCCTTTAAACATGTCCTGCCATCAAACCATCAACCTTTTAATATATTTACATTGAATGGACTGTTTTTTTTTTACCTGAATTGCTCTGTCAACAACATTTTGAGCCATAGCCGGTGCGACCATTTTAATCAAAGCAATATCTAAAGCAGCTTCCTGTACAAAGATGTATAACAAAATCAATGATTGATGAAAGTATAAAAATCTATTAATTACAATAAAAAATTTAACAGACACTGATGCTGCAGTCAAAGCAATATGCAAAGTAAACCATTTTTTTGAATTAGGTAGCTAGTGGTATTAATGGAAAATCTGATCCTTGCCCAAGATAACAACTTTAAGGGGTTTTCTGAAGATTTATTTTAATTCTAAAATGCATAGCCAAAGTTGTGAGCCCACGCGATCTTCAGCTCCAGGGTGAGGAGACATGGGCAGCGCATGGCGGTTCAGTAATCAAAGCAACCATACAACGCTCATCGAAATTATGCGCACAAGCCCTCTGATAAAGGAACTTTGCTGAGCATCGTTTGGTTGCCAAGGTAACTCTGCTGCCTGAGTCTCCTCATGCTGGAGAAGATCGTGCAGGCTCACCGCTTTGAACATGCTCAGGGTAAGATAATATACATAAATACATTTAAAAAAATTGACCTGCCGCCAACTTTGACTATTCTGACCTTACTAATTTGTGTTGCCGATCACTTGCTGCTTGAACCCACCAGTGGCTGAAACCAGGGATTCACTGACATTTTCTATATGTTGAGTGAAGAGCAAGAAGCTCTTGAAAGCAGACGTTGCCAGACGAAGGGTCCAGTTCGGACCAGAAACGCGTTGCTTTCTGTGCTAATAAACCACGTTTTAGACACTGAGAAGGGTCTATAGAGCTTTCTTTCCATCAGGACCAGCGCCATCAACGGCCCAACTTTGCTTTTTCTTGTTACTTACACTGCTGGGACATCGCTTTTGCTCCAGAGGACTGTGGCTGCAGACCCGAGATCTCATCTAAGGCGATCATAGGTGTTGTGCTCTCAGCACAACGCAAATCAGTGAGTGCAACAATTTACCTGTTTCCATCTCACCTTTAAAACATCCTTCACTAGGGGCGCATATCCCTGTTTTTTTCTTTTACCTTTTCTATTTATTTTTCAATGGTACATTTTGGGGTACATATCATTTATTTATTACTTTTATTAACTCTTTCTGGGGAGATGAAGAAACAGAAATTTCCCATTTTTTTTTTGCAGTACCAATTTCATGTTTACTTCTGTGCTACCAAAATGTATATAGTTATATTACGATACAACTTGTGCACAATAAAAACACTTTTCAATTGTTTTGTGTCAACACGTTTAAAGACCCGTAACATTACATTTTTCTTTTTTTTCCAGAATACATTAAACATGATACATTAAAACGTCTTTTTTGAACTTTTATTTACATTTTAAGAGGTGAATTTAAAAAACTGCTTTGCATTTCTAGTATTATTACTATTTATTTATATTTTTTTTTTTTACAATGTTTGCCATGTGGATTGAATTATTGTTCAAATAACAAGTTAAGTATATTTTTACCTATATTTTATTAGTAACATTTTTTTTTTAGCAGAGTGGTGGGAATTTACCTTATTGCCTACAGTATCCATAAGATGGGCAGCTTTAAGCACCAACAGCCTTGCTTGATCAATCTCAGCTCTGGATTTGGCAATATCTGCCAAGATAGTCCCTTGTTCAGCCAATGGTTTGCCAAAAGCCATTCTTGATTTTACCTGATTGTGATAAAGAAGAAAATGGAAAAAAAAGAAAGAAAGAAAGATACAGCTTGTGTTTTGTTTGTCATGCTGGCATGCAACAGTGGCATTTCATACTAAGGGTAGGATCACACGTACATATTCTGCTGCTGTGTATTTTGCTACCCATTGACTTCAATGGGTAGGAAAACATGCAGAAGCAAATATGCAACAAAATACTGCATTTGTCACCCTACCCTAATGTAAAAACATCATGAAGAATTAAAGACAAGATCCACCATTCCCCCTCCCTGGACACTGACCTCACAGAGCAAGCCTACAAACCTCTCCTACAGAAGTCAATGAGTCAGCCCCAGACTACAGGTTCCTCCTTTATAGTCTCTGTGGCCATTATAAAGCGCATTTTTTAAAGGGGTACTACTGTGCTGACAACTTATCCCCTATATAAAAGGATAGGGGATAAGTTGCCTGATCGTGCGGGGTCCCGCCGCTGGGGAGCCACGCGATCTCGCACGCAGCACCTCGCTCTCATCAGGGCCCGAAGTGCTCCGGGTCTGATGACGGGGCCAGTGATCGTGACGTCACAGTCTCGCCCCGTGTGACGTCACGCTCCGCCGCTCAATGCAAGTCTATGGCAGGGGGCGAGACAGCTGTCTCGCCCCCTGCCATAGACTTACATTGAGGAGCGGAGCGTGACATCACATGGGGGCGGAGTCGTGACTTCACAATACTCCGGCCCCGTGATGGGCGTTCGCTCCGGGGCCCGATGAGAGCGGGGTGCTGCGTGCGAGATCGCGGGGGTCCCCAGCGGCGGGACCCCGCGCAAACAGGCAAATTATCCTCTATCCTTTAGATAGGGGATAAGTTGTCAGCACAGTAGTACCCCTTTAATTATGTTAATAGAGCAGAGCAGAAGCTAAGACAACAAGGCTGCCCCCATAATAATGTAGGAAATTAAATTTAAAAAAATTTAAAATAGAAACTGATTTGAAAAAATAACATGGTTCAGTATCTGTCTCTAACTAATTTTTGCTATTACACTTCTTATGGTAAATAAAAAAATCTTTCTAATGTACTTTGTCTAAAAAAATAAATAACTGAATGTTTTATTTGTGTAAAAAAGCTGCCACTAGGTGTTTCCCTACTTGTCCAGAGCACATTTCCTCCCATCTCTTGCACAGACTTTGGACTCCTGCTGGCCTAGCAGAAGTCCAAAATCAGGAAATGAAGTCTAGAGTGTTGAAGGGGGGGGGGGGGGTGTGTGCAGCCTTAGCTCATAGCTCATCTCACACTGAACTGCTCTGGGCTGTGGGTAGCAGAGTGAGGGAGGATATTCTCCCCTGTATGGCTTCGGATGATGTCATGCCTGCTGGGGAACGCCCCTTCCCGGACTGTGAATCTGACTGAGACTGAGCAGAAAATACAGAGCAATATCAAGGTAGAAAACTAAACAATAATAAAAATAAAGGCAGGGGTTGGTTTATTATGATGGGGGCAGTGAACTGGGAGGATTATAAAATGTAACAAGATCACGAGAGGTACTCTTTAACATCAGGTTATTCTGTATCATGCACCAGATGCTGGTGACTGACCCAACCAACAGCTTAATATACTAAATGGGTAGGCAATGATTTTCACTAGCCAGTACCTGTACAGTACTTAAGTGTTACAAAGAAATCCTAGGTAATGTATATTTTAATTATGTGTCCTTCACGTTAAAAAGTTTCATATAATAAACCCTTCTCTGTTTTATCACAGCAATAAAGGCCACTACATTTTCTTTTATGAGAACCACCTAGTAAAATGGACACATTTAGCTCTGAATTAGTTTCAAAGGGCAAAATGTCATAAAACATTTGTAAGGTAAACAATGGGAAATGGCAACTATCAACTAGATGGATCTATAGTATCTGTTTGTTCCGTTCTTTTGAACTACACAATAGGAAAAAAAAACATTATAGATATATGTCATGACATAACTGTCTAATGTGCTACTAGCATAGTAACACCACTACATCCAAGAACATTAACACACTTTACTGGTTATTTCCATATTTTAAGACAGCAAAGTGGGTCAGTAGTTAGCAATGTTGTCTTGTAGCACAACACCTGCAAAGAATTTGTAGTATATGTTCCTGTATTTGTATGTGTCTCTTACGAGTACTTTGGTTTTCTTCAAGACTCCATTGCTATAAGGTCAACTGGATTTCTATAAAATTAGCTCTATAGTATGTGTGTGCTTGAATGTCAGGCTGGGCATTAAGTGACAAAGTGTGATGAATAAGTATAGTGCTGTGGAATATACAGGTGCTATAAGGAACAGAAATATGTCCATGCTGCACATAAAAATGTATTTGAACAGCAACTCAACTTGAGATAGTGACAGTGTTGTAAATGGTTTTAATGCAGGAAGAGATGGCTTACTCTTTCTTTCATTAGAGACAAGGACCTTTCTGCATTTCCAATAAGCCTCATACAATGATGTATTCTTCCTGGACCCAGTCTGCCCTGTGCAATTTCAAATCCTCTTCCTCTTCCCAGTAGTATATTCTTCTTAGGCACTCGCACATTGTCAAAGCGCAATTCTCCATGTCCAGCTTTGGATAGGAAAAGGACAATGAAGTTGGCACATCAACTTAAAATAAAGGTTCCAGTACTAACATATCCATCTCATACCATATGGTCATTTAATGTAATTATTTAGGATAAGCTCTTGTACCTGGAGCATCATCCAATCCATAGACAGTGAGAGGCCTCAGAACTTTTACTCCAGGTGTGTCCATTGGAACCAAGATCATTGTCTGCTGTTTATGACGAGGAGCATCTGGATCGGTCTTTCCCATAAAGATACATATTTTACAGCGTGGATCAAGTGCACCTTAAAAAAACAACAGCATAGTATTGTTGTCAAAGCATTCCTATTAAGAATACAGAAAGTGAACTTTGTAAATACTATGGATACAAAACACTTTCTCCATAGGTCTTAACTAAAAAAATATGTATATTTACTTTTTGTTTTACATCTTCTACAGTGTCCTTTTATCAGTAAAGTCTGAGAAGCTATTTTCTGATGAATTTATTATCAGCCTTTCTTTCCTCTTCTGAAAAAACTTCTAAGCTAATTTCTGATCAGTTTAAAGGTTAACACGGAGCACTGAAGTTCTTGCTTGTGGGATCTAAGATAAAGAAACTTATCACTGACAAGCAGGAGGCAGGGAAAAGAAGCTGAAGCTGCATCTCATAGGAATACACTGTACTCCCTAAACACATCACTTTTGGCAAGAGACAGGCAGTGTGACTCAGGGAGTTTTGGGTCCAAAGGGGTAAAGTTTCTCCTTGAGGTGAGTGGTATAATAATGTGTGGAGACTTGCTCCACTGAGAACTCTGGGAGGAACAGGCATAACCAGTCACAGCCGCAGCAAATAAAGCTTATTTTCCACTCTCTGTGGCATCACAGAGAGCTGAGAAGAACAGCACTGGAACGCTGACCTGTCAAGTCCCGGGGCTGGTGTGTGAGGCCCTGGGGACCTGACAGGTTTCCTTTAAGGGTTAAAATCTAGTGTGCAGCTAACATGTGATTGCTCTTTTCACATATAGTGGAAACAGAGGAAGATGATTACACAGGAAGCTGCTACACACGTATTTTTTTACATACCAGATGTCCACCACTTATGTCCATTAATAATGTACGAATTTCCATCTTCCACAATTGATGATTCAATGTTGGTAGCATCAGAAGAGGCAACCTATGAAAGAAAGCAACAAACAGGCACTGTCACTATTCTGGGTTCTTCAGAGCCAGATTAGGGTTGTTTGTCGGTAAGGTCAAGCTGGGTTTAAAACAAAAAACAAACATAACTCACCTGCAAAATCCCTCACTGCTGCCGTTTTGATACTCACCAGGTTCCTGCTGCTCTCCACTTCCTGGTCCTGTTTTTACACACGGGAGAAATATGCTGAGTTTCAGGGGTGACTTGCCTTAGCCAGTGATGACTGATCGCGTATTTCCTTGTTTTGGGAAGGAACCAGGAAGTGGTCATCAGCAGGGAGTAGTCAAATGGCAGAATCGGGGAATCAAGTAACCTGCTGTGGATTTGCCAGGTTATCAGTCCAGTGTTTTTACCCTTCTGAAATCTCTCCCAGAGGTTTTGTGAGACCTCGCACCACCTTTGAAACTGCATGTCTAGAATAAGGTCCTTTATGTAATTAGATGTTTAGCACTTCAGATCTCTTCTGCGGATTACTTTAAACAAGCCTTTGTTGCTAAATGGGAAGTGGACCTGGGCGTTTTATTCTCAAAATCCCAACTGGACAAACAGTATGGTTTTCAACAAGCCTGATCCTTTTTCTCAAGGGAAATTAGCAAAAGAGAGAGGCATAAGGACGGCACTACAACTCCCAAGACTAGCATTATTATTATATAGCTCATATATGGTATACAGCAGAAAAAATAATGGCCCTTACTGTCATGGTAACAGCAATGACTCTTATCGGTGGTGCTCAAGTAAAACAGCTGCTGCACCTCCCTCTTCCTATTGCTGAATAAACAGAGCTGGAAAGACATCTTGGTGAGTGCCATTGCTTTTCTTCTTGCAACACAGGAAAATAGCAAAAGCCATAGAGGTCTATCTGAAGCTTACTCTTCTTTTATTAATTAAAACACATGCAAACTCAGCCATGTGAAGTGAAGTGTTTATGTATATGGGGGTTGAGAGGAATAACAAGTTCAACTGACTGCAACCAAAGGTGTAATGGGCAGCTTATTCCTGTCCCCTTGTTTTCTAAACTGATATTTTGGGCTGGACTTGAATGCTCTTTAACTCAGAGTGTCACTGTATATACTAAAGGGGTCTTCAAAAGTTATTACTGCTGTATGAGAGACTAAGGGTAGTGTCATTTTTCTACACAGAGGAATTGGCACTGAACATACAAGGAACATTTAACATATAGTACAATATAAAGATGGAGGTTAAGAAGTGAATAAGGGAAATAAGACAACAAATACATAAGTAAGAATAATAAGTGTGAACTCAAGCTGTAAACCCATTAGAGAAGTGGAAATATACCATGTATGCCAAAACTCAATCATAATATTTCTTATAGTGGTTCCAATACCTGTGGCTCTGTCATCGCAAAACACGACCTGATGTTCCCTTCTAATAAAGGCTTCAACCATTGTTCCTTCTGTTCTTCTGTTCCATACCGAACTAGCACCTCCATGTTTCCAGTGTCTGGGGCCGCGCAATTAAATATCTAAATATCATAATACAGTAACAGAGGCACAAAGAAAAAGATTCTGAGAATGCAAATCAATAAATCTGAGTAAAGACTGAGTAGGTTTGTCTACAAACAGCCGAGGCAGTATTATATTCATGGGAATACAGCCTGCAAGTTTTCTTAAAATAAAAACCTCATGAATATCAGTCGTGAGGCATTGACAATAGATGTAACAAGTTCTATTAAGCTGATAACATACCACAACATAATAAATTCATTTTCAAATACAAATTACATTATGAATTAGCATAAGGGCCCATTCACACTACGTATTTTCTGAGCGGAATTCTGCAGCAAAAACCACATGCAGCAGCCTGCCCACAGAGTCAATGACTGGAATTTCTCAGGGCAGAGATTTCGTAGTGTGAACGGGCCCTAAAGCGGATTAATCCTAGAGAAAAGCAAAAAAAAAAGGGTGCCATCCTAGTGGAATACGTACAGACTAATGGAATCTGTTCAATATTAATAAAGCTTACTGGATTTTGTTGAGTTAAGAACACACTGCAGGAAAAGTTAAGACTGCAGGAAAAGGAATGAGTTTTCCATTTTTGCACCAGGACTTGTGTCTGAAAAACCTATGTGTAAAGCAGATTAATGGCATTCTATACAGTGACCCCTCGACCTACGATGGCCCCGACATACGATAATTTCAACATGCCATGGCCTCTCAGAGGCCACCGCATGTTGACGGCAGCATCAACATACGATGCTTTTGTATCTCGGGGCCATCGCATAAACGGCTATCTGGCAGCGCAGACTGCTTCAGCTGCCTCCGGATAGCAGTTTACGGTGCCCCGTGTGCTCCGGTGATGGTCACTCACCTGTCCTCGGGGCTCCGGCGCATCCTCTTCAGGATCCCCTGCATCGTCGGCGCTCTCCATCGACGTCAACACGTCGCTGCACACGCCGTCCCATCATCCAATAGGAGCGGCGTGCGTAGCGACGTGATGGCGGCGAGGGAGAGCGCCTTGCCGGAGGCCTTGCCGGAGCGTCGGGGACACCTTGGGGACGCGGCAACAGCGATGGATGGCGACATTCCGGGCAGCGGTGACGAGCGGTGACGGTCCGGAGTGGCGGGGACAGGTGAGTACCACTTTGTCTAACAGTGATCTACAACCTGCGGACCTCCAGATGTTGCAAAACTACAACACCCAGCATGCCCAGACAGCCGTTGGCTGTCCGGGCATGCTGGGTGTTGTAGTTTTGCAACATCTGGAGGTCCGCAGGTTGTAGACCACTGTCCTATACTTTACATTGCACGGACGGACGTTTGGGACGGATTACCATCGTATGTTGAGGGACCACTGTATTCTGTTACGTTGCATCACACTCCGTGGTATACGTCAAGAGATTTTCCCAACTCATTTTTTCTAACATGTCTCCAAAGTATGCCACTGTATAAGAGTATAGTGCCATATGTGACTCCAACATTCAAAAAGGTATACTGTAGAAGACATGTTTTTTATTGGATGCCTATGTATAGAATAGCATAGTCACTACACTATTCTCTACAGAAACAAAGATGATAACACTTCTTCAGCCCCTGTTAGGTGAATAGAGGCCTATGGATAGGAATGAAATATATATGCCAGGAGCTTTCTCAGTACATATACAATACTCAATGCAACCTGACTGCTACATGCTCTCTTATCGTTACACATGGTGATATATCCTTCATAACAAACCTCTGGTGCATAAAGAGATGTCCCCATAATCTCACATAGATGAGCATATTCCATATTTGTCAGCTTGGTACCATACTTGCCCTCTGGATCACTCTCCAGCGGAAGGAAAAGATTCCATAACCCTTGGGCCTTAGCTTTTTCCTGTAAAACAAAGTGTACAACTAGCAACCCCTTAAATAAATAAAAAATGTTTCCCCATTCATATGTTTGGCCACATTTCTTAAAAAAAAGAAATAAAGCAATAACTGATACCAGTAAAAACACCGAAATGTCCAATTTGAAGACCTTGTGTACAGTATTCTGCAGAGAACTCGATTACATTTATTTTATTCATTTTAACTACAGCTCACACTTTTTGGTCTTATTTACGATTAGCCTTCGACAACTTAAACCACCCGAGAGCTTGACTTTCACCACAGCAAGCTTATAAACTACATTTATACTTTCATAGAAAGACCCAACCAATAGGTGAACTTTTCATCCCTGATGGTATTGCTGTATTTCGAATGCAGCCCCCCCCCCCCCCCCAAAACAAAAAAAAACTATTTTTTTTTACCTTAAGGTCTTCGATCAGTTGGTGTGGTTTCCATCTGTTCTTAGAAAATTGATAGTTTCTCAGTTCTTGCTCAGCAGGGTAGATATGGAGTTCCATAAATTCCTTTAACATTCTGTAGAGGTTTTGGGTCTCTGCGGAAAGTCCTTCAGGGCTGATGATCAGAACACCTCTCCTATCCGAGTGCAGGGAGGCTTTATGAGCAATGGTTCTGTTGTCAAGAGGTCTTAAATTGTGCGCCCGACACCATGTACTGTATGATCTTTTTTGTGGATTTTGGGATAGGCCTCCAGATTCAGATTTGAACACTCGAAAACCTTCTTTTGTTGCAAAATCCCAGGCTATGTCTGCCATGGTTTCTGATAATTTACCACTAGCTCCTGCATTTGCAGAACTAGCTTGACCTACAAGAACAGAGGAAAACAAACAATTACAAAGATTCCTAAATAATTAACAAAATAAAAATGCCAAGCCAGATAAAAACAAAAAAAAAAAAAAAAAGAGGGTCAGACAGGTTTAAAAATAAAAGAGAAGATCTCACTTCACCAATTGTTCACCACTGACTTTTAACAATGCCTGGGTTTAGGGCCTGATTTACAGTTAATGCAACTCTAGGGTATCGGACTGAATATACCCTATTAAAGGAGTAGTCCAGTGGTGACCCAGTGGTGAACAACTTATCCCCTATCCTAAGGATAGGGGATAAGCTTGAGATCGCGGGGGGTCCGACCGCTGGGGCCCCCTGCGATCTCCTGTACGGAGCCCCAACAGCCCGCGGGAAGGGGGCGTGTCGACCTCCGCACGAAGCCGCGGCCGACACGCCCCCTCAATACAACTCTATGGCAGAGCCGAAGCACTGCCTTCGGCAATCTCCGGCTCTGCCATAGAGATGTATTGAGGGGGCGTGTTGGCCGCCGCTTCGTGCGGGGGTCGACACCCTCTATCTGGCCGGAGAGCCTGGCCCCCGTACAGAGTGATGGCAGGGGGCCCCAGCGGTTGGACCCCCCGCAATCTCAAACTTATCCCCTATCCTTAGGATAGGGGATAAGTTTTTCACCACTGGACTACCCCTTTAAGGGTGCATTCACACCACGTTTCAGAGATCCCAGCTGGACCGGCGCCGAATCTCATTCATTTAAATGTGTCGACCATAGTGACTCTGGTTGGCTCATTTTTGCACTGTGTCCGCTTTTTTGGCCGGACTTAATCCAGTCTGTCTCCATTTTTTTATTTATTTTTTCATCTCACCAGACTACTCTTTTTAGAATGTAAAATCATAAAATTAAGTTTTTACTGTATTCATAACAGAGATATTGTTTTAATACAAGATGCCATATAAACTTGAAACCATTTATGTCAGTAGATATCCCAAGACTAGGCAACTTCATTATTAGTGCAGTGCAGGTAATGGACAAAAAACAGTGCCATCCCTCTGCAGACTGTATATGGAGTAATACTGCCCCTAATGCACACACACAACCACATTTTGTCCTGACTGTAAGATGACCAGACACATAAGTAAAGGGGCTCATTGATGGTTTGCACAGAATGATAGAAACAGTGTAAATTTACAAATTACATTATAAATCAGCATACAGCACATTATGGGCATTCTATGTTTGGTTAGGTTGCATTTATGCCAAGTTTGTGGCATATATCAAGAGATTTTCTTGATATATTTCACTGACAATAATTAACAATAAGGGCTAAGACACACTGAGTAATTTTAGGTGGAATTCATACCAATTTTTAGGAAGATTCTATCTTAAAAGCAGCATGAATTCCACCTAAAAAAGCTTTACATTGAGTTCAATGGAATTTCCGTGACTGTTCACATAATGAAAATGTCAATTCTTGCGTAGGTATTTGCAAGTAAAATCTCATGAATCAATGGGACTTTTGATTTGAAAATTGTATGGGCACCATTAATCATCATTGTGGTATACTGTATGCGCAGTACCTGTGAGAGATCTCTTATATACACCTTGCAAGATTGCCGCAATTCGGAAAAATGAGAAAGCCATGTAGAAGTACCAATTCTCAGCCTTAGGGATTCCCATGTTTTCACAGTACCACTGAAAATATTCTTCTGCTGTAGGAATTCCCAACTCTTTTAGATCATAATTTTGTAGACCTAGAATAAGAAAATTGAATATTTAATGCTGTAAATAGTGAAATTTCTTACTGTGCAAGTAATAATTACTCCCCAAAAATCGGCAAAGAATATAAATCAGCCCCAAAACAAAGAACACCAGTCACTAAGACCTATTACCAAATGGTACAAAATTTTATTGATCACTGACTGACGTGGGTAGTGTAGTTACCATTTGGACAAAAACAATAGCTACAAACTGCGAAAACTGTTCACCTATCTTTTACTTTTTGAACTGTCAGAAAATTATGCCAGTAGGGACATAATGGTAATATAGATTGTGGCACTGCACCTGCTGAAGAGGCATTTGTATGCCACTAAATTATAGTATGTTCAGTATTCATGAATGTGAAATGGAGAAAGAAGCATTTCTCTAAATTGGGTGGGACTAAAACCTAAATTAGGACCTGCTTGTTGAAATTGTAGGGAAAAAAGGGGCAGCTCCCACTCAATTTTATTTATTCATTTTGGAGCTAGTTAGGTGCCACCTTAGATAGCTCAATCAGAGACTGCTAAACCTCTTAGGGGATGCTACTAGCCTGTGAAGTGAGCGAGGAGAGTCTAAACAGTGGGAGCCAAGAAGCACCAAGTTTGGTATGGTGCATGCTGTTTGTAGTGTTAGAATCCAGAGCTGACAGCTAGAGAAGCTGTATATTAGTTAGAGGCCAGACAGCTAGGATTTATTTTGGATGCGTTACGTAAAATGTGCACTGTTTTCTGTGGATCATTGCCATATACTAAAGAATACAACTGATAATGGCTTGTTTAAAGTACCCTTCAGTGTAAGAGTGAAGTTTCCTGATGTTTCCACAGTCCCAATTTAGGTGGTGGCATTCCCTGAGTTATCTATCCCATTGCATATATATGTGCGGGATTCACACTTACCTTTTTGAATAGGGAGGTCTGGTGGCAAATAATGAGCCAAACAACTGTAAGCAACATCTGACAAGGGATCCCCTAGGGTAGACAGTTCCCAATCCAGAACACCAAGAACTTCCACCTTCTCTGGATGAAATATTAAGTTATCCAACCTGAAGCCATCAGAAATAAATAAAACATTAACCCGCAAAAATGAATTGTGACTAGGAAAACATGACAATTCCATGCATATATGGTTAATGACGGACATATATGGATAATGACTATTGCCCCATTTACTGTCTATGAGGCTGATGGTGGCTACACCATGTGGCTATCTGTCTTGACTGCTGTGCTAGTCAAATGGGAACCTTAAGATGGGACCTGCACGTATAAAGACTTCTTTCAAAGTTACTACTCAAAATTATTTTAAGCATTACCTAAAATCTCCATGTACAACAGTGGTGATCTGGTTGGGTGGTAGATGATGTGGGAGCCATTCCATAAGTCTTTCCATGGCTGGGATTGTATGGGTCTCACTAGATCTGTACTGCTTGGTCCATATCTGAACTTGCCGTTGAATATATGAACCTTTTCAAACACAAACAAGAGATATTTCAGCTAGTGGTAGCAATGGAGATCCCTAGACAGTTCCTATTTCCAGGTTCCAAGGCTATAAGAAATGTGTTCAATATAAAATGAGCCAATATTGCCTGCCCAACCAATATTCTGAGACTTTTCTCAGCTTCAATCACCTGATAATAATACTAATAATAATCATAATAGTGATGATGTAACAAACAAACATACCTTATCTCATCACCTGCGTTTGTTTGCTTTTTGTGCATATCAGAAACTTTGACATTTACAATGTGTAACAATGCCAAGGATTAACCTTTGTACCTCTATACAGGAGTCAGACTGAGTTCTAGGCAGTATCCCTTTTCACCTACCAAACCATTCTCAAAAGGCATTCAAACAAATTTTTAAACTATGCTATGTTATTTCCCTGTTTGAGATTACAGAGCGTGCGCTAGCAAAGAAGATGGACAAAAAATACCAATGTGGAAATGAATTTGTACATCTGCTAGGGGAAAAAACCTTCACAAAATTCCATAAACCTCACAGGCAGTATCTTTGTGTAGCTTTTCTCTTGAAAGCTCAGACAATGGCCCAAATTTACTAAGAGTGTTGGGTTTTTATTAGTGTGGAATGTTGTCTCAGACATGCATTATTCCACTAAATTTACTATGGGAACACACAGGGCAAGAAAGTTCGGCCCAGCTTTTTTTTTTTGGTGGGAATTCTCAGCCATTTACGGTATTCATAGGATTTTTTGCGAATTCAAAAGTAAATAGGTTTGTGAGAACGTGACCCTTTCTCTGACCAGCCATGCCCCTTTTTTTGCATTTGTTGGTTTATTTTGGCCCATTACACCACAAATTCTGGCATAAAATTGTAGTGCACTGCGCCATAAATTAACACAACCTGAAAAAAGCAGGTTTGGTTTACAATAGCAAATAAGGGCTAAAAATGCTGCAGACCACTCCTCCATTCTACTTCACCACTAGGAAGAGGTTATCATTGTATGGCATGTTACAGACACAGTGGAGCTGAAGCATGGTCATGGCCACTGTTTCTACAAGTCTGCCAGCCCAAATGTTCCTCACCACTTTACTAAACTGCAAGATTCTGCTAATAACGGGTAAATCGGCTAATAACGGGTATACTTTTGGGTCCTCATCACAGATCTGGGTAAGTAATACCTCCTTTTAAACTTTAAATTAATTTTAAGTGACACATTTTAGACTGCCATGGTCTTTGATCATAGAGAATAAATAAAGACCATGGCAGATTGAAATGCGTCAGTTAAACTTGCGTGCTTCTGAGGGTACAGGTGTGCTCTTTTTTGAGAAGACTATCTCAAAAAATGGTGCAATAAAGATTAGAGATTTTATCCATTTAAAAGTAGCGCTGGAATTACTTAACAATTTTGATAGTTTTTAAGATTTAAATGGGCATTGTCAGATACAAAAACTTTTGATATGCTGTAAAGCATGCAAAACAAATAGGTTTTGCAATTGCTTAAGTTAGAACATTGTCAGTATTTCATACTGAAAAAGACAGTCAAACAACTGCCCTCCTGCCTGCTTGGACACATACTAGTCCTGCTGTGTCCATGAGTCATGGACCCACTTCCTTGATTGACAGCTGTGAGCGCAGTGATGACAGCTGGAGGAAAAATCCTCCCACTGTCAGCTTGTGTCCCGCTACTGTCAGTGAGGACAAGCTGGGAGTTGTAGTTTTGCTAATGCTAGGGGAGATGTGAGTAGACAGCATACTGAGGGAGGAGGCGGAGACCTGCACAGTGAGGCCACGCCCCCTCCCTTCAAGAGGAACTCAGACTAGTGAGCTAAATTAAAAGTGTAATAAAATAAAGATGCTAGACGTACATGGTCAGGATTAGGTACTGAGTGATATATATATATTTTTTTATTATTTTGTTGGATCTGACGTTTGTTGGATCGGAGCTTTAAGTTGCTCATTGTAAACATGCTTTAAGTTTCAATAGGTAATTGATGAAAAGAAATAGAATGGGTCAGGTTCCCTATTCATATAGCATCTGGAGGTATAGGTCCAATACAAGCTACACTTAAGAGTGGTTATTTGCAGGTTATTAGCATATACCAAATAAGTACTTCTTGGCATATGTAACACCAGAATTTACCAACATCTTTCCAGGAGGAGTGTCTATCAAGCTCTGAGAAGATATATACAGAAACGGAATAATTTTTTGCAATAAGAATAATAAACTAATCCTCAAAATCGCTGCAGCCCAAATCTGTACAAACAATAAAATAATTTTATTACCTTGTTTTCCATAATCCTCAAGCTGAGCTGCCTTGATATCTACACTGTGAATCTTGCATAATACTTTATTCATTTCAGTGTATATTGCATGGCGCTGTTCAGCATCCAACCCTGGTAGGGCAGGATCTTTAAAGATACGTCCGGTGAAGTACTGCATCAGATAAAAAGGAGTTCCAATAATACTGCCAAAAAAAAGAAAGTCTGTGTGTGACAACTGAGATATGCTTTAAAGGGGTACTCCCCTTTAAATCAACTGGTGCCAGAAAGTTAAGCAGATTTGTAAATTACTTCTTTAAAAAAAAAATCTTAATCCTTCCAGTACTTATTAACTGCTGATTACTACAGAGGAATTTCTTTTCTTTTTGGAATACAGTGCTCTCTGCTGACATCATGAGCACAGTGCTCTCTGCTGACATCTCTGTCCATTTTAAGAACTGTCCATAGAAGGAGAAGATCCCCATAGCAAACATATGCTGCTCTGGACAGTTCCTAAAATGGACAGAGATGTCAGCAGAGAGCACTGTGTTCCAAAAAGAAAATAAATTTCCTCTGTAGTATTCAGCAGCTAATAAGTACTGGAAGGATTAAGATTTTTTAATAGAAGTAATTTACAAATCTGTTTAACTTTCTGGCACCAGTTGATTTAAAAAAAAAAAAAAGTTTTCCACCGGAGTACCCCTTTAATAAACGAATTCAGAGAATTGTTGGGAAGTGAGAACTACTTACCCAGAATCTTCACAGAGGTTGAACACCTTTGGTACAGGTACACCAGCTTCCCCAAGGGCTTTCAAGATCCTATAAACAAGTATCGCAGAAAGATTACAGAAAAACCCACACTGAACAGTGGACTTACTGCATCTATACAGTACTAATGTTCTATACCTGCAGAAATAATACAGGTGCTTTTTCAATAAACAATAGTCACTACTACTGCTGATTGCATAATCCCATCCCCAAAAAGTGAAGTTTGGCTCATACAGTCCATACGAAAAATACTGTGTATGAACATAGCCTTAAAGGGGTATTCCAGGATCTTTTTTTATTTGACTATGCTACAGGAGCTGTAAAGTTAGTGTAGTTCATAATATAGTGTATGTACCTGTGTGTGACGGTTTTCTCACAATTCATATGTGATGTTCGCCCCAATATTTATTTTTAACAGCATACAAAATTACTCATGTCTCAGGATTTCCCATGTTGCAGTACGTCGAGACCTGACATCACTAGTCGGGTGATCAGAGGGAGTCTGCCCTGCTTCAATGGGTAGAGTGACTGCTGGGGGGGAAGAGTTCATTTTGCAACAGCTGTAGGTACCGTGATTAGGAAACACTCGTGTATTGCATTGAAGGGATCACAGGTGAGTTTCAATGGGTGGGGTGGCTGATGTGTGGGAGGGAGGAAAGTGACTTCATACTTACAAACTATGGAACTATGGGATGTGTAGTTTAGAGAACAAAATTCAACAGGAAATACCCAGTTCTGGCAGGTACGTACTACTAAAATCCCCTTATGGTGGATAACCCCTTTAAACTGATCCAAGAGATGGTGCCAACTCCTAAAATTAGACACAACTGCACAGTCTCCATATTGGGGCAGGTGAGCAGAAGCCAACAACATAATTTAGCAGCGTTTGCTGCCCAGGTTACACTACCAGGTTTAAAGACACAGAGGAGGGAATTTATCATTAGTTCTGCCATGTTTTTATAGTGGTAAACTGTCACAAATGTTTGCGCAATGGGTGAAAAAGTAGCAAACTTTTTGTGCAAGTCATTTAGACTGATTGAAGAAAACACCTTGAATGTAGTGTGGCATGGTTAGCGATTTGCAACTTTTAAAACTGTTGCGCAACTGCACTCCAGCCTGGACCACATATAGAAACTTGCTTACATCTAAGCTACTTTGCTATTTATGAAGAACACGCACCTCTTTTATAAATGTTGGGGAAGCACACATGACGTACGCCAGAGCAAAGAGGGTAAAAGAATTTGATAGGCAATGATAAATCCCCCCTATAAAGAACATAGTACCACTTCTTTTGTCTTGCATGATGGGAGTAATTTCCAGTTTCTGCTCTATTTCTATAGATAGGTAAGTGTAGAAAGACAGAGCGCACAGTATCATTTCTCTTGTCCTGTATGCTGGGTGTTATTGTCAGTATGTGCTCTATTTTTATTTATATATTAATAGGAATAGAGAGAATGCACAGTACCACTTTCTTTGTCCGCTATGCTGGGTGTAATTCTCAGTGACTGCTCTATTTCTACATTTATGTATAGAGGGAGAGAGAGAATGCATAGAACCACGTCTAGTCCTGCATGCTGGGTATAAATCTGAGGATCTGCTCTATTCCTTTTTATATGTATATACACAAAATGAGAACGCACAGTACAACAACTTCTGTCCCGTATGCTGTGTATAATTCTTCATATAGGCTATGGCTCTATATATGTATAAATGGAGAGAGAGAGAGAACGCACAATACCATTTCTCTTTTACTGCATGCTGGGTATAATTCGGAGGATCTGCTCCATTACTTTATATATGTAGAGATAAAACGCATACTACCAATTTTCTTGTGCAGTATGGTAAGTGCAATTGTCACTATTTGCTCTATTTCTATACATATCTATATAGGGATATAAAATGCAGAGTACAACTTCTCGTCCTATGTGCTGTGTATAATTCTTTGGGCCGACTCTTTTCTATAGACATGTATAAAGGGTAAGAGAGAAAACACAGTACACAGTATCTGCTCTATTTCTATACTTATGTCTATAGGCAGAGAGAGAATGCACAGTACGACTTCTCTTGTCCTATATGTGGGGTGTAATTTTCACTATCTGCTCTATATGTATAGTTATATATGTATATCAGGAGAGAAAACACAGTGCAACTTCTAGTTTCCTGTATACTGGGTGTAATTGCCAATATTTGCTCTTTGTCTACATATATATATATATATATATATATATACACATACACATATATATATATACACATATATATATATATATATACATATATACATATACCGTATATACTCGAGTATAAGCCGAGTTTTTCAACTCTCTGCCTGTCAATCCTTTCTCAGTGGTCTTCAACCTGCGGACCTCCAGATGTTCCTGCGGACCTCGGCTGTCCGGGCATGCTGGGTATTGTAGTTTTGAAACCTTTGGAGGTCCGCAGGTTGAAGACCACTGCGGCCTTCGTCATCATCCAGCCCCCCCCCCCCTTTTGTTTTGTACTCACCTCCCCTCGGCGGGAAGTTAGGGTGAGCTGGTCCGGGCCATCTATGCTGCAAGGACCGTCCAGTGGGGATGGTTAGTCGTTGCGGGCTGTCCATTTTCACCGGGGGGCCTCTTCTCCGCTCCGGGCCCGGCCCTGGACTAGTGACGTTGCCTTGACGACGACGCACAGGGACGTTGCGCATGTAGTTTTGCAACATCTGGAGGTCCGCAGGTTGAAGACCACTGATGAAAGGATTGACAGGCGGTGATGATGAAGGAGGGGGAGGGGGGGGGATGATGGCGAAGGCCGCAGTGGTCTTCAACCTGCGGACCTCCAGAGGTTTCAAAACTACAACTCCCAGCATGCCTGGACAGCCGACGGCCATCCGGGCATGCTGGGAGTTGTAGTTTTGCAACATCTGGAGGTCCGCAGGTTGAAGACCACTGATGAAGGGATTGACAGGCTGTGATGATGAAGGGGGGGTGATGACGGGGGTCTGGATGATGACAGAGGGGGATGATGTATTTCCCACCCTAGGCTTATAGTCGAGTCAATAACTCTGGGCTTATATTCGGGTCGGCTTATATTCGAGTATATACGGTATGTCAAATGAGAGAGAGCACAGAACAACTCTTGTCCGGTATGCTATCTCTTGTCTTGTATGTCTATAGGGAGAAAGGGGCAAATTTACCATTGTTTTTACACAGTTTTTTTTTAGTAATAAATTGTTGCAAATATTTGAGCAATGGGTGGAAAAAGTTATCAGTTTGCAAACATTTTTCATAAGTCATTTAGGCTCAATGAAGAAAACAACTCCTCTTTGATAAATGTGGGGAAGTACACATGACGTATGGCCAGACAACAGGGGTAAAAAGAAATTGATTTACACAGACAATGAAAAATTCCCAGAAAGGAATTTGATTAGGTTTTTTTCTTTTTTTTAAAATAAAAATAACTAGTGGCAAGCATATGAAATTATTAATCTAGAGGGGCTGATATCATATACTAAAATGCATAGCATCCCCTCTCCTTTTTGCATAACACTATAAAGGCTCTGTATTGGGTACCAGTCTTCTGTGGATAGCAGTGAGGAAAGCTGCTATAAGGAATTTAATTTCCCCGCTAAAGCTAATTCAAGTTGAACATTTCTTCACAATTATATATGTTAAAGAAAAATGATACTATTTCCATGTATCAGTAACTGCTGAAATCAACAGAAAAGAGACCAGAGAGGATTACCGACCTATACTCCCTCTCTACAGCATGAGCTGCAGGCAGCAACTTTCCTGGAGGTTTTTTGCGCAGTACAAGTTGTCTTCCATTAAACAGAACATAATAGGTTGGGTTGGACTGTCCATGACTGAACTGTCTCACAGAGAGTGCACCTGCAGTAATATAGCACAGTTATATTCTTGAGCATATACCACTATATGTAGATACAAATTTGGACAAAATTATATTATTTAATTAAAGGGGTACTCCGGTGAAATATATATATATATATATTTTTTTAAATCAACTGGTGCCAGAAAGTTAAACAGATTTGTAAATTACTTCTATCAAAAAATCTTAATTCCTTCTGTACGTATTAGCTGCTGAATACTACAGAGGAAATTATTTTCCGTTTGAGACACAGAGCTGTCTGCTGACATCATGAGCACAGTGCTCTCTGCTGACATCTCTGTCCATTTTAGGAACTGTCCAGAGTAAAAGGAAATCCCCATAGCAAACATATGCTGTTCTGGACAGTTCCTAAAATGGACAGAGATGTCAGCAGAGAGCACTGTGCTCATGATGTCAGCAGACAGCTCTGTGTTTCAAAAAGAAAAGAATTTCCGCTGTAGTATTCAGCAGCTAATAAGTACAGGAAGGATTAAGATTTTTTAATATAAGTAATTTACTAATCTGTTTAACTTTCTGGGACCAGTTGATTTAAAAAAAAAATTAAAAAAAGTTTTTCACCGGAGTACCCCTTTAATGTTGAAATTGCAACAAGAATGAAAAGTTGTGGAATTATAGAAATCACAGGATTGATAGACATGACCAATAAACATTTAGATTTTACAGTCATAAATAGCTTAGGGTGTCCTGGTTACAAATATTTTGATAGTTTCTTGATATGCCCTTTCATTCTTGAGATATGAAGGTTTATAGTTTGACAATTCAGGGAATCAGTCAGATGGGCATGAACTTCATTTTAAAATGGGAGTAAATATCAAGTGATGGTTGGGATTATACAGTCAGGGGGTGCGTTTTGCATTGAGGGGTATGTATATCTAATACACACCCCCTGACTGTATAATCCCGTCACTCGCCTTATATTAATTTCCATTATTAACATTTTCTAGAAACTGTAAAAAGATGTGTGATTAGGGCACCCTAAGCTGTTTAATAATAAGGCAATGTAATTTTTTTAAGGGGTGGGGGGTAGGCCACAGGTCCTTTTTAATTATAAAGTTAAAGGGGTTATCCAGGAAAAAACTTTTTTTTATATATCAACTGGCTCCAGAAAGTTAAACAGATTTGTAAATGACTTCTATTTAAAAATCTTAATCCTTTCAGTACTTATGAGCTTCTGAAGTTAAGGTTGTTCTTTTCTGTCTAAGTGCTCTCTGATGACACGTGTCTCAGGAACCGCCCAGTTTAGAAGCAAATCCCCATAGCAAACCTCTACTAAACTGGGCGGTTCCCGAGACACGAGTCATCAGAGAGCACTTAGACAGAAAAGAACAACCTTAACTTCAGAAGCTCATAAGTGCTGAAAGGATTAAGATTTTTTAATAGAAGTAATTTACAAATCTGTTTAACTTTCTGGAGCCAGTTGATATTTATAAAAAAAAAAATTTTCCCTGGATAACCCCTTTAATAATTATGGTCTGAGGAAGGTTCTGCCACTCTGAATACACTTGGGCACACAAATCATCAAGCTCCTCTGCTGGCTGCTCCCTTTGCAATTGCTGATCAATGAAGTCTCAGACGTAACACACAAAGTATAGTAGAGGACAGAGGGCACGGTCATTAAATAACGCACTTGTAAATTATTCTAAGGCACAGTCTTTTTCGTGTTCAGTAACCGAAGCTGACAAACATAACGAAACTGGTGGGGTGCTAAGTATCAAAAAAATAGATATGCAATCCAATATGTAGAAAAAGGGGTGAACTTGCACTCACCAACCATGTAGTTCACTTTATCATGGGACCTTCGTGCAGCTGGGATACATCAGATGAGAGCAATCAGAGGCTAACAGCCGTTTTCGCACACAGCTGTGTGCTTCTTCCGGCCTTCCGGCCGGAAGAAGCACACAGCTGTGTGCGAAAACGGCTGTTAGCCTCTGAGCGCTCTCATCTGATGTCTCCCAGCCGCACGGAGGTCCCATGATAAAGTGAACTACATGGTTGTGAGTGCAAGTTCACCCCTTTTTTACTTATTGGAAGTCTCAGATATGCTTTATGGGTGACAAGTCTGGAGACACCATAGGCCATCGTAGCACGAGCAACATGCAGCCTGGCACTGTCATGTTGAGAAATGGATCCTGAGAATAAAGACTAGATGGGTCCAGCTATGCCACCCCATACCATAATCCCAGGAGTAGGACTGGTGTGACATTCCCTCGTTGAGGCCTTTTCATGGTGTTGCAACTTCCATGCTTAGGAGTGTATTTCTGTATACAAATACAAACCTGATAATTTCTCCCCAAATATATCTTCAAGATACTTTGTCAGAGAATCTCTTGGAATATCCATCGTTGGTCTCACAGAACGAGTGTTTGGAACAAAGTCTTTTAAAGGGAATCCCAACCGACTTTCTAAATCTTTAAGTGCATCCTTCACATTATTCACCTGTTTAAAATGATGTTATAATAAAAATATATACATGGTTACTACAGAACAAAAAAACATCTGTACTCTGCTATGTATGGCATTGCAATAGACAGTAAATGGAGTGGCAGTGCACAAACGTCACCAGAATTGAGATTGCTGGGGGTCTTCGTGGTCAGACCCCCGGAGATCACACAATTATTTACTAATTTGTGGATCAGCAGAAGATGTAAGATGTGTATTTTATCTTTTAACATAGCTACTGTATCACACTTTATAGAAACTCTCCTATAAGAGCAGGCTAAAGAGTAATCTGACTATACAGAACATGGAATGTATTTCTGATATGTAATTAACATTAAAGGGGTATTCCAGGAATTTTTTTCATTTGACTATGCTACAGGAGCTGTAAAGTTAGTATAGTTCATAATATAGTGTCTGTACCTGTGTGTGATGGTTTTCTCACAATTCTTCTGTGATTTTCAGCATACAAAATGACTTTTGTCTCGGATTTTTCCCAAGTTGCAATGCGGCCGAGACCTGACTCACTAGTCAGCTGATGACAGGGAGCCTGTCTGCTTCAATGGGTGGAGCGATCGCTTGGTGGGAGAGAGATCAATCTGCAACTAATGCAACAGCTGTAGGCACCCTGACTGAAAACCACATGTCTTTTGAATGGATGCAGCTCATATCAATGGGTGGGGTGGCTGATGTGTGGGAGGGAGGAATATGGGATTGTGGGATTTGTAGTAAAAAAAAAAAGAAAAGTCAAACAGGAAATACCAGTTCACCCCTTTAAAGAGAAGAAATGTGAGCTCATATTATCTGTCAGCTGCTCTCAGACCCCTATTGTTGAGATTGTCTGGCGACAAAAGCCTAAGGCTAGGTTCAGACTACAGAATCTCCAGGCAGAAAATTTCCGCCCGGCGATTCCGAGTGCAGCCAGCGCCGGCTGAATCAGTCGGCACTAGGACCGCGCGGACACTGCAGTCTCCAATAGGAAATAGGAAATTTCTAAGTGGATTTTCAAAGCGGATTTTCTGCTTCACAAATTACGAAGTGTGAATTTGTGAACGGAAAATCATTCACTACACTATACATTTTAGAAAGCGGAATTTCCGCCTGCAATTTTGCTTTGAAATTCTGTAGTCTGAACCTAGCCTAAAGGATAAATGCAAGTTTTATAACAGTTAGTCAACCAACAACAATAAAACACTAAAAATAAGCACCGCGGGGGACATTTATCAATGTTGGTGTGAGGTAATATAGATTTTACCCCTGTTTGCTTGGTGTATTTTTTTACAGTTTCTCAAAATTTACCAAAATGGTGCACGGACCTGATAAATTCTGCACAATTATAGAAGCCAGTGAGCTGTAGAGCTAGTTTTAAAGGGGCACTCCGGTGGAAAACATTTTATTTATTTTTTTATTTTTAAATCAACTGGTGCCAGAAAGTTAAACAGATTAGCAAATGCCTTCTATTAAAAAATCTTTACCCTTCCAGGACTTTTTAGAAGCTGTATGCTACAGAGGAAATGCTATTATTTTTGAATTACTTTTTTGTCTTGTCCACAGTGCTCTCTGCTGACACCTCTGTCCTTGTCAGGAACTGTCCACAGCAGCATAGTTTTGCTATGGGGATTTTCTCCTGCTCTGGACAGTTCCTAATACAGGCATCAGGTGTCAGCAGAGAGCACTGTGGACAAGACAAAATAGAAATTCAAAAAGAAAAGAATTTCCTCTGTAGCATACAGCTGCTAAAAAGTACTGGGAGGGTAAAGATTTTTTATAGAAGTCATTTACAAATCTGTTTCACTTTCTGGCACCAGCTGATTTAAAAGAAGAAGAAAAAAAAAATGTTTCCACCGGAGTACCCCTTTAAAGATAGGCCGCATATACAGACCCAAAAACAATGGTTCTGGGAGTATAGCTCATACCACCCATTTGTCTAAACCAGTGCTTCCCAACCAGGGTGCCTCCAGCTGTTGCAAAACTACAACTCCCAGCATGCCCAGACAGCCAACGGCTGTCTGGGCATGCTGAGAGTTGTAGTTTTGCAACAGCTGGAGGCACCCAGGTTGGGAAACACTGGTCTAAACTTTTGTAGGTATGTTAAAGATGCAAAACAAACAAAACATGTTAAACTGAATTTTTTGTTTTTCTAAACTGCTGCTTTTTCCTAGGCCTTCCTTACATTCCACTGTACTTTTACAGCCCCCTACCTTTATTGTATGAAAGCCCACTTGTGCTGCAGCCTTTAAATTTTGTCCTATATCATCGAGAAAGATTGCCTCCGTAGGCTGAACACCAAGACGCTTTGCACAAAGGTGGTATATGCGAGGGTCTGGTTTACATATACCTTCAATGCAAGACTCAACAACCTATAAAAATAAAAAAGTTAGGAAGAACAATTAATGCACACTACACGAATATAAAAACATTAATGCTAAAACATTTCGCAATTCAAGGGTTAAAAAACCAGAGCTGATTTCTTCCAAAAACAGCACCACACTTGTCCTCAGGTTGTGCGTGGTATTGCAACTCATTTCCATTTAAGAAAATGGAGCAAAGTTGTAATACCACACACAACCTGGGGACATGGGTGGTGCTGTTTTGGGAAAAATGTTGCTGTTTTGCTAATCCTGTATACTCCCTTCAAAGAAAATCTGTCATCAGTATCACCCGCACTAACCTGTTGGTACAGGCTTGTAGTGAGGGAGACACTGATGAAAATCATACTTACTAGTCCTCGCTTCGTTCTTCAGTAATCCCCAGTCTTCTGGATATGCAAATGTCCTGTTTGGTGCACGGGAGAATTTACAAGGACCTAGTGCAGCAGGAACCAGATGTGTCTGCTACCCCTGCACCCCTTTTCGTTACACCCCTTACATAAACAACGTAATACAGGGTACTGGGTTCATAACAGCAATGGCTGCTTACCACATCGAACTGTGAACGGTCTATTGGTAGAAAACTCTCTCCACTATGCAGAAAGAAGTTGTTACTCAGCACAGCAGTTTTGAGTCCCTCAGCTTTTATACACTGAATAGCCTCAGTCATTTCTGATAGCTGCTTAACCATCTCCTTGCTGGTAAGGTCTGTGAGGAAACTGTGAACTGGAACGGGACGTCCTGTCTGCAATGTTTGAAAGGTATATGCATTAAAAAAAGAATACATCTTGTAATCAGGTAGATGTATGTATTAAAGGGGCACTCCTGTGGAAAACTTTTTTTTTTTTTTTAATCAACTGGTGCCAGAAAGTTAAACAGATTTGTAAATCACTTCTATTGAAAAATCTTAATCCTTCCAGTACTTTTTAGGGGCTGTATACTAAAGAGAAATCCAAAAAAGTAATGCATTTCCTGTGATGTCCTGACCACAGTGCTCTCTGCTGACCTCTGCTGTCCATTTTAGGAACTGTCCAGAACAGCATATGTTTGCTATGGGGATTTTCTCCTGCTCTGGACAGTTCCTAAAATGGACAGCAGAGGTCAGCAGAGAGCACTGTGGTCATGACATCAGAGGAAATGCATTTCTTTTTTGGATTTCTCTTTAGTATACAGCCCCTAAAAAGTACTGGAAGGATTAAGATTTTTTAATACAAGTGATTTACAAATCTGTTTAACTTTCTGGCCCCAGTTGATTAAAAAAAAAAAAAAAAAAAGTTTTCCACGGGAGTACTCCTTTAAGTATGTTCTACCTATACATAGCTTTATTGGTTTTATGTTTCCAATGATTATTAATTTTATTATGTGCTAAAATAACTATATGCCATTATATTTACCCATTAACAAACCAAAGCAATAGTCCCAAAGCTCCTAATAATACAAAAAACAACCTTTCCAATACATTTTAAACTTTTGACATGTTTTCATGGGTCGGGGATTCAGACCCCCACAATCTGTAGAATGAGGTGCTGCTGCACAAGACAGGCTCCATAGACAGCGGCACTTTAAAATGTATTGGATAGGGGTCTTCCAATACATTTTAAAGTCCATATTATGCAGTGACTGATCAAAACTTTTGACATGTCAAAAGCTTTTTAAAGGGACAGTGACACTTTCCCAAACTTTTAATAAGGTCTCAAATGTATGATCAGACTCACTCCAATTATTATACCTGCTCTGAGCGCAACACTATTTCTCCAGTACCCAAGAAGACAACAAATACTAAAAACCAAAAACACAATCAGTGGGGCTCAAGGATTAATGTACATAAATAATACAATGCAGAAAATTTTAACTGGAGATACAGTTATATTATACTCATATATAAAGGCTATATATGAATATAACACAATATAAAACAAAAATTACAAATGATCTTACTCCCACTGCCCATAAACTGCCCATGAAAAAGCTAAATTTTGGTGTAAAGTGAGCCAATTTGTACAGTCTAAACTTAGACTAGACAGTCTAAAGATGCATCAGATTCATTATACAGCTTTAGCCACTAATCGGACCGTCTAGTCTAAGTTTACACTATTTAAGAATTAGACAATTTTTATTTATCTACCACAATGTTCTCAATTTTTTTTTTTTTTTACATGGGAAAACAGAGCAAAACATAGAACTCACAATATTTGAGCAGAGGATTCCAAATTCGTTCACAAAACCTAGTGCAGACAGCTCTCCTCTCATGTACTTCATCCAGGGTCCTCTGTCTCCACCGGTTTGAATAGCTTCTATTATGGTGCCATTTGGCACATTATTACGGATCTCCCAATCTGAATAACAAGTAACAAGAACATTTGTCTCAACTATTAAATTAAACATGGTAAGATAACCCACGACCATTCATAGTATAGTCAATCTGAACGGTAACTCAGAAAGGTATCTCTTCCTTTCTAGCCCAAGTGAAGATCCACGAGGAGGATTAGTGGTCCAGGAGCCATTCTGCAACCTTGTGGGTTATGCCCAAAACACCTTTGTATCCAATTACACCATCTGCACCAGTCCCCCCACATGTAATACAGTCATGGCCGTAATTGTTGGCACCCCTGAAATTTTTAAAGAAAATAAAGTATTTCTCACAGAAAAGGATTGCATTAACACATGTTTTGCTAATCACATGTTTATTCCCTTTGTGTGTATTGGAACTAAACCAAAGGGAGAAAAAAAAGCAAATTGGACATAATGTCACACCAAACCCCAAAAATGGGCTGGACAAAATTATTGGCACCCTTAACTTAATATTCGGTTGCATATCCTTTGGAAAAAATAACTGAAATCAGTTGCTTCCTATAACAACCAATAAGCTTCTTACACCTCTCAGCCGGAATGTTGGACCACTCTTCCTTTGAAAACTCCTCCAGGTCTCTCTTATTGGAAGGGCGCCTTTTCCCAACAGCAATTTTAAGATCTCTCCACATGTGTTCAATGGGCTTTAGATCTGGACTCATTGCTGGCCACCTCAGAACTCTCCAGCGCTTTGTTGCCATCCATTTCTGGGTGCTTTTTGACGTATGTTTGGGGTCATTGTCCTGTTGGAAGACCCAAGATCTCGGATGCAAACCCAGCGCTCTGACACTGGGCTGTACAGTGCGACCCAAAATCTGTTGGTAATCCTCAGATTTCATGATGCCTTGTACACATTCAAGCACCCAGTGCCGGAGGCAGCAAAGCAACCCCAAAACATCATAGAACCTCCACCATATTTCACTGTAGGTACTGTGTTCTTTTCTTTGTAGGCCTCAATCCGTTTTCGGTAAACAGTGGAATAATGTGCTTTACCAAAAAGCTCTATCTTGGTCTCATCTGTCCACAAGACATTTTCCTAGAAGGATATTGGCTTACTCAAGTACATTTTGGCAAAATGTAGTCTTTCTTTTTTATGTCTCTGTGTCAGCAGTGGGGTCCTCCTGGGTCTCATGCCATAGCGTTTCATTTCATTTAAATAGTTTGCACTGACACTGATGCTCCCTGAGCCTGCAGGATAGCTTGAATATCTTTGTAACTTGTTTGGGGCTGCTTATCCACCGTTGACACCTTTCATCAATTTTTCTCTTCCGTCCACGCCAAGGGAGATTAACTACAGTGCCATGGGTTGAAAACTTCTTGATAATGTTGCGCACTATGGACAAAGGCAAATCTAGATCTCTGGAGATGGACTTGTAACCTTGAGATTGTTGATATTTTTCCACACTTTTGGTTCTCAAGTCCTCAGACAGTTCTCTTCTCCTCTTTCTCTTGTCCATGCTTAGTGTGGCAAACACAGACACACTATGGAAAGAATAACTGAACTTCTCTCCTTTTTATCTGCTTTCAGGTGTGATTTTTATATTGCCCACACCTGTTACTTGACCCAGGTGAGTTTAAAGGAGCATCACATGCTTGAAACAATCTTATTTTTCCACAATTTTGAAAGGGTGCCAATAATATTGTCCAGCCCATTTTTGGAGTTTGATGTGACATTATGTCCAGTTTGCTTTTTTCCCCTCCTTTTTTGGTTTAGTTCCAATACACACAAAGGGAATAAACATGTGTATAGCAAAACATGTGTTACTGCAATACTTTCCTGGGAGAAATACTTTTTTTTTCTTGAAAAATTTTAGGGGTGCCAACATTTACAGCCATGACTGTACATACAACACGTTTACCCTCTCTTCAATCCATGCGCCCCTACCTTCAGCCAGTCTGTAGGGTGATGGAAGAAGTACACCTCCCATGTCAAAAACAACCGCCTTGTATCCACATGTGGCAGCATGGCCCCATCCTATTGAGCTCCGCTGGAATAAGCGTAGTTTCCAAACTGAAGAAACTTTGGAAGGATTGAAATATGACGGTTGTAAAACTCTAGTAATAAGCATGGTTACCTAAGGAACAAGACATAATATTATATTACAACAGTTATCCCCCATCTCATACTGGCATGAATTAGAGGAAGGAAAGTGTGGAGAGTTGTTTGATAGATTTCTAACACTGAAGACTTGTTTATTTAGGGAACCTGATCTATAGGAATAAGACAGGCAGCTTTTCTAAGAAATAGAGAATAATGATCACACAATAAGCGCACATCCCTGCATTCAGCTGTCCCCAAGATCAGTTCTTTAAGATCCAATTTACAAAAGCTACCATATATAATTGAGGCATGACCGCCATCAGAAATGTTGGGGTTCCATACTGTCGTATCATCTGGACCCCCAGAAATTACATAGGAAGGGGACAGAGCCAGCAGCAAGGGGCCCCTTTTATATTTATTTTGGCCTGGGCCCCTGATGGCCACCTTGATCAGAGGCAAGTGATGGTGCAGTCTGGACCCACAGTAAGTTATGGGCACAGTATTCTGTACAATGTGGATGACTTCACAAAAAGGAACAGTGGGGTTTTTATTTGTTTAATACAGTACTTGGTAATATAGGGGTGGGACTCATGGCCCCCACCCTTTGGGTGGTGGAATTTTCCCTTTTTTAAGGCAATTTTTAATGGCTTAAAGGGGTACTTCACTGAAACCTTTTTTTTTTTTTTTTTTTTTTTTTAAATCAACTGGTGCCAGAAAGTTAAACAGCTTGTAAATTACTTCTATTAAAAAATCTTAATCCTTCCAGTACTTATCAGCTGCTGTTACAATCCACAGGAAGTTCTTTTCTTTTTGAATTTCCTTTCTGCCTGACCACAGTGCTCTCTGCTGACACCCCTGTCCATTTTAGGGTCTGTCCAGAGCAGGATAGGTTTTCTATGGGGATTTGCTCCTACTCTGGACAGTTCCTGACATGGACAGAGGTGTCAGCAGAGAGCACTGTAGTCAGGCAGAAAGGAAATTCAAAAAGAAAAGAACTTCCTGTGGATCATAACAGCAGCTGATAAGTACTGGAAAGGTTAAGATTTTTTAATAGAAGTAATTTACAAATCTGTTTAACTTTCTGGCACCAGTTGATTTAAAAAATAAAAAAAAAAAATAAATAAGGTTTCAGTGGAATACCCCTTTAACCTCTTAAGGACGCAGAGCGTATGGATACGCCCTGCATCCCGAGTCCTTAAGGACACAGGGCGTATCCATACGCCCGTGGGAATTCCGGTCCCCACCGCTAGCCGGTTGGGGACCGGAGCCGGATGCCTGCTGAAATCGTTCAGCAGGCATCCCGGCATATCGCCCAGGGGGGTCATTATGCCCCCCCCATGTCGGCGATCGCCGCAGATCGCTGGACAATTCAATCCAGCGATCTGCGGCGATTCCGGGTCAATCGGGTCTCCAGTGACCCGGTGACCCGGAATTACTGGCTGTTCGGGGCCGTCTCTGATGGCCCCGAACAGCCAGAGCCTGCAGGGGTGAGGTGGCACTGGTGCCACCTCACGATCGCCCTGATTCGTCGGCCGGATTACCGGCCGACCAATCAGGGCGCCTGCTGCGGGCGTCACTCCCGCACCGGCTCCGCCCCTCTTCCGGAGGGCGTGAGCGGGTGCGGGAAGACGACCCCGGGTGCTGGGGACCCCGATCCCCGGCGTCCATGTTGGGATCGGGGCCCCAGGAGGGACGGCTGCGGCGAGGGACAGCCTGCGATGGAGCAGCAGCAGGAGGTGAGTTACAGCCTCCTGCTGTTGCTTAGCAACAGCTCCCAGCATGCAAAAAGGGCATGCTGGGAGCTGTAGTTATGCAACAGCAGGAGGCAGACCACCACAACTCCCAGCATTCCCTTATGGGCATGCTGGGACTTATGGTTTTGCAACAGCTGGAGGCACATTTTTTCTATGGAAAAGTGTACCTTCAGCTGTTGTATAACTACAACTCCCAGCTTGCACAAACAGCTAAAGTGCATGCTGGGAGTTGTAGTGGTGCATCTGCTGGTTGCATAACTACAACTCCCAGCATACCCGTTGGCTGTCGGTGACTGCTGAGAGTTGTAGTATTGCAATAGCTGAAGGCACACTGGTTGTGAAACTTGAGTTTTTTTTTTTTTACCTAACTCAGTGTTTCACGACCGGTGTGCCTCCAGCTGTTGCAAACTACAACTCCCAGCAGTCACCTTACACCATGCCCCGTACATGCTGGGAGTTGTAGTTTTGCAACAGCTGGAGGTACACTGGCTTTGAAACACTGAGTAAGGTCACAAACTCCGTGATACATAACCAGTGTGCCTACAGCTGTTGCAAAACTAAAACTCTCAGCATGTACAGTCTGTCAGCGCTTGCTGGGAGTTGTAGTTTTGCAACAGCTGGATGTCCCCCCCCAATGTGAATGTACAGGGTACACTCACATGGGCAGAGGCTTACAGTAAGTATCTGGCTGCAAGTTTGAGCTGCAGCAAATTTTCTGCAACAGCTCAAACTGCCAGCGAGAAACTACTGTGAACCCCCGCCCGTGCGACTGTACCCTAAAAACACTACACTACACTAACAAAAAATAAAATAAAAAGTAAAAAACACTACATATACACATACCCCTACACAGCCCCCCTCCCCTCCCCAATAAAAATGAAAAACGTCTGGTACGCCACTGTTTCCAAAACGGAGCCTCCAGCTGTTGCAAAACAACAACTCCCAGTATTGTCGGACAGCCGTTGACTGTCCAGGCATGCTGGGAGTTTTGCAACAGCTGGAGGCACCCTGTTTGGGAATCACTGGCGTAGAATACCCCTATGTCCACCCCTATGCAATCCCTAATTTAGGCCTCAAATGCGCATGGCGCTCTCACTTTGGAACCCTGTCGTATTTCAAGGCAACAGTTAAGGGTCACATATGGGGTATCGCTGTACTCGGGAGAAATTGGGCTTCAAATTTTGGGGGGTATTTTCTGCTTTTACCCTTTTTAAAAAAGTAAAGTTTTTGGGAAAAGAAGCATTTTAGGTAAAAAATATTTTATTTTTTTTACATATGCAATAGTCGTGAAACGCCTGTGGGGTATTAAGGTTCACTTAACCCCTTGTTACATTCCCCGAGGGCTCTAGTTTCCAAAATAGTATGCCATGTGGGGTTATTTTGCGGTCCTGGCACCATAGGGGCTTCCTAAATGCGGCATGCCCCCAGAGCAAAATTTGCTTTCAAAAAGCCAAATGTGACTCCTTCTCTTCAGAGACCTGTAGTGCGCCAACAGAGCACTTTTCACCCCCATATGGGGTGTTTTCTGAATCGGGAGAAATTGGGCTTCAAATTTTGGGGGGTATTTTCTGCTTTAACCCTTTGTATAAATGTAAATTTTTTGGGAAACCAAGCATTTTAGGTAAATTTTTTTATTTTTTTTTACATATGCAAAAGTCGTGAAACACCTGTAGGGTATTAAGGTTCACTTTACACCTTGTTACGTTCCCCGAGGGGTCTAGTTTCCAAAATGGTATGCCATGTGTTTTTTTTTTGCTGTCCTGGCACCATAGGGGCTTCCTAAATGCGGCATGCCCCCAGAGCAAAATTTCCTTCAAAAAAGCCAAATGTGACTCCTTCTCTTCTGAGACCTGTAGTGCGCCAGCAGAGCACTTTTCACCCCCATATGGGGTGTTTTCTGAATCGGGAGAAATTGGGCTTCATATTATAGGGGGTATTTTCTGCTATTACCCTTTTTAAAAATTTAAAACTTTAGGGAAACCAAGCATTTTAGGTAAAAAAAAATTTTTTTTTTTTTTTTACATATGCAAAAGTTGTGAATCACCTGTGGGGTATTAAGGTTCACATTACCCCTTGTTACATTTCCCGAGGGGTCTAGTTTCCAAAATGGTATGCCATGTGGGGTTTTTTGCTGTTCTGGCACCATAGGGGCTTCCTAAAGGTGACATGCCCCCCAAAAACCATTTGACGCTCCTTCCCTTCTGAGCCCTCTACTGCGCCCACTGAACAATTAACATAGACATATGAGGTATGTGCTTACTCGAGAGAAATTGGGTTTCAAATACAAGTAAAAATTTTCTCCTTTTTACCCCTTGCAAAAATTCAAAAATTGGGTCTACAAGAACATGCGAGTGTAAAAAATGAAGATTGTGAATTTTCTCCTTCACTTTGCTGCTATTCCTGTGAAACCCGTAAAGGGTTAAAACGCTTACTGAATGTCATTTTGAATACTTTGGGGGGTGCAGTTTTTATAATGGGGTCATTTATGGGGTATTTCTAATATGAAGACCCTTAAAATCCACTTCAAACCTGAACTGGTCCCTGAAAAAAAGCGAGTTTCAAAATTTTGTGAAAAATTGGAAAATTGCTGCTGAACTTTGAAGCCCTCTGGTGTCTTCCAAAAGTAAAAACTCATCAATTTTATGATGCAAATATAAAGTAGACATATTGTATATGTGAATAAAAAAAACATTTTTGGGAATATCCATTTTCCTTACAAGCAGAGAGCTTCAAAGTTAGAAAAATGCAAAATTTTCAAATTTTTCATCAAATTTTGAGATTTTTCACCAAGAAAGGATGCAAGTTACCAAAAAATTTTACCACTACGTTAAAGTAGAATATGTCACGAAAAAACAATCTCGGAATCAGAATGATAACTAAAAGCATTCCAGAGTTATTAATGTTTAAAGTGACCGTGGTCAGATTTGCAAAAAATGGCCGAGTCCTTAAGGTGAAAAAGGGCTCAGTTCTTAAGGGGTTAAGAGAGCTGCTTTTGTGTATGTTATTAGTATGTATTTCAATAAAGATTCATTGTACTATATTGATATGGTGTGTGCCAAAATAGTGTTTCTGCTCCTTGGTAAAATAAGGCAGAAATTAGGCAGAATTGGTACTTATTTGGCATGGAATTATATGTGGACGCTTAATGCCCCATTGCCTTCATGAGATTTTACCATGTGTACAAACTTCATATTGGGGGAGATTTATCAAAACCTGTGCAGAGGAAGAGTGGTGCAGTTGCCCATAGCAACCAATCAGATTGCTTCTTTCATTTTCCACAGGCCTCTTTAGAGGCCTGTGGAAAATGAAAGAAGCGATCTGATTGGTTGCTATGGGCAACTGCACCACTCTTCCTCTGCACAGGTTTTGATAAATCTCCCCCACTGTGAACATCCCCAAACTCCTATAGGAAAGTCACAATCTACTGCAAATCTGCAGCGTGTGAACACAGACTTATGGAAAATGGAACAGCGAACTTTGGGAACAACATCCCGGGGGTCCTGCAACAAAACAGCTCCTGGTAAGTACAGTGACACTATTTAAATGTCTTTCTTGTGCCATGTGAGCTCGGTATATCTCAGATGGTCACATGACAGAAAACACAGAGCAAGGTACATTATACAGATCAGTGCTCCCTAACCTGCGGCTTATTAGCTGTCACAAAACTACACTTCCCACCATGCCTGGAGAGTCTAAGTCATGGGAGTTGTTGTTTTGTAACAGATACTGGAGAACATCAATATAAATCAACGAAAACAATTCTGCTAGTCCGGCTTATGTATGCCCGCTTAAAGGGGTACTCCGGTGGAAAACAATCAACTGGCTCCAGAAAGATTTGTAAATTAGAAGAAAGGTGTGTGGTGAGTGTGCTCAATCTGTCTAGTCGTCCGAGAAACTAGCACAGTGCGGACCCCCAATGGCTGCACTAAATATTTGGCAAGCATAAAATGATTGACAAATAATAAGAAATTTAAAGAAAATGTGCTGTTCTCTAGGGCAGTGTTTCCCAACCAGCGTCCCTCCAGGTGTTGCATAACTACAACTCCCAGCTCCTAGCCAAAGGCTGTCCAGGCATGCTGGGAGTTGTAGTTTTGCAACATCTGGAGGCACGCTGGTTGGGAAACACTGCTCTAAGGGATGGGTAATAATAAAAATATGGGAGAGTTGTAAAAAATTATGAGGTATGAATGTGAAAGAAACGTGTATTCCGGGTTAAATAAGTAGCCAAAAATATTTAAATGGTGATAAATGAGGGTAAATAAACAAATGTATTAAATTACTAAATATACAATGGTCCTAGAGTGGATGCCAGCAATCCACTCCGGGATTTGAGCATTAAAACTTGATAATAAAATTAGGGATCGACCGATTATCGGTATGGCCGATAATCACGATTTTGGGCATTATCGGTATCGGCAATTACCTTGCCGATAAGCCGATAATGCCCCGCCCCCACCGCGACCACCACCCCCCCCGACCCGCCGCACCGCACCCCCGACCCACCGCTGGGCGGTATACCGGTATGGATTTTTGCCCATACCGCTATACCAGTCGGGCCCCACCCTCCGAGTCAATAAAAAAAATAAAATAAACTTACCCGTAATGGGGGTGGTCCGGGCCATTCATCCATCCTTCCTTCCTGTAGTGTCCGGCGCCATTCCGAGTGGAGGGTGCACCGGTACGGGCTGTCCTTCTCCGGGGGTCCTCTTCTCCACTCCGGGCAGGCTCCGGCCTAGTACGCTGCATAGACGCCGCTACGCCGTGACGTCAGGTGCGTCGATGCGCACGGGCGTCACTGCGCAGCGGCGTCTATGCAGTGTACTAGGCCGGAGCCTGCCCGGAGTGGAGAAGAGGACCCCCGGAGAAGGAAAGCACAGACCGGTTCACCCTCCACCCGGAATGCCGCCGGACACTACAGGAAGGAAGGATCGCCCGGACCACCCTGACAGGTAGGGGAGAGAAGCGGGTGGTGGCGGCCTATGGCACCGCAAAAGCCACTGCAGTGCATTGATTTAAAGCGCCCGCTTTAAATCAATGACCTGCAGCGGTGTCGAGGGGGGATAAATAGCCGATAACTTATACCGGAATATCGGTATAAGTTATCGGCTATCGGCCCTAACCTGCACCGATTATCGGTATCGGCCCTAAAAAAACGATATCGGTCGATCCCTAAATAAAATATCATAAAATGCCACAAAGTATCACAACATTTCATGTAGTTTATAGCACAAAAGAGTGGCTACACATTTTCAAGAATGTTTATCCAGCAGATGGAAACAATAAACTCCTAAAACATGTATACAGAGAAAAAGAAGAGTTCAGACAACACCTTAACAAATAAAATCATGTTTTATTGTATCATATTAAAAAACTGTGTGAAAAGACGCAGCAGAGCCCCGACCCCTACGATCGTTTCGGTTTCCCTTTATCAAGAGGTACCTCTTGATAAAGGGAAACCGAAACGATCGTAGGGGTCGGGGCTCTGCTGCTTATGATGGGTAAGGCAACTCTCTTTATCTGATTGAACCTTCGGTGCACTTGCAGTCTGTATGTATCCATGGACAGTGTCTGAGTACTATCATATATATTTAACACTGTGCAGTAATATTGTGATAATTATCACTAGTTCATACACATATGGACTTTTGGTATTTTTTGTATACTCAGGCATTTTATTGAATGTATATCGCACTACTGGCACCTTGATAGGAGTAATTTATGGCATGGAGTGCAGCCTTCAAAAGGAACTGAGAGTACACATTTAGACTCATTACTTGTCTCAATATATTATATATTATCTCATCATAGTTATCACCCTATTTTTTGTACTAGTACTTGACCTCAATTCTACTTCCAATTATTTTTATGCGTCTTTTCACACTGTTTTTTAATATGATACAATAAAACATGATTTTATTTGTTAAGGTGTTGTCTGAACTCTTCTTTTTCTCTGTATACATGGTTTTGTGAGTTCCCCTGTATTCATGCAGGAATCCGTGTACCCCTGAATGTATGCCAGTAAGGCAAGGGGTTACCGTATGCATTATATGCTAGAACCTGTATTAAAAAACTCCTAAAACAGTTCAAGCACAGTCACTAAAAGTCTCCGTTTTGGTATGCTGGAAAAGCGCTGGAGCAACTCACAAAAATGCCCACTGATGTTGCGCTGGTCCCGTGCGTGCTTATGCACACTGAGAAAATCCAAGGTAGGGGACACAGAGCTTTGATGGCACAAACAGAGGAGATGAAAGCGCTATAAGCAATGTAATAGTGCCGATTTGCTGATAGAACCTGAGAATAGTCACCGAGGGCAGGGGAGGTCGGCGGCTCGCTGACAAACATACACAAGTGGGTGAGGGTGATAGCGCGACTCGGCGGTCAGGAAATGGATAAAAGATGTATGTCCACTCACCCACTCTGGTGTCAGGGAAGTCCTCACCACATCAATCCTGATGTCCTGGTGTCAGCAGCAGGCTGGCGATGTACAGAGGAGTCTGTCGGTAAACAGACAAGCTCCGCTGATGTGGCGTCTCTGTGTGAATCCTCGTGGTGAGATTCGCTCGCTGATGATGCGTTAGTGTGCTTGAATGAATGGATGGTCCGTATAGCAAGCTATGGCAGGCTAGGTAGGACGTCTGGATAAGGGTGTAGTTTGAATAAGATAGTCAGACGCGTTTCGAGCCCACTAGGCTCTTCCTCAGGACATCACAATCCTTCCAGTACTTATCAGCTACTGTATTCTCCTGAGGAAGTTGAGTTGTGCTTTTCTGTCTGACCACAGTGCTCTCTGCTGCCAACTCTGTCCGTGTCAGTAACTATCCGGAGCAGGAGCAAATCCCCATAGCAAACCTATCCTGCTCTGGACAGTTCCTGACATGGACAGAGGTGTCAGCAGAGAGCACTGTGGTCAGACAGAAAAGAAATTCAAAAAGAAAAGAACTTTCTCTGGAGCATACAGCAGCTGATATGTATTGGAAGGATTAAGATTTTTTAATAAAAGTAATTTACAAACCTGTATAAATTTCTGGCACCAGTTGATTTGTAAAAAATAAATAAATAAATAATAGTTGTCCACCGGAGTACCCCTTTAAGTCTATTGACTTATGGTTTGTTGCTGATAAAGCACCAATATATTCTGTAGCGCTGTACAAAGTCTGTCAGTCCTGCCACAAATGTGACAATCTGATTTCTTAAGATAGATCCAATTATAATAGGAAGCCAATACACCTATCCAGTGATTCCCAACCAGTGTGCCTCCAGCTGTTGCATAACTACCGCTCCCAGCATGCTGGGAGTTGTAGTTTTGCAACAGCTGGAGGCACACTGGTTGGGAAACACTGCTCCTATCAGCAGGTTTTAGCCCACATAAACAGGAAGAGAACGTATGAACTCCATGCAGATGTTGGACTCATGTCCCATTGTATCAGCTCTATTCTTTAATGACAGGTACAGGCCCACCGGGAGTCTATATAGGGATCAGATATTGCTTCTCTTTTACCAATCACTTTCATTGCCTAAGTGTCAAACTCCCAACTTACCCCTGAGCGGACACCCAGCACAGGACACGCTCACTCAACACGTGACAGCAGCAGCCGCAATGATTGGCTGAAAGAGACAGCCACTAGACAGTGGCAGACATATTTCTGTAGCCCGCAGTCTGCGCGCAGTTCATACACCCGTCTATTTCTATACAGGACTGAACACGGACACAGAATACCGTACATAACAGCACCGGATTCTTCCATCACCTCATCACGTGATGAGCCTCCACCTAGCACGGCATGATATTATATTTAGCTCCATATCACCCCCCCCCCCCCACATCAAATATGGCTACAGCCAGTGATTGTAACTGACCAATGAGACGCCGGATTCAGGATCACGTGGGTTAGAGTCCCGGAAGCGCAGTTTTATTGACAACACCAGGGAGTTACATGACGTTTATGTAGTGCGGCCGGTGCATTGCCGTGGAATGAGATTTGCCATAGAATGAGATGGTCCGCCTCCATCACATCCTATTGGCTCTCTCTTGTCACGTGACATATTTAAACGTCACAAATCTCATTCCACAGCAGTGTCAATTTGGCTATCACAGGGAGAGGATCTCCTCACCCTGTGATAGCTGAAGCTGTACGGAGCTCTCATGGCCTCTGTGGCCCGACAGAAGTTCACACATGTACGCAGCTCATACGGCTGCCTCATATACATTTACTGTTGATCCACAGCGCTATCGGGATCCCTATGCCCGATGGCGCTGTCATCAGGATCCCCATGCCCGCAGCTCTACACCCCGTCCCCCGCATCTCTACTCCCCGTCCCCCGCAGCTCTACTCCCCGTCCCCCGCAGCTCTACTCCCCGTCCCCTGTGAACGCTCAGGGAGCGATCCACAGCGCTATGGGGATTCCTACGCCCGATGGCGCTGTGATCAGTGTGCGTCCCCGCGAGCGCCCCATGCCCGCAGCTGTACTCCCCGTCCCTCCGTAGCTCTACTCCCCGTCCCGTTAACGCTCAGGGAACGGGGAACAGAAAGTAGAGCATCGGGCGCAGGTTAAGTTATTCGCGTAGTGCTGCGCATGCGCAGTACTACTTTACCTGCGCCCGATGCTCTACTTTCTGTTCCCCGTTCCCTGAGCGTTAACGGGACGGGGAGTACAGCTGCGGGGGGCGGAGGACGGGGAGTACAGCTGCGGGCATGGGGCGCTCGCGGGGACGCACACTGATGACAGCGGCATCAGGAATAGGAATCCCCATAGCGCTGTGGATCGCTCCCTGAGCGTTCACAGGGGACGGGGAGTAGAGCTCCGGGGGACGGGGAGTAGAGCTCCGGGGGACGGGGAGTAGAGATGCGGGGGACGGGGAGTAGAGCTGCGGGGGACGGGGAGTAGAGATGCGGGGGACGGGAAGTACAGCTGCGGGGGACGGGGTGTAGAGCTGCGGGCGTGGGGATCCTGATGACAGCGCCATCGGGCATAGGGATCCCGATAGCGCTGTGGATCAACAGTAAATGTATATGAGGCAGCCGTATGAGCTGCGTACATGTGTGAACTTCTGTCGGGCCACAGAGGCCATGAGAGCTCCGTACAGCTTCAGCTATCACAGGGTGAGGAGATCCTCTCCCTGTGATAGCCAAATTGACACTGCTGTGGAATGAGATTTGTGACGTTTAAATATGTCACGTGACAAGAGAGAGCCAATAGGATGTGATGGAGGCGGACCATCTCATTCTATGGCAAATCTCATTCCACGGCAATGCACCGGTGCCTCTGACTTCTCTGCCGGTCATACGTGCTGCCCTCCTCCCGTTAGTGAGTGTCGCCTGCTCGCCTAAACATATGAGTGTTTCACTGGTTGTCGTTCGGCTGGAGCTTGCAGACCACTCTCCTGTACCGGTGGGCTTCCATTACCGTGCTGGTAAGTAGTGATCCCAATAAGCAATACTATCTTCTTTGAGTATAGCAATTGGCGTGTATGTATTGTTCTTCTTTAACTTAAAGAAGAACAGAAGTGTTTCCTAACAAGGGTGCCTCCAGCTGTTGCCAAACTACAACTCCCAGCATGACCGGACAGCCAACGGCTGTCTGGGCATGCTGGGAGTTGTAGTTTGGCAACAGCTGGAGGCACATGGCTTTCTAGGCATGCTGGGTGCTGTTGTTCTGCAACAACTGGAGGGACATAGCTGTCTGGGCATGCTGGGTGTTGTAGTTCTGCAACAGCTGGAGGAACATAGCTGTCTGGGCATGCTGGGTGTTGTAGTTCTGCAACAGCTGGAGGAACATAGCTGTCTGGGCATGCTGGGTGTTGTAGTTCTGCAACAGCTGGAGGAACATAGCTGTCTGGGCATGCTGGGAGTCGTAGTTTGGCAACAGCTGGAGGAACATAGCAACAGCTGGAGGCACATGGCTTTCTCGGCATGCTGGGTGTTGTCGTTTTGCAACAGCTGGAGGAACATAGCTGTCTGGGCATGCTGGGTGTTGTAGTTCTGCAACAGCTGGAGGAACATAGCTGTCTGGGCATGCTGGGTGTTGTAGTTCTGCAACAGCTGGAGGAACATAGCTGTCTGGGCATGCTGGGTGTTGTAGTTCTGCAACAGCTGGAGGAACATAGCTGTCTGGGCATGCTGGGTGTTGTAGTTCTGCAACAGCTGGAGGAACATAGCTGTCTGGGCATGCTGGGTGTTGTAGTTCTGCAACAGCTGGAGGAACATAGCTGTCTGGGCATGCTGGGTGTTGTAGTTCTGCAACAGCTGGAGGAACATAGCTGTCTGCGCATGCTGGGTGTTGTCGTTTTGCCACAGCTGGAGGCCCGTGGCTATTCGGGAATGCAGAGAGTTGGAGGCACCCTGGTTGGGAAACACTGCTGTACAAGAATGATGGACCATCTTCCATTGACCTAATGCTTGTTGCGTCCAATCATGATGCCCGGTTGAGATGGAGGCCGTAATCTCCTGGGGAAAACGTATCAGAATCATTGATGGTATGACCTCCACCAGAATCACGTTGACTGAATCCAGACCGCCTTAGAAGGTGCCTGGATTCTGCAGATGGATCTTATGCATAGTGGCTTAGTTCACATGGTTAGAGTTCATCCATATAAGCGTTTTATGCCAAAAACGGACCCCGACTACTATCACAACGGATGCACAATGTTTACACATACTTACTACCTGCTGCGGATTTGAGGCCATGGATATGGTGCAGCAGATTTAATCAATATAAATAAATAACTGAAATCAGCAGCAGATTAAGTTCATGTGAACATGTCCTTATGATCGAAAAGTTTTGCTCCGGATCGGAAGGCGCTGCAGGAGATGTTCTGCTATCCGGCATCACCGCTAAAGTGTTGAATAACTGTCACCAAATAAACTGGTCTAAACTACCTCAGATTATGTTCCCTATCTACTCCTAACACCCCTATTGCCCTTAAAAACAATTTGAGCTTTAAACAGCTGGGTATCTTACCTTTCTTCTTGAGGAGAAAGTGAAGTTTACAGCAGGCATGACCTCACTGAAGCCTGCTGGGGGACAACTTCTGCCCTCACATGGTTGCAGTACTGTGATGAATAGAAGACCTCAGGCTCTGTTCATGTTTCAGTCTGTGCAGTATTCAGTAAGGCTCTCCTGCAGCTTTCAGTCTGTGTGGCTTTCTGTGAAAATCTGTGGAGCTTTCACTTTCTGTGCAGCTGTCAATCAAGCTCAGTGCTGAGAAACACTTCCTGAGTTTGGTCTCCTGCAAGGCCTGGGTTGCTATGCCAGAATAACCCATATATGGGAATGAGCTTTTATAGGGTAATGTTGGGAAACATACAATGATCCTGATGCTGTACCATCCAGGGTTGTCAGATCATTCCTAAATGTAACAATCAATTCTGATTAGAACAGGGATTCTTGCTTGTTACAGTGACTCCATATCAGAGCTTCACTATTGTATCTCACTTGGTCATTGTATACTGGTCAGTTCAGGATTTGCCTTTAAACATTCAGCAATCCACTATAGAGGTGGCCGGAGGGGTTACCTCTGCTTCCCTGGTGTCTGTGGCTCTGTCATATATAGAGTCTGGCTGGACTAGGCTCTCTCAATGGCGTTCAATAGAATCTGCATGAGAAATCTAATGATTCCTTCTAAAAGTCCTCTAAGGGACTAATAAAGTTTAAAGGAAAAAAAAAAAAAAGCTTTAATAAAAGACACACATTAACCCCTTCAATATTAAAAGTTCAAATCACCCCCTTTTCCTATGTAAAAATAAACATGTTTGGTATCGCTTCGTGCGTAACTGTACAAACTATTAAAATATAACATTATGTGTCCTGTACGGTAAATAACGTAAATACAAAAACAAACCACAGAATTGCAATTTTTGTAATATCCCAGAAAAAAAGCGATTAAGGATCTATTCACACGTACAGTATTCTGCGCATATTTGATGCACAGGATTTCAAGTGATTCAGTTTACATTTAAATCTGCAGCAGAAATCCTGCACATCAAATCAGCGCAGAATACTGTACGTGTGAATACACCCTAAAAAAGTCAGATCAATACCAAAATGGTACTGATATAAAAAACTGATTATGGCGCAAAAAAATAAAAAAGAGCCCTCATACAGCCTGGTATGCGAAAAAAATTCAAAAAAAGCTACAGGGGTCAGAAAAAGGCAATGAATTTTTTTTTGAAAAAGTTCAGATTTTTTTTTTTTTTAAATTAGTAAAACATGAGGGAAACGATACAAATCTGGTATTGCTGTAATCATGCCACCTAAAGTATCAAAATAACATGTTATCTCAACCACAAGGTAAATGGCGTAGAAAAGAAAACCACTAAATTTGCTAAATTATCTTTTACACTCAGTTTCACTTCACCAATATATTTTTTATTTTTTTTGTTTTGGAGCATACCATATTTTTCGCCCTATAGGACGCACCAGCGTATAAGACGCACCCAATTTATAGGTGCAAAATCTAAAAAAAATAAAGATTTTGAACCCAATAGTGGTCTTCAACCTGCGGACCTCCAGATGTTTCAAAACTACAACTCCCAGCATGCCCGGACAGCCGTTTTGCAACATCTGGAGGTCCGCAGATTGAAGACCACTGCATAGGAGGTAATACTCACGTGTCCCCGCCGCTCCGGACCCGTCACCGCTGCCCTGGATGTCGCTCTGTCGCCGTGTCCCCGTCGCTCAAACGTCTCTGCTGCCGGCCCGATATCCTCGCTCTCCGTCGCCGTCGTTACGCACGCCGATGCACGTACGCGACGACGTGATGACGAGGAAAGAGAGCGCAGGCCATACAGGGGATCCCTGAACGGAGAAGACACCGAGGAGGCAGGTAAGGTCCCTCCCGGTGTCCTGTAAGCACTAACCCGGCTATTCAGTCGGGCTGTTCGGGACCACCGCGGTGAAATCGCGGCGGTCCCGAACAGCCCGACTGAACAGCCGGGTTGGTGTCACTTTCCCTTCAGACGCGGCGGTCAGCTTTGATCGCTGCGTATGAAGGGTTAATACAGGGCATCACCACGATCGGTGATGTCCTGTATCAGTCGCGGGTCCCGGCCGTTGATGGCCGCAGGGACCGCCGCGATAGGGGTGTATTCGCCGTATAAGACGCACCGACTTTTTCCCCCCAGTTTTGGGGAAGAAAAAGTGCGTCTTATACGGCGAAAAATACGGTATGTTATAGGGATGTAAGAAAAAATCGATTCTCGCGATAATCGAGATTTTTTCATTTGCCGATACTGAATCGATTCAAAATATTTTTGAATCGATTCTTTTAGGGATGTGGAATTTTTATCTCCTGACGCCCGGAACAGCATGTCCTGGGCATCAGGAGATAAAAGTTCCACATTAGTGGAGCCGGGCAGGCCGGATCTGACACGGCGTCGCTCTGGGTGTATGGAGCGGGCTCCGACTCGTGCCCGCTCCGTACTATGCGACCCCCGGCTGATTTCAGTAGCCGGGGGCCGCCGCTAATAGCCAGCATACGGCAATCGCAGCGGCTGGCTATTAAAGGAGTACTCCGGTGCACACTTTTCTCATTTTATCCCGTCCGGGCTGCAAAATAAAAGAAAACGCACTTTATCTTACCTGCCAACGAGCCCCCGGAGCTCCGGTACAGGTGTTCGGTCCCCGGGCTGTATTCTTCTTACTTCCTGTTAGCCTGGCACGTCACACGGAGCTTCAGCCTATCACTGGCCGCAGCGATGTCCCGTCTCTGCTGGTGATAGGCTGAAGCTCCATGTGACGTGCCGGGCTAACAGGAAGTAAGAAGAATACAGCCCGTGGACCGAACACCTGTACCGGAGCTCCGGGGGCTTGTTGGCAGGTAAGATAAAGTGCGTTTTCTTTTATTTTGCAGCCCGGACGGGATAAAATGAGAAAAGTGTGCACCGGAGTACTAGATCGCCGCTGTCAAAGCTGACAGCGGCGTCTATTGGGATCTATGAATGCTCCCAGGTGGGCGATGTATCGGGATATATATCGCGATGTATCGTCACCTAGACGGTATCGCGATATATCGGGATATATCGAATCGCCACACTGGTATCGCGATTCGAATCGAATCGCCAAATTCTTGGCGATTCACACCCCTAGTATGTTATGGAACAATTAAAAGGTATCATTATAGTAGGTAGTTATGGCTATTATAGGGCGAGGAGGAAAAACAAGTGTGTAAAAGCGAAAATTGGTCCAGACAAGTGGATCGTCATGAGGGACAAGTAGATTTTGCTCCGTTTTAGTCCGGTAACACAAGTAGTTTTTTAATACATTTCCACACCCCTGTGTTTACATTACTAATGACTGCTGTCTCAGCCCTTCATATAGAAAACAACTGATGCCTTTGTCCTCAGTCTTATTCTCACAGTGAGAGCAGGAGATTTGATCAAGTGCAGTCAGAGTAAGCCAGGTGAGCAAGATAAGAACTAGTAAATGGTTAAAGGGGTACTCCCGTGGGAAACTTTTTTTTTTAATCTTAATCCTTCCAGTACTCTTTAGGGGCTATATACTACAGAAGAAATGCTTTTCTTTTTGGATTTCTCTGATGTCATGACCACAGTGCTCTACTGACCTCTGCTGTCCGTTTTTGGAACTGTCCAGAGCAGGAGAAAATCTCCATAGCAAAAACATATGCTGCTATGGACAGCAGAGGTCAGCAGAGAGCACTGTGGCCTTGGCATCAGAGAAATCCAAAAAGAAAAGCTATTCCTCTGTAGTATACAGCTCATAAAATGTATTGGAAGGATTAAGATTTTTTTTTAATAGAAGTAATTTACAAATCTTAAAAAGATTAACCATACCTCAAGGATTTTACCATCCCAAATGGTACACAATGAAAACAAATGGTCTGAAAATCATATATAATTTATTGCACAATTGTAAAATATAAAATAGGACAAAATGGATTAGAATATTGCACTATTAGACAAAGAAATTCACAAATAAAATACAAAGAATTATGCACTATATTTGTATCTATCTACCATTAGGTCCCAATGGTAGATAGATACAAATATAGTGCATAATTCTTTGTATTTTATATATTTTATTCATGAATTTCTTTGTCTAATAGTGCAATATTCTAATCCATTTTGTCCTATTTTATATTTTACAATTGTGCAATAAATTATTTTCAGACCGTTTGTTTTCATGGTGTACCGTTTGGGATGGTAAAATCCTTGAGGTATGGTTAATCTTTTCAATATTTTTTCCATATTATTGGTCGGTGAGGATCGACTTTATTAACCATATATACCTCGGAGTTTTTGGTTGTGAGCTGCACACACATTTCTTTCTTCCTAATTTACAAATCTGTTTAACTTTCTGGCACCAGTTGATTTAAAAAAATAAAAAATAAAATTCCACGGAAGTACCCCTTTAAGTGTTTGTGTATGCGTGTATATGTTACTGTGTGTATGCACTGGCCTGAACTCTATAGGACCGCCCATCTTGGGACCAGGAATCTGCATTGAACCTGCCACAGGACAGACAAGGTAAAGAGGCAATTGGCGATGCAGTCCCCATTCCTATTGTGTAGAAATCAGCAGCACTCCTTTATATGCAATTCATTCACAGTCCCCAGTCTTATTGTGTAGAAATCAGCAGCACTCCTTTATATGCAATTCATTCACACGTTAAGGTTTATTGAGGATAATTTTCAAAAAAATTCATGCAGCTTTGTATATTTCATAATCAGAAGACATCAGACTTCTTGAATTATTGTTAATTTCTCTAGGGTCAGATAGGATACCATTTTATATATGGACGTTTCAGTCACCTCGACCGTTGTCAACAGGTATAAATCCAAAGCATATTAGTAATATATCAATGAAGAAAAGAACATTCCAATGTCCTTTGTCTTGTATGTATGTCCATACAGTCCCAAAGCCGGGCGAGTCCTCAGTGATAAACATGCTTCTTGGTCAGTACTTCCCAATCAGGATGCCTCCAGCTGTTGCAAAACTACAACTCCCAGCATGCCCGAACAGCCGAAGGCTGTTCGGGCATGCTGGGAGTTGTAGTTTTGCATCAGCTGGAGGCACCCTGGTTGGGAAACACTGTTCTAGGATAAAGGGGTTATCCAGGAAAAAACTTCTTTATATATATATATATATATCAACTGGCTCTAGAAAGTTAAAGGGTACCTCTCATCAAAAAAACTTTTGATATATTATAGATTAATGTATGCAGAATAACTTTACATTTGCATGTTATTAAAAAATATGCTTCTTTCTATTTAATTTTCCACTTTGAAGACATGACCACTAGGGGTCTCCCTACCGGTCCTGGCAGCAAGCATTTCAGACTCATGCTGGAGTCCTAAACACTACGAGCTGCCAGTCTGCTTTGTTCACAAAGGAGAACACTCAGAGCTGCCAGCCTGCTTTGTTCACAGCCTGTTTGGCTGTGAACAAAGCGGGCTGGCAGCTCTGAGTGTTTAGGACTCCAGCATGAGTCAGAAATGCTTGCTGCCAGGACTGATCGGGAAAAATACAATAGAAAGAAGCATATTTTTCATTAACATGCTATTGGAAAGTTATTCAACATTCATTAATCTAAAATATATCAAAAGTTTATTTGATGAGAGGTACCCTTTAAACAGATTTGTAAATTACTTCTATAAAAAAAAAATCTTAATCCTTTCAGTACCTTTCAGAGCTTCTGAAGTTAAGGTTGTTCTTTTCTGTCTAAGTGCTCTCTGATGACACGTGTCTCGGGAATTGCCCAGTTTAGAAGAGGTTTGCTATCGGGATTTGCTTCTAAACTGGGCGTTTCCCGAGACACGTGTCATCAGAGAGCACGTAGACAGAAAAGAACAACCTTAACCTCTTCAGGACATAGGGCGTATGGATACGCCCTGAATCCCGAGGCCTTAAGGACCGAGGGCGTATCCATACGCCCGTGGGAATTCCGGCCCCCACCGCTAGCCGGTTGGGGACCGGAGCCGGATGCCTGCTGAAATCGTTCAGCAGGCATCCCGGCATATCGCCCAGGGGGGTCATTATGCCCCCCCATGTCGGCGATCGCCGCAGATCGCTGGACAATTCAGTCCAGCGATCTGCGGCGATTCCGGGTCAATCGGGTCTCCAGTGACCCGATGACCCGGAATTACTGGCTGTTCGGGGCCGTCTCTGACGGCCCCGAACAGCCAGAGCCTGCAGGGGTGAGGTGGCACTGGTGCCACCTCACGATCGCCCTGATTCGTCGGCCGGATTACCGGCCGACCAATCAGGGCGCCTGCTGCGGGTGTCACTCCCGCACCCGCTCCGCCCCTCTTCTGGAGGATGTGAGCGGGTGCGGGACGTGCACCCCGGGTGCTGGGGACCCCGATCCCCGGCGCCCCTGTTGGGATCGGGGCCCCAGGAGCAGATGCGGCGGCGGGACTGACCTGCAGCGTCTGGATCGTTGGAGGTGAGTGACAGCCTCCTGCTGTTGCTTAGCAACAGCTCCCAGCATGCAAAAAGGGCATGCTGGGAGCTGTAGTTATGCAACAGCAGGAGGCAGACCACCACAACTCCCAGCATTCCCTTATGGGCATGCTGGGACTTATGGTTTTGCAACAGCTGGAGGCACATTCTTTCTATGGAAAAGTGTACCTTCAGCTGTTGTCTAACTACAACTCCCAGCTTGCACAAACAGCTAAAGTGCATGCTGGGAGTTGTAGTGGTGCATCTGCTGGTTGCATAACTACAACTCCCAGCATGCCCGTTGGCTGTCGGTGACTGCTGAGAGTTGTAGTTTTGCAACAGCTGACTGGTTGTGAAACTCAGAGTTTTTTTTTACCTAACTCAGTGTTTCACGACCGGTGTGCCTCCAGCTGTTGCAAACTACAACTCTCAGCAGTCACCGTACACCATGCACCGTACATGCTGGGAGTTGTAGTTTTGCAACAGCTGGATGCACACTGGTTGTGAAACACTGAGTTAGGTCACAAACTCAGTGATACATAACCAGTGTGCCTACAGTTGTTGCAAAACTAAAACTCTCAGCAGTCACCGACAGCCAACGGGCATGCTGGGAGTTGTAGTTATGCAACAGCTGGATGTCCCCCCCAATGTGAACATACAGGGTACACTCACATGGGCGGAGGATTACAGTAAGTATCTGGCTGCAAATTTGAGCTGCCGCAAACTTTCTGCTGCAGCTCAAATTGCCAGCGAGAAGCTACTGTGAACCCCCGCCCGTGCGACTGTACCCTAAAAACACTACACTACACTAACACACAATAAAATAAAAAGTAAAAAACACTACATATACACATACCCCTACACAGCCCCCCCTCCCCAATAAAAATGAAAAACGTCTGGTACGCCACTGTTTCCAGAACGGAGCCTCCAGCTGTTGCAAAACAACTCCCAGTATTGTCGGACAGCCGTTGACTGTCCAGGCATGCTGGGAGTTTTGCAACAGCTGGAGGCACCCTGTTTGGGAATCACTGGCGTAGAATTCCCCTATGTCCACCCCTATGCAATCCCTAATTTAGGCCTCAAATGCGCATGGCGCTCTCACTTTGGAGCCCTGTCGTATTTCAAGGCAACAGTTTAGGGTCACATATGGGGTATCGCCGTACTCGGGAGAAATTGTGTTACAAATTTTGGGGGGTATTTTCTGCTTTTACCCTTTTTAAAAATGTAAAATTTTTGGGAAAACAAGCATTTTAGGTAAAAAAAAAAATTTTTTTTTCACATATGCAAAAGTCGTGAAACACCTGTGGGGTATAAAGGTTCACTTAACCCCTTGTTACGTTCCCCGAGGGGTCTAGTTTCCAAAATGGTATGCCATGTGGGTTTTTTTTTGCTATCCTGGCACCATAGGGGCTTCCTAAATGCGGCATGCCCCCAGAGAAAAATTTGCGTTCAAAAAGCCAAATGTGACTCCTTCTCTTCCGAGACCTGTAGTGCGCCAGCAGAGCACTTTTCACCCCCATATGGGGTGTTTTCTGAATCGGGAGAAATTGGGCTTCAAATTTTTAGGGGTATTTTCTGCTATTACCTTTTTTAAAAATAAAAAAATTTTGGGAAAACAAGCATTTTAGGTAAAATGTTTTTTTTTTTTTTTTTTTACATTTGCAAAAGTCGTGAAACACCTGTGGGGTATTAAGGCTCACTTAACCCCTTGTTACATTCCCCGAGGGGTCTAGTTTCCAAAATGGTATGCCATGTGTTTTTTTTTTGCTGTTCTGGCACCATAAGGGCTTCCTAAAGGTAACATGCCCCCCAAAAACCATTTCAGAAAAACGTACTCTCCAAAATCCCCTTGTCGCTCCTTCCCTTCTGAGCCCTCTACTGCGCCCGCCGAACACATTACATAGACATATGAGGTATGTGCTTACTCGAGAGAAATTGGGCTACAAACACAAGTAAAAATTTTGTCCTTTTACCCCTTGTAAAAATTAAAAAATTGGGTCTACAAGAACATGTGAGTGTAAAAAATGAAGATTGTGAATTTTCTCCTTCACTTTGCTGCTATTCGTGTGAAACACCTAAAGGGTTAAAACGCTGACTGAATGTCATTTTGAATACTTTGGGGGGTGTAGTTTTTATAATGGGGTCATTTATGGGGTATTTCTAATATGAAGACCCTTCAAATCCACTTCAAACCTGAACTGGTCCCTGAAAAATACTGAGTTTGAAAATTTTGTGAAAAATCGGAAAATTGCTGCTGACCGTTGAAGCCCTCTGGTGTCTTCCAAAAGTAAAAACACGTCAATTTTATGATGCAAACATAAAGTAGACATATTGTATATGTGAACAAAAAAAAAATGTATTCGTAATATCCATTTTCCTTACAAGCAGAGAGCTTCAAAGTTAGAAAAATGCTAAATTTTTTAATTTTTCATCAAATTTACGGATTTTTCACCAAGAAAGGATGCAAGTATCGACAAAAATTTACCACTATGTTAAAGTAGAATATGTCACGAAAAAACAATCTCGGAATCAGAATGATAACTAAAAGCATTCCAGAGTTATTAATGTTTAAAGTGACCGTGGTCAGATGTGCAAAAAACGCTACGGTCCTTAAGGCCAAAATGGGCTCCGTCCTGAAGGGGTTAACTTCAGAAGCTCATAAGTACTGAAAGGATTAAGATTTTTTTAATAGAAGTAATTTACAAATCTGTTTAACTTTCTGGAGCCAGTTGATATATAAAAAAAAGTTTTTTCCTGGATAACCCCTTTAACCTAGGTTAAAGATGGTAGCATATGGCACAAGCACCATTCAAAATGTATTTTTTTTTTTTTTTTTTTTTTTTTTGAAGCACCACATGTGGAGTTTAAAGCAACACATAGACATCAATTGTAAGGTCCTGTTGCTGATGAGTGGGGCACCAGGGACCTGATAGGTTCTTTTTTTTTTAAAGGGAAACTTTTAGCTGTAGATCATGGTCAGGGCTCAAGTGTCGAAGAGGCTGTGTTGAGCCACAGAATGGGCGCCTCCTCCCTGCCTTGACTGATTGATGTGCACAGCTCGCTGCTGGCAGACAAGCCCTGTATATCATTCAAGGCAGGGATGGGTGGGGTTTGGAGGAGGCGTGCATCATGTAGCTCAGCACAGCCATTTTAACACTTAAGCCATGAGCATGGCCTAGAGTTGACAGATTCCCTTAAACCTAGTCTAAGCTCATAAGCCCCAAAACTTTGTGGCGCTGACACACCCCTTTTAAAATCTTCTTTCAAGCATTCTCTGTGACATTTTGCATGGAGAGACTGTACTACTTGGTGGTACAGTTACAGACAGATCTATACAATGACAACGGGTCCTGTTAGTTACAATAAAACCTGTGGATGATATTTAATGGGAATCTTAATGGACCCTGTGTGCAGTTGCATGCTTCCATGATGTCCTATATCACAGGAGAGTATTTCTGGAGGGGTAATCTTTAATTTGATAATGCCTTCATACATGATTTTGTAAAAAGAAAAAAAAATGGGCAGTTTTTTTGTAGCTATCATTATACAGAGTAGAAAAGCTCCGTATGTTCTCCTTTAATAACTTACAGGGAAATTCAAAGTCGCCACTTGATTGTTTTATGTCCTAGAGGACTATACTATAGGATGCACCTAATATAAGGCTGCAGACTACTCCTGGTATACGTACTCATAATAATTATATCCTGTATATAGCATGTGTCATATATATATATAGCACTAGTGTGGCTTTTGGCACATGTTGCCTAGCTGCCTCAGCCCTCTTTCCAGGAGCTCTCCCAAGTGCCTCCTATTGCATGCATCAAATGATCCAAGTCCTTTACTTGGGAGTGAGACTAACCGAAACAGAGATGTATTTTCCATGCTGTACATACTGTGGTTGCCTAAAATTCTCCAGTGTATTGGTGTAAACCAAGTATTCCCCTCCAGCAGCACTGCCACGTTATCCTACTCCACTGACAAAGGCCATAGGACTTTTCACCTTCAAGCCACACAGTTTCCACTTTTGATTTGCTTCGAACTAGGGATCGACCGATTATCGGTATGGCCGATATTATCGGCCGATAATCACGATTTGGGGCATTATCGGTATCGGCAATTACCTTGCCGATAAAGCCCCCCGCACCGCGACCGCCACCCCCCCCCCCTGACCCGCCGCACCGCACCCCCGACCCACCGCACCGCGTTGCACCCCCCACCGTGATGCTGGGCGGTATACAGGGTATGGATTTTTGCCCATACCGCTATACCGGTCGGGCCCCTCCCCCACCCTCCGAGTCAATAAAAAAATTTAACTTACCCGTGATGGGGGTGGTCCGGGCCATCCTTCCTTCCTGTAGTGTCCGGGGGCGTTCCGGGTGAAGAGTGAACCGGTCCGGGCTGTCCTTCTTCTCCGGCGGTCATCATCTCCACTCCGGGCAGGCTCCGGCCTAGTACACTGAATAGACGCCGTGACGTCAGGTGCGTTGCTGCGCACGGGCGTCACTGCGCAGCGGCATCTATGCAGCGTACTAGGCCGGAACCTGCCCGGAGTGGAGAAGATGACCCCGGAGAAGAAGGACAGCCCGGACCGGTTCACTCTTCACCCGGAACGCCCCCGGACACTACAGGAAGGAAGGATGGATGGCCCGGACCACCCGGACAGGTAGGGGGAGAGAAGCGGGTGGTGGTGGCGGCGGCCTATGGCCACGCAAAAGCCACTGCAGATCATTGATTTAAAGCGCCCGCAGGGGGTTAAATAGCCGATAACTTATACCGGAATATCGGTATAAGTTATCGGCTATCGGCCCTAACCTGCACCGATTATCGGTATCGGCCCTAAAAAAACTATACCGGCCGATCCCTACTTCGAACATTAGATCTTGCAGACTTCTCTAATGGATGGTGGGTGACCAGTCATAGGCTCTTGTGTCAGTTCTATGGCCACCCTCTTGCCATCCAATGTGAAGCTTACCCAAGGCATCAACAGAAACTGCTAGTAGGACCTCCTGTGATGTTCTACTAAACACACTGTTTGTTCTTTCATTACCATCTCCATAGATTGCATAAGCAATCTGTTGTTTCCTTCATGGGGTAATCCCATTTGGACTTTTTGACTCGCTCCCATTAAGAAAAAAGTATGCTAAAACTGCCATTTTCACCAGGACCAGATCACTAATGGCTATTTAAGGTTAAGTCAACAAAAAGAAGATTGTTTATGATGAATTTCAAGCATCACAAAAAAACCAAAAAAAAAACAAACATAAAAACTATTTAGTGTATATGTTGTGTTTTATGTGTATGTCCACATACGTTTGATGATGGGCAGTGTCCCTTTAAGGATACACTCTGGATCAATGACAGTGCTATGGTGAACATTTAATGATGGGTAGCCTTGTGGCACCTTTCCCATCCAATAGGGGAACAGTACTTTCATTCTCTGAGAAATATATGATTTATGATTCTTCAGCCAAAATCCAATTACTTTGAGCTGCTGAGTGCCTTTATGGTTTAGCAGATTCACAGTATGGTTTGTACATTGCTGTATATTCTATTGTTTTTTGTCCTTCCTGTAAACCACAACACATTAATATTTATGTTCCTGCCTAGCCACCGAGATGTCTGATGAGGAAATTAGAGAGAAGACGTTACGTACTGCTGCAACCTGTTTGGAAGGCAAGACGCCAGTGGAAAAGACAACGGTCCTGCATCAGCACATTGGGAGAAGAGAAATGACAGACATGATAATAGAAACCATAGGTCCAAATCCAGGTGAATGTAATCGCACAGACTGCATTAGCCTAATGTTGTGGTTCAACAATTTTCTGTCTGGACATGAATGTAAGATATATAAATATAGGTGACTTAGCAGTGTCCATATTATAGTAGATCTGAGCCAAGGAATCAAGACCTTATTAAAAATCCAAAGGGCAAATGACCTCACATCTCACTGTGCTTATCAACTTCCATAGGTTCTTCTACTAACAATACCCATGATGGTAGACGGTAGGTTGTACATGTAAACGTGGTAAAGTGTAGCTAGCAAGAAATATGTGGTTTCTGGCAGACACTTATCCCAGCCAGTTTTGACAGATGACCGTTGTCTATGGTCTTCATGTGCTTGAATTTTTTTTCAACTTTAGGTCATGTATTCTTGAATTAATGTATGCCGTGTACAGTATGTGTGTTTTACACTTCGTCCACCATGACAGCCCACATGAGAGATGGTTCCATAGGACCTAATAGGAACAGTAAACAGAGAGTTTAAAAGCCCCTCCCCCCGGCACCTTCCCCAATGTTTTTTATTAGGTCCAGGACAGAGTCGGAGTCTTTTTTTGGGCTCCTTTTTATTTATTTATTTTTATTTCTTATTTTGTTTCCCCGTGGGCTTGTGGATCGGCATACTTTGTTTCCCTTCCCACTGTAAAGCCTAGTGGTCGTGGGGGTTCCCTTTCTCCTACCTCCGTGGGTGTAGGGTACTGCGCTCCTCCTGGGGGGTATATGTGCCTAGACGGGGGAAGTTTTTTTTTTCTACCTTCCCCACTGCTCTAGGGAGCCCCGTGCTTTGCGCGGGCATCTCTCACCTTTTTAGCCATGTCCGGTCAGGGGGAGTCTGTCCGGACGCTGTGTTTAGCACTGTGGCATGCTGTAACCGTGTTCCGGCGGCACTTCCTGTCGGGTGTGCTGCATGTTTTTGCTTATATCTGAGGATTTAAAATTGGCTATTCTCCAGGAAATTCAAGCATCTCTTGCGAATTTTAATCCTTTACTGAGCCCTAACTTTTCCGGGATCATGCGAAGCGCAGAACCGTCCGTAAAGGGAGTCAGGCGGGGAAAGTGCGAGCGGCGCTCCTCTTAATTTATGTTCCCTAATAAAATTTATGTTCCCTATCCATGAAAATTTACAATTTTTTATTCTGGATGAATGGCGTGATCCTGCAAGTTTCCAAAGAGATTAAAAAAAAAAAGATTGCCTTTTGATGAGAAAGATACAGATCTGTGGAGTGACATTCCTAAGGTGAGTGTTCAGCTGTCTAAAGTAGTCAAGAAGATAGCCCTCACCTTTGAGGATTCTTCTCAGCTGAAAGATCCCATGGATCGTAAAATGGACGTTCTTTTACGTAAAACTTGGCAGACCTCAACTGCAATCTTAAATCCTAATATCGCTGCTACTAGTGTAGTCAAGACTCTCTCTTTTTTTTTTCCGGCCCCAGGGGAATAGAGCAAATAGCTACAGAGGCAAAGGAAAGTCAGGTAGATGGAGCTACCCCAAGGGGGGAACAGGTAAAGAGTTCCTCCTTAACCTCAGTCAAAGTGCCACGAAACAGTGACTGTTGATAGTTGGGAGGTAGCCTCAGTGATTTTGTTAATTAATGGGAGTCTACAACATCAAATCCCTGGATCCTAAATCTTCTAAGATTTGGGGACAAAATAGTTTTCCTCCCTACCGCCTTAAAGTCTCTAGTCCCAAGCCAAACCTCCCCCCTTCTACAGGAGAGAATGTTTTAAGGGGTAAAGAATAAGCTTCAGTTCGGAGCCATTACACAAGTTCCTGTTTTAGAAAGACATCAGGGTCATTACTTATCCCTCTTTCTGGTCCCGAAACCTAACAGGTAGGTAAGGACTAAAATAAATCTGAAATTCATCAACAAATTCATAGTGTACAAGAGATTCAAAATGGAATCAATAAACTGCAATTACCATGATATCTCCCAATGCTGTCATGATCACCCTGGATTTAAAAGATACCAATCCACCAAGACCAACAACATTATCTACGGTTTGCTGTCAAGGTGGGAGATCAAGTTTTCAATTATCAGTTTGTGGCCCTTCCATTCGGCATCTCATCTGCTCCGAGATTGTTCACAAAAATAATGGTGGAGCTTATCTCAGATTAAAGAATATAATTATGGTTCCTTAGCTGGACGACCTTCCTTCTGTTAACAGCATCTTCAAAACAACTTCTTCGGTCCCATCTAAATCAGGTGATCCAGTGCCTTCAAGATCTGGGATGAATTGTCAACCTCGCAAAATCAGATCTTCAAACAAACTACAGGAACATTTGGTTGGATGCTGTTGGACTCGCTGAAGAAATCTACCTTTCTTCCTCCGGAGAAAATAACTCTGATTCAGTCAAACATTAAATAAATTCAGAAATCAAAACTGGTATCTTTAAGGGAAGCCATTTCAGTATTGCGCACAATGACATCCACGATTCCTGCAGTCAGGTGGGCTCAGTACCATTTGAGACAGCTTCAGCTTCAGACTCTCTCAGTATGGAACAGATCTCAATTAACACTAGACAAGAAGTTCACACTAACACCTGGCGTAGTGAAGTCCCTAAATTGGTGTCTAAATGCGACAAACCTCAAAAAGGGGGTACCTTGGGTTTCAGATCCTGTTCTAGTAACTACGGATGCAAGTGCCTTAGGTTGGGGTGCTCATGTTCTAGGAGCCTACTTCCAGGGTCGCTGGCCTCCTCATCTAAAAAGGGTTTTCCTCTAATTACAAGGAACAGAGAGCAATGTGGGAGACAGGCGGCCAACAAGACACAAGGCTCTTTAAGATATTGCAGCCAAAATTCTTGTCTGGTCAGAAAGAAATGTTTACTCCATAACGGCAGTCCACCTGAAAGGCTCCAAAAATCAGGTAGCAGACTTCTTGAGTCGAAAAACTCTGGACCCAGGGGAGTGGTCTCTAAATTCTTCCATTTATCAAACTCCTGTGCTCAAATGGGGTCAGCCAGGCATAAGACCTGTTTGCTTCCTGTCAGAATGCAAAAGTTGCTTGTTTTTTTCCGCCCTAAATCCAAGGGACAGACCTCAAGCAGCTAGCTAGCCCAAGACTGAAATTTTCCTCTAGCATATGCCTTCCCTCCATCTCCATTGATAGCAAGGACTCTAGCAAAGATCCGGGACAGCAATTTAAAGGTGATTTTTGTAGCCCCATACTGGCCAAAGAGTGTGGTTCTGTCTCCTAAAGAGTCTGGCCATCGAAGCTTCTTTTCCTCTACCTCTTGTGAAGGACTTGCTGATCAGGGTCCAGTAATCCATCAGGGTCTAGAGAACCTTCATCTCACTGCCTAGATTTTGAGCAGTCAATCTCGAAGCCTCAAGGTCAGCTAAAGTTATTTCTACACTGCTGAAAAGTAGGAAACCTTGTACTTCCAAGATTTACTTAAAAATTTTTGGAAATTTTTTATCCTGGAGTAAGGAGGTGAAACCAGATCCCTCTAAGCCTAATTATCCATAAATTTTGGACTTTTTACAAGAAAGATGTGAGAAGGGTCTATCTCTCAGCACTTTGGACGTTCAAGTTGCAGCCCTGGGGGGCGTTCTTTGATCATCAAATTGCAGATAATCAGTGGATTAAAAGGTTCTTTAAAGCGGTATCTAGATTAAAACCTAAAACCACAATCTGTACTCAATCTTGGAATCTCAACTGGGTGCTCTCAGCTCTTACTACTCAACCCTTTGAACCTCTACATCAATGCTCATTAAAATTTATTACTCTCAAGATGGCTTTTAGAGATGAGCGAAGTTACAGTAATTCGATTCGTCACAAACTTCTTGGCTCGGCGTTTGCTGACTTTAGCCTGCATAAATTAATTCCGCTTTCAGGTGCTCCGGTGGGCTGGAGACTCTCTCCTAGGACTGTATCCACCTTTTCCAGCCCACCGGAGCATCTGAAAGCTGAATTAATTTATGCAGGCTAAAGTCAGCAAACGGCGAGAAGTTTGTGACGAATCGAATTACTGTAACTTCGCTTATCTCTATTGGCTTTTCTCACTGCAATAAAAGCTGCATGGAGAATTGGAGAAATCCTAGCCCTGTCAATAAATGAACCCTATTAGTCCATTTCTGATGATATGATAACGCTTAGATTAGACCCCTCTTTCCTCCCGAAGGTAGTGACAGATTTTCATAGATCTCAAGAAATGATTCTCCCGTCCTTTTTGTAACAACCCAAAAAATCCTCAGGAAGAAAAATTTCATTTGTTAGAGGTTTTCTTAGCTATTTAGAGGTCACTAATTCTTGGAGGAAAGATTCAAATTTACTCTTACAGTTCCAAGGTCCTAACAAGGGTAAAAAAGCATCTAAAAGTTCTAAAGCCCGTTGGATTAAATGTGCTATTGCTGAAGCCTATAAGGGTAGAGGTGAGCAGGTCCCGTTGGTCTAAAAGCCCACTCTACTAGATCAGTGTCAACGTCTTGGGCAGAAAGATCCGCTGCTTCTATAGGCTAAATGTGCAAAGCTGCTACATGGTTCAATCCTCATACCTTTTTCAGACATTATAGACTTGATTTGTCTGATTCTCATGATTTGGCCTTTGGTAGGTATGTTCTGCGCCCCCCCCCCCCCCCCAATGATGTTTATTTGGTATTTCTCATGTGGGCTGTCATAGTGGACGAAGTGTAAAGATAGAATTATTTACTTACCGATAATTCGGTTTTCTTGAGTCCACCATGCCAGCCCCATTATATCCCTCCCTTTCGTGTTGTTTTTTTTTTCTTTTGGTGTTACTTTTCCTGGTGTCCTTTTTATTTAGTTATTTATTTGTAAAACACTGGGGAAGGTGCTGGGGGGAGGGGCTTTTAACCTGTCTGTTTCCTGTTCCTATTAGGTCCTATGGGACCATCTCTCATGTGGGCTGTCATGGTGGACTCAAGAAAAGCGAATTATCGTTAAATAAATAATTCTATCTTTTTTTTTTTTTCTTGCTATATGGGCAAAATTTCAGTCCTCCTTTGCACAAAGTAATAACTTATTTTGGGGGTCTAGTCTGCTCTGGAAAAGATAAAGGAAAGACTTTTATATTCCTCTTTCCTGCCATATGCACTTCTGGCTTTAAAAAAGCTGTGTGTATAGCCCCTTAGTGTTGGCATCAATTGTTACAAAGTACAATATGAAATTGTCTAGTTGTGTGAGTACATTTTACATGTGTGTAGGTGAATGCATGCACCATTCTAATCCCTTACTTTTGCAGCTAAACCAACCTAGAATCTGTACATGTCTAAAAATGGTTATATTTACCACCTGTAATTTTTTAGTATTATGAAATCATTTTAGAGCCAGCTCCTGCCACTCCCGGCCTGCGCGCAATATGACCTAGAGGTCTGTCTATAGCTGTGATGTGGTCACTGTCATTTTATCATACTTTGTATGGACCCTATGTGGGAGATCCATCATAACTTGTCTAGACGAAAATTTGCTGAGTTGCCCATAGCAACCAATCAGATCACTTCTTTAATTTCTGAAATGGCGAACCAGAAGTGATCTGGTTGCTATGGGCAACTCAGCAACTTTTCCTCTGGGCAGGTTTTGATAAATCTTCTCCATTATGCCTTGCTGCTCAGTTAACATTTGCTGATCTGGGCACAGAACAGCTGCAACAGAACAGCCCAACTTATATCTGTGAGAAACCTCTCTAAATATCTACGTAAAAAAAAAAAAAAATAATAATAATATCAATTAATTTTGTCATTTTTTTCAGATGCCCAGATGGTCACTAGCACAGAACAAACAGATGACCCTTCTGCATCTCCTAGTCAGACTGCTCCAGACTCTCCTTCAAAACAACTACCTGAGCAGATCACTTTCTTCAGTGGGAATCCTTCTGTGGAGATAGTTCATGGCATTATGCATTTATACAAGACAAAGTAAGCAAACCAAAGCACTTATTAGGTGTACCTGTTAGGCAAAGTTTAAATGTGACAACAGGAGAAGCAGCCCAGGGAACAGTGATCCTGTTGACAAGGAGCATTGCAGTAAAAGTTTTAGCCCCTTTGAAAGAGGCTGCCCATTTACTCACTGGTACATTTAAGGGGTCAGTGTCATAAAATTGTTAATAAATATGTAAGATATGTAATAACGTCTCTGTAAGGACATGACTGGAAGGGCAGGTCAAAGACTGCGACGTCACTCCAAGTAGGCTTGAATTCGAAGACAAGCTGAAGCCAAAGCAAATTATCGGGAGGGAGGATACAGGGGAAGAGGGAGATGATGCATGCAATATATATACTGAAAAATGCCATGAAAGCACCCAAAATCATTATTACTGGTCACAAGTACGTATAGCAAAGTTACACATTATGCAGTTATGTGTTTATTAATATATAATTTTGTGACACTAAAATACCCCTTTAAACAGAACACATGAAGTCGGCATTTCTATATCCTACCATTACTGGAATGACATGCTAAATGGGCATTGTCATTTGAAAAAACTTTATGTAATGTAGATGCTGTCTTTTCCCTGCAGCTTCTACCTGTGTGCCTGGGTATGTACAAAAGACAGGAAGTGTGTGTATGGGGTGGGGACAAGCAGGGCTCTGAGCAGGTGTCTGGCCTGTTGGGGGGGGGGGCATGTCACAGATCTTTAGTGCACAGAGCCCTTGTCCTGCCATCACTTCCTGTATTTTGTCTCTGCATGGAGACCCACAGATAATAGCTGCAAGGACAAGAAATATACACATTTTGTTTTAACCACTATATATTGAGGTGTTAAAAATACTCATATACTGTTATTATCTACATTTATTTAAAGTGTTTTTTATATTTAAAAGCTCAACTAGCACAACATTTAAAAGAATACTCTTTAAGGGTATGTTCACACGTCTGCTGCATATGTGATCTGATTTTGCTGCCCATCAAAGGAAATCTGTCATCCGTGTCCCCTGCTCTAACCTGTCGGTATAGACAGGTGCATACAACAGTGGGTCCATTTATATTACTAGCCTGAACATGGTCAACTTAATGACTATTGCTGGACTCTATAGTACTACAGTAGTGAGATAAATGGATTTTATTAACTATATGTACTTTTCATTCACTGGTCAGATGAGTTGGAACTTTCTTGCAAAATGACCACAGGTAAATCCAGGTGTTAAAAGGAAAGTGTCACCGGAGTTAAAGGGGTATTCCAGGATTTTTTTTAATTTGACTATGCTACAGGGGCGGTAAAGTTAGTGTAGTTTATAATATAGTGTCTGTACCTGTGTGTGACGGTTTTCTCACAATTCTTCTGTGATTTTCTCCCCACTATTTATTTTTAACAGCATACAAAATTACTGTTGTCTTGGATTTTTCCCAGCTTGCAATGCGGCAGAGACCTGACTCACTAGTCAGCTGATAACATGGAGCCTGTCTGCAACTAATGCAACAGCTGTAGGCACCCTGATTGAAAACCACAGGTCTTTTTGTTTCAATGGGTGGGGTGTCTGATGTGTGAGAGGGAGGAAAATGGCATTGTGGGATTTGTAGTAAAAAAAACATAAGTCAAACAGGAAATACAAGTTCACAAAAAGCTAGCCACAGTTTTATGGTAATCTCACAACATAGCCATTTAGCCCCAAGACAAGCACAGATCCTTTCTAAGCATGTCCATTACTGCCTGCCAGGTACCTACTAAAATCACATTATGGTGGATAACCCCTTTAACCACCTAAAACTATGTCCAGTATGTTAAAAAGCTGCTTAGTAGTGTAATGCAGCCATAACTTTGGCTGCTTTATCTTTGCCTTTATGGTACTAACATAACATTTATCCAGAGTCCGCAACAGTCAGATAGGCGTGGCCAGGGGTCTGCAATTCGCAGCGGCCTCCACACCACTCTACCTTACATCAGAGCTTGGCCTGTTGTGTGACACACAGGTCTTCAGTGCATGCGCTGTTGAAGTCTCTTCTATGGCGCACAATATCCAAGAAGAAAAAGAAACACGCAAAACATTGCACACCCGTGAATATCACATAGATCAAAAGGACGGACAGGATTATTAAAAACATTTAAAACAGGCCAAAAACAGCCAAAGCACAAAACAGGGTGAGCCCCCTCAACAAGGGAACCCCACCCAGGGCACCTGCCTATTACAATACATCAATAACATCACTATGATATTCACATAAGCTGCCACATAGTACTATATTCATCTCAACAGCCCATATACAACCTGTATTCTCATGTAGCAAAGATATGATGAAATGACACAGGACGGTTAATGGAGGAGTTACCAGGCAGGTGCCCTCCTAAAGACCCCACGCGTTCCGTTGCCCGTCGGCAACTTCCTCAGGGGTGTTGTGCTTCTATTTCCTTACATCTGTCTTATATATACTACATAATCAACTTGATTACAAAGGTCTGTTTGACCAGAAGGAGATACTTGTGAGTCTCTATGGCTTCATGTCCGAGCTCTGCCGCTCGCTTCTACTTCCGGGTCTGGTTCTTCTATGGCGCACATCAAGCTGTCAAAGTGATGGCTTGCTTCCGGTGCCTCCAATAAAATAGTGCTTATTATCCTCTTCTTTTTTCACATTATTCCAGACACTATGCGCTGAACATGTAATATTTCCTAAGTAATATTATATAAACCACCTAATTGTCACAGATGTGAAAACCTGTTAGTGTTCACATTTTTGAGTAGTTGGCAATATCGGCTCGATCTACAGTGTATTTTTAAATATAAAAAAATTAGGAAAAATGAGGGCAGTCCCTTTTAAAGGGGTACTCCGGTGGAATTATTATTATTTTTTTTTAACTGGCTCCAGAAAGTTAAACAGATTTGTAAATTACTTCTATTAAAAAATCTTCATCCTTCCAGTACTTATCAGCTGCTGTATGCTCCACAGGAAGTTGTGTAGTTCTTTCCAGTGTGACCTCTGCTGACACTTCTGTCTGTGTCAGGAACTGAACAGAGCAGGAGCAAATCCCCATAGCAAACCTCTCCTTCTCCGGACAGTTTCTGACATGGACAGAGGTGTCAGCAGAGAGCACTGTGGTCAGACAGAACAGAACAACTAAACTTCCCCTTGAGCATGCAGCAGCTGATAAGTTCTGGAAGGGTTAAGATTTTTTTAATAGAAGTAATTTACATATCTAAGTACAGGTAAGAAGTGAAGAAAAAAAACGGAGCACAGACCTTTAGTTGCAGATGATCAAGAACTTCTTTATTGAAGACTAGGGGACACCATATGCTGGGGGAGCAAGACGCCGGACAGTTCGTGGGCTACGACCGTATCGCGCCTCAGCTCTTCATCTGGCCATACGTAAGTTCGTCCATGACAGTGTGGGTGGTTCTCATAGGTGCGAGTAGCCACTGGATAACTAGGTAGGAGGTACGTAGTGAACACAAGGTGAGACATTAACCCTCGCCATACCGGGATACAAACATAAATGTTAAGACATAGATACGAAACTCCTAGTAAATTTAAAAACAACCATATAGCAAAACGGAATGCAAGCCATGCAGACCCTAATTAAATGAACACACTCATCTCATTGTGGTCATTGAGACCCAAAGGTCCCGTAGCATTCGTCCGCAATATCCAGCGGGATTCTTTTATTAGTAACGTTCTGTGTCTGTCATTAATTTCTGGGGACTGTTCTACTGTCTCTAATGCCGTGAACTTTAAAGCTCGAGGATTGCTATTGTGAAAAGTTCTCGTGGGCAATAAAGCGCTGAGAACCTTTTCCAGTCTGTATAGACCTAATATGTTCCCTCACTCTATGATAGAGTGGACGTATAGTTTTTCCTACATAGAAATGGCCACAATCACATTTAAGGCAGTAAACCACATAGTTTGATTTGCATGAAATAAACTGTTTTACTTCATTATAGACACCTCCTAAATTAATAACTTTAGCCCTAGAATTATATACACAGTACGGGCAGCATCCACAAGGGAAGTTTCCCGTGGGTCTGCTGGCTGTAATCCAATCTTTTACCTTAGTGTTATTTTTGGACTGTTGTTTTTTAATATATCCTGCAATGGTGATATTTTTATATATCATTAACAAATCGAAGAAGTTAGTGCCAGATTTGCGGCCAAAGCATATCCACCGGCTACTATAAGTGCCGCTCAAAAATGCACTGAAAAGATTCCCCGATCCAAGCTGCTAAAAAATAAAACTAAAATTACCACCAACCCTGATAGATGCTTTTTTTCTATTAGAAATACATCTTTGAATAACAAAATGAAGCAGGCCATCACTAATAATTGGTACATGTTACAGGGCAACAACGATCTATCAGATATTGTTACCAAATATCCTATTGTTACATACAAAAAAAATATCACCATTGCAGGATATATTAAAAAAACAGTCCAAAAATAACACTAAGGTAAAAGATTGGATAACAACCAGCGTAGACCCACGGGAAACTTCCCTTGTGGATGCTGCCCATACTGTGTATATAATTCTCGGGCTAAAGTTATTAATTTAGGAGGTGTCAATATTGAAGTAAAACTGTTTATTTCATGCAACTCAAACTATGTGGTTTACTGCCTTAAATGTGGTTTTGGCCATTTCTATGTAGAAAAAACTATACGTCCACTCTATCATAGAGTGAGGGAACATATTAGGTCTATACAGACTGGAAAAGGTTCTCAGCGCTTTACTGCCCACATGAGAACTTTTCACAATAGCAATCCTCGAGCTTTAAAGTTCACGGCATTAGAGAGAGTAGGACAGTCCCCAGAAATAAATGACAGACACAGAACGTTACTAATAAAAGAATCCCGCTGGATATTGCGGACTAATGCTACGGGACCTTTGGGTCTCAATGACCACAATGAGATGAGTGTGTTCATTTAATTAGTGTCTGCATGGCTTGCATTCCGTTTTGCTATATGGTTGTTTTTAAATTTACTAGTTGCTAGGAATTACGTATCTATGTCTTAACGTGTATGTTTGTATCCCGGTATGGCAAGGGTTAATGTCTCACCTTGTGTTCACTACGTACCTCCTACCTAGTTATCCAGTGGCTACTCGCACCTATGAGAACCACCCACGCTGTTTTTAAACACCCCCATGGACGTACTTACGTAGGGCCAGATGAAGCGCGATCCGGTCGTAGCCCACGAACTGTCCGGCGTCTTGCTCCCCCAGCATATGGTGTCCCCTAGTCTTCAATAAAGAAGTTCCTTATCATCTGCAACTAAAGGTCTGTGCTCCGTTTTTTCTTCACTTCTTACCTGTACTTGGATTACCATTTGACTGCCTCACACGTGTCCGCACGACCGCTAATAGTTGTTTGCATGGGGATAGCCTGACCGAAGTCAGCCTGATCTGTTGCCGCAGACCAGTGCATTCCGTCCCATCAGCACAGCACCGAGGGAAAAAATTGTTTTCCACAGGAGTACCCCTTTAATCTCCGACTCACTCTAGTTAGGACTATATACTAATTTTAGGGTTGGATAACCCCACATCTGTCTTGTTTGTAGGTCATTTGCACTCCTTATAGGATTTAACTGTGAGAAATAGGACATAAAAATAACCTTTTTTATAAATTAAAATAAATATAATAATAGCTGGTGGCGTGGATAAGGGTATAATGATTACAACACAGTATCCTGCTGTGATATGACATTTAATAAGGTATGGTAATATTAAGGGACTATTAGGGGACTATTCATATTAAGGGAATATTAAGGGTAATATTAAGTGTTGGCTCATAAATTTACCTTCATACAGTACCCCCTTTAATAACATTGAATAAAGATGGGAGACAATTAGGTCTAAATAGGATTTGTTAAATGTAAATGTTCTGAATCCTTGGATATATTTATCAATAATGGTCAACATGATATAGGCACATTGGATAACTTGAGGTATTCATAGTTAATCTGTAAAAAGAAAGTATTTTTCTTTTCCTAAGTAGATGGGCAGTACATAAGCCTTGTCATTCCTTATAACTAATGTGCACACTTAGTTCTGCGCAGCTTCGAGCAATTTCTACTTCTTCAGGTAGGCTGCCTTTGATTGTTTCAGTGACACTCTTAGAGGGGTTATCCAGGAATGGAAAAACAGCGCTAATTTCTTTCAAAAACAGCTCTTCATCTGTCCTCAGTTTGGATGTAGTATTACAATTTGGCTCCATTCACTTCAATGGAACTGAGCTGCAGAACCACACCCAACCTTGAGACAGATGGGAAGTGGTTTTTGAAAGAAATTAGCTCTGTTTTTCTATTCCTAGATAGCCTCCTGGATAGCCCCTTTAATATCCACTCCCATTCCAAAGTGCTGACTTCTTTTGGATGCCATTTTACAGTGTGGGCCAACCATGCGGTTAAACATGTTGAGGGGGTCTCGGTGCATCTTTTAACCCCTTAACGACGCAGGACGTATATTTACGTCCTGCGCCGGCTCCCGCGATATGAAACGGGATCGCGCCGCGATCCCGCATCATATCGCGTCGGTCCCGGCGCTAATCAACGGCCGGGACCCGCGGCTAATACCACACATCGCCGATCGCGGCGATGTGCGGTATTAACCCTTTAGAAGCGGCGGTCAAAGCTGACCGCCGCTTCTAAAGTGAAAGTGAAAGTGACCCGGCTGCTCAGTCGGGCTGTTCGGGACCGCCGCGGTGAAATCGCGGCGTCCCGAACAGCTGATCGGACACCGGGAGGGCTCTTACCTGCCTCCCCGGTGTCCGATCGACGAATGACTGCTCCGTGCCTGAGATCCAGGCAGGAGCAGTCAAGCGCCGATAATGCTGATCACAGGCGTGTTAATGCACGCCAGTGATCAGCATTAGAGATCAGTGTGTGCAGTGTTATAGGTCCCTATGGGACCTATAACACTGCAAAAAAAATGTAAAAAAAAAGTGTTAATAAAGGTTATTTAACCCCTTCCCTAATAAAAGTTTGAATCACCCCCCTTTTCCCATAAAAAAAATAAAACAGTGTAAAAAAAATAAAAAATAAACATATGTGGTATCGCCGCATGCGTAAATGTCCGAACTATAAAAATATATCATTAATTAAGCCGTACGGTCAATGGCGTACGCGCAAAAAAATTCCAAAGTCCAAAAAAGCGTATTTTGGTCACTTTTTATATCATTAAAAAATGAATAAAAAGTGATCAAAAAGTCCGATCAAAACAAAAATCATACCGATAAAAACTTCAGATCACGGCGCAAAAAATGAGTCCTCATACCACCCCATACGTGGAAAAATAAAAAAGTTATAGGGGTCGGAAGATGACATTTTTAAACGTATAAATTTTCCTGCATGTAGTTATGATTTTTTCCAGAAGTGCGACAAAATCAAACCTATATAAGTAGGGTATCATTTTAACCGTATGGACCTACAGAATAAAGATAAGGTGTAATTTTTACAGAAATATGCACTGCGTAGAAACGAAAGCCCCCAAAAGTTACAAAATGGCGTTTTTTTTTCGATTTTGTCGCACAATGATTTTTTTTTTCCGTTTCGCCGTGCATTTTTGGGTAAAATGACTAATGTCACTGCAAAGTAGAATTGGCGACGCAAAAAATAAGCCATAATATGGATTTTTAGGTGGAAAATTGAAAGGGTTATGATTTTTAAAAGGTAAGGAGGAAAAAACGAAAGTGCAAAAACGGAAAAACCCTGAGTCCTTAAGGGGTTAATCACATAGGTGCATGTTCTCTACTTAGCAGAATGTGCACTGGTGGCTCACTTAGGCTTACTGATTTATCCCTATATAGCCTCAGATTGAGGCAATAGGTCAGTATAAGGTAGGTAAATTCATGGAAAAGGTTGGATGTATGGATGGAGCTTTATGGAGATAAGATATTTTTCATGTACTAGTAGCTCACATGATGCGGCATCCGGAATCAATAAGGTTCTATGCTATGAGTTGGCACTTGCCCATGTAAGCAAGCTTAAATATGAATCAAAAGCCATATCTGACCATGTAATTATTAGTTTAATCATTGGGAAAAAAGTGGGGAATAGGATAGGAGGGTTTTTTAAGATCAACCCCCACTGGTTGAACATTTTGGATGACTGGGATAAACTTAAAGGAGATAGATGAATTCTGGAAGTGGAATAGGGACTCGGCCAAACTAGGAGTGGTTTGGGATTCCTTGAAAGCTTTTATTAGAGGTCTACTATATAGGGAGATCTGCCAGAAGAAAAAGAGCTTTAGGGCAAGAGAAAGAGAGTTTGAGAAAGAAATAGAGCTGGCAGAGGAAAGGTTATCAAGGGAAGCCACTATCAAAAATGTAAAGGATTTAGAAGGCAAGAAGAGAGAACCAAAATTATATCTAGAAGAAAAGGCAACAAATTATAAAAAAAATTACCTCAAAAAATGTTTTACTTTGAAGGAGGCGCGCCCGAATAAATTGTTAGTTCAAATAATTAGGAATCAGAGGGGTGGGAATTTTATAAAATCTATTTGAGATTTAGAAGGGACCCTTCGGGATACCGATGAAGAGGTACAGGGTAGTTTTGTACAGTTCTTTATGAATCTATACATGACAGAGATAAAATGTACAGTGAGGGAGATAGATGAATTTCTTAAAACTATTAAACTGCCCAGTTTGGGAGAGGATAAAAGGGAGAATTTGGAGAAAGCTATTCAATATCAAGAGCTGGAATCGGCACTAAAATAATTTGCGGGCACTTCATCGCCAGGGACTGATGGACTCCTCTTTTGAAGTATATAGAAAACTGGGGCATACTTTGTTAAATAAACTCCATGAAGTTATAAATGAATCCTGTAAACAGGGGATGCTCCCTCAGTCCATGAGTGAGGCTCTCATAGTCCTTATCCCGAAGAAGGATAAAAAACGCAGAGAGATGGGATCATATAGACCCATCTCTCTGCTAAATACTGATGTAAAAATCTATTCAAAAATATTGACCCTTCGTATGAAAACGGTGATAGAAGATCTGATCGGAACGGATCAAGTCGGGTTTATGAAAAATAGGAGTGGGTTAGACAATGTTAGGACTGTCTTTTCTGCCATCCAGAGGGGAAAGGGGGGGGGGGGGGGCACTCCACTCTGTCATTACGCAGAAAAAGCGTTTGACAGGTTGGAGTGGGTCTTCCTGTGGAAGGTTCTTGAACGGTTGGGACGAAACTATGTTGGATTTATTAAGACGCTGTATGGGCAACCAAGGGCTAGAATAAAGATCAATGACAGGCTATCAGGACAATTTGTACTCACTAGAGGAACCTGGCAAGGGTGTCGACTTTCACCATTATTAATTTTGCTGTTTATAGAACCACTGGCAGTCTATATTAACCCCTTCAGGACCAAGCCCATTTTGGCCTTAAGGACCAGAGCGTTTTTTGCACATCTGACCACTGTCACTTTAAACATTAATAACTCTGGAATGCTTTTAGTTATCATTCTGATTCCGAGTGTTTTTTCGTGACATATTCTACTTTAACATGGTGGTAAATTTTTGTGGTAACTTGCATCCTTTCCTTGTGAAAAATCCTAAAATTTGATGAAAAATTAGAAAATTTTGCATTTTTCTAACTTTGAAGCTCTCTGCTTGTAAGGAAAATGTATATTACAAATAAAAAAATTTTTTATTCACATATACAATATGTCTACTTTATGTCTGCATCATAAAAGTGACGAGTTTTTACTTTTGGAAGACACCAGAGGGCTTCAAAGTTCAGCAGCAATTTTCCAATTTTTCACAAAATTTTCAAACTCACTATTTTTCAGGGACCAGTTCAGGTTTGAAGTGGATTTGAAGGGTCTTCTTATTAGAAATACCCCACAAAAGACCCCATTATAAAAACTGCACCCCCCAAAGTATTCAAAATGACATTCAGTCATCATTTTAACCCTTTAGGTGTTTCACAGGAATAGAAGCAAAGTGAAAGAGAAAATTCACAATCTTCATTTTTTACACTCGCATGTTCTTGTAGACCCAATTTTTAAATTTTTACAAGGGGTAAAAGGAGAAAATGTATACTTATATTTGTAGCCCAATTTCTCTCGAGTAAGCACATACCTCATATGTCTATGTAAAGTGTTCGGCGGGCGCAGTAGAGGGCTCAGAAGGGAAAGAGCGATAAGGGGATTTTGGAGAGTACGTTTTTCTGAAATGGTTTTTGGGGGGCATGTTGCATTTAGGAAGCCCTTATGGTGCCAGAACAGCAAAAAACCCTCACATGGCATACCATTTTGGAAACTAGACCCCTTGAGGAATGTAATAAGGAATAAAGTGAGCCTTATTACCCCACAGGTGTTTCATGACTTTTGCATATGTAAAAAAAAAAATAATTTCCACTAAAATGTGTGTTTCCCCCCTAATTTCACCTTTTTGCAAGGGTTAATAGCAGAAAATACTCCCCAAAATTTGTAACCCCATCTCTTCTGAGTATGGAGGTACCCCATAAGTTGACCTGAAGTGCACTATGGGCGAACTACAATGCTCAGAAGAGAAGGAGTCATATTTGGCTTTTTGAGAGCAAATTTTGCTCGGGGAGCATGTCGCATTTAGGAAGCCCCTAAGGTGCCAGAACAGCAAAAAAAAACACACATGGCATACCATTTTGGAAACTAGACCCCTTGAGGAACGTAACAAGGGGTACAGTGAGCATTTGTACCGGGGGCTTGCATCAGCTGTTGCAAAACCACAACTCCCAGCATGCATGGTCTGTTAGTGCATGCTGGGAGTCATAGTTTTGCAACAGCTGGAGGCACACAGGTTAGGAAACACTGAGTTAGAAACAGACAATGTTTCCCAACCAGTGTGTCTCCAGTTGTTGCAAAACTACAACTCCCAGCATGCCCAGACAGCTGAAGGGCATGCTGGGAGTTGTAGTACGGCAACATCTGAAGGGCCAGATGTTGCTGAACTAAAACTCCCAGCATGCCTGGACAGTCAGTGCATACTGGGAGTTGTAGTTTTGCAACAGCTGGAAGAGCACAGATTGGAGACCATTATACAATGGTCTCCAAACTGGGGCCCTCCAGATGTTGCAAAACTACAACTCCCAGCATGCATGGTCTTTTATTGCATGCTGGGAGTTATAGTTTTGCAACAGCTGGAGGCACACAGGTTAGGAAACACTGAGTTAGAAACAATGTTTCCCAACCAGTGTGTCTCCAGCTGTTGCAAAACTACAACTCCCAGCATGCCCAGACAGCTGAAGGGCATGCTGGGAGTTGTAGTTCGGCAACATCTGAAGGGCCAGATGTTGCTCAACTAAAATTCCCAGCATGCCTGGACAGTCAGTGCGTGCTGGGAGTTGTAGTTTTGCAACAGCTGGAAGAGCACAGATTGGAGACCATTATACAATGGTCACCAAACTGAGGCCCTCCAGATGTTGCAAAACTACAACTCCCAGCACGCACTGACTGTCCAGGCATGCTGGGAATTTTAGTTGAGCAACATCTGGCCCTTCAGATGTTGCCGAACTACAACTCCCAGCATGCCCTTCAGCTGTCTGGGCATGCTGGGAGTTGTAGTTTTCAGACTCCTAGAAGCAGCAGTGAAGATCTTCACTGCTGCCTCTGAGGACTACATACTTACCCGTCGCTGCTCGTCCACGTGGCCGGTCCCGCGCTGCTCCTCGGTCCCGCCGCTTGATCAGGTAAGTCCGCCGGTCCCCACGTGTTCCCCCCGAATGCCGCAGGTCCCCGCGATCCCCTGCAGCCTTCGTCCCCCGTTCTGCCCTACTTCCAGGGGCGGGCAGTGCGGGGGATCTGAACTTTCACCCCAGATCACTGTGATTGGTCCACAGGGACCAATCACAGTGATCGCTGACCAGGACCATCAATTGATGGTCCTGGGGGTGAAGCAGAAGTTGTCCCCTGCTGGAAACAGCGGGACTTCTGCCAGTTAACCCGTGCGATGCTGCGCATCGCCGGGTTAACTGCATGTCATTTATAAACGCCGGGATGCGCGAACGCACTGCACAACCCGGCGTTTATATATGACATTCTGTGGGAAGGGGTTAAAGAAAAGACCCAATTTCAGGGCTTTGGGCCTGGAGGAGATAAAGGGAAGATTGCTTTATACACAGATGACCTTTTGTTATTTATAATGGACCCTGGGACACATTTAGATGAAGAAATAAAGGATATTAAAGCTTTCGGGCATGTTTCGGGTCTCTCTATAAACTGGAAAAAGTCATCACTCATCGAGGGGGAGAAAGTTATGGAGAACTTAAAGAGATTATACACCCAGAAATAATGGAATATTTGGGAATTAATATCAGTAGTAGACTCAAAGATTATACCAAGCTTAATGTGGCTCCATTATTGGAGAGGCTGAAAAAGAAGATAGAAATATGGCTCAGGCTCCCTATTGGGATGGCAGAACATATGGCACTCACAAAGATGGTGGTCCTTCCGCAGCTGCTGTATTATTTAACTGCAGCTCCGGTCTTTATAGGGGAATTTTGGTTTAAAAATAAATAGATAGTTTGGTAAACACTTTAATCTGGGGGAGAAAAAAAGTTAGGATTAGGTTAGACATTCTCACCCTCCCAAGATGTAAGGGGGGGAATGGGAATTCCAAATTTTAGATTGTATTATTGGGCAGCACAATTGTCAGAACTCACCAGGGTGCAAGGTCAGTTATTACATGATCTCTTAAAATTTTAATATAGAGGTAATAGGAAGCATATTTTCGAGGTATTGGAAAGTGACACGAAATTTAGTGGAAATGAAACACTGGGGCTACAAGCAGGGTGGGTTTGGAAGAAAGTAAAAAAATTGTTAGATATCGCAGGTAGTGTGAAATTTACACCTCTCTGGGAAAACAATAGGTTGCCAGATATTGCAAAAATAGAGCAGCGCGAATCGTGGGGGAAAAAAAGCTATACGTTATATTGATCAACTGTTTAGGAATGGTACACTAATGGGAGGGGAGGTGCTGCAGAGCGAATATGGGTTAGAGGAAAAACACAGATTTCGGTTGTCTCAGAACATGTAGTAAAATGCAAAAAGGAAAGAAATTTGTTCCAGATTCAGGAGCATATATTGATTGATCTATTAGTAACTGGAAATAAATTAGGGGTGTCAGTTTTGTATAAAATTTGAATACATGGGGAAAACGGAGAGAACAGCATTAAAGTGTAGAACAGAGTGGGAGAAAGAGATTCCGGAATTAGATGAGACAAAATGGAGGGATATGATTAGAAATTTAACGGAGATGTCGGATAATGAAAAACTAAGTTTATCTCCATTTATGTTGTTTCATAGACTATATTATACACCAAAGCAGCTCTTTAAATGGAAAATTCGTGCCCAGGGAAACTGCCCAAAATGTTTGAGAGAAGAGGCAGATTTGCTACATATGGCATGGGGGTGCCCGATAGTAAGAAACTTGGAATGGAATTCAAGAACAGATAAAGGGAGGACTGGGGATCAGGTTGGAGTTTACTCCAGAGGTTTTTTTATTTGGTACTATTCCCAGGCTGCCCAAGCTTAGAAAGAAGCTTATTCTGAACATACTGATATTGGGGAGATTAATAATTATGAGAAAATGGATATCTGTTAACGCACCGAGTATTTCCGAATGGTGTACAGAAATTGATAGATTAAAAAGCTACGAGAAAATAAGAGGGAAAAAATCTGACAAATTAAAGCTGGCCTGGAGTAAGAAATGGGGAGCCTGGGGGTCTACTTGTCAATAAATAACTGAAGCAGACAGAGATGGTAAAAAAAATTATAGTATTATAATTCCCCCCCCCCCCCCCCCCCCCCCCGTCGTGGGGGGTGGAAAGGGTGGGGGAGGAGGGTCAAGGGATATAGAAAAATAGTTTGTATTTGTAATATGAAAATTGTGTGTTTGTTCTTTTTTTTATGATGCAAACAAATAAGATTATTAATAAAAAAAAGAAAAGGTAGGTAAGTGTCATAAATGCACTATATTGATTCATACATGGGAGATATAGCACCAAATTTTAAGTGTGTGTGGATGACCTAATAAAGCAAGTGTGAATTTTATTGTAGTTTATTGCATATATAGGACTTTTTGAACTGTCTATAGGGAACTATTGGTAGAGCCCTCTACAGACAGGCTCTATCAGTAGGAGCAGGTTAGCAACAATGGAAGCTCAGGTAGGTGCTGTAGCTGCTGAGACGTGGATCTCCTGGCCGCAGTAGTGCCACCTCCAGGAGATCTTACCCACTGCACCAGTACTGATACCTGTAATCTGCATTTAGATGCCACTGTTATCTTTTAAAGCTAGATCTAAATAGTTAATAGCCACCAGGTGCGATTGCTGCATGGTTGCTATTAAGTGACCCCAGCTTCTCAAAATAGCTGGGGGTCGCCCACTATGGAGCAGCATGTTGTTGGGATCCCACTCCATACACCCTTAGCGGCACCATGACAGACAAGAACAGTTATGGGTCACAAAGGGGTTATACTGTTAATGACCTACAAAGCCGTTCACAACCTGTCTCCCTAATACATCTCTGACCTGAGCTCTCGATACTGCCCCTCACATGTTCTCCAGTCCTCTCAAGAACTGTGCCTGTGTTCCCTCTTTGCCCGCACCTCACACAACAGTCTCCAAGGTTTCTCCCATGCTTCCTCCATACACTGGGACTTGTTACCCCAACTAATCCAGCTCTCATGTCCCTTGCACACCTTCAAAAGCAACCTGAAAACCTCTCTCCTCATAAAAACCTACAATAAACTTGCTACCACTGTATTCCAGCATGAATGGGTGCTTTTCTAACTGCTCACAGATGACCAGCTGTGTCTCTGTCTCTCTCTCTTATAAAAAGGGGAAAATATACATAAAATAATTTAACCATTCATTTGCATTGCTATGTGATTTTTCAATATGGATTCGTGCTACAGGTCTGCTACATGCAAATGACTTAAATATTACATATTTTAACATAAAATTTGGCAACATGCCCTAAATGCCTGTTATTTATTGACTCATTTAAAATAATACAAGTGATCATTCAGCTTCCTTCATTATTTTTTTGTAAATTATTCTCTCAGGACCAGGGCTGTGGAGTCGGAGTCGAGGAGTCGGACCAAATTTTGGGTACCTGGAGTCGGAGTCGGCAAACAATGCACCGACTCCGACTCCTACTAAATTTAGATTGGAATAAAAAAAAAATAAATAAAAAAATAAAAAAAGCAAGTTTAAATGTCCCAATTCACAAAAAGTTATAATTAATGACTTCTCTACTTTAAGAATAAAGACCAATGCATGCAGTGCCTCACGTAACCGCAAAATGAACATGTTAAGTGACCGTGAAGAAGCATGCTTTTCATGTGCTTTACTATATGGCACACAAAGAACAATTAGGAGCGGCAATACTTATACTTTCCATAGTGTTGTGTTCTGCTGTTACAGGGAACCTATGGGTAACCTAGCCTCTCACTGATAAGGGGTTAAGGAAATATGTTTTTTGCAGGACTAGAGACACTTGTATAAGTGAAGGGAATGGAGGGTCAATAGTTCAAAACTGAAGCTGTAAACCATTGGAAAAACTGCTGCCATTCAGCTAAGGCTATAAAAACTTGTAAACTCGATTGTTAGCTGAAAGGGGTACTCCGCACCTAGACATCTTATCCCCTATCCAAAGGATAGGGGATAAGATGTCAGATCGTCGGGGTCCCACTGCTGGGGACCCCTGGGATTGCTGCTGCGGCACCGCGCTATCATTACTGCACAGAGCGAGTTCGCTCTGTGCGTAATGATGGGCAATACAGGGGTTGGAGCACCGTTACGTCATGGCTCTGCCCCTCCTGATGTCACAGCCAGCCCCCTCAATACAAGTCTATGGGAGGGGGCGTGGCGGTCTTCACTGCCATAGACTTGCATTAAGGGGGCGGGCCGTGATATCACGATGGGAGGAGCTATGACATTACGCTGCTCCGTCCACTGTATCGCTCTGTATCCGTCCCCCGAACTCGCTCTGTGTAGTAATGAGAGCGCGGTGCCGCAGCGGCGATCCCGGGGGTCGCCAGCAGCGGGACCTCGGGGATAAGATGTCTAGGGGCGGAGTACCCCTTTAAACTTTAAACATGACTATGGGATTCTACTAGGGAAATCATGTTTTATAATAAATGCCCCTTCCTGGATCCTCCCACTGCCCTATCTTCAGCAGCAGATCAGCACATAAACTTTTCAATACAGTAGACTGTTGGCTTCCCAGCCAGTAGTCCTGTGGTAATGACAGGTATGTTACCTTTCTTTCCTTCAAGGAATGTATAAAATACATTTGCATATTAATACAGAGGAGTCGGGGAGTCTGAGTTGGAAGTACAGAAAACTCCGGAGTCGGAACATTTATCTACCGACTCCACAGCCCTGCTCAGGACTGATAATTTGATGTCTTAAGGCTCTCACACACACTATGGAAAGTCCACCTGGAGAAATTCCCAGCAGACATTCTGTGCACAGCATGACCATCATTGACAGCAAGGCATATCCGAGCGCATTCTGCTTAAAGAATGAACGTTAGTTTTTTTTTAGTCCGGAATTTTATTGCACTGTGCAGCAGAATCCTATTGCTGACAATGGGAGGTTGCTGTGCAAACTTGTGTGACTGTGCCCCAGCTCATGTACGTTGAGGAATTTAATTGCTGAAACAGCTCTTCCCAGAAGTAAGTCTCATTGACTGACTAATGGACTTTTCTGGGTGGATTTCGCCAAAAGAATGAACATGTTTAATCTTTCTACTGAATCTGGATCCATGTCAGAAGTTCCGCTAGAGAACTTTTGTAGAGTACCACAATCCCATTAAGATCAACTATCGCCAAGCAGAATATCCATGTTGTGCATATGCTGTAGAATCAATGGGTACAACTTTACTAAATGGCCAGTGTATTTATATGATTGTGGCATGAATGTAACATTATATACTATTCACTGCTGGTCTACCATAAACTGTGAGTTATCCATTTCACGTTTAGCAGGTTTAAGCTGTATGCTGTTTCTTTTTAGTAAGATGACTTCATTGAAAGAAGACGTCAGACGTAGTGCCATGATTTGCATTCTTACAGTTCCTGCTACAATGACTAGCCATGATCTGATGAAGTTTGTGGCTCCATTTAATGAAGTTATTGAACATATGAAAATAATCCGAGACTCCACACCAAACCAGTACATGGCTCTCATAAAATTCAGCTGCCAGGTACTTATTTGTCCATCATTTCAGAAATATTGTGTAATACATTAGGAAATGTTTACATGTTCTAGTAATACATCACAGCAGCACTTGGCTTTTACATGCAGAGGTGGTAGCCACTAAAGGCGACGGAAAGAAAAATCTAAAAAAATAAAATAAAATTTTAATCAGGGAGGAAGGAGGGCAAGCTGTAGGCACAGATCAAACTTGAATGGAACGTATAAGAACTTCTTTACATGTATCGGGTACTAGAGATAGTGTGTGGCACTAAAGACCTTACAGGTTCCCTTTTAAAATCTAATCCATATGCAGTGTAAGTCTCCTCCAGAAGGAGCAGAGCTCGCTCTTTGTTGCCATCTTGGAATAACTGGGGATTATAAACCAGAATCTCCACTAAAATTAAGAGCCACCCATTTGTAGACAGCTGATTCAGGGTTCTTGCTTCTCATCAGTACATAGCAGGGTGCTGGCTAAAAGAGAGGCCTTTTTGTCAGTACATTTAGGTGAAAAATCTATCAAAACCCACTCTTTGAGGTGAAATAATACCCTTTTCTTGTCTATAGCTTAAGCCAAAAAATCCTGTTTTCAATTGGTACATTTACTTCCCAAAGCAGCCCTATGTTGACACTTAAACTGCTGAAGTGCCACAGGCTCTTAATTTTTGGGCTGTAATATTAAACTGTGTGTGCATTAAGAGTCCTTTTTTATTGAATTCAATCCAATTCAATGCAAAACATTTTGAAAGTTTTTTTTGGGTCACTTTGTGACCAACACAGCCATTTTACCGCCCAAAAAAACATAATTTTATCCCATACGTCTTTTGACACTCTTCTCATGGAGGATCATTCCCCTCACTCGTATGCATATAAACCTGTATGTGTACCTGCAACCTGTATGTGTACCTCCACATCTTTTAAAAGGACTTATTGAATATACTGCCTTAGAGTTGGGTCACACGTAATGGATCTGCCGATGACCGAACCTTGAGTGAGCCCCCTGCCTGTGCCCATGTGTCCGCTCGTAGCAGCAATCCACGCACACACAGGGATCTGTGCGACTGTAGTAAACTGCATGTGCAGTTTACTCACAGAAATTGTGGCTGCTCCTCTGCTTCCTAAGCTAGGCAGAGAGCGGCCGTGCTGTATGAGAGTAAACTGTTCATGTGCGATCAATCTGCTACAGTCGCACAGATCCCTGTTTGTGGGCTCGTAGTAGTGGATTGCTGCTAGGAGCAGACACATGGGCACAGGCAGGGGGCTAACTCAAGGGTCTGTCATCGGTGGACCTACAGTCTAAATTATGCTGCAAATCTGTTGTGTGACCCCTACCCTTATATTGCTGTGGCCAGTGATTGACAGCAGCATTGTTGTGTATAACTGGCACATAATTGCTGTAGCCCAATAAACAAAACTAGTGTGGAGGATCTGTGCACTAGCTCCAGAGTTGACTTAAAGGGGTTATCCAGGAAAAAACTTTTTTTTATATATCAACTGACTCCAGAGAGTTAAACAGATTTGTAAATTACTTCTATTAAAAAAAATCTTAACCTCTTAAGGACCCAGGACGTATGGGTATGTCCTGGGTCCTGATCCTGCGATATAACGCGGGGGTCACACGGTGACCCCGCATCATATCGCGGCGGGCCCGGCATCATAGTGAAGCCAGGACCCGCCTCTAATAGCGCGCAGCACTGAGTAAAGACAAAAGTAAAAGTGTCCGGCTAGCTCAGGGAGCTGTTCGGGATCACCGCGGTATAATTGCGGCATCCCGAACAGCTGTAGCACAGGAGGAGGTCTTCTTACCTTCTCCTGCGCTGTCCGATCGCCGAATGAATGCTTCAAGCCTGAGATCCAGGCTTGAGCATTCATTCGCCGAAAACACTGATTGATTCATCTCCATAGGAATGGATCAATCAGTGTAAAAGATCAGTTAATGCAATGTTATAGCCCCCCTATAGGAGCTATAATATTGCATAAGAAAAGTGTAAAAAAATCATTAATCCTTTCAATTATCCCTTCCACTAATAAAAGTTTGAATCACCCGGCATTTCCAAGAATAAAAAAAACAGTGTAAGTAAAAATAAAAACAAACATATGTGGTATCGCCGCGTGCGGAAATGTCCGAGTTATAAAAATATACCGCTTTTTAAACCGCACGTTCAATGGCGTACGCGCAAAAAAATTCCAAAGTCCAAAATAGCGCATTTTTGATCACTTTTTATACCACATAAAAAGTGATCAAAAAGTCTGATCAGATCAGTACCGCTAAAAACTTCAGATAACGGCGCAAAAAATTAGCCCTCATAGCGCCCTGAACACAGAAAAATAAAGTTATAGGGGTCAGAAGATGACCATTTTAAACGTATAAATTTTCCTGCATGTATTCATGATTTTTTTTCTGAAGTGATACAAAATCAAACCTATATAAGTAGGGTATCATTTTAACCGTATGGACCTACAGAATAAAGATAAGGTGTCATTTTTGCCGGAAAATGTACTGTGTAAAAACGGAAGCCCCCAAAACTTACAAAATAGTGTTTTTTCATCAATTTTGTCACACATAGATTTTTTTTTTTCCCGTTTCACCGTAGATTTTTGGGTAAAATGACTAATGTCATTACAAAGTAGAATTAGTGACGCAAAAAATAAGCCATCATATAGAATTTTAGGTGAAAATTTTAAAGAGTTATGATTTTTTAAAGTTAAGGAGGAAAAATTGATAATGAAAAAATGGAAAAAGCCCGGGTCCTTAAGGGGTTAATCCTTTCAGTACTTATGATCTGCTGAAGTTGAGTTGCTCTTTTCTGTCTAAGTGCTCTGATGACACGTGTCTCGGGAACTGTCCAGAGTAGAATTAAATCCCCATAGCAAACCTCTTCTACTCTGTGCAGTTCCCGAGACAAGCAGAGATGTCAGCAGAGAGCACTGTTGCCAGACAGAAAAGAACAATTCAACTTCAGCAGCTGATAATTATTGGAAGGAGTAAGATTTTTTTTGATACAAGTAATTTACAAATCTGTTTAACTTTCTGGAGCCAGTTGATATATAACATTTTTTTTTTCTTGGAATACCCCTTTAACCCATTAACGACGCAGGGCGTAAATATACGTCCTGGTGAGCTGGTACTTAACGCACCAGGACGTACATTTACGTCCTAAGCATAACCGCAGGCATCGGAGCGATGCCCGGATCATGCGCGGCAGGTCTATGGGGACTATTAAAGTGTAAAAATAAAAAATAAATGTGAAAAAAACCCTCCCCCAATAAAAACATAAATTGTCCCATTTTCCCTATTTCACCCCCAAAAAGTGTTAAAAAAATATTTTATATACATATTTGGTATCACTGTGTGCGTAAATATCTGAACTATTAAAATGTTAATAATAATACCGTACGGTGAACGTAAAAAGAAAGTCCAAAATAGCTGTTTTTTTTTTTAAAAACATATTATTCAAAAGAAGAGTAATAAAAAATGGATTAAACGTTTTATATAAGCAAATATGGTATCAATAAAAAGTACAGATCATGGTGCAAAAAATGAAAAAGTTATAGGTCTTCAAAATTTTAAACGTACTAATTTGGTTTAAAAGTTTGCGATTTTTTTTTTTTTTTTTTTTTTTTTTTAAGGGCAACAGTAATAGAAAAGTATGTTATTATGGGTATCATTTTAATCGTATTGACCCAAAGAATAAAGAACATGTCATTTTTACCGTAAATTGTACGGCGTGAAAACGAAACCTTCCAAAATTAGCAAAATTGCGGTTTTCTTTTTAATTTCCCCACACAAATAGTATTTTTTGGGTTGCGCCATAAATGTTATGGTAAAATGAGTGATGGCATTACAACGGACAACTGGTCGCGCAAAAAATAAGCCCTCATACTAGTCTGTGGATGAAAATATAAAAGTTATGACTTTTTGAAGGCGAGGAGGAAAAAACAAAAACGTTAAAATAAAATAGTCTTTAAGAGTCCTTAAGGGGTTAAAGAAGTAGTCCAGTCTTAAAAAAATAAAAAACTCATCCCCCTATCCACAGTATAGGGGAGAAGTGTCAGATTCCAGGGGTTCTGACTGCTGGTACCTTCGGTAATCTCCTGCCTGGCTCTCCGCGTGAATGGAGTGTGTTGACTGCGGTGCAAAGTGGTGGCCACAACGCCCCCTCCATGCAGGATTATGGATGAGCTGGAGATACATGAATGCTGTATCTCAGGCTCTTCCATAGAGCTGCATGGAGGGGGAGAGTCGGCCACCACTTTGTGTTTTGGTCGACAATCTGCGTTTATGCGGAGAGTTGGGGTGCCCAGCAGATAGGGGATACGTTTTTTTTTTAGACTGAAATAGACTTAATATTAAGTTGTTCATCACGGTTTAGCCTTAGGTTCCCTGATTCAAACAGTGTTTTTTTTTTTACCTTCTTTCTACGTCCCCCTGTTCATAAAATTTTACCATTTGGTCTGACAATTCAGTTAAAAGCACAGACTCGTTCCGCCTCATGAGCTTACCCACTTAGTTATGCATTCACACTGCATTTTCAATTAAAGGGAACTTGTCAGGTCCCCTAAGTGCTATCAGTCCTTCCCGGACCCTTTTTGATAAAGAACACAGCAGTGGGATGCTGTGGCTAAAAGTTTAGGCTTCCTTGGTTGCCGCAAGTTGTTAAAAACAACTTTAAGGCTGGGTTCACACTTTAATTCCTAAGCAGCTGCCCGCCACCAGGTAAGTAGCCCTGGTGGTGGAGTTGCAACATGTGAATTCATGCTGTCTCACCTCCACTCCCAGCCACTCTGAGTATCAATCACATAGCAGAGGTTGGAAGGATAGAGGAAACAGCGTGACTACAAGAGGCTTTGGCTCCGCCTCCAGGACTACTTAACCTGGGATGTGCAGCAGCTATGCTCTTCATCTAAAAGGTACTGAGGAGGGCCAGTAGCACTTAGGAGACCGGACAGGTTTGTGGTAAAGTTATCCCACCTACTAGACAATTAAGTCAAAAGTAAAAGTATTACCAAATTGTAAAATCCAGAGAGCGTAGCAAAGACATTGGAATGAGGGTGTCTAAGACTACAAGCTCATATCAAATACTTAGGTCCTCTTTAAGGAGTGAGTATAGCTCTTTTGGTACTGGCTAAGCGTCTTCATAGGTGCCATCTAAAAAAAAAATACTGGCACATTATGCATTGGTCTGTGTCCTTTTTCAAAAGTATATATTCAAAAGTGGGTGGGCTCAGCACCATCTATAAATAGGGGGTGCTGCTTAGCGTACCAATCTAACAAACACTACACCAAAAAGAAAAGAGTACGTAATGTAGCGCACACCCACAAATTTAAGATTGTAAGAAAAACTTATCTTTATTGCATATTCTTAAATACAAAAGCAGAAAATACACTTAAAATCAATTAAAAGGCCATATGCACAAACAGGGGGAGATCCCTAAAAGAGGGAACTCCACCCTTTTTCTAAAGTAAGTAAGTAGGTAGGTTGTTGCTTTCACTTAACGTTTTTCGATGACTGCTTTTTTGTTTCTAGCGTCCTTTCACACAATACCCTTTATAATTATAGCGTCCAACAGTGATGTAAAATTATTTAATGTATATTTTTCATGTGCTCATGGCAATAAAACTTACCTACGTCAGTCTCCTTACCATCGTTTTAATTAACCATTTGCAGCTACAGTTAAATACTAGAAGTTACATGGAATCTGCATGGGTCGTGAGCAACAAAAGACGCTCATTCCATGTGACTTTTTGCTAGGTGTGGAGAAAAAAATCCATGACAAAACTGACTGATCTAGTGTAGCATTGTTTGTGAACAGGGTGATAGTCCTGTCCTGAAAGGTCGTGTGACAACGGGAGAAAAGTAGAACTAATGTTCACTTGTCATAGGAGCTTCAGGACACATGCCTCACCACTGTTGGATGATAGTTATACAAATCAATGGAGAACATGGACTAATTTCTGAAATACATTTCTTCTTTATATTCAGGCAGATGCAGACAGCTTTTACATGTCCAATAACGGACGACAATTTAACTCTATTGAAGAGGATGTGTGTCAGCTGGTCTATGTGGAAAGGGCAGAGGTGTTTAAATCTGAAGATGTGAGTATATTATGTATTTATAATGTTTATGGTAATGTTTTGTCTGTAATCCTGACCTATCCCAAGATGTATGATGCAATATGTTAAATGAGCTTAAAAAGAAAAACCTCATCCATTTCCCATAGCCTCCAATGTTAAGATAAATATATTAACTTTGATAGGTAGTGGTTAAGGGTATTTGATGAATAAAGACCCCAGTTGGTAGATTACGATGACTTTTGTATAACACTTGTGGGTACCTTAACTGTGTAATACAATATTTCCCTATCCGGGTCCCTCCAGCATACCCAGGCTGTTAAAGGCTGTGGGGTCATGCTGGGAGTTTTTTGCAACCTGGTTGAGAAGCACTACTGGTGTAATGAGACAAATGGAAAGCATTTAAAGAGTCTTTGGGTAGGGTCACACGTGTCCTATTTTGCTGCCTGTTTGAAGTCAATCAGTAGAAAAATATGCAGCTGATTTTGCTACCCATTGACTTAAAGGGGTACTCCGGTGCTTAAACATCTTATCCCCTATCCAAAGGATAGGGGATAAGATGCCTGATCACGGGAGTCTCGCAGCTGGGGACGCCCGCGATCATGCACGCGGCACCCCGTTTGTAATCAGTCCCCGGAGCGTGTTCGCTCCGGGACTGATTACCAGCGACCGCAGGGCCGGCGGCGTGTGACATCACGCCTCCGTTTGCCATCACGCTCCGCCCCTCAATGCAAGCCGACGGGAGGGGGCGTGATAGCTATCACGCCCCCTCCTGTAGGCTTGCATTGAGGGGCGGAGTGTGACGGCACACGGGGGCGGAGGCGTGACTTCACACGCCGCCCGCCCGGCGGTCGACCATAATCAGACCCGGAGCGAACACGCTCCGGGCACTGATTACAAACGGGGTGCCGCGTGCATGATCACGGGCGTCCCCAGCTGCGGGACTCCCGCGATCAGGCATCTTATCCCCTATCCTTTGGATAGGGGATAAGATGTTTAAGCACCGGAGTACCCCTTTATATAGGTAGTAAAATACACAGCAGCAAAATACGACACATGTCACCCTACCCTAAAGGTGCATTTTTCTTAATTGCATGAAATATTTATAGTTAATGTCTGTGAGATTATACAAGATGTAATAATAAAAACCATGCACGTGTTGTAATTTTTTGCAATGTTCTCTCCAGGGTGCCAGTTTGCCAGTGATGGATCTCACGGAGCTCCCTAAATGTACGGTTTGCCTGGAGAGGATGGATGAGTCTGTTAATGGGATTCTAACTACTGTATGTAATCACAGCTTCCACAGCCAGTGTCTGCAGCGCTGGGAGGACACCACGTAGGTGCTTTTGGGCTTTTATTAGTTTTATTGTATAGTTATAAATGAAAACACAAAATACAGTGAAACTATTAAGATAAATATATATATATCCCCATCTATGTACAGCAGCTAATATTAGTGACACACAAACACATTGTCAGCAAAGATAAACTTTTGGTTCAGGCAGCATAAGGGGGTTACAGGTTCCCTTTACAATTTTTTTGTTTTGTTTTAATTTAACATTATATCTTGGATCCCATTTCCTTTATGTAAATGACACAACATGTAAGTCTGTTTCATCGCCCCTTTTTCTAAATACTGTTTCAGGATGGCATGTCTAAACAAATGGGTCTTCTGTGTTACAGATGTCCAGTGTGTAGGTACTGCCAAACTCCAGAACCGGTGGAAGAAAACAAATGCTTTGAGTGTGGTGTGCAGGAAGTAAGTCTGTGTTGTGAATCCCTCCTCTGAAAACATATGGACTCTTTCTTCTGGGTGTCTTGCATAGAACACATTGAACAAATTGTTCTTGTGCCAGAAGTAATGTTTGCATAATGGAGCGAAAGTGCTAATTCAATCCATAATCCCTTGTGTCTTTACTCATGCATAAGTATCCGCTTATACTGCAGAATAACAGTTAACCACTTGCTTGCTTTATTTTCCAACAACTAGAATTATAAAATGGTGTTCAGCCCTATTCTATCAGTCTTCTTCTTTCTGGTTAAAAGGGCTTTTTTTTTTTCTTTTCTTTTAAAACCTTCACTGTTACGGGTCAGATGTGGGATATCGACCTCATAACATTTTTAAATCTTATCATTCTTATAGAACCTCTGGATATGTTTAATTTGTGGCCACATTGGCTGTGGCAGATATGTAAGCAGACATGCGTATAAACATTTTGAGGAGACCCAACATACATATGCAATGCAGCTGACCAATCATAGAGTCTGGGATTATGCTGGAGGTAAGCATGCTAATAATAATATCTACGCATTCAGATTGTTTCAGGAGGACTTGGACTTGTGGTTTTGGATAGAGAAAAAAAAAAAAAAAAACATCCACCAAAAACTGTATTTACAATGACCATTCTGACCTGATGATGGAGATTAGATCAATGTGTGATTTTCAGCATGTGGAATCACTAGTATTGTTTGTACAGTATTTTTCTTTTACTTCTTGGAAATTCAAGTTACTTTTGTTTTTATTCTTGATAACTTTTATTTTTTATGAATAAAATTTCAGATAATTACGTTCATCGATTAGTTGCAAGCAAAACGGATGGGAAAATAGTTCAGTATGAGTGTGAAGGAGACACGTGCCAGGATGAAAAGATAGATTCTTTACAGTTAGAGGTAGGTACCATAATGGTAATAAACTATGCACACTAATATCATTTTAATATGAACACTCCTATTCTAAGTTTGTGAAATCTGAGGTTATAAATGCTAATAGCATTATTAATTTAAAAAAAGGGGTTTTAACTAAAGTTTTTTGTTTTTTGCAGTGCCCAGCGTCAGGCTTGTGTTTGTAAAAAAAAAAAAAAAAAAAAAAAAAAAAAAAAAAAAAAAAAAAAAGTGATTGGCCATTCTGGATTATTTTCGACTGTAGTCAACTGAAAAAAATTGTATTGCATGCTTGGCCGAATTAGGCTGATCACTTGTCACTTTGCACAAGCTTGCTGTGATTTTTAAACCACATTGATCTGCCAATGAAGCCTGGCATATTGATGGCACAGTTATTTATATGAATTATCCCATAGAGCTTTAACAGTTGTGTTGTAGGGGCAGCTTTAGTAAGCAGTTTTTTCTGTGTTTGGCTATGTTCAAATGGTAGAAATATTGGTAGTCAATATTTCTAGTCAAGACAAGCAGTTTACTGACCAAAGTAAGCAACAAGTATACTGACCAAAGTAAGGCCCAAACATTTGACCAAAATACTAGATGTGAACCTGTCCTAACAGTATTTAGGTCCACCATAGGAGTCTAGCTGTATGTGCCCCCTTCCAATTGCCAGCCACAGTTGCTTACACAGATCCAAATCCCACCAGAAAATCAATGGCACTTCATATTTCTGCCAGATAAGCACCAATTCTGCAGCATTTCTATTTGTTTAGCATGTAGTAGAACATTTTTCTTGCCCTCTCCCTTAGTGTGGATTAGACCTTGAGACCACTGTTACCTGATGGACTAACCATCTCCAAACCTCACAGGAAAGCCAGTGGTTGACATGACAGTTAAAGGCCTATTAAAGGCACCCAAATCTGCCATGCTAGCCAAAGGCAGGGTGTAATAGGAAGAAAAGTACAATCCACTGAGTACCATTGTTCACGATTTCCTATCAAATAAAAACAAAAAGTAAACAACATTTTCACTGTCCATGAAAGTTAAAACTATTAACATGTATAACCACACTATTGTAGATCTCAAACTACACCTGAAAGTGGTTCTTAGGTTGTCCTGTAAGTCATAATGTGATGTTCCTTGAGATACAGCATTAGATTGTGACCAACCTATGAGAAGAAATGTGATTTATGCTTGTAATGGAGCCTAAGTAACCCATTGACTAAATGAAGCTAAGCTGTTAAAATTAGTTCTATTGACTTGGCTACTATTTAGCCACACTTATACCAGGTAGTGGCCCCAAGCATAAGAGAACACAGCACAGAATATAAAGCAGAATTTTTCATCTTAGAAACTAACCTAACCCACAAGTGAGAATTATAGTTTTGCAGACTAGAATTTTGGATCATCATCTCATCTCTCCTTCTGTCACTAACTTTTCAATAAGTTAATAATTCAATCACTCTGTCTGGCATTTGTGCTTGGGGATGTAAGGCTTGCATGCAGCTATTGTAACCCATTTCATGAAGCTCCCAGGACACAATTTTTGACTGTTTTTAATGCTGGATGAGGTTCTGTAACCTTATATGGTCTCCACTTTGTGGCTGAGTTTTTGTGGTTCCTGAATGCTTCCACTTTTCAAAATTATTGCCCACAGTTTTTTATTAATTAGGTGGGACAAAATGTCACGTTGGTGGATGACTAACATATGTTGGTTAAAATGTATGCTAAAAGCCATAACCTTATAACTTTTATACTTATACCTACATATAGTAAATATAGCAGTAATGAAGTTCAAAATAGTTAATATATGCAATGCTCACAATGTACTTTTTGTGTGCTTTGAATAGCCAGTAACCATTACAATTTTTATTTTAGATCACAGTTTTGTGGCTCAGTAATGAACTAGAGTACCTGTCACAATCTTGATACATTTTTTGAATACTCCCAGTTCAATTGTAGTTTTCTACCTTAAAGGGGTACTCCGCCCCTAGACATGTTATCCCCTATCCAAAGGATATTGGATAAGATGGATTGGATATTGGATAAGATGTCTCACGATCTCGGCTATGGCACCTCAGACATCCGGTGCACGGAAGCAAACTTCGCTCCATGCCGGATGGCTGGCGATGCGGGGCGGAGGCTCGTGACATCACACCGATACCCCCTCAATGGAAGTCTATGGGAGTGGCTGCAATGGCATTGAGGGAGCATGGCCGTGACGTCACGAGCCTCCGACGCTCAAAACGAACGCCGGGTGCAATCAGACATCTTAAAGCCTATCCTTTGGATAGGGGATAAGATGTTTAGGGGCGGAGTATCCCTTTAATAATGTGCTGTATATTAGTGAAATGGGCTAAGCTGTAATCATTTGAATCAGGTGCCAACAAGTCTGTCAGTTTTATACCAGATTGGAAAAACAAGGAAAAACAGACACACTAAAAAGCGGAGCACACCAAAAAGTACAAAATATAGATATTACAAAAAAAATCTTTAATGAAATACATAGGCTAGACACATATTTAAAAACACTTAAAATTGTTCCATATGAACCTGAGCCACAGGGAGGGAGGGGGGGGGAGAGCTTTAGAGCCCTCCCAGGGCACCCGTCCTCTTAATATATAAAAAAAAAATAATCCCGACTGAATTCACAATATATACATACAAAATTAATAGGTTTGCATATGGACAAAAAAGTGCATCATTCCAAATGAATCAGTTCAATATTGCAAGATCCCATACATGATGTAACTTAATAAGCTTAATCCATAACAAAAAAAAGCAGTATGTACAATTATACCCCCACTATAATGGAAGGAGGTCCAGAACAAAAGACACAGATGTATACAGTGGGGGAAAAAAGTATTTAGTCACCCACCAATTGTGCAAGTTTAAAAAGATGAGAGGCCTGTCATTTTCATCATAGGTATACCTCAACTATGAGAGACATAATGAGAAAAAAAAAAACATAAAATCACATTGTCTGATTTTTAAAGAATTTATTTGCAAATTATGGTGGAAAATAAGTATTTGGTCAATAACAAACGTTAATCTCAATACTTTGTTATATACCCTTTGTTGGCAATGACAGAGGTCAAACGTTTTCTGTAAGTCTTCACAAGGTTTTCACACATTGTTGCTGGTATTTTGGCCCATTCCTCCATGCAGATCTCCTGTAGAGCAGTGATGTTTTGGGGCTGTCGCTGGGCAACAGATCTGGGGTTGAGATCTGGAGACTGGCTAGGCCACTTCAGGACCTTGAAATGCTTCTTATGAAGCTACTCCTTCGTTTCCCGGGCGGTGTGTTTGGGATCATTGTCATGCTGAAAGACCCAGCCACATTTCATCTTCAATGCCCTTCCTCATGGAAGAAGGTTTTCATTCAAAATCTCACAATACATGGCTCCATTCTTTCCTTTACACGGATCAGTCATCCTGGTCCCTTTGCTGAAAAGCAGCCCCAAAGCATGATGTTTCCACCCCCATGCTTCACAGTAGGTATGGTGTTTTTTTGGATGCAACGCAACATTCTTTCTCCTCCAAACACAAAGAGTTGAGTTTTTACCAAAAATTTCTACTTTGGTTTCATCTGACCATATGACATTCTCCCAATACTCTTCTGGATCATCGAAATGCTCTCTATCAAACTTCAGATGGACCCGGACATGTACTGGCTTAAGCAGAGGGACATGTCTGGCACTGCATGATTTGAGTCCCTGGCGGCGTAGTGTGTTACTGATGGTAGCCTTTGTTACTTTGGATCCAAGCTCTCTGCAGGTCATTCACTAGGTCCCCCCCCCCCCCCCCCATGTGGTTCAGGGATTTTTGCTTACCGTTCTTGTGATGATTTTGACAGGAAATCAAAATTGTTATCCAGCAGGTTTGACATCATCTGAAGCCCTGCAGGGGAGAACTTCCTCACTTAGTCTGCTATTCTGCTCTGATCATACAGCCTTGAGCAGTTAAGTGTGTGATGAGCTGTGATTGGCTGAGGACACCCCCCCACAACTCTGAACTCTAACTGAACTCTGTAGTGTGCTCAGATCTGCCTAGCAGCCGCAGAAGGGAGCAGATATATCCAGCACTATGCACTGAAGGCATTATGACCCAAATTGATTTCCCAACCATTGTGCCTCCAGCTGTTGCAAAACTACAACTCCCGGGCCCGTGGTTGTCCAGGCTTGCTGGGAGTTGTAGTATTGCAACAGCTGGAGACACCCTGGTTGGGAAACCCTGCTCTACAGTCTACCTAGGCTCAAATGGAGAGGAAGCTGACATTTTCAGCTCTATACACTATACACTGTGCTGAGCTGAGGTCCCATCTGATTTTCTGGACTTTTGTCTCTGCCAGGCTGCTGCAGGAGACAATCTGCTAGCAGGACTGGAGGCAGGACCAGAAGAAGGACCCCTGGTGGCTAAACTTTTAGGAGCTAATTTAACACATAAAGTTACAAAATTTTACTAGGAAGTATATTTGTAAAGTAATCCATAATATATTAAATTTCATATAGAAGAATGAAATGAAGTCGCACTCACCCGAACATTACTTCAGCGTGATGAAAACTTTTATTCCAACAAAGAAACTGCAGATAACAGGAAAAACAATTCCATAGCGGGGAGCGAGGGCCGGTAAGGCTCTCAGACGCGGGGCATACCACTGATAGGCTACTAGTTTCGCAACTAGGATGCAAAACTAGTAGCCTATCAGTGGTATGCGCCGCGAGCCTTACCGGCCCTTGCTCCCCGCTATGGAATTGTTTTTCCTGTTATCTGCAGTTTCTTTGTGGGAATAAAAGTTTTCATCAGGCTGAAGTAATGTTCAGGTGAGTGCGACTTCATTTCCTTCTTCTATATGGTATTTACTTGAAGCTCTTTACACATCAGCAGTCTGCACCCAAAGACACAGCTAGCTGAAATTTTATACCTATAGCCAATCGGAGCCATTCTACAAGAATACGTGTTTGCAGAGCGGTGCCTGGTTTACTTTTCTATTGTTTGTATCAATATGTAAAATTTCAATGAGGGTGACAGGTACTATTTAAAATCTTTGTAGGGTAGGTCAATTTTTAAATGAATGATTTTCCAAGTTTAGAAGGAAAAAAAACTCTCTACCCCGCTACCAGAATATCCTCAAAATCATTCATGTACACTGGAAACCTTGACAAAATGATTTTCTGATATTTATTAGATGAAGTCCAGCCAATAATAGTTTACTTTTATTTCTGTTACTGAAAACCTGTAAATATTCCGTGAGCAGGTAAAAAGGTGTTTGAACCCTCTACACAAACTTTTATTTGATGTCAAGATGGCGAGTACCGGTCCTCTCATGGCACTGATTGCAAATGTTTTCCCTAACAACACAGCTCTGATCAATTGTCATGGCAGCCAGGGGCCTTCTGCAATACTGCAGTGGACTGTACAAGCAATCAAATAATAAAGTCCCTGAGAGTGGGCTAAAACTGTAAGAGGGGAAATTTTTTTTTTAAATAATTCCCCTTAGTAAAATAGTTAAAATGTTAATCTAAACTACAAAAACATTTAAAAAAAATTGTAGGTGTAAGGTAACAACATCCATATTATCCAGACTCGACAAAGAGAAACATATTTGTATTAGCTAATAATATCTGTTTTACTTGAAGTTTGTCAATCATAATTTCTGATTTATTTGTTGCATTCCTAATATTATATTTTGGATAAAAAGCCTCTTGATTTTAGCTCTCAAATTTGGCCTACAGAGCTTAGTATAAAAATCCTAAAATAGAAGATGTAAAATCTCATTGAAGTAAAATAAATGCAAGTTGGATTGTGCGTTCTTGTCCTAGACATACTGTACATAGGTAATTTACTAATCCATTTTGAAGAAAAGAGAAAAAGTGGGTAACGTCTTGGTATGGTGGTAAACCACCACTGTTGCCATCTATATAATGTAGGATAAAATCTAGATGTTCATGTTTCAGAAGCCTTGTTATGTATTCGTATTGGAGAAGAAGCCAAGCCGGGCCTTTTCTGTGTTTTACTTATATTTTACTAATATTGAGCATTTAGTTTAATGATCTGATGTTCCATATTCATTGTCATTCAGAGATTTTGGTGCACTTTGGTATTTGTTTTATGTCTATTTAAATATTGACACAGTGCTATGGGAGGTAACTTGGTATCTTTATAACTTTGGTGTTTTAAAGTTGATAGGGTGCTCCGACCTTGACTGCTGGAATTGTTCCTTATTCAACCCACCACATAATAACCTAGATGAATTTGTACATGTCAGCAGAATAAACAAACTTTTATTTGCTTAAAAAGGTTGGTTAGTGAGAAAACCATAATACAGCAATATGTTTGTATTTACTTTATTATTGTATTCTCGCATATACAGTCATGGCCGTAAATGTTGGCACCCCTGAAATTTTTCTAGAAAATGAAGTAACACATGTTTTGCTATACACGTTTATTCCTTTTGTGTGTATTGGAATTAAACCAAAATAGGGAGAAAAAAAAGCAAATTGGACATAATGTCACACCAAATCCAAAAATAGTCTGGACAAAATTATTGGCGCACTTTCAAAATTGTGGAAAAATAAGATTGTTTCAAGCATGTGATGCTCCTTGAAACTCACCTGGGGCATGTAACAGGTGTGGGCAATATAAAAATCACACCTGAAAGCAGATAAAAAGGAGAGAAGTTAACTTAGTCTTTGCATTGTGTGTCTGTGTGTGCCGCACTAAGCATGGACAACAGAAAGAGGAGAAGAGAACTTTCTGAGGACTTGAGTAAAAATTGTGGAAAACTATCAACAATCTCAAGGTTACAAGTCCATCTATAGAGATCTAGATTTGCCTTTGTCCACAGTGCGCAACATTAACAAGAAGTTTGCAACCCATGGCACTGTAGCTAATCTCCCTGGGCGTGGACAGAAGAGAAAAAGTGATGAAAGTTGTCAATGCAGGATAGTCCTGATGGTGGATAAGCAGCCCCAAACAAGTTCCAAAGATATTTAAGCTGTCCTGCAGGATCAGGGAGCATCAGTGTCAGCGCGAACTATCCATCGACATTTAAATAAAATGAAACGCTATGGCCGGAGACCCAGGAGGACCCCACTGCTAACACAGAGACATAAAAAAGCAAGACTACATTTTGCCAAAATGAACTTGAGTAAGCCAAAATCCTTCTAAGAAAACGTCTTGTGGACAGATGAGACAAAGATTGATCTTTTTGGTAAAGCACATCATTTTACTGTTTACTGACAACACAAAGAGGCCTACAGTGAACACAATACCTACAGTGAAATATGGTGGAGGTTCAATTATGTTTTGGGGTTGTCTTGCTGCCTCTGGCACTGGGTGCCTTGAATGTGTGCAAGGTATCATGAAATCTGATGATTACCAATGGATTTTGGGTCGCACTGTACAGTCCAGTGTCAGAAATCTGGGTTTGTGTTCAAGATCTTGGGTCTTCCAGCAGGACAATGACCGCAAACACACGTCAAAAAGCACCCAGAAATGGATGGCAACAAAGCGCTGGAGAGTTCTGAAGTGGCCAGCAATGAGTCCAGATCTAAATCCCATTGAACACCTGTGGAGAGATCTTAAAATTGCTTTTGGGAAAAGGCGCCCTTCCAATAAGAGACCTGGAGCAGTTTACAAAGAAAGAGTGGTCCAACATTCCGGCTGAGAGGTGTAAGAAGCTTATTGATGGTTATAGGAAGCGACTGATTTCAGTTATTTTTTCCAAAGGGTGTGCAACCAAATATTAAGTTAAGGGTATCAATAATTTTGTCCAGCCCATTTTTGGAGTTTGGTGTGACATTATGTCCAATTTGCTTTTTTCCTCCCTTTTTTTGGTTTAGTTCCAATACACACAAAGGGAATAAACATGTGTATAGCAAAACGTGTTACTGCAATCCTTTTCTGTGAGAAATACTTTCAGGGGTGCCAACATTTACGGCCATGGCTGTACTTCTTCACTGCATGCTACACAGATAGACATAGGGGGAGATTTATCAATACGTTGCTGAGTTGCCCATAGCAACCAATCAGATTGCTTCTTTTGTTTTTGAAAAGGCCTCTGAAAAATGAAAGAAGCGATCTGGTTGCTATGGGCAACTTTTCCTTTGGGCAGGTTTTGATTAATCTCCCTCATAGACTTAGTCAATTCATCAGGTATGTAAAGAGACGATACAGGGATGGATAACGAATGTTGAGAAATAAGGACTGTAATGGTAATCCTTACTGAGCTGTTACATTTTCTTGACCTTTTTAGGGTACATCCACACACTCATTTGCTGTGGATTTTGAGAATTGACTTAAAAGATCTCATCTCCTTGCAGTGCAACGAAGTTGAAAGTTTGTTGCAGCTTTTTCCCATTGACTAAAATAGGGAAGTCCGAATCCAAATTTACAATAAACAGGGGGATATTTATCAAAACCTGTCCAGAGGAAACATTGCTGAGTTGCCCATAGCAACCGATCAGATTGCTTCTTTCATTTTTGAAAAGGCCTCTGAAAAATGAAAGTAGTCATCTGATTGGTTGCTATGGGCAACTCAGCAACTTTACCTCTGAACAAGTTTTGATAAATCTTCACGGTTTGTAGATTTTGCTGCATAGCTGCAGCAAAATCTGCAACTTTGTATTTTCTGTTAGGGTATCTTCTCATGCACGGTTTATACTGTGTATTTATGCTGTGTTCAGCTATTTGTTTTATGTTGAATTACAGAGCTTGTGTGGACATACTGTTAATCTGCATATTTTTGCATCAAAACCTGCAGCATCTCTACTTGTTACAAAACACTTGAATTCCGCACTGTGAACATTATCATCAGTTTGAAGGGGTCTTCTGTGAGACCCATTCACACTGCGGAATTTCACATGTTCATTCTTTGCGCGGAATTCCGCAAGTACTGCATAGCCGTCAATGGTGACTGCACAGCGCCCCACAGTCCTACCGCAGAAGTATCTTCGGCGGCCGCGTGACAGAATCTCCGCTCACATAATTCCGCAGTGTGAACATACCCTAAGGTTAGTGCTGATGAGTGACAACAACTTAGCTGCATTGTAACAGAGGTCATAGGTAGCCTGATAGCGATTTTTAAATTATCCGTTTTAACCCTTCATAGCCCGTTATTAATAACTGATGTTATTTTGTCACAAAATAACGAGCTATGACGGGTTAAAAAGGATAATGTAAAGATCCCATAGACTATAATGGGATTTTGTAACGGCCGTTTAACAGTCAATTTTCAGGGTTTTCATAACGGAACATTATAACGGATCTTTAAAATGGATGAATGTATAGTGTGAAAGGGGTCTAAGGGGCTTCTGGAGTTCCAATTATATTTGTGTTTTATTTATCTGGTTACAGTACTCCTACCTTCTTACCAGCCAGTTGGAGTCTCAACGCATCTACTGGGAAAACAAGATTGTACGTTTGGAGAAAGATACTGCAGATGAGGTAAGTGTATGGAAGATTATTCATTTTGTCTACAGGAATTTCAGTATGTAGACATTTATTCAATTCCATCTGCTATCAAACACAAAGACAGTTAAAGTAGCAAGTCTTTGCAAATCCTTGTGCAACATTGGGGGCAATCAACATACTGTAAAAAGGTGTGTGACTTGACGTTTTTCACCGGAGTACCCCGTTAAAGAGTCTGTGCACATCCATCTAGCCATGTTTTCGCTTGTTGATATGCATCATGGACGTTAATCTGGCAGTCGTTAAAACCTTATTTAGAATACAATTGATTCTACTTTATGGGTTTAGATTCATATTGCACAGTAAGATACGATTTAAACACATGAAAGTACTAATGGGGCATGTAGTAAGTGGTCTCTTTAATGCAATCACATATGCCTCTGGAAGCCTCCCACAGGAAAGCCATTGTGCAGGGGGAAATTAAACTCAGAGAAAAGTTACTTTTTTCCAGCACATTAACTATTATAAGGCTGGCTTCACACTGCATTTGTGCCTTATGCTTAGTGTGTAGAAGTTCCTGACATGCTTACTAGATGTGTCTATAGGCTTTCATTGCCAGACTGAGGCCAAAAGAGTTAACTTTGTTAAAACCACAGCACTTACATTTCACTGGTTGAATGAAGTAGACAAAAACAATATGAATCAATTCCATAAATGGTGTTGACAATCTATCAAAATACATTGCAAACGAAGTTCAAAGCCAATGTGCCCACCAGGCAGGTGGATGCTCAGTTACTCTGCTTATTTCTCCACACCACTTCAGATTGAGTGCTGTGAGCGCGCCCTGGGAGTACTGTAATGTTGGCTTTGAACTTTGATCCTATTGTGGTATTCTGATTGTTTTATGGATTACTAGCACCATATATAAAATTGATTCCTTTTGGACTTTGTTTTTTAAGCTACTTCATGAAACCTACATGATTTGAGTGCCCTGGTTTTGACAAAGTTAATCCTTTTGGATGTGTTAGTGCACCAGAATTAGCAGTGTGTGGTGCTATTACTTGTAGGGTATCTATCACAGACATCGGTTTAATGGCCACCTCTGAAAGTTCTGCCAATGTCACCGTCTCTTTATGGACATTGTCACTGAAGTTTTTGCTTGGAACCTTTTCCTCTCATAAGCTTCTAGTTAAATGAGTGTACTGCAGGCATACTTTTATGTTTGTTTGGGTGTTTTTTTTTTCACAGTACCACTGCATTGGAGAGTGCTCCAGAGGAGGAGTCATACTTAAGGCTGGGTTCACACCACGTTTTCTTAAATACGGTCGGCTCATAGACTTGCATTAAACACGGTTCCCGAATACGGCTGAGTGCGGGCGCCGCGATTAAGCCCCGCCCCCCTCCTCCAAATCGTATACGGGAACCGTATTTAAGAAAACGTGGTGTGAACCCAGCCTTACCTGGATTGGGGAAGATGGTATGGTAACTGTATACGCTGCAGGTTTATTACTGTGTTCTGTTATATTTATTCATATTTATATACACAGCAATAAACCCACAGCATATACAGGATGTGTGAACATACTCGGACAGTCAAAGCATCAAAGCTTTCCAATGACAGGCGAGTAGTTTAGCGGTTTAGTGAGCCTTCCTCCTCTCCTCCGAGGCTCCCTGAAAGGTGGTGGTATGGCCACTCGACATATATTTTAATGCAAAATGTGTGCCATGTGGTTGTTTGCAGTAGGCAGCATCACTCTTAAGAAAGCTCAGGAGAAGCATACCTTCTGGTGACCTATTCCACAAGTGGGGAAACATTGCACCCTTCAGTCAGCAATTATTAAAAGTGTAAAATGTTACGTGAGCAACAAAAATTCTCATCCTCTTGACTGTTTCTGCCTAAAGAGCACAGTACAGTAATCCTGAATAACAATCAATTCTTTTTGACCATTTTATAGTGAAGGTATACTCTCTCAGTAGTGGTGCTGTATTTTGGAGTGTTGCAGTTTACATAGCTGGTGGCAGAAAAAAAATGTATAGAAAAAACTGCACTGCAGCCCCTTAATTCTCCGAATCTGTAGGGCCTGGCAGTCAGACCCCTCAGCATATTTTAAGTATAAAAGCTAAAATCCTTTTATTACAGAGCTAGTACAAAGTCATTTTATCCCTTATAACAAGGGCACTTGGGGCCAAATAAAAATATGATTCCGAAAGAGTAAAGGAGTTGTCTTGGTATTTAAGGGCTTAGCCTTTGTATTTTTACAAGTAGAGAAGTCGGTGAATATCTTGGTGTCAAAGTACTTTCTGTATGCAGTATATAGTCATTTTTGCTCATTCACACACTACCATAAGTATATAAAAGCTGTACATCTACTGCTATGTGTTTGAAGCTTTGCACAGATCTCTTCATTTATACTTGGTTCTATTATTAGGGCATAGGATGATGATTATATTGAATATTTTTTCTTTTTTCATAGATTAATAACATGAAAGCCAAGTTCAAGGAAACAATAGACAAATGTGACAACCTGGAGCACAGATTGAATGACATCCTGAAGGAGAAACAAGCTGTGGAAAGAAGGTTTGTTTACTTACAACATATGTGCCTTCTGCATGTAGGATTGAAGTACCTATAGTCCAAGAACAGACACTTATCCAAATGAGAAATGACCCTAACGTAGTCACTAGCTTATTATTTTCAGGCCATCAAAGTCAATGGAGCCCGTGTCTGTCGATGCACATATACCTCATCATGCTGGGCACTACCTCTGTGTGAAAAGATATAGCCTGCAGCCTTCAGAGTTGCAAGTGCAGTCACTAGGAATAAGCCCCTCCAGTGGCGCTTTGCTTAAAAAAACGGTAATTCTATTAGTATTTAAAGAGTAGCTTAAAATCTGACAGTTTTAATAAATTCCAAACAGCGGTGAACATACAAAACGGGCGGGCGCAGGCTGTCAGGCGCTATGCCTGTGGGTCCCGCAAAATCCCGCGGCAGCCTCAAAATAATAAGTCCCTGTTAGCGCCCCCCTCCGCTGACAGAGCTTACAGTCACCAGCAGCGCAGCCCGCGCTCAGCCTGCCCTGGAGGATCGTCTGTACTCCATCTTAGACAATCCTGAAGACGATTCATCTTCTGCCGCCGAGCCCGGTAGATCAGAGCGAGCTTCTGCGACGGGCACTCACACACACTGCCACCAATGTTACTCACAATTCACACACACACTGTGCTGTGGCCTTGGCCGGGTATGTAAGTGCACTGACTGCATCTGTTGGTGATCCTCCCAGCCAGGGCCTCTGTCTGCACTGCTATTCACATGGGGGTAAGTGCACTGCAGAGCATTGCACACTAGTGTCTTCTACAGACACTGGGGTAGAATGCTCTGCACATAACCCAATGTGTATAGCAGGACTCTGCACTAGTGCAACTGCAAACACACTGCTATACACACATATGGGGGGGGGGTGTATTATGTGCAGTCTGCAGAGCATGGCACCCTAGTGTCTTCTATAGACCCTAGGGTGCAATGCTCTGCAGACTGAACATACTCCCATGTGTATAGCAGTTTGTGTAGTGTACATTTCTATATAGGTGGGGGTATGTACAGAGCATTGCATTGGTCAGTGACACAAGGCCTCTGATTCTGTACAGTCACTGCTATTCACATCTGTACATACACTAGAGTGCAATGTTCTGCACATACCCCCCATGTAAAGCAGTTCGTGTACTACACACACTGCTTTACATGGGCAGTATGTGTAGAGCATTGAACCCTAGTATCTGTACATTCCTATGTTAGTGGGAGTGGGTTAGATTGGACGAACATTTTAGCGTGAGCGGGCGGGATTAGAAACAAATGTTGCGGGATTGGTCAAAAAATCATTGGGAGTGGGCGGGATTGAAAAACCGTCCCACACAGGGCTCTACCCCCTATATGTTGGCTATGGCCTTACTATGGTTACATACAGTTTTCATGATCAAAACAACACATACATAAAATGCTTCAGAATCCTGTTGCTATATCCTAACTAACATCAGAATCCAAGCAGCTTCTTCTATCAGTTAAATCCTATGGAGATCCCTGGGATTTCACCACTTCCAGACCTGCAAAGAACAGCACAGTAGGCTCCCACAGATGTATAAGACTATCTATAAAGCAGGGTGAACCTATATCCACATCCTGACAGAGTTGTAGTCTTAAACTCTTCTTGAACTCTTACATATAATGGATGTATAATCTTGCCAATATAAATAAACCCACATGGGCAAATGATGGCATACACAACATATTTCATCTTATGTGTATTAAAGTGAGAGATCCTGCATTCCACAATGCTGCACATTGTAATTCTGGAAATGGTTAAATATCCCATTGCTGACATGGATTGCCATAGAATTTTATTGCGAAAAGAAGCTTCTTGGATTTTGTGTAGTGGAGCACTTGGTCTACTAAATGGTATGTGTTTTCTTGTAACGAATTCTTTTTTATTTGGTTTTAAAATAGTTAGGATATAGGCAATAGAATAATGAAATATTTTGTGCATGTGTGGTTTTGATCATGCAAACTGTTCATATGTAAGCATGGTACTGCCACTGCTGATATTTATAGTTAGCGCTGGTAGAAGTGATATCAATTATGAGCCAGAATAAAGTTTGTAGCGCAAAACAGCCATCGCTCTCTACCATGCACCTGCAGCTTTGTATGTCCACCACTATTTGAAACTGAACAAAGCTATTAGGTTTAACTGGTGAGTGCAGCTCTTTCTATATTATCTGCTGCTTGATAATACAGATATGTAATATAAAATAACTTTTCAACTACATTAGAGAAGCTTAGACATGTCTGTAACCCTGAAACACCAAAATAGTTTACTGTATTAAGATTATATTGAATGTTTTCAGTAACACTATGAATGTGTTCACACACAGAGTATTTTTTTGAATCTGCTGCAGCGTTCCACCATGAATCCACAGAAAAATTTGTTTTACAATCATCACATTTTTGTAAATATTTCAAGTAACAACACTGAAGAAATGACACTGCTACAATGTAAATAAGGGAGTAGAGTTGGGTCTGAACCCGAACCTGGTGGCTCCGCCGTTGATTACTTTAGTCTGCATAAATTAGTTCCACTTTCAATGTGCTCTGGTTGCCTGGAAAATGTGGATTCAGTCCTAGGAGACCTGAAATTGCCATCCCAGATTTTTCCAGGCAATCCGAGCACTTTAAAAGTGGAACTAATTTACGCAGAATAATAAACGGCTGAACAGGTTTGGGTTCGGACAAACTTACTGTTAGTTCGCTCCACTCTAGAAGGGAGTGCTTAATCTGTATAACAGTGTTTAAGATTACTGTCCCCTCAAAATAACTTAAAACGCAACCATTAATGTCTAAACCTTGGCAACAAAAGTGCATTCCATTAGTGGAAATGTCCAAATTGGGCCCAATTAGCCAGTTTATTGAATCACATGACACCAGGAAATTAATGTTACAAGGTCTCAGGTATGAATGGGGGAGCAGGTGTCTTAGAGAGTGTGTGAGACAGATTACACCACTTTAATACTGGTCACTGAAAACGCAACCTAGCACCTCATGACAAAACACTCTAAGAATCTGAATAAAAAATGTTGCTCTACATTAAGATGGCATGGCTATAAGAAGATTGCCAAAACCCTGAAACTGAGACGCAGCAAGGTGGGCTAGACCATACAGCAGTTTCACAAAAAATTGACACTTTGGGCCCAATTTGCACATTTCTACTTAGGAGTTTACTCACTTTTGTTGCCAAGGTTTAGACATTAATGGCTGTGTATTAAGCTATTTTGAGGAAACTGGAACATTAAACACTGTTATACAGGCTGTGTACTCACTATTGTACAATGCAGCAGAGTGTCATTTCTTCAGTGTGGTCACAAAATATTTACAAAAATGTGAGTGTACTCGCTTATATAAGATAGTGTATTTGTTTTTCGCAGTGTGTCAACAAGATTTGTTAAAGTGTGCCTGTGGTTTGCAAGAACTTTTTATAAAATGTAGATAATGTCAGTCAAAATTTATAATATATATATATATATATATATATATATATATATATATATATATATATATATATATATTTTTACAAACTTAAACTTATATTATTAATATACAGTGACCCCTCGACCTACGATTGCCCCGACATACGATAATTTCAACATGCGATGACCTCTCAGAGGCCATCGCATGTTGAAGGCAGCATCAACATACAATGCTTTTTTATGTCTGGGCCATCGCATAAACGGCTATCCGGCAGCGCTGATTGCTTCAGCTGCCGCCGGATAGCCGTTTACGGTGCCCCGTGTGGTCCGCTGACGATCACGTACCTGTCCTCGGGGCTCCGACACGTCCTCTTCGGGATCCCCTGCATCGTCGGTGCTCTCTATCGACGTCATCACGTTGCTGCGCACACCGCCCCGTCATCCAATAGGAGCGGCGTGCGTAGCGATGTGATGGCGGCGACTGAGAGTGCGGATGCCCAGGAAGCAGAGGCCTTACCGGAGCGTCGGGGACGCGGCGACAGCGATGGAGGGCGACATCCCGGGCAGCGGTGACGGTCCGGAGCGGCTGGGACAGGTGAGTACAACTTCCTATACCAGTGGTCTTCAACCTGCGGACCTCCAGATGTTGCAAAACTACAACACCCAGCCAATGGCTGTCCGGGCATGCTGGGTGTTGTAGTTTTGCAACATCTGGAGGTCCAGAGGTTGTAGACCACTGTCCTATACTTTACATTGTACGGATCCCTCAACATGCGATGGTTTCAACAAACGAATGCCCGTTTGGAACGGATTACCATCGTATGTTGAGGGACCACTGTACATATGTTAGTTTCTACATTGTTTAAAACGTTTTTGCTAATGACAGGTACACTTTAAAATCGCATCCACTTTTCACATTTTCCATATACACCTGGGGTGGGCAATTATTTTTCCCATGGGGCCGCATGAGAAACTAAAAATATTGTGGAGGGCCGGGTAGTTTTTCCCCCCAGATTAGGCAGCATAGTTGTCCCCCAGATTAGGCAGCATAGTTGTCCCCCAGATTAGGCAGCATAGTTGTCCCCCAGATTAGGCAGCATAGTTGTCCCCCAGATTAGGCAGCATAGTTGTCCCCCAGATTAGGCAGCATAGTTGTCCCCCAGATTAGGCAGCATGGTTGTCCCCCAGATTAGGCAGCATGGTTGTCCCCCAGATTAGGCAGCATGGTTGTCCCCCAGATTAGGCAGCATGGTTGTCCCCCAGATTAGGCAGCATGGTTGTCCCCCAGATTAGGCAGCATGGTTGTCCCCCAGATTAGGCAGCATGGTTGTCCCCCAGATTAGGCAGCATGGTTGTCCCGCAGACACCTATAAACACAGACACTCACCCGCCCTGCGCAGCAGAGGGAGACAGGATACACGGCCTCTCCTCCTCTCCCCTCCCTGCTCTGCCTATGGAGGGTTGTAAGACTGCACGGCAGAGAGAAGGCGGGGGAGGGGGCGAGAGGAGACAGGAGGTGCACGCCCCCTCCCCAGCACTGTGCAATCTCTTCCTGTCATCGCACGGAGCTCTCCCTGTCACAGGCTGGTGGTGACTCAGACCTGGGCATTGTATGGCCCGACAGTCAGCGCGGGCCGGTCAGAGCCAATCAAAGGGCCGTATGTGGCCCGCGGGCCGTACAATGCCCAGGTCTGATCTACACAGTATCTGCTTCTTGTAAATGTAAAGTGTCCCTGACATTAGAAGCAAAACTTTTGACCTGTCACAGACCTGTCAAGCGTTTTGATCAGGCTCTGAGTGTTCAGACTCCCACTAATTGTTAGAACGAGCAGGGAGAAGCACACAGTTAAGTTCTTCATTTCCAACTCGCTGCATTTTCCGTTTTTCTTCACAATATTAGTGCCTTAGATTGACAAGTCAACATGTCAGAAGTGAAGCACTTAACCACAAGCTTCTCTCTTAACACTCAACCAATCAAGACTTTTCACACATTTTATGGATTATAATCTCAGTATATTATGTACTGTTTACTTCAGATGAGAAATACATTGTGGTTACGGATCATGTAAAAGACGCTCTGTACACGTGTCAGTTTTTGTATTGTTTTCTTCTTCTTTTGTGATGAAACCTTTATTTTTGTGTTGCTGTTAGGTGTACTCAGCTAAGTGTAAAGGTGTCAAAACTATCTACAGAACTGAAGGAAGAGCAAGAAATGAATAAGTGCCTAAGAGCCAATCAGGCAATGCTTCAATCCAAACTAAAAGAAGAGGAAACTCTGAGAAAGGAAGCCTGTGAACAGAAGGACGTGCAAATTGTAGAAATGCAGGAGCAACTACGTGATGTCATGTTCTACCTAGAAGCGCAACGAAAAATCAACCAAATGCCAGAAGATGCACGACAGGAAATTCAAGATGGTCAGATCAACATAGCAATGGCATCCTCTAGTACTTCTCCAGCATCGGGAAAGTCAAGGAAGGGTCGTGGAAAAAGAGGCAAATAGCACATACAGGAGCTCTATTAATCTAGAAATCTACCTTATGGGCCTATGTTTGTTCTCCCTTTAGAGTGGGATAAATTGAACTGCTGCAGGGAAGTGTGGCCGGCATTATTGCTGGGATGTGAAAAGTCCAGATTCATTATTCATAGCACACTCTAAGCATAGTTTCTTGTACCAAATAATCAGAGATGGAAACTTTCTCTGACAAGCCTTTAAGCTCTATAGCCTACTGCATCGTTAAGTGAAGCTCTCATTAGGAGACAGTGCATAGATAGCAATTCCTTAGCAGATTTATTACTCAAATTACAGTTACATGAGCAATTATTCCAATTATACTCTTCAGGGTTGCATGGAGTGTTTCTGATCCCCTAAACTTGACCCACCAGTAGAATATAAGCGTCTGGTTACCTCTCTTGTCGTAACGTGACAGAAAGCATTATATCAGGGATCTGCTCTTAAGGAAAATGACATATTCTGTAAAGTGGCTTCAAAAAGGAACTTTACTTTGGATCCAAAAAAATGAAATGCTAGATTTCCCTTGAACAATTATGACTGACTTATTTTAAAGTTGTGTTACCCAAACTTTGCTTTAGTTTTAGTCTCCATTTTGAGAGATAATTCTTACACTGTAAAAGTGTTGCCTTTGTGTTTGGATACACAGAAATGGAATTTGGATAAGCTGTAAACTATTAATGTAACTTCAGATGTAGTTGTGACATGTTGTCGACTGTTCTGCATTTTGGAATTCAGTGGCTGCTGACAACAGTCCTTTTCAGTTATAGTTTTTATAGGTCTTATTGTTAAGATGCGTCAACATTTTTGCAGTGGTTAAAATAGGATATTTTCGGGTATGTTTACTTGGCACTGAAATGTTGCAGATTTGTTTCAGGTTTATTTGGTGTATTTGCTGCAGATGTATTGCAGTTTTTGACCTATTGGAGTTAATTGGGAAAATCCACAACAAATGTCCAACAATTCAGTCGTGTGTGAATATACCATTTGGTTGGATTTCAGGTGCCCTACCTGCATAAAGGCTGTGTTCCTGCTGGCCATAAGACATGGGCTATTTCTCATGCAGCTTCCTTGGCACCATTTCACTGTATATTTTGACTAAGTATGGCAGTTCTTACTAACAGAAGGGGTGTTTGTGTCAAAGTGTATAATATGGTTGGATGCCTGAACTCCAGGAAAATGGCTTTTGCCCTCCATTTTACTTTAACGTGAGAGACCTGCAAATTTACTTTTTTTACCAAGAAAAATTCTTATCTATAATGCCGACAATCTATTTATAATTGGAGCAAAATCTTTCATTCCGAACATCGTGTATGCCACCTAAAATATATTGGATATTGGTACTTTAACTTGCCTGCTGCCTTTTTATATCATATTACTCTGAAAGGGTTCTTGATAGCTCCTATGTTAATAAAGTTGTCTTCAAGATAACTACATTTTTACAAACTTGCCATTCTAGTCGTGCATCGTTGCATATGAAAAGTTGGTCAGATCTATTTGTTTGTAAAATAAACTATTTCTGTTTGCACCACTTTTTTGCTTACTGAACGGAGGCCAGCTATGTAAACAAAGGCTGTATTTATTCTGTTTACCATGGCTACATGTTCCCCAAGACATCGTCAAAGCAACCAGAATGAAACGATAAATGGGACAGATGAAAAAAAAAAACCTGCAGAATAGCAAGAATCCATGGCATCCCCAAATATTTTCATTTTCAAAGCCATGATTTTAGAATTTCTGATTTCCCCTTTTAATAGGTGGGATAAAATGGCTTATTGTGTATGTCTAGAAGCTGGTTTCCCAGAATGTACACTTTGTCAACATTCAAAATGTTCTCTTAGTATTGTTTGCTCAGACAGTATAATTCTGTTGTATTCACCCTTGTTTCGTGTTGATTTATGTACATAAAGTGCTTAAATTAGTGGTCTTGTTAAAAAACAACGTATCCTCTATCCACAGGATAGAGGATGTGTCTGATCACAGGAGGTCTGACCACTGGGACTCCCTGTGGGTCTAGGCTCTCACATCTTGTGCTGCAGACTGTATGCAATCCATTAATTTCTATGGGACTCAGGTTTCATTGGTGCTCCCATAGAGAGCAAATGGATCACGTACCGTCTGCAGCATCCACTTCTCTGAGAGCCAGGTCCCATTGAGGAAATTATGGGGGGTCCCAACGGTTGGACCCCTCATGAGCAGACACTTAACCAAATTCTTCCATATCCTCAGGATAGGTGATGTCACTGGACCACCCCTTTTAATATTACAAATCATTAAACCTGTGGTAGCACAAGATGATACTCTTACAACCTGAGTAAGGGTGGTTTCACACCACGTTTTGTACTTACGGTTCCCGTATATGGCTGGGAGGAGGGGGGGGCGGGGTTTAATCGTGGCGCCCGCACTCAGCCGTATTCGGGAACCGTATTTAATGCATGTCTGTGAGCCGACCGGAGAGAACCGCAGCCTCCGGTCGGCTGCGTTTTCGGCCGTATGTGGTTTCCCGACCGCAGGCAAAAACGTGGTCGACCATGTTTTTGCCTACTGTCGGGAAATCGCATACGGACGAAAAACGAAGCCGACCTGAGGCTGCGGTTCACTCCGGTCGGCTCATAGACATGCATTAAATACGGTTCCCCTATACGGCTGAGTGCGGGCGCCACGATTAAACCCCGCCCTCCCTCCTCCCAGCCGTATACGGGAACCGTAAGTACAAAACGTGGTGTGAAACCACCCTAACCTATACGGGTGGTCAACATCTCTTCCTTTATAACTGTCCTTGTATGACTATTTAAGTTGTCACTTTTTCTGTAAGTTTTACAGAGCCTTTGCATGTATTCTATAAAGGTTTTACCTTTAGATCTCTAAAGTTTGTTGCCTTTGCTGTTCTTGCTTAGAATAAATTATTTCTTAATTTAAGGGTAAAAGGTAATTTTGGTTATTGACTCTCTGGTTACTTCACTTATAATGAAATACATCTTTCAAAAGCCATTGCTCTGCAATACATTGTTTTACTGGTTCTTCATAGAAGCATGGAGGGTCACCTTCAATATCTGAAGGGCAATTTAAATGTGATTAATGGACTGAACCCACTTTTTCCCTTTAGGATTTCCTCAGTTAGTTTGGTTGGTAATCACTCATTTAGCATTATTTAATTAACACAGCCAGTACCTTCCTTATGGATCCCTCCCAACAACTGGACCCTGGGACGGTAGTGACAAATTGTGCATTTGTTCCCTGTAATAATTAAATGGGCACTGTCAGATCCAAAACTTTATATGTGTTATTACTGAAGAAAATGAAAGACCTTTTGTAATATGGTTGTTTAAAAAAAAAAAAAAAAAAAATCTTGGTTGCTCTTCATTGGGGGACAGAGATACTGATGGTATATGCTCTTGCCACTAGGAGACGCTGACACTAGTAAAAAAAAGTCTGCTCCTCCCTTACAGGATATACCCGCTCACTGAAAGTGAGGTAAACGGTTTTAGCTAGTGTCAGTAGGAAGCAAGACACAGGTCTGGAGTTCTCCAGACCTGGTCTTTTTCTTGTTTTATAGTTATGGATGTTTAATTCGTTTTTTCATTCCTTTTATTTTTCGTTTTTAAGTGGGGGTTCAGAAGCATGGCGCTACCTGTTTCCCCTTCTGCTATGAAGGGGCACTCGACATAGTATGGACCGTTAACCCCTTCTCGCCAACAGCCAGCACTAGTGTAGTACTTCGGGTCTGGGTCCCCCTCTTGCCCCTGCTCACCCCGCTATGGCAGCCTGGCATGATGCAGTGTGGCGTTAAGCTTGCCGGAGACACCATCAGGTGATTATAAGGGGAAATCTTCCCGGTAGGTGAGTATTCCTTCCCTTCTCAGGCAGCCGGGGACTTTTCTACTGTGCTTAAATCGACTGCTTCAGCAGTGTGGGTTGTTGCACTTAACCCTGCACTGCTCTCCACCACCCGGCACTTACTCTTTGCCAGTGGCCATGATGGTCTGACAGGGAAACAGCTCATGGCTCCGCCCCCAGTCACCTCTCCTGCAGCGCGGGAACTAGTGCAGAGGATTTTATTCCCCACCCCCTGCCGCTTACTAAGTAGACCAGCGGCCATTATATCTGAGCCAGGGGGAGTCGGATCTTAGCTACCGCCCTCACCCCCCCCCCCCCCCCCCCCCCCTTCAGCAGCACAGGACATTCCGTTTTATTTTCCCGCTGTCTTCGCCGCAGCTTACGCTGTAAGCCGGTGCAGTGCCGTAGAATGAAATTTGCCATGGAATGAAATGCTCCGCCTCCAACACATCTTATTGGCTCACACTTGTCACGTGACATATTTAACCGTCACGCATCGACGCGCACGGCAGTCTCAGTTTGGCTCTCCCTGTGATAGCTGAAGCTGCACGGAGCTCTCATGGCCTCTGTGGCCCGACTTTTACTGTTTTATTGTCACCCGCCAGCGCGCTCGATCGCCAGCGCTATCGGGATGCCCGACTTTTACTGTTTTATTGTCACCCGCCAGCGCGCTCGGTCGCCAGCGCTATCGGGATGCCCGACTTTTACTGTTTTATTGTCACCCGCCAGCGCGCTCGATCGCCAGCACTATCGGGATGCCTATGCCCGATAGCGCTGTCAACCGCTTGCCTCCCAACCCACTGCTCTACTCCCTGTCCCCTGTTAACTCTCAGGGAACGGGGAACAGAAAGTATGCACAGCACTACACAAATAGCGTAGGTAGGTAGATTAGTGTAGGAGGTTGTAATTTAGCATAGTTTAGGCACCACAACTCCCAGCATGGGAGTTGTAGTTTAGGACAACAACTCCCAGCATGCCCAGACAGCTAAAGGCTGCCCAGGCATGCTGGAAGTGTTAGTTTAGCTTAGATTAGACAGAAAAAGGACTACAACTTCCAGCATGCTCGGACAGCTAAAGGCTGCCCAGGCATGCTGGGAGTTGTAGTTTAGCTTAGATTAGACAGCAAAGGGACCACAACTCCCAGCATGCCCACACAGCTGAAGGCTGCCCGGGTATGCTGAGAGTTGTAGTGCAGTGAAGGGACCAAAACTCCTAGCATGCCCAGACAGCTGAAAGCTGCCCGGGCGTGCTGGGAGTTGTAGTGCAGTGAAGTCACCACAACTCCCAGCATGCCCGGGCAGCTAAAGGCTGCCAGGCATGCTGGGAGTTGTAGTTTTACACAGGTATAAAGTAGTTAGCGTAGTGTTAGCGCGATTTCAGCGTAGTTAGCGTTGCGTTAGCTCAATTTTAGCATAGTTGTAATTTAGCATAGTTTAGGCACCACAACTCCCAGCATGGGAGTTGTAGTTTAGGACAACAACTCCCAGCATGCCCAGACAGCTAAAGGCTGCCCAGGCATGTTGGGAGTTGTAGTTTAGGACTAAAGCTCCCAGCATGCCCAGACAGCTAAAGGCTGCCCAGGCATGCTGGGAGTTGTAGTTTAGCTTAGATTAGACAGCGAAAGGACTACAACTCCCAGCATGCCCAGACAGCTTAAGGCTGCCCAGGCATGCTGAGAGTTGTAGTTTAGGACTACAACTCCAAACATGCCTAGACAGCTAAAGGCTGCCCAGGCATGCTGGGAGTTGTAGTTTAGCTTAGATTAGACAGCGAAGGGACTACAACTCCCAGCATGCCCAGACAGCTTAAGGCTGCCCGGGTATGCTGAGAGTTGTAGTTTTGGACTACAACTCCAAACATGCCTAGACAGCTAAAGGCTGCCCAGGCATGCTGGGAGTTGTAGTTTAGCTTAGATTAGACAGCGAAGGGACTACAACTCCCAGCATGCCCAGACAGCTTAAGGCTGCCCGGGTATGCTGAGAGTTGTAGTGCAGTGAAGGGACCACAACTCCTAGCGTGCCCAGACAGCTGAAAGCTGCCCGGGCATGCTGGGAGTTGTAGTGCAGTGAAGTCACCACAACTCCCAGCATGCCCAGACAGCTAAAGGCTGCCCAGGCATGCTGGGAGTTGTAGTTTTACACAGGTATAAAGTAGTTAGTGTAGTGTTAGCGCGATTTTAGCGTAGTTAGCGTAGCGTTAGCTCAATTTTAGCGTAGCTTTAGTTTAGTGTTAGCGCAGTTTTCCAGTTTTTAGCGTAGCATAGTGTTAGCGCAGTTGTAGCGTATTTAGCATAGCGTAGTGTTAGCTCAGTTGTAGCGTAGCTTAGTGCTAGCGTACTTTTAGCGTATTTAGCGTAGTGTAGTGTTAGCGCACTTTTAGTGTAGTGTAGTGTTAGCGTAGTTTTAGCGTATTTAGCGTAGCTTAGTGTTAGGGCAGTTTTAGTGTATTTAGCGTAGCTTATTGTTAGCGCAGTTTTAGTGTATTTAGCGAAGTGTAGTGTTAGCGCAGTTTTAGCGTAGAGTAGCTTAGTGTTAGCGCAGTTTTAGCGTAGAGTAGCTTAGTGTTAGCGCAGTTTTAGCGTAGAGTAGCTTAGTGTTAGCGCAGTTTTAGTGTAGAGTAGCTTAGTGTTAGCGCAGTTTTAGCGTAGAATAGCTTAGTGTTAGCGCAGTGTTAGCGCAGTTTTAGCGTATTTAGCGTAGCTTAGATGTGTGTAGTGTAGTGTTAGCACAGTTTTAGCGTATTTAGCGTAGCGTATTGTTAGCGTAGTCTTAGAGTAGTGAGCGCAGCGTAGTCTTAGAGTAGTTAGCGTAGTGTAGTGTTAGTCCAGTTCTAGCATAGTTGGCGTAGTTGTACACAGGTGTAGTGTAGCGAACTTAGTTTTACAGGCAGATGAAGTGTAGTTTAGAGAGTTTAGATGGCTGGATACGGTGATCAGAAGGCCACTTACCCACCCCCGTTCCAGCTCCGTCAAGTTAGGCTCTCCAGGTACTAACCCATTTTTTTTGTGTTTTTCGTCTCATTTCAGATACGTGAATGCGGAAGACTACCTCGGAATCGGTGGACTACGACGATGACCTGCAGTTTTTTTCTTTTCTTTTAATAAAATGGTTAACGAGGGCTGTGGGGGAGTGTTTTTCCTAATAAAAATGTTTTCACTTGTGTGTGCTTTTTTTCTTTATTACTTTACAGGCTTAGTAGTGGAAGCCGTTGTGTAGACGGAGTCCATTACTAAGTCGGGGCTTTGCGTTAGCCCCAAAAACAGCTAGCGCTAACCCCCAACTATTACCTGTTGCTGTTTGGTTGGTATTTGGCTGTAAATGAAAAGACGGGGAACCACACACTTTTTTTTTTTAAACATTGAAAAAAAAAACGTGTGTGGTTCCCCGTCTTTTCATTTTCAGCCAGATACCAACCAAACGGCAACAGCCTGACGTTACCAGGGTGGTCGGGAACCATTGTTACTGGCCCTCCCCAGCCTAAATAACATCAGCCTGTTACCGCCTAGGCCCAAGAGCACCATATTTGGCTCTCTAGGCCTGTTGGTATCGGCTCTTCCCGGTGCCCCTGTGGCGTTGGGTACTGGGGTAACAGTAGGGGGTTAGCGCTAGCTGTTTTTGGGGCTAATGCAAAGCCCCGACTTAGTAATGGACTCCGTCTACACCACAGCTTCCACTACTAAGCCTGTAAAGTAATAACAAAGAAAAAAAGCACGCACACACAAGTTAAAACATTTTTATTAGGAAAAACACTCCCCCACAGCCCTCGTTAACCATTTTATTAAAAGAAAAGAAAAAACTGCAGGTCATCGTCATAGTCCACCGATTCCGAGGTAGTCCTCCGCATTAACGTATCTGAAACGAGAAGAAAAACACAAAAAAATGGGCTAGTACCTGGAGATCCTAACTTACCACCCCCGTTCCAGCTCCGTCATCTTCCTGCATTGCTACAAGTCCAGTGACTGAGCAGGAACGGAGGTGGGTAAGTGGCCTTCTGATCACCGTATCCAGTCATCTATACAGGTGGCCGTATACTGCATTACCGTAGCAGAGCGCAACTGCCTCTGCTACTTTTGCAAAACTACAACTTCCATCCTGCCCGGACGGCCTTTGGCTCTCTGGGCATGCTGGGAGTTGTAGCCCTTTCACTTTATGACTAAGCTAAGCTACACCCCACGCTAAACTCTCTAATCTACACTTCATCTGCCTGTTAAACTAAGTTAGCTACACTACACCTGTGTACAACTACGCCAACTATGCTAGAACTGGACTAACACTACACTACGCTAACTACTCTAAGTCTACGCTAACAATACGCTATGCTAAATACGCTAAAACTGTGCTAACACTACACTACACTAAATACATTAAAACTGCGCTAAAACTAAGCTACCCTAAATACACTAAAACTGCTTTAACACTACACTATATGCTAAATACACTAAAACTGCATTAACACTAAGCTACTCTACTACACTAACTACTTTATACCTGTGTAAAACTACAACCCCAGCATGCCTGGGCAGCCTTTAGCTGTCTGGGCATGCTGGGAGTTGTGGTGACTTCACTGCACTACAACTCCCAGCATGCCGGGCAGCTTTCAGCTGTCTGGGCATGCTAGGAGTTGTGGTCCCTTCACTGCACTACAGCTCTCAGCTTACCCGGGCAGCCTTAAGCTGTCTGGGCATGCTGGGAGTTGTAGTCCCTTTGCTGTCTAATCTAAGCTAAACTACAACTCCCAGCATGCCTGGGCAGCCTTTAGCTGTCTAGGCATACTGGGAGTTGTAGTCCTAAACTACAACTCTCAGCATGCCTGGGCAGCCTTAAGCTGTCTGGGCATGCTGGGAGTTGTAGTCCCTTCGCTGTCTAATCTAAGCTAAACTACAACTCCCAGCATGCCTGGGCAGCCTTTAGCGGCCTGGGCATGCTGGGAGTTGTAGTCCTAAACTACAACTCCCAGCATGCCTGGGCAGCCTTTAGCTGTCTGGGCATGCTGGGAGTTGTTGTCCTAAACTACAACTCCCATGCTGGGAGTTGTGGTGCCTAAACTATGCTAAATTACAACCTCCTACACTAATCTACCTACCTACGCTATTTGTGTAGTGCTGCGCATGCGCAGTACTACTTTAGCTGCTCTGCTTTCTGTTCCCCATTCCCTGAGAGTTAACAGGGGACGGGGAGGCAAGCGGTTGACAGCGCTATCGGGCATAGGCATCCCGATAGCGCTGGCGATCAAGCGCGCTGGCGGGTGACAATAAAACAGTAAAAGTCGGGCATCCCGATAGCTTAGAGTTTGTTACCGGCTATGCTGTGTGCCTCCTGCCCACGAATGCAGCCTGGATCTCCTGCTGTTTCTTGTAGTCCCGGCTGCCTGAGGCTCATGCAGCCGATGCACTCTCCTCTGTAGGAGGAGTTTAGGCACTTGTGTTTGGCTCTATTGTTTGGGTCCTGCCATTGCGCTCCTCCTCCCTTGGTGCAATCTCCCTGAAATGGTGTGTTGATCCTACCCTTTATCAATTTCAGTTGCGCTACGCTGACGCAACAGTCTTCTGGGTTACCTTCATGTGCCCAGGACCTGGGGGTCCAAGCTGGGTTTCCTTTTGCTCCCCCTCCGTTCCTGTCCTGAAAGGATGTTTCTTGAGAGTACTCTGGTCCATTCGGACCGCTGGGGTCCAAGTCTGCTTTGTCTCCTTGTATTTGGCACTCTCCTAGATTGCTGTGGCGTGCCTTATTTTCTGGGTCTGCCCTCTTGGTTCTTCGTGACTTAGTGTTGATTGCGGTCACAAGCGTGTGTGGTGAGCCTGGCAAGACTTCTCTGCATTCCCATTTGCGGGGAGGTCTTTCTGTACCGCTCTTCTTCTTTTCATAGATGTATGTATACCAGGGCTTTTTGCTTCTGTTGAGGTTGCTTCCCCTACTGGTGTGGAACCTCCAGGTGACTTGGGAGCCTGCAGTTCCCATGTCAGCTGCTCAGTTTTTCCAGGTGGCTCCTTCTCAGGGTGTTCTGCTCCCTTTTTTTTGGCCATTTCTTACTTTGTCTCTTTCTTCGGGGTACATGTGCTCCAGAACTGGAGGGCATCTGGTCTGCCAGATTGTGTCAGGATGTGGTTTCTTTCCTGCTGTTCAGGCTCTGTGTCATACTCTTGAGTACGCTCCCCCTGCCCTCCCAGGTGCTTGTGCCGTACCCCTGGGACAGTGTTTTTTGGGAGCCTAAAGCTTCTTGGTTCGGGTCTTCGATCTTCTGCACCGTGCCTCTCCAGAGATGGTTCCTGTCTCGCTTCCTCTTCTTCCAGAGGTTTACGGTCTTCATCTTGTGCTCGCCTTTCCACTCAGGCGTCCGCAGCCCGCCCTGGCATTTTTCTCGCCATGTTCTCTGTATGGGGTTCTCTTGTTGTTCCCTTTGCCTTTTTTGTTTGCCGGCAGGGCTCTCCCTCTGTCTGGTTCTGTGTTTCTGGAATTGGTTTCCTACCTCTCTACAGTTTTGCTATGGCCCATCGGGTCTCAGATGCGCCCCTTTCTTGGCTCTATGGGGCCTATTGATTTTTGGTCTCTACTATGGACGGTCTTTTCCTTGGCATCCTAGTCCATCTCCATGGATGGTGGGATCTGCTGGACGCTCAGTTCTAGACCTCTTTTGCCTTTTGGCCCAGGGTCTTTTCTGTGAGCCTTACAGCTGACTAGGATTCAGTCTCCGGACTGACTCCTTTCCTCTGGTGGTTGTTCTTTCCCGTCCCAGGGACTGCTTTGGTATGTTCCATCCGTATCTATGTCTCCTAATGAAGAACGACCGAGAAAAGGAGAATTTTTTTTCCTGTACTCGCTGTAAAATCTTTCTCAGTAGCCTTCATTGGGGGACATTGGATGATATTTTCCGGTTCTTTTTTTTTTTTATTCGGGATTCCTTTCTAGGGTCCTTCGGACATATCGTGTCGGCGCCTCCTAGTGGCAAGACCATATACCATCAGTATCTGTGTCCCCCACTGAAGGCTACAAGAAAGATTTTACAGTGAGTACAAAAAAAATCACCTATTTAACCCCTTAAAGGGGTACTCCGGTGGAAATTTTTTTAAATCAACTGGTGCCAGAAAGTTAAACAGATTTGTAAATTACTTCCATAAAAAAAATCTTAATCCTTCCAGTACTTATTAGCTGCTGAATACTATAGAGGAAATCATTTTCTTTTTGGAATACAGAGCTCTATGCTGAATCACAAGCACAGTGCTCTCTGCTGACATCTCTGTCCATTTTAAGAACTGTCCAGAGTAGGAGAAAATCCCCATAGCAAACATATGCTGCTCTGGTCAGTTCCTAAAATGGACAGAGATGTCAGCAGAGAGCACTGTAGTATTCAGCAGCTAATAAGTACTGGAAGGATTAAGATTTTTTTTTATAGAAGTAATTTACAAATCTGTTCAACTTTCTGGCACCAGTTGATTAGAGATGAGTGAACTTACAGTAAATTCGATTCATCACGAACTTCTCGGCTCGGCAGTTGATGACTTATCCTGCATAAATGAGTTCAGCTTTCAGGTGCTCTGGTGGGCTGGAAAAGGTGGATACAGTCCTAGGAAAGAGTCTCCTAGGACTGTATCCACCTTTTCCAGCCCACGGGAGCACCTGAAAGCTGAACTAATTTATGCAGGAAAAGTCATCAACTGCCGAGCCGAGAAGTTCGTGACGAATCGAATTCACTGTAAGTTTGCTCATCTCTAGCCTTCATATTAGAAATACCCCATAAATAACCCCATTATAAAAACTGCAACCCCAAAGTATTCAAAATGACATTCAGAAAGTGTGTTAACCCTTTACAGGAATAGCAGCAAATTGAAGGAAAAAATTCAAAATCTTCATTTTTTACACTTGCATGTTCTTGTAGACCCAGTTTTTGAAATTTTACAAGGGGTAAAAGGAGAAAAAGACCCCCAAAATTTGTAATACAATTTCTTTAGAATAAGGAAATAACTCATAAGTGGCTGGAAAGTGCTCTGTGTGTGCCCTACAAGGCTCAGAAGGAGCGACAATGGGATTTTTGAGAGTGAGTTTTTCTGAAATGGTTTTTGGGGGCATGTCACATTTAGGAAGCCCTTATGGTGCCAGAACAGCAAAAAAAACTAAAAACACATGGCATATTATTTTGGAAACTACTCCCCTCAAGGAATGTAACAAGGGGAACAGTGAGCCTTAACACCCACAGGTGTTTGATAAATGTTCATTAAAGTGGGATGTGAAAAGGAAAAATTTGATTTTTCACACTAAAATGCTGGGGTTACCCCAAATTCTTCATTTTCACAAGTGGTAGTAGGAGAAAATGTCACTGTAAATTTGTACGGTAAATACATTTCTTTGGAGTAAGGACATACTTCACATCTGGACATAAACAGCTCTGCGGGTGCACACCAGGTCTCGGAAGAGCAGGAGATTTGAGCATTTACATAGCCACCTATGGAGCCAGAACAGCCGGACCCCCATCAAGGAGCGTTACATGGGGTACACTGAGTTACTAAAGCGGGGTATGGTGGGCCATAAAATGATAATATAGGTTATGTTCCCAGAATGATGACCCAGAGCATAGCCAAAAGTAAAAAATATTCCCACCCCAAACCCTCTGCTCTGAATCATCATTCTGGGAATGTGATGTTTGTGGCTGTCCCTAACCTGTTGCTTCAAATGCTCACCCCCGCTCAGGTGGAAAGAGCTCTGCGCATTTGAGGCAACATAAAGTCCCTGATGATAAGGACTCAGTGACCCATGACCCAGAGAAAAAATTACCCCCCAGAGGTCTTATCAGGTTGTTTTTTTTTTATGAGTATTTTTGGGCAATTTAGTGGTTTATGGGGTTAAAATTTGGAATGTACTCTGGACTTGGTACATTGGGGTCAAATTATTGAAAATACAAATGAAAAGGGAAAATTTAGTGCTGCATGGAAGTGTGATACTTCCTGAAGCAGTTTTTAATGCAGAGGCCCGGATGATCGGAGCAAGTGTCACACTGAGTACTGTGACACACTTTGCATTTTTTCTGGGATCGTCCCTTCTTTCCAATGTGGGGGACCTCACCTGGAAAGTGTTGGCCTGGGACGATACTGGCAACTATATTTCCAGTTCCTTTGAAAAACTCCAGCCTGCTCTTTCCCAGTTGCCAAAGATCAGGACCTTTAGGACTTCTTGGAACTGGAGGAATGTCCCTGTGTTGCCAGCGTACTGGGACAGTACAAAAGAGTTGTACATGGCAACCTGTACTAAGTAGACCACAACTTTTTTGTACCATACCTGTGTTTTCCGCATGGCCATGTATAGCTTGAGGACTTGATCAGAGGGATCAACTCCCCCCCCCTCCCCCCCATATACTAATTGTAGTCCAGAATACAATCAGGCTTGAGGACTCTTGTTGTGGTACCTCGCACAGGGACTGGAGAGTTGCCGTTCCCATGAATTGTGGCCAGCATAAGGACATCCCTCTTATCTTTATACCTGACCAGCAACAGGTTTTCATGGGTAAAGGCATGACACTCACCCTTGGGCATAGGTGTCTGAAATTTTTTTTGATTGTCTCTGGTTCTTCCGCACGGTCCCACAAGTGGACGTGGATCTGGTGGCAAGGGATGTGAAAAGAGGGATGCTGGAATAAAAGTTGTCCATGTACACCTGGTAACCCTTATCCCGCAATAGGTGCTCAAGGTCCCAAACGATTTTCCCGCTAACACCCAGAGTGGGGGGACATTCTGGGGGTTCAATACGGGAATCTCGTCCCTCATATACTCTAAACTTGCAAGTGTACCAGGAGGTACTTTCGCAAAGTTTGTAGAGCTTCACGCCATACCGCGCCGGCTTCAAGAGAATATACTGTCGGAAGATGAGTCTCCCCTTAAAACTGATAAGAGACTCATCTACCGAGAGCTCCCAAAGCCTCCCAAAATTTGGCCCCAAAGTGATCGATGACCGGCCTCACTTTGTAAAGCCGGTCATAGGCGGGATCACCTCGGGGGAGGGACATGCCGCATCATCAGTGTAATGCATGCATTTCCGAATGGCCTCGAACCGTCCTCGTGCCATGGCCATACCGTAAAGTGGGGTCTGGTAGAGAATGTCCCTGCCTGACACTTGGTTTTTTGACCAGGCCCATATGCAGCACTAGGCCCCAAAATGTCCTCATTTCGGCTGCATCAATGGGTTGTTGGGGGGGGCGGTTTAAGTGTGTAGTGTATGTGGTTGGTGTTATATAATATATATATATATATAACAGTGTGTGATTATAAATCGCACACCGTCCTGACAAAAAAAAAATAATAAAGACCCTCACAAATGGGGGTAGTTAATGGTTAAATGAACTATCCTATATTTTAAGTGGACATATAAGTAACATGTGACCTAGTATTATCGAAAAATCTCCAGTTGTTTGGAAGTTATGCAGCAACATATATTTCCGATAGACTTGTAAACAAAACTTCTAAACAAAACTAAACAAAAACCCCGACCCTGGCAAATGGGGGTGAGTAAGGGTTAAATTACCTATCCTATGTTTGTTGTTGACATACAAGTAACATGTCTGACAAGTTTCATGTTAATATCTTTAGGACGGGATATGAGGACAGGATAGGAGGTCGAGATAGGAGGACGGGATAGGTCAGGAAAGGAGGTTCGGAAAGGAGGTCGGCATAGAAGGTCGGGATAGGAGGTTGAGGTAGGAGGACGGTGTTACGCCGAGCGCTCCGGGTCCCCGCTCCTCCCCGGAGCGCTCGCTTCTCTCTCGCTACCGCAGCGCTCCGGGCAGCTCCACTGACCCGGTGCGCTGCGATACCGTCTCCAGCCGGGATGCGATTCGCGATGCGGGTGGCGCCCGCTCGCGATGCGCATCCCGGCTCCCGTACCTGACTCGCTCTCCGTCTGTCCTGTCCCGGCGCGCGCGGCCCCGCTCCCTAGGGCGCGCGCGCGCCGGGTCTCTGCGATTTAAAGGGCCACTGCGCCGCTGATTAGCGCAGTGGTTCCTATTAGTGTGTTCACCTGTGCACTCCCTATTTATACCTCACTTCCCCTTCACTCCCTCGCCGGATCTTGTTGCCATTGTGCCAGTGAAAGCGTTTCCTTGTGTGTTCCTAGCCTGTGTTCCAGACCTCCTGCCGTTGCCCCCGACTACGATCCTTGCTGCCTGCCCCGACCTTCTGCTACGTCCGACCTTGCTTCTGTCTACTCCCTTGTACCGCGCCTATCTTCAGCAGTCAGAGAGGTTGAGCCGTTGCTAGTGGATACGACCTGGTTGCTACCGCCGCAGCAAGACCATCCCGCTTTGCGGCGGGCTCTGGTGAATACCAGTAGTAACTTAGAACCGGTCCACTAGCACGGTCCACGCCAATCCCTCTCTGGCACAGAGGATCCACTACCTGCCAGCCGGCATCGTGACAGTAGATCCGGCCATGGATCCCGCTGAAGTTCCTCTGCCAGTTGTCGCCGACCTCACCATGGTGGTCGCCCAGCAGTCACAACAGATAGCGCAACAAGGCCAACAGCTGTCTCAACTGACCGTGATGCTACAGCAGCTACTACCACAGCTTCAGCAATCATCTCCTCCGCCAGCTCCTGCACCTCCTCCGCAGCGAGTGGCCGCTTCTGGTCTACGACTATCCTTGCCGGATAAATTTGATGGGGACTCTAAATTCTGCCGTGGCTTTCTTTCCCAATGTTCCCTGCACTTGGAGATGATGTCGGACCAGTTTCCTACTGAAAGGTCTAAGGTGGCTTTCGTAGTCAGCCTTCTGTCTGGAAAAGCTCTGTCATGGGCCACACCGCTCTGGGACCGCAATGACCCCGTCACTGCCTCTATACACTCCTTCTTCTCGGAAATTCGAAGTGTCTTTGAGGAACCTGCCCGAGCCTCTTCTGCTGAGACTGCCCTGTTGAACCTGGTCCAGGGTAATTCTTCCGTTGGCGAGTACGCCGTACAATTCCGTACTCTTGCTTCAGAATTATCCTGGAATAATGAGGCCCTCTGCGCGACCTTTAAAAAAGGCCTATCCAGCAACATTAAAGATGTTCTGGCCGCACGAGAAATCCCTGCTAACCTACATGAACTCATTCATCTAGCCACTCGCATTGACATGCGTTTTTCCGAAAGGCGTCAGGAGCTCCGCCAGGATATGGACTTTGTTCGCACAAGGCGTTTTTTCTCCCCGGCTCCTCTCTCCTCTGGTCCCCTGCAATCCGTTCCTGTGCCTCCTGCCGTGGAGGCTATGCAGGTCGACCGGTCTCGCCTGACACCTCAAGAGAGGACACGACGCCGCATGGAGAATCTCTGCCTGTACTGTGCCAGTACCGAACACTTCCTGAAGGATTGTCCTATCCGTCCTCCCCGCCTGGAAAGACGTACGCTGACTCCGCACAAAGGTGAGACAGTCCTTGACGTCTACTCTGCTTCTCCACGTCTTACTGTGCCTGTGCGGATATCTGCCTCTGCCTTCTCCTTCTCTACTATGGCCTTCTTGGATTCCGGATCTGCAGGAAATTTTATTTTGGCCTCTCTCGTCAACAGGTTCAACATCCCAGTGACCAGTCTCGCCAGACCCCTCTACATCAATTGTGTAAACAATGAAAGATTGGACTGTACCATACGTTTCCGCACGGAGCCCCTTCTAATGTGCATTGGACCTCATCACGAGAAGATTGAATTTTTGGTCCTCCCCAATTGCACTTCCGAAATTCTTCTTGGACTACCCTGGCTCCAACTCCATTCCCCAACCCTGGATTGGTCCACTGGGGAGATCAAGAGTTGGGGGCCCTCTTGTTTCAAGGACTGCCTAAAACCGGTTCCCAGTACCCCTTGCCGTGACTCTGTGGTTCCCCCTGTAACCGGTCTCCCTAAGGCCTATATGGACTTTGCGGATGTTTTTTGCAAAAAACAAGCTGAGACTCTACCTCCTCACAGGCCTTATGATTGTCCTATTGACCTCCTCCCGGGCACTACTCCACCCCGGGGCAGAATTTATCCTCTGTCCGCCCCAGAGACTCTTGCTATGTCGGAGAACATCCAGGAAAATTTAAAAAAAGGCTTTATCCGTAAATCCTCCTCTCCTGCCGGAGCCGGATTTTTCTTTGTGTCCAAAAAAGATGGCTCTCTACGTCCTTGCATTGACTACCGCGGTCTTAATAAAATCACGATAAAGAACCGCTACCCCCTACCCCTCATCTCTGAACTCTTTGATCGCCTCCAAGGTGCCCACATCTTTACTAAGCTGGACTTAAGAGGTGCTTATAATCTCATCCGCATCAGAGAGGGGGATGAATGGAAAACGGCATTTAACACTAGAGATGGACACTTTGAGTATCTGGTCATGCCCTTTGGCCTGTGCAACGCCCCTGCCGTCTTCCAAGACTTTGTTAATGAAATTTTTCGTGATCTCTTATACTCCTGTGTTGTTGTATATCTGGACGATATCCTGATTTTTTCTGCCAATCTAGAAGAACACCGCCAGCATGTCCGTATGGTTCTTCAGAGACTTCGTGACAATCAACTTTATGCCAAGATAGAGAAATGTCTGTTTGAATGCCAATCTCTTCCTTTCCTAGGATACTTGGTCTCTGGCCAGGGACTACAAATGGATCCAGACAAACTCTCTGCCGTCTTAGATTGGCCACGCCCCTCCGGACTCCGTGCTATCCAACGTTTTTTGGGGTTCGCCAATTATTACAGGCAATTTATTCCACATTTTTCTACCGTTGTGGCCCCTATCGTGGCTTTAACCAAAAAAAATGCCAATCCCAAGTCTTGGCCTCCTCAAGCGGAAGACGCCTTTAAACGGCTCAAGTCTGCCTTTTCTTCGGCTCCCGTGCTCTCCAGACCTGACCCATCTAAACCCTTCCTATTGGAGGTTGATGCCTCCTCGGTAGGAGCTGGAGCGGTCCTTCTACAAAAAAATTCTTCCGGGCATGCTGTTACTTGTGGGTTTTTTTCTAGGACCTTCTCTCCGGCGGAGAGGAACTACTCCATCGGGGATCGAGAGCTTCTAGCCATTAAATTAGCACTTGAGGAATGGAGGCATCTGCTGGAGGGATCAAGATTTCCAGTTATTATTTACACCGATCACAAGAACCTCTCCTATCTCCAGTCTGCCCAACGGCTGAATCCTCGCCAGGCCAGGTGGTCTCTGTTCTTTGCCCGATTTAATTTTGAAATTCACTTTCGGCCTGCCGATAAGAACATTAGGGCCGATGCTCTCTCTCGTTCCTCGGTTGCCTCGGAAGTTGAACTCTCTCCGCAACACATCATTCCTCCTGACTGCCTGATTTCCACTTCTCCAGCCTCCATCAGGCAAACTCCTCCAGGAAAGACCTTCGTCTCTCCACGCCAACGCCTCGGAATCCTCAAATGGGGTCACTCCTCCCATCTCGCAGGTCATGCAGGCATCAAGAAATCTGTGCAACTCATCTCTCGCTTCTATTGGTGGCCGACTCTGGAGACGGATGTCGTGGACTTTGTGCGAGCCTGCACTGTCTGTGCCCGGGATAAGACTCCTCGCCAGAAGCCCGCTGGTTTTCTTCATCCTCTGCCTGTCCCCGAACAGCCTTGGTCTCTGATTGGTATGGATTTTATTACAGACCTACCCCCATCCCGTGGCAACACTGTTGTTTGGGTGGTCGTTGATCGATTCTCCAAAATGGCACATTTCATCCCTCTTCCTGGTCTTCCTTCAGCGCCTCAGTTGGCTAAACAATTTTTTGTACACATTTTTCGTCTTCACGGGTTGCCCACACAGATAGTCTCGGATAGAGGCGTCCAATTCGTGTCAAAATTCTGGAGGGCTCTCTGTAAACAACTCAAGATTAAATTAAACTTTTCTTCTGCATATCATCCTCAATCCAATGGACAAGTAGAAAGAATTAACCAGGTCTTGGGTGATTATTTACGACATTTTGTTTCCTCCCGCCAGGATGATTGGGCAGATCTTCTACCATGGGCCGAATTCTCGTATAACTTTAGAGTCTCTGAATCTTCCTCCAAATCCCCATTTTTCGTGGTGTACGGCCGTCACCCTCTTCCCCCCCTCCCTACTCCCTTGCCCTCTGGTGTACCCGCTGTAGATGAAGTGACTCGTGATCTTTCCACCATATGGAAAGAGACCCAAAATTCTCTTTTACAGGCTTCATCTCGCATGAAAAAGTTTGCCGATAAGAAAAGAAGAGCTCCCCCCATTTTTGCTCCCGGAGACAAGGTATGGCTCTCCGCTAAATATGTCCGCTTTCGTGTCCCCAGTTACAAACTGGGTCCACGCTATCTTGGTCCTTTCAAAGTCTTGTGCCAAATTAATCCTGTCTCGTACAAACTTCTTCTTCCTCCTTCTCTCCGTATTCCTAATGCCTTTCATGTCTCTCTTCTTAAACCACTCATCATCAACCGTTTCTCTCCCAAGTTAGTTTCTCCCACTCCTGTCTCCGGTTCTTCTGACGTCTTCTCAGTGAAAGAGATACTGGCCTCCAAGACAGTCAGAGGAAAAAGGTTCTTTTTGGTGGATTGGGAGGGCTGTGGACCTGAAGAGAGATCCTGGGAACCTGAGGACAACATCCTAGACAAAAGTCTGCTCCTCAGGTTCTCAGGCTCTAAGAAGAGGGGGAGACCCAAGGGGGGGGGGTACTGTTACGCCGAGCGCTCCGGGTCCCCGCTCCTCCCCGGAGCGCTCGCTTCTCTCTCGCTACCGCAGCGCTCCGGGCAGCTCCACTGACCCGGTGCGCTGCGATACCGTCTCCAGCCGGGATGCGATTCGCGATGCGGGTGGCGCCCGCTCGCGATGCGCATCCCGGCTCCCGTACCTGACTCGCTCTCCGTCTGTCCTGTCCCGGCGCGCGCGGCCCCGCTCCCTAGGGCGCGCGCGCGCCGGGTCTCTGCGATTTAAAGGGCCACTGCGCCGCTGATTAGCGCAGTGGTTCCTATTAGTGTGTTCACCTGTGCACTCCCTATTTATACCTCACTTCCCCTTCACTCCCTCGCCGGATCTTGTTGCCATTGTGCCAGTGAAAGCGTTTCCTTGTGTGTTCCTAGCCTGTGTTCCAGACCTCCTGCCGTTGCCCCCGACTACGATCCTTGCTGCCTGCCCCGACCTTCTGCTACGTCCGACCTTGCTTCTGTCTACTCCCTTGTACCGCGCCTATCTTCAGCAGTCAGAGAGGTTGAGCCGTTGCTAGTGGATACGACCTGGTTGCTACCGCCGCAGCAAGACCATCCCGCTTTGCGGCGGGCTCTGGTGAATACCAGTAGTAACTTAGAACCGGTCCACTAGCACGGTCCACGCCAATCCCTCTCTGGCACAGAGGATCCACTACCTGCCAGCCGGCATCGTGACAGACGGGATAGGAGGTCGGGATGCAGCGCCCTGAAACCCTAATAGGGCACGGGGAATTTTTTTTTTTTACTTTTCTTTAAACTTTTTTATTTTTTTATTTTACCTCCTACATGTCCCTTTACTCTGAATCTCACCCTGCATTATACAGTACTTCTTCAGCCCTGGGGGGCACAGATCTTCACAGAGGGAGGGGGGTGAGGCCCGTTGACAAAAACAAAAACCCCGACCCTAACAAATGGGGGTAGTTAAGGGTTAAATTAACTATCCTATATTCTAAGTGGACATATAAGTAACATGTGACCAAGTATTATCGAAAAATCTCCAGTTGTTTGGAAGTTATGCAGTAACATATATTTCCCATAGACTTGTATGGGACTTTAAACAAAAACCCAGACCCTGGCAAATGGGGTGAGTAAGGGTTAAATCACCTATCCTATGTTTGTTGTTGACATATAAGTAACATGTGTGCCAAGTTTCATGTTAATATCTTTAGCCGTTTGGACGTGATGCTGAAACATGCACACATACATACACACACACATTGAGTTTTATATATATATATATATATATATATATATACTAGCTGAGTACCCGCTGTTGCCCGGTTTTTACTTCCTATTCCTTGTTGGGGAGGAAAATAAAGGAGGAAGCTTTTGACTTCAAATCCCATCCTCATATATTGTTGTCATATTCCAACCCCATATCCCGTCCTCCTATCCCGATGTCCTATCCCGTCCTATCTCGACCTCCTATCCCGTCCTCCTATCCCATCCTCCTATCTCGACCTTCTATCCCGTCCTCCTATCTCGACCTCCTATCCTGACCTCCTATCTCGACCTCCTATCCTGACCTCCTATCCCGTTCTCCTTTCCCATCCTCCAATCTTGACCTCCTATCTCGACCTCCTATCCCGTCCTCCTATCCCGACCGCCTATCCTATCCTCATTTTCCGACCTCCTATCCCGACCTCCTATCTTGACCTCCTACCTCGACCTTCTATCCTGACCTCCTATCCCGACCTCCCATCCCATCCTCATATCCCGACCTGTAATATGTGTACCAGGTATTGAAATATCTCCAGCCGTACGGAAGTTATGTGGGAACATACATTTCCCATTGATTTGCATGGGACTTTAAACAAAAACCCCAACCCTGGCAAATGGGGGTGAGTAAGGGTTAAATTACCTGTCCTATGTTTGTTGTTGACATATAAGTAACATGTGTGCCAAGTTTCATGTTAATATCTTTAGCCGTTTGGACGTGATGCTGGAACATACACACACACACACACATACATACATATACACACACACACACACACACGTTGGGGGAGATTTATCAAAGGATTTAGACTGGTTTTTCCTGTCTAAATTTGTCGCACAGAAAGTCGCAGTCTAAATATGTGCGACTTTTCTGCGACTTTTGCTGTAGAGGATTTTTAGAACATGATGCATGCAAGTCTATTTTAGACGGAAATGCATTGGAAAATGCATTGGTGCTGAATTTATCAAGTGCGACTTTTGTGCGACAAGTCGCATCTGCCCAAAACACGCTGAAATGTCAGACCATGTTGGAGCAGGTCTAAATGCAGTTTAAGCTGTAGACCCTGAAGTCTGAGCTCGGAATTTATCAAGGGCTGTGAGACCTTTGATAAATTAGGAGCACAATAGACAGGAGACTACCACATACGCTGGTCTATAAGCATACCCAGAATAGACTAGATTAGTAAATGTCCCCCGTTGAGTTTCATATATATATATATATATATATATATATATATATATATATATATATATATAGATTGTAGACACAGTTTTACCCCTTTACACTCTTGCTCAGAATTTACTAAGGCTATGCACTCCTTTGATAAATCTTGGGCCCAATTTGGACATTTTCACTTAGGGGGTGTACTCACTTTTGTTGCCAAGGTGTAGATTAGACATTAAAGACTGTGGGGGGAATTTATAATTATTTGTCTATTGTAGACACAGTTCGTCCCCTTTACACTGTTTTTCTATTGTACACTCTTCCTCAGAATTTATTAAGGCTGTTGCACTCCTTTGATAAATCTTGTGCAAATATAGAAACTCCCCCCCCCCTCGCTCTACCATACACTCCTTCTCTACCTCACAGGAAAAGTGGTTGTAGAGATTTTGTTCTATTGCTTTGAGGCCAGGATTCCATTGAGGTTTTTTGTCCATCAGCAAAAAACGCCAGAAAAACTGTCGCAGCTTTTTTCTGTGTTTTGTCAGTTTTTCTTGCGTTTTTTACTTGCGTTTTTGCTGGTGTGTGGAAACCAAAAAAATCTACGAAACTTTTTTTTTCTCCGAAAATTTCGATACGTGAATGCACAGGGCTATGTCAGAGTTGGTGGATTACGACGATGAACAGCGTTTTTTTTAAATGTCAATAAAAGGGTTAACGAGGGCTGTGGGGGAGTATTTATTTATTTTTTTTAAATAAATAATTTTTTTCAATGTGTTGTGTTTATAATTGAATTTTCAGGCTTAGTAGTGGAAGGCGTCTTATAGACAGAATCCATTACTAGGCCAGGGCTTAGCGTTAGCACCAAAAACAGCTAGCGCTAACCTCCAATTATTACCCTGGTACCCACCGCCACAGGGGTGCCGGGAAGAGCCGGTACCAACAGGCCTGGAGGGTCAAAAATGGCGCTCCTGGGCCTAGGTAGTAACAAGCTGGTGTTATTTAGACTGGGGCGGGCCAGTAACAATGGTCCTCACCCACCCTGATAACATCAGGCTGTTGCTGCTTGGTTGGTATCTGGCTGATACTGAAAAAATTAGGGAACCACAAACTTTTAGGGGGGACTTTTAGGACTACTACTCCCATCATGGACAGACTCTGTCCATGATGGGAGTTGCAGTCCAGGGGCTGAGGTGCAGATCGCAGCGGGTCATTCTGCAGAGACCCGCTGCGATCCGCATTTAAGTTAAGAAGCCGGGCGGTACATGCGTCTACATTGCGGCTTCTGTATACACTGTCATAATTCATAATCACCGCCGCAGGGAGAGGGAAGCTCTGATTGGTCAATAGCTGTTCTCCAATCAGAGCTCCCCTCTCCCGGCGGCGATTATGAATTATGACAGCTGTATATAGAAGCCGCAATGTAGACGCATGTCCCGCCGCTTTGTATAGTTAATAAATGCGGATCGCAGCGGATCTCCAGAGAATGATCTGCTGCGATCCGCATTTAAGTTAACAAGGCGGGCGGTACATGCGTCTACATCGCGCTGCCCGCGACTTCTATATACACTGTAATAATTCATAATCCCCGTCGCCGGAACACGGGAGCTCTGATTGGAGATTGAGCAATCAGAGCTCCCCTCTCCCGGCGGGGATTATGAATTATGTCAGTGTATATAGAAGCCGCAGTGTAGACGCATATACTTGTTAACTTAAATGCGGATCGCAGCAGATCATTCTCTGAAGATCCGCTGCGATCTGCATTTATTAACTATACAAAGCGGCGGTACAAGCGTCTACATTGCGGCTTCTATATACACTGACATAATTCATAATCGCCGCCGGGAGAGGGGAGCTCTGATTGGTGGATAGCTATTGACCAATCAGAGCTCCCCTCTCCCGGCAGCGGCGATTATGAATTATGACAGTGTATATAGAAGCCGCAATGTAGACGCATGTACTGCCGCTTTGTATAGTTAATAAATGCGGATTGCAGCGGATCTTCAGAGAATTATCTGCTGCGATCCGCATTCATTAAAGGGGTACTCCGGTGAAAACCTTTTTTCTTTTAAATCAACTGGTGGCAGAAAGTTAAACATATTTGTAAATTACTTCTATTAAAAAATCTTAATCCTTCCAGTACTTATTAGCTGCTGAATGCTACAGAGGAAATTCTTTTCTTTTTGGAACACTGATGACATCACGAGTACAGTGCTCTCTGCTGACATCTCTGTCCATTTTAACAACCATGCATAGCAGATGTATGCTAAGGGCAGCATGGTGGCTCAGTGGTTAGCACTGCTGCCTTGCAGTGCTGGGGACTTGGGTTCAAGTCCCACTAAGGACAACAATAAATAAAGCATTATTATCATTATAATAACATCAGCAGAGAGAACTGTGCTCGTGATGTCATCAGAGAGCATTCCAAAATGAAAATAATTTCCTCTGAAGTATTCAGCAGCTAATAAGTACAGGAAGGATTAAGATTTTTTAACAGAAGTAATTTACAAATATAGGCAAAAAACAGAGATATCAATGTCCGGCACTGCTGCTGACCACCGAAAAGGACCTGGATCTAGGATGAGTAGGAGTAATCCCCGAAGCTAAGGTAGTGCTCTGACTTGTGAGACGAGTCAAATACAATATACAAGGAGAAGGTGAAAAAGTCGGCAGACTCACCAAGGCTTCTTTTTTCAGGGTTGCTTCTTTATTAAATACTCACATACAAAACTTTGTGCAAAGGGGGAGAGAGGATCACATAGAGGGGGGTATTCACTGTCTGGCGACAGAATCTGTTTCACTCTGTAATCGAGCTTCCTCTGGCCATGATTTTTAGGAACACTGTGCTGCTTCTTATACAGGTGGGTATTCAGGTTCAATCACTTAGAACCTCCCATCTGTCTTGACGTAAGACTTCAAGGCGTTGGCTTTTAATCCAGCCCTATAACGCCTTTACTATGTCAACGTCATAAGAATCCAGCGTATAATAACATCAATAGAAGGGATGGGGGAAAAAGTGCATTAAAAACTAAATACATTAAAAACAAGGTGCATAATCTATCTTATCATTCAGGCCTATAGGGCCTGTTGCTGATGTACGAATTATCCAGTGAGTTTCTCGCTGCAACAGTAAGCGATCTGTATCTATCCCCGGTCTGGGTTTAACTCTCTCAACGCCGGAGAAAGTTAATACATCAGGCTTCCCTTCGTGAACTTCCACCATATGGGATATAAAACGAGGAGCTCCTTTTAGTGTGCGAAGCGAATACATATGTTCCCTTATTCTCGCACAGAGCTGACGGATCGTTTTTCCAATATAGTGGTAGCCACAGGGGCAGAACATAACATAGACCACATATTTTGTTCGACAAGTTATTAGATCTGTGACAGTGTGTGTTATGGATCCCATGCGCATCGTTTTCAACTCAGCATTATGTTTACAAAAGTTACATGTTCTACAAGCGTAGTTCCCCTTTGGTATCAATTGTTCTAGCCACTGTGTCTCTTTTTTAGGAGGCATCCTTCTACTTTTTTGTAGTATATCTCCTAACGATTTATTCTTTCTATATGAGATAAGCGGTTTACGACTAGCTACTTCTTTCAGATCTGGGTCTCCTTCTATTATATGCCAGTTTCGTCTGACTGCCTGTTCTATGACTTGATTAAGTGGTGAATTTTGAAAAGTGAATGCAAAGCGTTTATTAGTGGGTACTGATTCTTTTTCTTTTTTGGTGTTCAGAAGGGTTTTTCTCTGGCACTTATCTGCTCGTTTGCGACCTTCTTTTATTAAGGTCCTCGGATAGGACCGTTCCAACAGGCGTTTTTCTAGATCATCTGCCTGCCCGATTTTGAAGACCCTGCGAACAGAGCCCAGCCTGGGCACTGTGGGAGTGCCTTCACCAAGGGTAAAAAGTCCAAATTTAACCCCCCGATACCCCCGGGAGGACAATTGGATTTATTTCAAAATTCAGTATTACAAGACGTCAGGTCTATACTGTACAGAGAAACCCCTGTGAATCTGTCAACTGCAGAACAAATAGCTCTCAACGCTCTAAAAAAGAGAGAAGACCTAGTTATTATTAGGGCTGACAAAGGAGGGAGTGTCGTATTAATGTATAAGACCATGTATACACTAGAAGCCGAAAGGCAATTGAGTGATAGGTCTACTTACACCCCCCTTAAAACGGACCCAACACCAAAAATTTTAAAAGGTCTTACTACACTTTTACACAAATTTGTAGAGCAAGGGATGCTATCAAAAAAGAATGCAGAACGATTAATACCTGAGTCACCTAAACCGGCAACATGGTACCATCTTCCAAAAGTACATAAAGAGCAGACCCCACCCCCGGGACGTCCGATAGTCTCGGGAATGGGGTCTGTAACTGAACATTTATCCCACTATCTAGAATGGTTACTATCTCCACTTCTTCCATCTATACCAGCTTACATTAAGGACACTCTCCATCTTTTACAGAATATTCAAACAATGACTTGGGAACCGGGTTGGAGCTTATGCTCCATTGATGTTGTTAGCTTATATACCCGCATTCCGTCAGAGGCGGGCATAGGAGCTATGAAAGACTTCTTAAGATGGTCGAATAAATCTAACGAATTTATTCTGTTCATAGAGGAAGCCCTTTCCTTCCTTCTATCGAACAGCACATTCAAGTTTGCAGATCAGTGGTACAAGCAGGACACCGGGACCCCGATGGGTACCCCGGTGTCCTGCACGTACGCAAACATATTTTTGGCCGTTTTGGAAAGCCAGATCGTCTATTCTTCTAAGAATCCATATATCGCATGTATCAAATTATACATGCGTTATGTGGATGACATCCTTATAGCATGGTCAGGTTCAGAGGCACAATTTTACGATTTTGTCACATATCTAAATACAACTAATTCAGTAAATATGTCCTTCACCTCGCAATATGGGGGAACATCATTAGAGTTCCTAGACCTAAAACTTAGGGTTCAGGGAGAGAGGCTCACCAGCGAAGGCTATAGAAAACCTATTTCAAGGAACACCCTTCTTCACAGTTCTCACCCAGACTCAGTGAAGAGGGGTGTCCCTTACGGACAATTTGTGAGATTACGAAGAAACAATGAATCGGATGAGATTTATGGGGAACAGGCAGATGATCTAGAAAAACGCCTGTTGGAACGGTCCTATCCGAGGACCTTAATAAAAGAAGGTCGCAAACGAGCAGATAAGTGCCAGAGAAAAACCCTTCTGAACACCAAAAAAGAAAAAGAATCAGTACCCACTAATAAACGCTTTGCATTCACTTTTCAAAATTCACCACTTAATCAAGTCATAGAACAGGCAGTCAGACGAAACTGGCATATAATAGAAGGAGACCCAGATCTGAAAGAAGTAGCTAGTCGTAAACCGCTTATCTCATATAGAAAGAATAAATCGTTAGGAGATATACTACAAAAAAGTAGAAGGATGCCTCCTAAAAAAGAGACACAGTGGCTAGAACAATTGATACCAAAGGGGAACTACGCTTGTAGAACATGTAACTTTTGTAAACATAATGCTGAGTTGAAAACGATGCGCATGGGATCCATAACACACACTGTCACAGATCTAATAACTTGTCGAACAAAATATGTGGTCTATGTTATGTTCTGCCCCTGTGGCTACCACTATATTGGAAAAACGATCCGTCAGCTCTGTGCGAGAATAAGGGAACATATGTATTCGCTTCGCACACTAAAAGGAGCTCCTCGTTTTATATCCCATATGGTGGAAGTTCACGAAGGGAAGCCTGATGTATTAACTTTCTCCGGCGTTGAGAGAGTTAAACCCAGACCGGGGATAGATACAGATCGCTTACTGTTGCAGCGAGAAACTCACTGGATAATTCGTACATCAGCAACAGGCCCTATAGGCCTGAATGATAAGATAGATTATGCACCTTGTTTTTAATGTATTTAGTTTTTAATGCACTTTTTCCCCCATCCCTTCTATTGATGTTATTATACGCTGGATTCTTATGACGTAGACATAGTAAAGGCGTTATAGGGCTGGATTAAAAGCCAACGCCTTGAAGTCTTACGTCAAGACAGATGGGAGGTTCTAAGTGATTGAACCTGAATACCCACCTGTATAAGAAGCAGCACAGTGTTCCTAAAAATCATGGCCAGAGGAAGCTCGATTACAGAGTGAAACAGATTCTGTCGCCAGACAGTGAATACCCCCCTCTATGTGATCCTCTCTCCCCCTTTGCACAAAGTTTTGTATGTGAGTATTTAATAAAGAAGCAACCCTGAAAAAAGAAGCCTTGGTGAGTCTGCCGACTTTTTCACCTTCTCCTTGTATATTGTAATTTACAAATATGTTTAACTTTCTGCCACCAGTTGATTTAAAAGAAAAAAGGTTTTCATCGGAGTACCCCTTTAAGTGGTTACATTCGTATACACTGCAGCTTCTATATACACTGACATAATTCATAATCCCCGGCGCCAGGAGACTGGAGCTCTGATTGGAGAACAGCTATTGACCAATCAGAGCTCCCGTCTCCAGGCGGGGATTATGAATTATTACAGTGTATATAGAAGTGGGCGGCAGCATGATGTAGCCGCATGTACCGCCCGGCTTCCTAACTTAAATGCGGATCGCAGCGGGTCTCTGCAGAATGACCCGGTGCGATCTGCACCTCAGCCCCTTGACTACAATTCCAATCATAGACAGAGCCTGTCCATGATGGGAGTAGTAGTCCTATAAAGTCCCGCAGCCGGGGGATGTGCACGTGCCATCCCTCAGCGCTGCGGCACTACAACTACTCCTATCATGGGACAGACTCTGTCCCTTGATAGGAGTAGTAGTCCAAGGGCAGAGGGGCAGATCGCAGCAGATCATTCTCCAGAGACCTTCTGCGATCCGCATTTATTAACTATACAAGCCAGCGGTACATGTGGCTACACTGCACTGCCCGCCAGCTTCTATATACAGTTCTTCTAATTCATAATCCCTACCGGGAGAGGGGGGCTCTGATTGGTGGATAGCTATTGACCAATCAGAGCTCCTGCATCCCGGCGGCGGGGATTATGAATTATGACAGTGTATACAGGAGCTTCGGGCAGCGCAGTGGAGCCACAAGTGTCCATAATCATTACATTGTTATTAAAAGGTACATGGAAAGATTTTAAGTATCACAGAGATAATCTGACTGGCGGCAGAAGCAGTAATCTCCGCAATCCGCTCTGAAAAATGACATCGATGATTTAGAGCATCTCACTAAGTGCAGTCCAAGACGGCTTATATTTGCGTTAAAAAAAAGGTGCTTGCGGAAAATTTTTGTGTGTAAAGGAAAAGTAAGCTGTTAATAAATCCTTGCGTACTATAGATGTCACTCCAGGGTACCCCATATCCGGACATCAGGAGGAAATGCTCTATCAGAATGTACGCAAAAAAAGACGCAAAAAAAAGACGCAAAAAACAGCTTGCGCAAAATTTTGTGGAAGAATTTACACACAAAAACTGTGTAAATTCTTTGATACATGTCCCCCATTGAGTTTTATATATATATATATATATATATATATATATATATATATATTTATTGTACATAATATATACATAGCTTTTACAGATATGATTGATGCACCCTTGACACAAAGCTAAGGTCACCAAGGGGATAAGGATGCTTGCCAGTACTAGAAATAGACTTTGTATTATTTTAATCAGTTTGTTATAAAAAATTAAAATAAAAAAAACATGTTAAATAAGAATGGTTGCTTCTACACGGTGACATTATACAAAGAACATTCGAGTTTTTAATAAGAGAACATTTTTTTTAATTTAAGTAATTTAAGGAAAGGACAGCAAATATATAAAGCATCAGTGACAGTGTCTGTCAGACTCTTCCATATATATTATACCTGTGTTTGTTCCCACTGCCGTACTGCATGTTCAGTTTCTTTAAGTGAAGGAAGGATTGTGCTAGAAACAGCAGAATTGTTATTTATAAATTGCAGTGGGATGACACATGCCTGGCACAGTCTGCCCGCTCTGAGACATTTGTTCAATGAATAGTACTTTTATCTATTTATACATTCTAGAAAAGGCACAGTCTGTATATGCACTGTTTGTATATACAAACAATTGTAAATCATGACAAGCTAGTTGACTAACAAGAAAGAACAATGTTGCCAGTTATGTTGTGTTTATAGCACAGATGACACATCTGCTATATACAGTCACAGCCGTAAATGTTGGCACCCCTGAAATTTTTCAAGAAAATTAAGTATTTTTAACAGGAAAGGATTGCAGTAACACATGTTTTGCTATATACATGTTTATTCCCTTTGTGTGTATTGGAACTAAACCAAAAAAGGGAAGAAAAAAACAAATTGGACATAATGTCACACCAAACTCCAAAAATGGGCTGGACAAAATTATTGACACCCTTTCAAAATTGTGTAAAAATAAGATGGTTTCAAGCATGTGATGCTCCTTTAAACTCACCTGGGGCAATATTAAAATCACACCTGAAAGCAGATAAAAAAGAGAGTTCACTTAGTCTTTGCATTGTGTGTCTGTGTGTGCCACACTAAGCATGGACAATAGAAAGAGGAGAAGAGAACTGTCTGAGGACTTGAGAACCAAAATTGTGGAAAAATATCAACAATATTAAGGTTACAAGTCCATCTCCAGAGATCTAGATGTGCCTTTGTCCACAATGCGCAACATTATCTAGAAGTTTGCAACCCATGGTACTGTAGCTAATCTCCCTGAGTGTGGACGTAAGGGAAAAATTGATGAAAGGTGTCCATGCAGGATACCGGATGGTGGATAAGCAGCCCCAAACAAGTTCCAAAGATATTCAAGCTGTCCTGCAGGCTCAGGGAGCATCAGTGTCAACGCAAACTATCCGTCAACATTTAAATGAAATGAAACGCTATGGCAGGAGACCCAGGAGGACCCCACTGCTGACACAGACATAAAGACTACATTTTGCCAAAATGAACTTGGGTAAGGCTGGGTTCACATCACGTTTTCTCCCATACGGGAGCGCATACGGCAAGGGGGAGCTGAACCTCGCGCTCCCGTATGCCTTTCTATGCGCTCCCATATGTAATTAATTTCAATGAGCCGGCCGGAGTGAAACGTTCGGTCCGGTCGGCTAATTTTTGCGCCGTATGCGCTTTTTCCCCGGACCTAAAACTGTGGTATATGGCGCAAAAATGAGCCGACCGGACCGAACTTTTCACTCCGGCCGGCTCATTGAAATTAATTACATACGGGAGCACAAGGTTTCAGCTCCCCCCAAATGGGAGAAAACGTGATGTGAACCCAGCCTTAGCCAAAATCCTTCTGAAAAAACGTCTTGTGGACAGATGAGACCAAGATAGAGCTTTTTGGTAAAGCACATCATTCTACTGTTTATCGAAAACAGAATGAGGCCTACAAAGAAAAGAACACAGCACCTACAGTGACATATGGTGGAGGTTCAATGATGTTTTGGGGTTGTTTTAATGCCTCTGGCACTGGGTGCCTTGAATGTATCCAAGACCTCATGAAATCTGAGGATTTCCAATGGATTTTGGGTTGCACTGTACAGCCCAGTGTCAGGAAGCTGGGTTTGTGTCTGAGATCTTGGGTCTTCCAGCAGGACAATGACCCCAAACATACGTCAAAAAGAACCCAGAAATGGATGGCAACAAAGCGCTGGAGAGTTATGAAGTGGCCAGCAATGAGTCCAGATTTAAATCCCATTGAACACCTGTGGAAAGATCTTAAAATTGCTGCTGGGAAAAGGCGCCCTTCCAATAAGAGAGACCTGGAGCAGTTTGCAAAGGAAGAGTGGTCCAACATTCCGGCTGAGAGGTGTAAGAAGCTTATTGATGGTTATAGGAAGCAAGTGATTTCAGTAATTTTTTTTCCAAAGGGTGTGCAACCAAATAAGGGTTTAGTTAAGGGTGCCAATAATTTTGTCCAGCCCATTTTTGGAGTTTGGTGTGACATTATGTCCAATTTGCTTTTTTTCTTCCCTTTTTGGTTTAGTTCCAATACACACAAAGAGAATAAACGTGTGTATAGCAAAACATGTGTTACTGCAATCCATTTCTGTGAGAAATACTTCATTTTCTAGAAACATTTCAGGGGTGCCAACATTTATGGCCATGACTGTAGCTATTTGAAGTTTAAGGTAGTGTCACACAATTATGCACTCTTAATGAAAATATGTCCCATGGCCAATTTGCAAGAAATATTCATGTTTCTCTTTTATTATTCTATCTAATTTGCTGAATTTACTTTTGAAATGTTGATTTAAATGGGCACTGTCAGAATCTAAAACTTTTTTTTTTTTTATGTTGTACATCTTGGCAAAACATTAACATTTCTAGTATACTTTATAAAAAAAAAATTGTTCCCCATACCATCCAGAACATAATCCTGCCTGGCTGCAGCCTCATCTTTGTCCCAGCTGGAGCCTCTGTGCTCACTCCTGTCCTTTGTATCAAACTTCTGTATTAAAACAGAAGAGGAGAGGATTACAGCAGCCTGCAGTGATTGGATGAGGAGACTTAGGGCACTGCTCAGGGCAGAAGTGAATACATGGTGAGTAAGGGCTGGCTCAGTGCTTGCCTGGGACATGTCCCTTCCTGAGCAGTGGATGTCAGAATGAGTGGGCAGCTGAAAAGAGGGATTTGTGAGCCAAATACAGAAACTATGGCCGACACTTATCAATGTCTTTAGATTGTTTTTTATGTCTAGAAAAGGTGCAAGCAGGGTTTATTTGCGCCTTTTGGTTTACACATTTCTGCTGATTTTGAGTTGCAATCCACAGATTTTAGCAATACACGTGATATTGAAGGGTTTTATCAACTTCGCCTTTTTGTGAAAAGGTGCAAAAAAGGTGCAAAGCCACTGAAAAGTCTCTAAATCTACACCAGCCCAGGCTTAGCTTAGCTTTTTGGTGAATGTGAAGAGAGAAATTTCAGAAAATGTGACCTGCACAAAATTTATGAAATGCTCTGTGACCATTTAATACATTTGCTGCTCCTTCACATTACCAGCACACAAATAAAGGTGTAGAAAAATGCTTCACTTACACCTACAATGATAAATGCCCCCCCCCCCCCCCCCCTATGTGTCTATGATATGACAGGTACGCTTTAATAGCTAAAACTTGTAAGTGGGTAATCCAGCCTCTAAAAATTCATGGGCATGTGCCATCTGGAAGATGTCCCATTTAGCTGTCTTGTACTTTTATTACTGAGGACAAAGTTCCAGTCTATGTCACTGAGGTCATCTAGCTGGTGAATCTTGGCCTTCCTAAAGTTTAATGTTTTGTAGCCCCCCTAGTAGACCTCCTCTTATAGGATACATATCTTATGTTGTGATCACTATTGCCAAAATGACCCCCTACCTCTACCTCAGATACTGTCATTTTTAGTTAAATTTTTAACCTCTTGGGGACGAAGGCTCCCTGGTACTTAAAGACCAAGGGTGTACCTGTAGGGCCGTGGGAATTTCCTCCTATCCCCTGCGATTGGCCGATCAGGACGGACTGGCGAATGTTCATTTCCCCCGCTCTGCCCGCCCCTGGATGTCGGGGCAGAGTGGGCGAATATGGCGGCGATGCTGCGGGGGCCGTGGATGTGGCAGGGACCGGCGGCAGCTACCTGTGATCACGGCAAGGGGACCAGGGACCGGCGGCAGGCAAGTGTGGCAGTGTCAGATGCAGCAGTGAAGATCACCATAAAGTGATTTTTACTGCTGCTTCTAGGAGTTTCAAAACTGTAACTCTCAGCATTCCCAGACTGCCTTTGACTGTCTGGGCATGCTGGAAGTTGTAGTTTCGCAACATCTGGAGGGCCACAGTTTGGAGACCACTGTGCAGTGCAAAACTACAACTTTCAGCATGCCCAGACAGTCCAGGCATGCTAGGAGTTGTAGTTCTGTAACATCTGGCCCTTAAGATGTTGCCGAACTACAACTCCCAGCATGCTTGGACAATCTCAGCATGCTGGGAGTTGTAGTTTTGCAACATCTGGAATGGCACAGTTTGGAGACCACTATACAGTGGTGTCCAAACTGTAGTGCTCCAGATGTCAATTCAAAGCATACTGAGACTGGCCAGGCATGCTGGGAGTTGTAGTTTGGCAACATCTGGCCCTTCAGATGTTGTCAAACTTCAACTCCCAGCATGCCTGGCCAGTCTGGGATGCTTGGAGTTGAAGTTTTGCAACATCTGAAGGGCTACAGTTTGGAGACCACTACGCTATGGTCTCCAAACTGTTCTCCTACAGTCGTTGCATAACTACAACTCCCAACATGCCCTTCAGCTGTCTGGACATGCTGGGAGTTGTAGTATTGCAACAACTGGAGGCACACTGGTTGGGAAACATTGTCAGTGTTTCCCAACCCGTGTGCCTCCTGCTGTTGCAAAACTATAACTCCCAGCATGCACTGACAGACCATGCATACTGGGAGTTGTAGAAACACAGCAGTAGTCTGTTACCTAACTCAGTGTTTCCCAATCCCAACCAGTGTGCCTCTAGCTGTTGCATAACTACAACTCCCAGTATCCTGGGAGTTGTAGGGTACATACACATGGGCGGGGGTTTACAGCAAGTTTCCTGCTTCAAGTTTGAGATGCGTCACTGTAAACCCCCACCCGTGTGAATGTACCCTAAAAACACTACTCTACACTAACCCTAAATAAAGAGTAAAACACAACATATACACTAAACCCTTAAACTGTCGCCGCCTGCCCCCCCAAATAACAATTAGAAATGTCTTGTACTTCAGTTTTTCGAAAATGAAGCCTCCAGCTTTTGCAAAATAACAACAATAATTGACTGTCCAGGCATGTTGGGAGTTTTGCAACAGCTGGGGAAAACTGTTTGGGGAGAGCTGACGTACGGCAAGTGTAACGCTTGCGTCCGTTTACACTAGGGATCGACCCGATATAGTTTTTTTAGGGCGGTTACCGATAATCTGTGGAGGTTAGGACCGATAACCGATAACTTATACCGATATTCCGGTATAAGTTAGCGGCTATTTATCCCCCCGTGACACCGCTGCAGATCATTGATTTAAAGCGGGCGCTTTAAATCAATGAACTGCAGCGGCTTTTGCGGTGCCATAGACCGCAGCCGCCACCGCTTCTCTCCCCTTGCCTGTCCGGGGGTCCTCCTGAGTCCTATCACCGCGACCGCCCCCGCCGCGTCGCGTCACTTCCCCCACCGTAACGCCCCAGGCCCCATTGCCTCCTCCATCCCCGGTTTTATAATTACCTGTTCCCGGTCCGCTCTACATCTGGCTCCGGTGGCGTCCTCCTGAGCTGTCACTGTACGCACTGACGGTGACGTTGCGTCACGTCACTCGTCATTGTGCACAGCGTAACGCAGGACGCAGCAGGAGCCAGAAGTAGCGTGGACCCCGGGCCCCGGGAACAGGTAATTATAAAACCGGTGATGGGGGAGACAATGGGTCCGGGCCGGTGGGGTGGGGGGGTGCGATGCGGGTCGGTGGGGGGGCAGTCGCTGTGCGGGGAGCATTATCCGATTATCGGCAAGGTAATTGCCGATACCGATAATGCCCAAAATTGTGATTATCGGCCGATAATATCGGCCAAACCGATAATCGGGTGATCCCTAGTTTACACCCTTACGAAAATCCCTAATTTAGGCCTCAAATGCGCATGGTGCTCTCTCACTTCAGAGCCCTGTCGTATTTCAAGGCAACAGTTTAGGGCCACACATGGGGTATCTCTGTACTTGGGAAAAATTGCACTACACATTTTTTGTGGCTTTTTCTCTTTTTACCCCTTATGAAAAGGTAAAGTTGGGGTCTACACCACCATGTTAGCGTAAAAAAATAAAAAAAAATTACAGTAACATGCTGGTGTTGCCCCATACTTATTATTTTCATAAGAGGTAAAAGGAAAAATTAACCCCAAAATTTGTAACACAATTTCTCCCAAGTATGGAAATACCCCATATGTGGGCTTAAAATGCTCTGCTGGTGCACAACAAGGCTCAGGAGTGAGAATGCACTATGTACATTTGAGGCCTAAACTGGTGATTTGCACAGAGGTGGCTGCTGGTTACAGCGATTCTGACATAAACGCCAAAAAAAAAAAAATACCCACATGTGACCCCATTTCGGAAACTACATCCCTCACAGAACGTAACAAGGGGTGCAGTGAGCATTTACACCCCACAGGTGACTGACAGATTTTTGGAACAGTGGTCCGTGAAAATGAAAAATTTTATTTTTCATTTGCACAGCCCACTGTTACAAAGATCTGTCAAACGCCAGTGGGGTGTAAATGCTCACTGTACCCCTTGTTATGTTACTGTACCAAATAGTGTGCCATGTGGGGTGTTTTTTCGCTGTTCTTGCACCATGGGGCTTCCTACATGAGACATGCCCCCCAAAAACCATTTCAGCAAAATTCGCTTTCCAAAAGCCCAATGTTCCTTCCCTTCTGAGCCCTCTAGTGCACCCGCAGATCACTTTACATCCACATATGATATATTTCCATATTCAAGAGAAATGGTGTTTCAAATTTTGGGGGACATTTTTACCTATTACCCCTTCTGAAAAATGAAAAATTTGGGGTAACATCAGCATTATAGTGAAAAAAATAAAAAATGTCTTTTTCACTTCCAACTTTATTGAAAATTCATCAAACACTGGTGGGGTGTTAAGGCTCACTGTACCCCTTGTTACTTTCCTTTAGGGGTGTATTTTCCCAAATAGTGTGCCATGTGGGGTGTTTTTCGCTGTGAAATGCCCCGCAAAAACCATTTCAGCAAAATTCTCTTCTGAGCCCTCTAGTGCACCCGCAGAACACTTTACATCCACATATGAGATATTTCCTTAATCGAGAGAAATTGGGTTACAAATTTTGCGGGGCTTTTTCTCCTTTTACCCCTTGCAAAAATAAAAAAATATGTGTCTACAAGAACATATTAGTATAAAAATTTAAGATTTTGAATTTTCGCCTCCACTTTGCTGCTATTTCTGTGAAACACCTAAAGGGTTAACAAACTTTCTGAATGTCATTTTGAATACTTTGAGGGGTGCAGTTTTCATAATGAGGTCCATTATGGGGTATTTCTAACATAAAGACCTTCAAATTCACTTCAAACTGAACTAGTCCCTGAAAAGTTCAGATTTTGAAATTTACTTAAAAAATTGGAAAATTGCTGCTATACTTTGAAGCCCTCTGATGTCTTCAAAAAGTAAAAACATGTCAACTTTATGAAGTCAACATATAGTACACAATATTGTATATGAGAATCAATGTATCATTTATTTGGTATGTCTTTTTTCCTTACAAGCAGAGAGCTTCAAAGTTATAAAAATGCTAAATTTTCAAATTTTTCATGAAATTTTGGAAATTTTCACCAAGAGCTGATGCAGGTATCGGCGAAAATTTACTATTAACATAAAGTAGAATATGTCACGAAAAAAAAAATCTCGGAATCAAATTCATAAGTACAAGCATTCCAGAGTTATTAATGCTTAAAATGACAGTGGTCAGAATTGCAAAAAATGCTCTGGTCAAAATGGGCTCAGTCCCCAAGGGGTTAAAAGGGACTCTGAAAAATGAAATAAGAATCGGATTGGTTGCTATGGGCAACTGAACCACTTATTCTCTAAACAGGTTTTGATAAATCATTGTCCTTTATTATTGCCAAAAATCTATTTCCTTAGCTGGAACTGCAGTTTTAAGCTTCCCAGTCGATATCAGGGTAAATAAAGTCCCCATAATAATGACTTCACCCTTCTTTGCTGCCCCATCTATGTGTCTTATTTAGGGATGTCCCAATACTGGTATCGGTATTGGGACCAATACTGGACATTTGCATTAGTACTTGTCCTTGTGCAAATGTCCCGGATACCTGCCAGCCGGACCCCCACCGGAAGGTGTCGCAGAGGTGCCTTGTGCTATGCAGTGCGCGTCATAGCCGGGACCTGTGGCTAATTTGAAGTCACTGGAGACCCGACTGACCCGGAATCCGCCGCAGATCGCTGGGCTGAATTGTTCAGCGATCTGTGGCCATCGCCGACATGGGGGGTCATCATGGGCCCCCCTGGGTGATATATGCCCCCCTGGGCGATATGCCGCGATGCTTGCTGAACGATTTCAGCAGGCATCCGGCTCCGGTCCCCAACCGGCTAGCGGTGGGGACCCGAATTCCCACGGGCGTATGGATACGCCCTGCGTCCTTAAGGACTCGGAGTGCAGGGCGTATCCATACGCCCTGCGTCCTGAAGAGGTTAAGAACTCAGGGCGTACCTGTACGCCCTGGTCCCGTTTACCAGGTTTAAACTGTTCTCACCAGCAGAGAACGGGTTAAACCCGGTTGCTACGGGCAGCCAGGACCCACGGTTAATGCCCGGCATTAACCTTTTAGACGGCGCGATCAAAATTGATTGTGGCGTCTAAAACGAAAGTAAAAGAATCCCAGCAGCTCAGTGGAGCTGATAGGGACTATCGCGACAAAATCGTGATGTCCCGATCAGCTTATCGGACGACGGGAGGGTCCTCACCTGCCTCTCCGTTGTCCGATCGGTGATCTACTGCTCCATGCCTGAGCAGTTGATCACCGGTTACACTGATCAGTGCTTTGTAATGGCAATGGTGGATACAATCAGAAGATTGCATGTTGTAGCCCCCTATGGGCTAAAAAAAAAAAAAAAAAGTGTATTTTTTTTTTTAGAAAAGTTCATTAACCCCTTCCCTATTAAAAGTTTAAATCACCCCATCTTTTCTCATTTTTAAAATAAAATAATGAAATAAAGAATAAAAATAATCATATGTGGTACCGCAGCGTGCGTAAATGTCTGAACTATTAAAATATTAGGTTAGCTAGGGCGATGGCATACACGTAAAAAAAATACCAAAGTCCAAAATTGTGCATTTTTGGTCACTTCATATACCATAAAAATGTTAATAAAAAGCGATCAAAGAGACCCATCAAAACAAAAATGGTACCTATAAAAACGACAGATGACGGCGCAAAAAATGAGCCCTCTTACCACCCCCTACACGGAAAAATAAAAAAGTTATAGGGGTCATAAGATGCCAATTTTAAACATACAAATTTTGGTGCATGTAGTTTATAATTTTTTTAAGTATTAAAATTAAATAAAACCTATATAAATTGTAGAAACTGGATCCCCCAAAAGTTACAAAATGGAATTTCTTTTATTTCACCCAACAAATAATTTTTTGGGGGTTTCGCCGCAGGTTATATTCTAAAATAAGTGATGTCATTGCAAAGTACAATTGGTGAATCAAAAAACAAGCCCTTATATGGGTCTCTGTATGTGCAAAATTGAAAGCGATATGATTTTTAGGAAGGAGGAAAAGCGAAAATGCAAAAATGAAAATTTGCTGAGTCCTTAAGGTGAAAATAGGTGAAAATTAGTCCCTAAGGGGTTAAATAAAAAACATATATATAGATAGATAGATATAAACAAAAACAGGAGAATAGAGCAGCCCACTGCTAGCTTAAAGATACAGATAAAACATGAAATGCTATACAGCTATAGTGCAAAAAATGAAAAAGTGAGGTACTTAGCTCACAATTTGGTGGCCAAATAGTTTGGACCATCCCACCACGGTAAGGTGACCTCATTGGGACGGACCCTACACTGTGAATATGCCTCTGTGTAATCAGTTTAACAGGCATTGCAAGGTCTGAGACGTTCAGCACCTTATACACACCTGATAGAAGTGGGTGGGGTGCAGGAGCCAACATGGAGGCAGCCACTCCCCCATATGTATAAAACAAACAAGGATAAGTTGGCCAGCACTACTGATACCAAAGATAGATAGATATATAGATAAAATATATAAATATATACAGTACAGACCAAAAGTTTGGAAACACCTTCTCATTCAGAGTTTTCTTTATTTTTATGACTATGAAAATTGTAGATTCACACTGAAGGCATCAAAACTATGAATTAACACATGTGGAATTATATACATAACAAAAAAGTGTGCAAATATGTCATATTCTAGGTTCTAGCCACCTTTTGCTTTGATTACTGCTTGTCACGATTCGGCTAGCTGGATGTGGATCCTCTGTGTCAGCGAGGGATTGGCGTGAACCGAGTCGGTGGACCGGTTCTAAGATGCTACTGGTATTCACCAGAGCCCGCCGCAAAGCGGGATGGTCTTGCTGCGGCGGTAGCAACCAGGTCGTATCCACCGGCAACGGCTCAACCTCGCTGACTACTGAGAAGGCGTGGGACAGAAGGATTAGGCAGAGGCAAGGTCAGACGTAGCAGAAGGTCGGGGCAGGCGGCAAGGTTCGTAGTCAATGTGGATAGCAGAAGATCTGGAACACAGGCTCTGGACAACACTAAACGCTTTCACTGGCACAAGGCAACAAGATCCGGCAAGGAAGTGCAGGGGAAGTGAGGTAATATAGCCAGGGAGCAGGTGGAAGCTAATTAGGCTAATTGGGCCAGGCACCAATCATTGGTGCACTGGCCCTTTAAATCTTAGAGAGCTGGCGCGCGTGCCCTAAGGAGCGGAGCCGCGCGTGCCAGGACATGACAGCCGGGGGCCGGGACAGGTGAGTGACTTGGGATGCGATTTGCGAGCGGGCGCGTCCCGCTATGCGAATCGCATCCCCGCCGGCAATGTCAGTGCAGCGCTCCCGGTCAGCGGGTCTGACCGGGGCGCTGCAGAGAGAGGAACGCCGCGAGCGCTCCGGGGAGGAGCAGGGACCAGGAGCGCTCGGCGTAACAGTACCCCCCCCCTTAGGTCTCCCCCTTTTTTTGTCCGGCAATTGCTTCACGTGGGACGAGGACACTGGGAGCGATTGTAGGGTTTCCTCAAAGGCAGGCAGTTCAGCAGGAGTGGGAATGGGGAGGGAGGGCAGAGGTTGAAGCTTGGCACGGAGCAGAGTGTCACCAGGACGGGGGCTATGAGGAGGCACAGCACAGTCCTGATAGGCCTTGGGGAGACCAGGCACAGGAGGAGACACTGAGGCCCGACAGACGGGACTGGGAGCAGAGGTGAGGCATTTCTTACAGCAAGCAGAACCCCAATTCTTGATCTCCCCGGTGGTCCAGTCAAGGGTGGGAGAATGATGCTGAAGCCATGGCAGACCGAGGAGGACTTCAGAGGTAGAGTTGGGAAGGACGAACAATTCAATCTTTTCGTGATGGGGTCCAATGCACATTAAGAGGGGTTCTGTGCGGTAACGCACAGTACAGTCCAACTTCACTCCGTTGACCGAAGAAATGTAGAGCGGCTTGACGAGACGGGTCACCGGGATGCAGAATTTATTCACCAAAGAGTCCAGAATAAAATTTCCAGAAGCACCAGAGTCCAAGCAGGCCACGGCTGAGAGGGAGGAGTTGGCAGAAGGAGAAATCCGCAAGGGCACAGTGAGACGTGGAGAAGCAGACTTCGTACCAAGAGACGCCACACCCACGTGAGCTGGGTGCGTGCGTTTCCCAGACGTGGAGGACGAATAGGGCAATCCACCAAGAAATGTTCGGTACTAGCGCAGTACAGACAAAGATTTTTTTTCCTACGGCGAGTCCTCTCTTCCTGGGTCAGGCGAGACCGATCCACTTGCGTAGCCTCCTCGGCGGGAGGCACAGGGGTAGATTGCAAAGGATACTGTGGGAGAGGTGCCCAGAGATCAAGGTCTTTTTCCTGGCGGAGCTCCTGGTGTCTCTCAGAAAAACGCATGTCAATGCGGGTGGCCAAATGGATAAGTTCTTGCAGGTTGGCAGGAATCTCTTGTGCGGCCAGCACATCCTTGATGTTACTGGATAGGCCTTTTTTAAAGGTCGCGCAGAGAGCCTCGTTATTCCAAGATAATTCGGAAGCGAGAGTACGAAATTGGATGGCGTACTCGCCTACTGAAGAATTACCCTGGACAAGGTTCAGCAGGGCAGTCTCGGCAGAAGAAGCTTGGGCTGGTTCTTCGAAGACACTACGGACTTCAGCAAAGAAGGACTGGACTGTGGCTGTGGCAGGATCATTGCGGTCCCAGAGCGGTGTGGCCCAAGACAAGGCCTTTCCAGAAAGAAGACTCACTACGAACGCCACCTTAGACCGTTCTGTGGGAAATTGGTCCGACAACATCTCCATATGTAGGGAACATTGAGACAGAAAGCCACGGCAGAGTCTAGAGTCCCCATCAAATTTGTCCGGCAGGGACAAGCGGAGGCTGGGAGCGGCCACTCGCTGTGGAGGAGGTGCAGGAGCTGGCGGAGGAGATGGTTGCTGCTGTAGCAGTGGCAGAAGTTGCTGTAACGTGACGGTCAACTGCGACAGCTGCTGTCCTTGTTGGGCGATTTGCTGCGATTGCTGAGCGACCACCGTGGATAGGTTAGCAAGACTTGGCAGCGGCACCTCAGCGGGATCCATGGCCGGATCTATTGTCACGATTCGGCTAGCTGGATGTGGATCCTCTGTGTCATCGAGGGCTTGGCGTGGACCGTGTCGGTGGACCGGTTCTAAGATGCTACTGGTATTCACCAGAGCCCGCCGCAAAGCGGGATGGTCTTGCTGCGGCGGTAGCAACCAGGTCGTATCCACCGGCAACGGCTCAACCTCGCTGACTACTGAGAAGGCGTGGGACAGAAGGACTAGGCAGAGGCAAAGTCAGACGTAGCAGAAGGTCGGGGCAGGCGGCAAGGTTCGTAGTCAATGTGGATAGCAGAAGATCTGGAACACAGGCTTTGGACAACACTAAACGCTTTCACTGGCACAAGGCAACAAGATCCGGCAAGGTAGTGCAGGGGAAGTGAGGTAATATAGCCAGGGAGCAGGTGGAAGCTAATTAGGCTAATTGGGCCAGGCACCAATCATTGGTGCACTGGCCCTTTAAATCTTAGAGAGCTGGCGCGTGCGCCCTAAGGAGCGGAGCCGCGCGTGCCAGGACATGACAGCCGGGGGCCGGGACAGGTGAGTGACTTGGGATGCGATTCGCGAGCGGGAGCGTCCCGCTATGCGAATCGCATCCCCGCCGGCAATGTCAGTGCAGCGCTCCCGGTCAGCGGGTCTGACCGGGGCGCTGCAGAGAGAGGAAAGCTGCGAGCGCTCCGGGGAGGAGCAGGGACCCGGAGCGCTCGGCGTAACATTGCTTTGCACACTCTTGGCATTCTCTTGATGAGCTTCAAGAGTAGTCACCTGAAATGGTCTTCCAACAGTCTTGAAGGAGTTCCCAGAAATGCTTAGCACTTGTTGGCCCTTTTTGCCTTCACTCTGTGGTCCAGCTCACCCCAAACCATCTCGATTGGGTTCAGGTCCGGTGACTGTGGAGGCCAGGTCATCTGGCGCAGCACCCCATCACTCTCCTTCTTGGTCAAATAGCCCTTACACAGCCTGGAGTTGTTTGGGGTCATTGTCCTGTTGAAAAATAAATGATGGTCCAACTAAATGCAAACTGGATGGAATAGCATGCCGCTGCAAGATGCTGTGGTAGCCATGCTGGTTCAGTATGGCTTTGATTTGGAATAAATCCTCAACAGTGTCCCCAGCAAAGCACCCCCACACCATCACACCTCCTCCTCCACACCAGCACACCTGTAAAGTGAAAACCATTTCAGGTGACTACCTCTTGAATCTCAACAAGAGAATGCCAAGGGTGTGCAAAGCAGTAATCAAAGCAAAAGGTGGCTACTTTGAAGAACCTAGAATATGACATATTTTCAGTTGTTTCACACTTTTTTGTTATGTCTATAATTCCACACGTGTTAATTCATAGTTTTAATGCCTTCAATGTGAATCTACAATTTTCTTTCATAGTCATGAAAATAAAGAAAACTCTGAATGAAAAAGTGTGTCCAAACTTTTGGTCTGTACTGTATATAAAAAGCCCTACCTCTAATAAAAATTTAAACCCCCCCCCTTTTTTTTACTATTTAAATAACACTGTCAAATGACATTTAACAAAAATATCAGTAATTGGTATCGGCGGTAAATAATATCTGTAAAAAATGGTATTGGGACATCCCTAGTCTTATTAGTAGCTTTTCTGCTGCTTCCATTCCATTTGGCGACTTATAGCAAACGTCTATCATTATTTATTGTTCTTACCCCCTCCCCTTATTTCCAACCATAGAGAAATTCTGAATCAATTTAATGGGAATTATATATCCTGGAGCTCAGAGTTTTGGAGGCTTTTACAGTTATAGTATGGTCACACATAGAGTTGGGCTACTTGTAGCCTAAAACCAAACCTGTTCCATTGTACTGACCTTTACGCTACCACAATATGGACATAATTTCCTCTTGGATCAACCCGAAATTGAGTGCAGGGCGGAGGTCTCGAGATGATCAGGGATTACAAGGGGGGTGGTATCAAGAGATTAAGTAAGAGATGTAAGATGACCCCAAGGCAGCGGACTTGTGGCGCTGGAGAAAAAGTGGACCCATTGACTGTGATTGATAGACTGGGTGGAGGGGTGGAGCAGAACAGGGGGAAAATGATGAATTCCGTTTTCTCCATATTGAGTTTGAGAAAATGGGAGGAGAAGAAGGAAGATAGAGCTTAAAGACAATTTGGGATTTTGGATAGTAGGGAGGTGACGTCAGGGCCAGAGAGGTTGATTTGAGTGTCATCAACATAGATGTGGTACTTGAAGCTATAGGTTTCTATAATCTGTCCCTGGCCGAAGGTGTAGATAGAGAAGAGTGAGGGCGCTAGGGTCTACTGTGTTAAAGTCAGAGGAGAGGTCAAGGAGAAGGAGAACAGAGTATTGTTGTTTAGCTTTTGCAAACAACAGATCATTGGTAACCTTGGTTAGGGTGGTTTAAGTAGAGTGGTGGGGACAGAAGCCAGATTGTTGGTGGTCGAAGAGTGAGTTGGATGAGAGGTGGGAGGTCAGTTCAAGATAGACATGTTGTTTAAAGAGTTTTGAAGCATTGGGAAGAAGCGAGATAGGGCAGTAGCTAGACAAAGTGGATGGGTTAAGAGATGTCTTTTTGAAGATGGGTATGATGGCTGCATGTTTGAATGATGAAGGAAAAGTACCAGTGTTTAGTGATAGGTTGAAGAGATAGGTTTGGGCCAGGATGAATAGTGTAGGGATAAGATAGGGTCATGTGCACAGGTGGTGAGGTGTGAAGAGCAAAGTAGTTTGGAGAGCTTGTCCTCAGTAACGGTGAAGAAGGGAATCATGGGGGAGCGGCACTGAGCAAGTGTGGTGATGGGTTGTGGGGGCTGTAAAGTAAAGGTTTCCCTGATGGTGTCGATCTTATGTTTGAAGTATGTAGCAAAGTCATCTGCTGAGATGAGAGATGTTGGTGGTGGCAATGGTGGACGGAGAAGGGATTTAAAGGTGTTAAAGAGATGCCTGGGGTTATGGAAAAGAAAGAATATGATGGGAGAGAAGTAGTTCTGTTTAGCAGAAATGAGTGCAGATTTAAAGGTGAGGAGTGCTTGTTTGTATACTGTAAAGTCTACAGTGGAGATGAACCAGCAGATGAACCATAAGAAGAAATGTTAGGCTTCTTTCACACAAGCATACTGTATCTCACATAAGTGAGTACAACACTTACATTTTTGTATATATTTTATTATATCTTTTCATGTGAGAACACTGAAGAAATTATATTCTGCTATAATGTAAAGTAGTGAGTGCCCAGCCTGTATAACAGTGTTTAATTTTGCTGTCCCCTCAAAATAACTCAACAAACCGCCATTAATGTCTAAACCTTGGCAACAGAAGTGAGTACAGGGGAAATGTCCAATTATCAAGTATTTTGTGTGTCCACCATTATTTTCCTGCACTGCCTTAAGCCTCTTGGGCATGGAGTTCACCAGAGCTTCACAGGTTGCCACTGGAGTCGTCTTCCAGTCTTCCATGATGACATCACATAGCTAGTGGATGTTAGAGACCTTACACTCCTTAAAATTCTGTTTGAGGATGCCCCACAGATGCTCCATAGGGTTTAGGTCTGGAGACATCCTTGACAGTCCATCATATTTACCCCCAGCTTCTTTAGCAATGCAGTGGTCGTCTTGGAGGTGTGTTTGGGGGGTCGTTTTCATATTTTAATACTGCCCTGTGGCCCAATCTAAGAAGGGAGGAGATCATGCTCTACTTCAGTATGTCACAGTACATATTTGCATTCATAATTTCCTCAATGAACTGCCAGCAGCACTCCTGTAGGCCCAGACCATGACACTCCCACCACCATGCTTGACTGTAGGCGAGACACACTTGTCTTTGTACTCCTCATCTGGTTACCGCCACCCACGCTTGACACGATCTGAACCAAATAAGTTCATCTTGATCCCATCGGACCACAGAACATGGTTCCAGTAATCTATGTCTTAAGTCTGCTTGTCTTCAGCAAACTGAGGGCTCTCTTGTGCATCATCTTTAGAAGAGGCTTCCTTCTGTGATGACAGCCACCCAGACCAATTTGTTGCAGTGGGTATAGTATGGTCTGAGCACTGATAGGCTCAAAACTCCCCCACCCCTACAACCGCTGCAACATTGCTGGAAGCTTACATACATCTATTTCCCAAAGACAACCTTTGGCTATGATGCTGAGCACATGCACGCAACTTCTTTGGTCAACCATGTCAAGGCCTATTCTGAGTGGATCCTTTGCTGTAAACTGCCATATAGTCTTATAGTAATAGGTCTAATAACCAGTATTAGAGAGTGTGAGAGGAATAACACTGAATTTGGAACACCTGCTCCCCATTCACACCTGAGGCCTTGTAACACTTTTACACGTCAATAACACCAGGAAGGGAAAATTGCTAATTGGGCCCAATTTGGACATTTTCACTTAGGGGTGTACTCACTTTTGTTGCCAAGGTGTAGATTAGACATTAATGACTGTGTGTTGCGTTATTTTGAGGGGACACAACATTTAACATTGTTATGCAGGCTGTGAACTCACTGTCATTTCTTCAGGTTGTCAAATGAAAAGATTTAATGAAATATTTACAAAAAGGTGAGGAGTGTTCACACACATATGTTAGATACTGAATGTCACATGAGCATATTTTGTCTCTTTTGCATTCTATTATACAAAGGTAACGTCAACCCCTTAAGGATGCATGGATTTTTTTAATTTTTGCTTTTTATGCCTTGCTTTCTAATAGCCATAATACTTAAAATGTTCTACCTACAGACCATATGAGGGCTTGTTTACTGTGCAACCAATTGTTCTTTGTAATGGCCTCACTAAATCTACAGTGGAAAAAAAAATTGTGGATCAAAATTTCATTTAAACGTTCTTTTGCAAATTTTGTGGGGTTTTGTTTCTATGCAGTGTACTTTCTAGTAGAAATGACATGTTATCTTTATTCTGTAGGTTCTGTAGGTCCATACAGTTTAAAAAATGATAACTTTTTGTAAGAAAATGAGTATGGTTAAAATAATCATCTTCTGATCCCTATAACACTTTTATTTTTCCATATATGGGACTAGTTTTTTTTAGGCATTGACCTGTAATTTGTATTGGTAACATTTTTTGATAGGACTTTTTATTCATTGTTTATAATTTTTTTCTGGTATATAAAGTGATCAAAAATCAACAATTCTGGATTTTGGTACTTTTTTACATTTACACAATTCACCGCACGGATTCATTAACATTATATTTAAATCGTTTTGATATTTTGGCGCATGATGATACCACATATGTTTATGTTTGTTTACATTATTTAATTTGTAAAATGGGGGTGATTTCAACTTTTATTAGGAAAGGGGCTTATTCACATTTATAAATATTTATGTTTTACTTTCTTTTAACAATTTTTATCTCTTGATTGCAAACACTGAACAATGCTGTGCCATAGTACAGCATTGATCGGTGTTATCGGCACTCCACTTGTACAGGCTGCTGAGGCTGCCTGCAAGACTGGAGCACTGACTGGATGGCACAGAGCTTGGTAAAGGACCTCCACCCGTCCACTAAGTGGATCGGGACCCTGCAAACTTTCAGCAATTTTTACAACTTAGCTTTTTTTTTCTTCTTTTTTTATAAAGACAGTCAGTGTCTAAAACGCATAATCGCCCTGATTTACTATTGTAAACCCAACATGTTTTGTCGGGTTGTGTGCCAGAAATTCTGTCCGCACCAGAATTTGCAAAACCCAACAAACTCCCCATTTTACCATTTTAAATATGTCCCCAACATTTTCACAAAAACTCAACATATTTACTAAGGTTTCCACAGAAAATGTAATGGATTTGAGCTGAGGAAAACCCCATAGATCAGAGCATGTGTTAAAAAAGCAAAATGTAGGGAAAAGTGCAAAATGTAGGGAAACCTTAGTAAATACAGTGGAAAAAAATTGTAGGGAATTAAAATTCACAAAGAAAACTACACTCCACTCTTAGTAAATCAGGACCAATATGTCTACAATGAGATCTGACAAAATGTGTGGTGCATTTTACAATAAGGCCTAAGCACAAATATATCTGCCCCACTGTGTCTAATCCAAGTTTCCAGTGGCGGATTGTGGACATGAAATGCATTCTGAACAGTATTCTATTATTGATTTTCCATAGTGCATAATCATAACAAAGTGACTTCAGACACAATGGTCTGCGCCTGGCTTCCCATACGGTGCAGTACACAGGTGTTTGCAGCACAGTTCAGTCTGATTCATCTTACAGCTATTGCTTAGCAGACGTCCTCACAGCAAGGTATCTGTCTGCAGTGATATTCAGGCCCTAGATTTATGTATTTAATATTGTATTTCCCCGCAGTATGAATGCGCTCATCTCATCTCGTCTTTTCTGCTCATTCTTAGATCATTCTTAATGATTCCCACATTATATCATTACAGAGAAAAATGCAACATTTCATTCTGTGCTGTATCCTAAATCTTAATGTTCTACGAACCGCATGATCGTTCATTTATAGAAGCATTAATTGTGGCATTAAACTATCACTTTATTTTACAGGCTTAGGCAAAGTGCATTTTTAGACGTATTTGTGGCAGTATGCATATTTTCCTGGAAAAAAAAAATCTAAGTTGTAAAAAAACATTTTTTTTGGTTGTTTCTTTTCCAGATTTTATTTCTTATTTACAGCTACAAATAATAAACATAGTCATTATATTCAGGGCCGTTCAGAATTTTAGACTTTTTATACAATGTGTACACTGACAGCTGCTTTTCCGTAGGCTTCAATAGAAAATGTTAATTTGATAAAAATACTGCCATTTTTTAAACCCATTTATACGGACGTATTTTTATTTTTCGAAGTATGGTTCATTTTCCACTGTGTGAACAGCTTGCCGGGCATGCTGAAAGTTGTAGTTTTGCTACATCTGGAGGTCCACAGTTTGAAGACCACTGATCTAGTACGTTGAGAGCCAGATTTCAACTGTGACCAGCTGCTGGCATTGTGTGCTACATAATCCTGGGGAATCTTGGTGAGTAGCTAAGTACTGGAATTCCCCTTTAAGGTCACAACATGTTTTGTATTCTGTTTAACATCTAAATTTGTATTAATCTGCACCATTTTCTAATAACTTAGGTAAACACATTTTTTTTTTACATAGAAGAGTGGATATCTCAGACCAATGAGAGCTGGCCAGCAACCCCAAAATGTCATACCATATATACTTAGGGGAATATTTATCAAAACCTGTGTAGCTAAAGAGTGGTGTAATTGCTTATAACAACTACCGTAATCAGATCACTTTTTATTTTTCAGAGGGCTTTTTGAAAATGTTAAAAGTAATCTGATTGGTTGCTATGGGCAACTGCTCCACTTTTCCTCTGCACAGGTTTTATAAATGCTCCTTTAGTCCATTAAATCAGTGTAAATGTAATTGAAAATTAATTACTTGCTTAATATTAATGTGTAAAAGATTGGAGTCACATGCAGTGTTTTGACATTTTTATGGTGTTTTCCACTGCATTTTTAGTGACCCCCCCCCCATAGTGGCTACTGTTGCTTTAACTAACTCTGCATAGATCTATTGTACAATCAAATGTAAGAAACTTTGTAAAGTATCTCATCAGACAAAAATGCTCCCAAAAAACTGTCACTCACTCTGAAAAGCAGTTCATTTCTTTCCGGTGTTCACGAGACAGACCTGTAGCTCCGTGTGAGATCATATTACAAGCTGCCAATACAAGTCTATGAAGAGGGGAGTGTTAAACTCAGAAATAGGAGGCAGAGTGACCAAAGAGACACAGAATATCTACATATAACTGATTACTGTTCCTTTAACAAACTTTGCACAAATAAAAAATTTAGGCAAATAGAAGATTTTGTTTTTATTATATCTTACCTGTGAAAAATGCTTTTTATTCCCTTCATCAGGCTCCTTCCCCAATAAAATATAATTCCCTTTGAAATTCTGGCCTGTTTTTAATTTAAAGATGGCCCACCAGCTTAGTGTAAAATCAGATTACAATGTGGAGAGAGGAGGGGTGAGAGGGGCAGGGAATGAGTGGCAAGACCAGAAGCTGCAGAGAGACAGAAAAGAGATTCATACGTGAAAAGAGACACCAAGTGATCTATAATGCTTTCCATGCTGCTTCTGCTGTGTCATATTGTCTGCATGGAGAAAAATTAGAGCAGGATCTCCTCTTCTGTGTGTGCAGTATATAGCAGACATCAGAAAAAAGTAGAGTTTCACTCACCAGCTTAGGGATAAATGAAAATTGTTGTATTTATTGGTGTAAGTTGGTGTAAAAACTTTTAGTTGTAATTTTTTTTTTTTGCTTATGTCTGTCATGAACCAATTGTAATAATTAACATGTGTCAAAACAGTAAATTCAAGAACAAAATTTGACAAACAGAAAGACAGTGAAATCAAATGGTTTTAATATTGCAGGAACCATGTTGGGTAGACTTGATACAGATTAGCCTCTAAATGGTGATGGGTTTGTGTCTAAAACCAAGGCAAAATAGATGGCAGAAATTTGAGGATATGCCATATATTTCTGATGTGGATCTGCAATTACAGAAAAATCCATAGTTTGAATGTACCTACACAGATATTTTGCTAAGTAGGAAAAAAAAGCTTAAAGGACGCCCAAATGTCACTGAAACTATCACTGAAACCAATCTTCTATCTCCTGCATTGTTGACAGCCTCCAGTCCCTTCACTAGTTGTTAAATTAACTTTCTCTTTGCAGTTGAATAATTACTGTACTATACAGTAGTATATTAATAACACAGGCGCTTATACTCAAACCCCAAATTGTCTTCAATATGTAACCGACAATAAAGATTTATTTCATTATGCAACTATAGGTTTGCAATTCCTTGCGGGGGCCCCAGCCATAAAATATGCCAAGCCATAAAATGTAATGATTTTAAAGGGCCTACCTCACATGTGTCTCCTATAATAAGATTACGTTTGCATATAATTATGGACTGTGTTTCAATATACGATCATTTCAATATACGTTGGCCTCTCAGAGGCCATAGAATGTTGAAGGCAGCATCAACATACAATGCTTTTATATGTCGGGGCCATCGCATAAATGGCCATATGGCAGCGTAGACTGCTTCAGCTGCCGCCGGATAGCCATTTAATGTGCCCCGTGTGCTCCAGTGAGTGTCACTCACCGGTCCACGACGTTCTGGACCGTCCTCTCTATGCTCTGCTGCATGGCCGTCGCTCTCCTTTGTTGTCATCACGTCATCCAATAGTAGCGGCGTGCTCAGCAACGTGATGACGGTGATGGAGAGCAACGATCCAGGGTCCGGAGCGGCGGGGACATGTCTATATTATTATTGCACGGATCCCTCAACATACGATGGATTCAAGTAACGATGGTTCATTTGGAACAAATTACCATTGTATGTTGAGGGATCACTGTAGTCTCTGGGGTATTACAGGATTTTTTTTACTTTTAAACTATGTGATCCTGATGTCAAGTTATGTATGGAGTCAATTATCTGTCTACATAGACACATAGAATGTGTCGGCAGATAAGAACCATTTGGCCCATCTAGTCTGCCCAAGTCTAGGGGGGGGGAGGGGGGGGGATTATAAATGTTTTTGTATTTTCATGTCCCTGGAGCTTGCGCATTCTTGTGCTCTAGGAATTACTGTCATCTCGGGCCTTTCCTGGCTTGCTGTGTAGCTCGAGACAACGTGTTGTAAGTCATCTGATTACAGGGGGGCTTGACTGCTTCTTGTCTTCTCTGATAAGCCAGTCCCCTGATGACCTATGTGGCAAATATGTATGTCCCACCATGCCAGCTCTAAATGCAACCCCACAATATCTGCAGACTGTGCTGAGATCACGTGGGGGGGAGATTTATCAAAACCTGTCCAGAGGAAAAGTTGCTGAGTTGCCCATAGCAACCAATCAGATCGCTTCTTTCATTTTTGAAAAGGCCTGAAAAAAATGAAGGAAGCGATCTGATTGGTTGCTATGGGCAACTCAGCAATTTTTACTCTGGACAGGTTATGATAAATCTCCCTCTATGCGTTTGACAAAGATATGTGAGTACAGTGTTCAGCTATCTTTCAGCATACTTTTCAACCGGGGGGGGAGGGGGGGGATATGCAACTTCTATACACTTGTGACACTCGCCAATTGCACATCCTCTTGCACTTGACTGCTGATGCCAGTTATTGACTGATCATATCATATCATCTAGGCACTTAAGGCAAGGAGCTCCAGAGCAGCACAGCACTGGACCAGAAGCAACCATAGAGGTGAGGACAGATATGTTTTAATTTCCTCTCCCAATCCTTGCCAATTTTTGTAATCAGACAAGCCCTTTAACTTACCTTAAAATCAGTCTCTGTCTAATGTTAACTCTAAGCCATTATTATCTAAAACATTAAGGCAGGAATATTACAAGAACATGACAATAAAAAAAGGTTGAAGTCTCCCTGTCATTTAACAAAACTTTTGACATGTCACAATGGCATGTCAAAATTCTTGATTTGTAGGGATCTGAATGTTTAGACCCCCTCTGATCAGTAGAACAAGGGAGGAGAAGTGTGCTGCAGTGCACTTCACTCCCTGGCTTGCTACAATTTCTTTCTAATTGTAGGAAATGGCTTTAATTTTTCCTGTTTAAAGGGGTACTCTGGTGGAAAACTTTTTTTTTTTTTTAAATCAGATTTGTAAATTAGTGCTAAATGAGAAAAAGGAATGGTGCAGCTCACAATATTTACACTGACCGAGATCTGATGGGCATACACCTATACCAAGGGTGTAAACAATATAAATACAAACCAAATCTAATTTGCCCGACCTCAAGGAAAGTGTAGATGATTTTGATAGATATGAATAGTTAAATTATTAAAAAAAACATGCTTCAATTGTAATATAAATTCTTCAATTTATTAAAATTAGCAGTATCTGATAAACTATCTTCACACAGGGCCCTTGTGTGAAAAATAGAACGGACAATTTACAATTAATAAAACATTAAACATAAAATTATAGCCACTAGTGAATGACTGTTCAATTGATCCTATTAAAAATATTCAAGTAATGTTGTAACAGCCAGCGTCCATAAATGACACTAAATGGTTAACACAGGTTATAGCCTGGCTATTTGATCTTTTTAAATATTCAGATATTGCGACATTGTTGCTGAATGTTCAGAACATTTCAGAAATGTTTCAATAATGATAGATGTAGCACTTTAGCCTAAGTGTAGAGCACTAGCACAGGTGGCAGATTATATTACCAGTCTCTGGATAGTCGTCCACTGTAGGTGGAATTAGGGTACCGGCGTTCCTCCCAGAGTTGCAGGAGTTAAGCGCTGGCTTGCGCTGGCGATGGCAGGTCTGGTCTGCGCCGGACTGAGGGAAAGCCTTTCGCTGATGGAGTTGAGCGCTGGCTTGCGCTGGGCGATGGCAGGTCTGGTCTGCGCCGGACCGATGGAGAGCCGCTCGCTGATGGTGGAACTCACTGCTGAGGTAGTTGGCAAAACCTTGTGGGGTCAGCGTGTGACGTCACTGGTAACCGGTTGGGGGCAAACACTGGAAACAGAGGCTGGAACCAGAGGCTGTGCATGCTCACATGGGCTGGGCTACCAGGTAGCGGTAACTGTGATGATAATACAATTTCAAATGACGCTGTGTTCAGGATCAATAGTGGCTAAACAAAATCAGAACTAGACGCGTTTCAGGGCACTCGGGGTCATGTTACAACATTACTTGAATATTTTCAACAGGATCAATTGAACAGTCATTCACTAGTGCCTATAATTTTATGTCTATTTTATGTTTAATGTTTTATTAATTGTAAATTGTCCGTTCTATTTTTCACACAAGGGCCCTGTGTGAAGATAGTTTATCAGATACTGCTAATTTTTATAAATTGAAGAATTTATATTACAATTGAAACACGGTTTTTTAATAATTTAACTATTCATATCTATCAAAAGCATCTACACTTTCCTTGAGGTCGGGCAAATTAGATTTATTTTAGATTTGTAAATTACTTCTATTAAAAAATCTTAATCCTTCCAGTACTTATTAGCTGCTGAAAACTACAGAGGAAATTCTTTTCTTTTGGAATACAGTGCTCTCTGCTGACATCACAAGCACAGTGCTCTCTGCTGATATCTCTGTCCATTTTAGGAACTGTCCAGAGAAGCATATGTTTGCTATGGGGATTTTCTCCTACTCTGGACAGTTCTTAAAATGGACAGAGATGTCAGCAGAGAGCACTGTTCTCATGATTCAGCAGAGAGCACTGTAGTATTCAGCAGCTAATAAGTACTGGAAGGATTAAGATGTTTTAATAGAAGTAATTTAAAAATCTGCTTAACTTTCTGCCACCAGATGATTTAAAAAAAAAAAAAAGTTTTCCACCGGAGTACCCCTTTAACCCCTTGGGGACCGAACTCATTTTGACACCCCTCAAAGTATTCAAAATGACATTCAGAAAGTCTGTTAACCCTTTAGGTGTTTCACAGGAATAGCAGCAAAGTGGAGGAAAAAAAATCTAAATCTAATTTTTTTACACTAACATGTTCTTGTAGCACCATTTTTTTTTTTACTTTTTACAAGGGGTAAAATGAGAAAAAGACTCCTAAAATGTGTACCACAATTTCTCTCGAGTAAGGAAATACCTCATATGTGGATGTTAATTGCTCTGCGGATGCACAACATGGCTCAGGAGGGAAGGAGCAGCGATTTTGGAGAGAGCATTTTGCTGAAATGGTTTTTGGGGGGCATGTTGCATTTTGGAAGCCCCCATGGTGCCAGAACAGCAAAAACAAACCTACATGCATATTATTTTGAAAACTACACCACTCAAGGAACATAATAAGGGGTATAGTGAGCCTTAATACCTCAAAGGTGTTTGACGACTTTGCGTTGAAGTTGGACGTGAAAATGGAAAATTAGATTTTTAACACTAAAATTATGGTTTTAACCCAATTTTTTCTTTTTCACAAGGGGTTATAGGAGAAAATTGACCCCAAAATTTAAAGCCCAATTTCTCCTGATTAAGAAAATATGTGGGCGATAAGTGCTCTGCTGGTGCACTACAATGCTCAGAAGAGAAGGAGCAAAATTTGGCTTTTTGAAAGAGAATTTTGCTGAAATGTTTTTTGGGGGGCATGTTACATTTAGCAAGTCCCCAGGGTGCCAGAACAGCAAAAAAAAAACACATGGCACACTATTTGGGAAACTACACCCCTCAAGGAACGTAACAAGGGGTATATTGAACCTTAACACCTCACAGGTGTTTGACGACTTTTCATTATAGTTTGACATGAAAATGAAAATTTTTATTTTAAACACTTAAATGCTGGTGTTACCACAAATTTTCATTTTCAAAAGGGTTAATCAGAGAAAAATCCCCCCAAAATTTGTATCCCAATTTCTCATGAATAAGTAAATACCTTTATATGTGGACATAAATTTCTCTGTGAGCGCACTACAGGTTTCAGAAGAGAAGGAGCGCTGTTTGGCTGTAGGAGAGAGAATTAAGCTGTAATTGAAGTTGGGGGCAATGTGCATTTACAAAGCCCCCATGGTGCCAGAACAGCAGAAACCCCCCACATGTGACACCATTTTGGAAACTACACCCCCAAGGAACGTAATAAGCATTACAGTAAGAACTTACACCTCCCAGGTTTATTGAACAGTCGGTTGTAAAAGTGAAAAATTAGATTTTTAACACTAAAATTCTGCTGTTACACCAAATTTCTCATTTTAACAAGGTGTAATTGAACAAAAATCCCCCCAAAATTGGTAGCCCAATTTCTCATGAATAAGTAAACACCTTTTTTATGTGGACGTAAATTGCTCTGCGAGCGCACTACAGGTCTCAGAAGAGAAGGAGCGCTGTTTTGGCTGGAATTGTAGTTGGGGGTCATGTACATTTTCAAAGCCCCCATGGTGGCAGAACAGAGGATCCCCCCAACTGTGCCATCTTTTTGGAAACTACACCCCTCAAGGAACATAACAAGGGGTACAGTAAGTATTTACAACTCACAGGTTTTTTTTTTTTACAGTGGGCCTTAATAATTAAAGGGGTAATCAACTTGTGCCAGAAAGTTAAACAGATTTGTTAATTACTTCTTTTAAAAAATCTTAATCTTTTCAGTACTTTTTAGGGTCTGTATACTACAGACCCTCTCTGCTGACATCATGACCGCCTCGGGTGCCACTCACAAGGGGGGTGCCAGGGGCCGACTGACCCGCCGCCGCTGCTGAGGTCCGGGACGCTCATCCCAGATCCCCAGCAGACAGTGGTGCCTTCTCCTGTATGCGCGATACACGCACATACAGGAGAAGGCGTCCCCTCTGTGTGAGCCGCAGCTGCACAGAGGAGACGTGACCTCCGCCCCCACGCAGCACGCAGTACAGGCGCCGGTGACGTCACTCATTGGCGTCTGTACTGTGGAGGGAAGAAGACGCGGGCTCTGCAGCTGAGGAGATCGCTGCGTGGGATATCAGGTGAGCATCCTTTTTTATTTATTTATTTTTAACCCTGCCTTTACCTATAGGGGGGGGGGGTTCTCTGCATATACTTATAGAGAGGGGGGTGCTCTGCATATACTGTACCTATAGGGAAGGGGGGGAGGGGAGGGCTCTGCATATACTGTACCTATAGGGAAGGGGGGAGGGGGGGGGTGCTCTGCATATACTGTACCTATAGGGAAAAGGGGAGAGGGGGGGTGCTCTGCATATACTGTACCTATAGGTAAGGGGGGAGAGGGGGGTGCTCTGCATATACTGTACCTATAGGGAAAAGGGGAGAGGGGGGGTGCTCTGCATATACTGTACCTATAAGGAAGGGGGGGGAGGGGGGGTGCTCTGCATAAACTGTACCTATAGGGAAGGGGGGAGGGGGGGGGTGCTCTGCATATACTGTACCTATAGGTAAGGGGGGAGAGGTGGGGTGCTCTGCATATACTGTACCTATAGGGAAAAGGGGAGAGGGGGGGTGCTCTGCATATACTGTACCTATAGGGAAGGGGGGAGAGGGGGGGTGCTCTGCATATACTGTACCTATAGGGAAAGGGGGGAGAGGGGGGGTGCTCTGCATATACTGTACCTATAGGGAAGGGGGAGGGGGGGGCTCTGCATATACTGTACCTATAGGGAAGGGGGGAGAGGGGGGCTCTGCATATGCTGTACCTATAGGGAAGGGGGGAGAGGGGGGTGCTCTGCATATACTGTACCTATAGGGAAGGGAGAGAGGGGGGTGCTCTGCATATACTGTACCTATAGGGAAGGGGGGAGAGGGGGGTGCTCTGCATATACTGTACCTATAGGAAAGGGGGGGAGAGGGGGGTGCTCTACATATACCTATAGGGAAGGGAGGGAGAAGGGGGGTGCTCTGCATATACCTATAGGGAAGGGAGGGAGAGGGGGGGGGGGTGCTCTGCATATACCTATGGGAAAGGGAGGGAGAGGGGGGTGTAGCTCTGCATATACCTATGGGGAAGGGGGGGGGGTGTAGCTCTGCATATACCTATGGCGAAGAGGGGGGGTGTAGCTCTGCATATACCTTTGGGGAAGGGGGGTGTAGCTCTGCACATACCTATGGGAAAGAGGGGGGTTTAACTCTGCATATACCTATGGGAAAGAGGGGGGGTGCAGCTCTGCATATACCTTTTGGGAAAGAGGGAGATGTAACTCTGCATATACCTATGGGAAAGAGGGGGGGTGTAGCGTAGCTCTGCATATACCTATGGGAAAGAGGGGGGGATGTAACTCTGCATATACCTATGGGAAAGAGGGGGTTACCTGGCTACCTACCTACCTGCCCTTTTACTGTGCAGGACACCAAGGAGGGAATTATTACAGTTTGTGGGCCTATAGATGGAAAGATTGTGTAGAGGAGGGCACTGAATATGTGCCGAGTCTGACATGTTTTTCCTTTTTCCTGTTTTTCCACATGGCGGTCTTATCCAGACGGAGAAGAAAAGGAAAGAGGATGCCGCTGATCAGAAAAGACGTAATTGTGAGTCCCAAAATGTAACTGTAATCACTTATATCGTATACACATCCTGTGTACAGCTGATATCTACCGCCATATGGTCCTGTATAAAATCACTTATATTGTATACAGATCCTTTATAGTATACTGGTCTGTATATAGTGGTTTTATTCAGTATGGCGGTATTATCCAGTTATTGTGTGGTGCTATATATTTACTCCTTGTATACCAGTATTATTGGTCATGGAAATGTACCTATGTTAAAGTGTTTCTTACATATATAAATTTGTATTTATTGTGTGTGGGATTTGGGTGGAATAGGAGCATGGCAGAAGATTGACGAGCTGCAGAGCCTAGCAGGGGCCCCGAGTGTTGTCAGTCCGCCTCTGGGGGGAGGGAGGGCGTGTAATTAAGGGGTGTGTGTGTGTGTGGGGGGGTGCCAAACAAAGGGTCCGCCCAGGGTGCCAAATGCTCTAGGTACGCCCCTGGATGGGTGTTGCTTATATTTATTTTCCAGGAATGGTTGAAGTGTAGTTTAGGAAAAAGGATAATTGCAATTTTCCAACTGATATGCTATCTGTGTACTGAGTATGATGACCCAGAGCATTGCTAAAAGTAAAACATGTGCCCGGCACAAACCCCATGCTCTGCTTCATCGTTATGGGAATGTGTTTTTGAATGGCCATCCCTAAACTGTTACCTGAAAATGCGCACACCGCTCAGTGGAGGAGAGAGCACTGCGCATATCAGTAACTGACGGTTACATACATTCAGAGGAAAATTAAAAAAGAAACAGCCACATGTTTCCATATTTTGAATGGACGGGCGTTTCCAGGAATGGATGAAGGGTAGTTTTTTGAAAAAAGAAAATTGCAATTTTCCTAATAATATACCAATTGGGTACCCAGAATGATGAACAAGAGTATAGCCAAAAGTAAAAATGATGCCTGCCCCAAACCCTATACTCTGATTCATCATTCTGGGAATGTCATGTGTGTGGCCGTCCCTATTCTGTTATCTCAAATGCGCACCCCACTCAGGTGTAGAGAGAGCGCTGTGCATTTGAGGAAACCTGAAAACCGCCTATGCAAATGACTCTGACACATGACCCAACACCACCAGAGGTCTTAACAGGGGTATTATGTAAATAGGTTTTTTGTTTTTTTTTGGGGGGGGGGGGGGCATTAAAAATTTGGAGGACAATGTACTGGTACATTGGGGTCAAATCAAGGGGAATAAAAATTGGGAAAGGAGAATTTAGTGCTCCATGGAAGTGTGATACTCCCTGAAGCAGTTTTTAATGCAAAGGCCCGGATGATCGGGGCGAGTGTTGCATTGAGTGATGGTGTCCTTCCATATCCCCCTCTGCATTTTTTCTGGGATTGTCTCTTCTTTCCAGTGTGGGGGACCTCACCTGGAAAGTGTTGGCCTGGGACGATCCTGGCACATACAGTTCCAGAAGTACTCAGGGCCGCTCCCCCCTGATCGCCAAAGATCAGGGCCTTTATGAGCACCTCCTGGAACTGTATAAATTTCCCAGTTTTGCCAGCGCTCCGGTATAGTACATATGCGTTGTCCATGCAACCTGGACCATGTAGACCGCAACTTTTTTGTACCATGCTCGGATTTTGTGCATGGCCATTTATGGCTTGAGGACTTCAGACAGATCAACTCCCCCCATATACTGATTTTTGTCCACAATACAATCAGGCTTGAGGATCGGTGCCGTGGTACCTTGGACACTGACAGGGGTGGTGCCGTTACCATGAATTGTGGTGAGCATAAGGACATCCCTCTTGTCCTTATACCTGACCAGCAACAGGTTTTCATGGGTAAAGGTACGGGATTCACCCCTGGGGATTGGCGCCTGGAGGGGATAAGTCGGGAGGCCTCTCTGATTTTTCCGCACGGTCCCACAAGCGGACGTAGATCTGGGGGTGAGGGATTTGAACAGAGGGATACTAGTGTAAAAGTTATCCACGTAAAGGTGGTAACCCTTATCTAGTAGTGGGTGCAAAAGGTCCCACATGATCTTCCCGCTGACACCCAGAATGGAGGGACATTCTGGGGGTTCAATATGGGAATCTCGACCCTCGTATATTATAAACTTGTAAGTGTACCTGGAGGTACTCTCACAAAGTTTATGCAGCTTCACGCCATATCTCGTCCGCTTAGATGGGATATATTGGCGGAAAATGAGTCTCCCCTTAAAACTGATAAGAGACTCATCTACAGAGAGCTCCCTTTTGGGGACGTAGGCCTCCATAAATTTGGCCCCAAAGGGATCTATGATCGGCCGTATCTTGCACAGCCGGTCATAGGTAGGATCACCTTTGGGGACATGCTGTATTATCATTATAATGCAGGCATTTCCTTATGGCCTCAAAACATCTCCGTGCCATGACCATACAGTAGAGCGGGGTCTGGTAGAGGACGTCCCCGCTCCAGTACTGTCTGACACTGGGTTTTTTGACCAGGCCCATATGCAGCATGAGGCCCTAAAACGTGCTCATTTCGGCTGCATTGACGGCGTACCATCCATTGGGACTAGCCAAAAGTGAGCCCGGGTGAGCGAAGTCATCACTGAAATAATAACTAAAAAAGTCTATTTCAGTGAACCCGGCGATGCCAATTTGGATTCTTGGGTTGCCAACAAACCCAGGAATCACAGGCTCAAAGTTCTCTGGGGTAGTCCATAGAGGTTCACCGGTAGAGGGTACCAGTGGACTTGCCTGGTGGGCCGCCATACTAGTACTGGCTACAGGATCGCTAGTACTAGTATGGGGCACAGGGTCAGTTGCATGGGTAGTATCTGGCCTCGGCCACGGTGGCGTCTCCGCCGCCTTGGCGGCTCATCATCAGAACTTGATGATGAGGAGAGCGAGGAAGTGACCAGGAAAGTAGGGTCTTCCTCGCCCTTACTAATGCTTTCAGAGTCAGAGGCAAGTAAAGCATATGCCTCCTCTGCTGAAAACGCCCTGCGAGCCATTGCCTAACACTTATGGGAAGGGCGGGAGTGTGTATGTGTGTGTGAGTATTTTTTACTTTGTGTATATGTGTAGGGGGGGGGGGTTCTACTTTATACCTAACACACTAACAAAAAAACAAAACAAAAAAAGAGAAAAGAAAAAAACTAAGGGTGTGCATCTAACGCAAAAAAAAAAAACTGCGCCAAAGAGAGAGTACCTAATCAGTTGTGTGTGCCATTGAATAGGGCTCAGTGGCGGCAGGGGGCGCAGAAGACACCAAAAAGGGGGGGGGGAATAAAAAAGCACCTGCCTGAACCCTAATAAAAATGCTGATCAGTTATTTATTACTGTCAGCGGTCAGGGCAGGCGCACACAGGGGTACGGTCAATGCACACAGCACGGACCTGCTGCTGGTGGCACTGACCGCTAATCTTCAAAAAAAGGTGCTAAAAAAAATGCTTAACCTGAAAACAAAACCGCACCCCAAAAAAGCCTGATGGGGTGGGCAATTCGCTAACAGTGGCCGGACACTCTTTACTGGGAAGAGTGTCCAGCAAAAGTTAGCGAATAATGAAAAAAAAAAAAAAAAAAACTTACACCCCAAAAAATAATTATGGGGGTAAGCCAGAGCGCTTGGGTTGGTGCATGCAAAAAAAATGCCCTCAAACCCCAGACAGCGGGCGATGCACAAACATTTTTTATTAAATGAAAACTCTGCCCCTATCTGACAAAAACTTTCCCTAACAGGGCAAGAGGACAGGGGGCTGCAGGAGGGCTACAGTATGGGGGGATCTTACAGTAAGTCCTCTCACGTTCTGCTCTGCTCACCAAATAACAGCTGTTGGTGGGCAGAACAGAGGTTTGAGGGGACTTGGCGGCGCTCCACTCCAGCCAATAGTTTTGATTTGACAGTTCTACAGGACCGTCCAATCCAATCGCTGTGGGAGGAGCATCACGGCTGCCTCGCACAGCCTAGACTGCTGGATCATCTATGACTCTGTTACGTCACCAAATCCCCTTGCCCCGGAATCGCCGCATATCGCCGGTCTGAATTGACTGGCGATATGCGGCGATCGCTGATATGGGGGAACCCCCTCGGAGATGTTACAGGATGTCTGCTGAAGTAAAAAAATCTGCCACTATGGGATCTATTGACCCACAGCAGATAACCCAGCAGTGCTCACCTCTTTCTACAACTCCTATACACTGCCACAGAGAGAGCTCTACCACGTTCACACCCTAGTTTCCTTTATAATGAACCTATCCATTACTTATGTGATTTTGTTGGACAAAGTATACACTAGCCTTACTGAGTGTTCAAGCAAACAACCCTTTCTAGTTGTCCATTGGGTCTTATGTCTTTGCCAGTCTACATCAATGAGGATAATCTTTCAGCTAGATTACAAGGTCAGGTAGACAGCAACAATCAACACCACCTAAACCCATTCCCATTAACTAGAAAAGGCCTCTGTTTAAATGTAAGCTACACATAGACACCTGTCCAACATTTTATGGTTGAAGGTCAGCCAGAGCATTTATTGAGCATGTCAAAAATCCCCACAAGATAGAATGCCAACATCCAGTTATCTAGAGAAGCAAAACTCAGTATAGACCAAACGATCATTATATAACAATAAACTGCCAGCTGTGTGCCTAAGAAGCAGAACCCCCTTTATTGAAGAGATCAATAGGTATTTGAGCTGTCATAAAATTATGGTATAGTCTAACTTTATGGCTTTGCTTACTGTCATAAAAACGCTTTGAAATGCTTACATTCTTGATTCTTGTCCAAAAACATCAATATAACATCAATATAAAGAGCACACCCTATACCCAAAAAGTTGTCAAAAATCTTTAAATATAATTAAACATTACAAACAGGACATATATAATATTAAAAACAATTAACCCCTTAAGGACCCAGCCCAAATATACCTTAAGGACCCGGACATTTTTTGAACATCTGACCACTGTCACTTCAAGCATTAAATACTCTGGGATGCTTTTACCTTTCATTTTGATTCCAAGATAGTTTTCTCGTGACATATTCTACTTTATGTTAGTGGTAAAATTTTGTCAATACTTGTATCATTTCTTGGTGAAAAATGCTAAAATTTCATGAAAAATTTTTAAAATTTTGCATTTTTTTTAACTTTGAAGCTCTCTGCTTATAAGGGAAATTGATATTCCAAATAAATTATACATTGATTCACATATACAATATTTCTACTTTATGTTTGCATCATAAAGTTTAAATGTTTTTACTTTTGGAAGACATCAGAGGGCTTCAAAGTTCAGCTGCAATTTTCCAATTTTTCACAAAATTTTCAAAATCGGAATTTTTCAGGGACCAGTTCAGTTTTTAAGTGGATTTGAAGGGCCTTCGTATTAGAAATACCCCACAAATGACCCAAATATAAAAACTGCACCCTCAAAGTATCCAAAATGACATTCAGTAAGTGTGTTAACCCTTTAGGTGTTTCACAGGAATAGCAGCAAAGTGAAGGAGAAAATTCTAAATCTTCATTTTTTACACTCGCATGTTCTTGTAGACCCAGTTTTTGAATTTTTACAAGTGGTAAGAGGAGAAAAAGCCCCCAAAATTTGTAACCCAATTTCTCTCGAGTAAGGAAATACCACATATGTGTATGTCAAGTGTTCGGCTGGCGCAGTAGAGGGCTCAGAAGGGAAGGTGCGACAAGGGGATTTTGGAGAGTGAATTTTTCTGAAATGGTTTTTGGGGGGCATGTCACATTTAGAAAGCCCCTATGGTGCCAGAACAGCAGAAAATCCCACATGGCATACCATTTTGGAAACTACGGCCCTCAAGGCACGTAACAAGGGGTCCAGTTAGCCTTAACACCCCACAGGTGTTTGACAACTTTTCGTTAAAATCTGATGTGTAAATGGAAAAAAAAAAATTTCACTAAAGTGCAGTTTTTTCCCCAAATTTACCATTTTTACAAAGGGTAATGGGAGAAAATGCCCCCCCAAATTTGTAACCCCATCTCTTCTGAGTATGGAAATACCCCATGTTAGGACGTAAAATGCTCTGCTGGTGAACTCCAATGCTCAGAAGAGAAGGAGCCACATTTGGCTTTTTGAAAGCAACTTTTGCTGAAATGTTTTTTTGGGGGCATGTCGCATTTAGGAAGCCCCTGTGGTACCAGAACAGCAAAAAAATACCCACATGGCATACTATTTTAGAAACTACACCCCTCAAGGAACGTAACAAGGCATACAGTGAGCCTTAACTACCCACAAGTGTTTGACGACTTTTTGTAAAAGTTGGATGTGTAAATAAAAAAAACATTTTTTTTTACTAAAATGCTGATTTTTCCCTAAATTTTACATTTTTACAAGGGGTAATAGGAGAAAATGACCCCCAAAATTTGTAACCCCATTTCTTCTGAGTATGGAAATACCCCATGTGTGGACATCAAGTGCTCTGCTTTCGAACTACAATGCTCAGAAGAGGAGGAGCGCCATTGAGCTTTTGGAAAGAGAATTTGTTTGGAATGGTAGTCAGGGGCCATGTGCATTTACAAAGCCCCCCGTGGTGCCAGAACAGTGGACCCCCCCCATGTGACCCCATTTTGGAAACTACACCCCTCACAGAATTTAATAAGGGGTGCAGTGAGTACTTACACCCCGCTGGCGTTTGACAGATCTTTGGAACAGTGGGCTGTGCAAATGAAAAATTGAATTTTTCATTTTTACGGACCACTGTTCCAAAAATCTGTCAGACACCTGTGTGGCGTAAATTCTCACTGTGCCCCTTATTACATTACATGAGGGGTGTAGTTTCCAAAATGGGGTCACATGTGTCGGGGGTCCATTGTTCTGGCACTATGGGGGCTTTGTAAACAAACATGGCCTTCAATTCTGGACAAATTTTCTCTTCAAAATCCCAATGGCGCTCCTGCTCTTCTGAGCATTGTAATTTGCCCGCAGAGCACTTTACATTCACATATGAGGTATGTTCTTACTCAGAAGAGATGGGATTACAAATTTTTGGGGGCTTTTTTCCTATTTTCCCTTGTGAAAATGAAAAATTTAACACAAGCATTTTAGTGAAAAAAAACTTTTTTTTCATTTTCCCATCCAACTTTTATGAAAATTTGTCAAACACCTGTGGGGTGTTAAGGCTCACTATACCCCTTGTCACGTTCTGTGAGGGGTGTAGTTTCCAAAATGGGGTCACATGTGGGTATTTATTTTTTTGCGTTTATGTCAGAACTGCTGTAAAATCAGCCACCCCTGTGCAAATCACCAATTTAGGCCTCAAAAGTACATGGTGCGCTCTCACTCCTGAGCCTTGTTGTGCGTCCGCAGAGCATTTTACGCTTACATATGGGGTATTTCCGTACTCAGGAGAAATTGAGTTAGAGATTTTAGGGGTCTTTTTTTCCTTTTACCGCTTGTGAAAATAAAAAGTATGGGGCAACACCAGCATGTTAGTGTAAAATTAGGGATTGCATAGGGGTGGACATAGGGGTATTCTACGCCAGTGATTCCCAAACAGGGTGCCTCCAGCTGTTGCTAAACTCGCAGCATGCCTGGACAGTCAGTGGCTGTCCAGAAATGCTGGGAGTTGTTGTTTTGCAGCAGCTGGAGGCTCCGTTTTGGAAACACTGCTGTACAAGACGTTTTAAATTTTTATTGGGGGGGGGACAGTGTACGGGGTTGTATATGTTGTGTTTTACCCTTTATTATGTGTTAGTGTAGTGTAGTGTTTTTAGGGTACTTTCGCACTGTCGGGTTACGGTGAGTTTCCCGCTAGGAGTTTGCGCTGCGGCGAAAAATTTGCCGCAGCCCAAACTTGAAGCAGGAAATTTACTGTAAACCTGTCCGCGTGAATGTACCCTGTACGTTCACATGGGGGGGGGGGGGCAAACCTCCAGCTGTTTCAAAACTACAACTCCCAGCATTACTGACAGACCGTGCATGCTGGGAGTTGTACTTTTGCAATAGCTGGAGGCACACTGGTTGGAAAACCTTCAGTTAGGTTCTGTTACCTAACTCAGTATTTTACAACCAGTGTGCCTCCAGCTGCAAAACTGCAACTCCCAGCATGTACTAATCACCGAAGGGCATACTGGGAGATGTAGTTATGCAACAGCTGGAGGTACCCAGCAACAACTCCCAGCATGCCGAGACAGCTGTTTGCTGTCTGGGCATGTTGGGATTTGCAGTTTTGCAACATCTGGAGGGCTACAGTTTTCAGACCAGTGCACAGTGATCTCCAAACTGTGACCCTCCAGATGTTGCAAAACTACAACTCCGAGCATGCCCAGACCGCTTTTTGAGCATGCTAGGAGTTGTAGTTTTGCAAGATCTGGAGGGATATAGTTTTGAGACTACAGTCTCAGACAGTAGCCCTCCAGATCAACTTACCGACTTCCGTAGGATCCCGGGAACCGTCCTCTTCTGACGCACATCACGCCGCCGCCGATCTCCGTCGTCTGCAGCCTCTGGACCGGTAAATGGACATCGGCGTTCGATCCCCTTCGTTTCCCCGTTCTGCCCCGCCTATTGTGGGTGGGCAGGACGGGGAAAACGAAAGTTAACCCCCCCCGCCCCCGATCTGCTATTGGACGTTGTCTCTGATGATCAATAGCAGACCAATAGCAGGGATAGGAGGGGTGGCACCTCTGCCACCTCACTCCTATGCCTTCAGGGGGATCGTGGGTGTCTTAGACAACCGTGATCCCCTTATATTAAAATCTGGTCCTCCATTTTGACATTTCATTGGGGCTTGCTGGGACTGCAGGTTGTATAACGGAGCATATGGTTGTAATCTATTTGGCACCCAGGGTGGGATCCACGGTCGCCCCCTCCCCCCCCCCCCACACCCCAGGATGCGGAGTAGGCTCGGTAGGAGCCTTTTAATTGTTTTCAATATTACGTATGTCCTGTTTGTAATGTTTTAAATAAAGATTTTTGACTATTTTTTGGGTATTAGGTGTGTGCTTTATATTGATGTTATACTTTCTTAAGTTTTTGGTTCCGATCTTGCATCAGACATCACCCTTAGTATTGTTACTTATTATGTACATGGTTTGAGCCTGCTTTTATGGTTTTGTAGTACATTCTTGATAAGGTAAGATGTAGCTTAGTGCACATTGTACCGATTTCAATAATAAATCTGCAGTGAGCTTCCCCCCCCCCCCCCCCCACCACCACCACATGAAGACAGAAGTGTATATTTGGGTCTCTGCAATAGAAAATGGATTTCTGGACCTATAAGGATGTATGACCACAACACTTTGGAGCTCACCATCATCTCACTCAGGCGCACAGGAACCAGGACACAGGAGCATTATACATACATAAACTTGGCAATGCATAACCCATAACAGAGCCATAGGTATAGAAGGAGTCTTACTCATGACAATAATAACTATTCATAATAGACTATACCTGTGAACCATCATATATTAAAAAAGAATAATATGCATATTAAAGGAAAACAGTCATTAGCATCACCCGCTCTAACCTGGAAAAACAGGACAATAGTGTGGTAAAGGGTGCATTCACCCCACAATTTGGGCATACGCAGCCGCACCCCATTAATTTAAATGAACTAGTTGGCTCATTTTTGGATCTTATACGTTTTTTGTTGCCGGACTGGAACTGCAGCAGACCATGGTTTTCAGTCCAGCAACAAAAAACGATATTATCCATTAATGAGCTGACTGGAGTCCCTATCTGAAATCAATAGCGTGTGGCGTGGATCTGGCGGGGATACAGCATCAGCTGTATTTCAATTTTCATATCAGTTCCGACTGCATATGCCCAAATGCACCTTTACACTGATTATACTGGTTTTTACTTTTTTTTTTTTTTGTTCTCCTTTTCCGAAATATGACAGAAAATCGGAATATGTAAATGAGGTAGTTTGGCCAACTCAGGGTATTCCCTAACCCCAACATGCATCTTGGAAATGGAAGAACAATAAATACATTAATTTATAAATAAAGAGGAGTGTTATCAGTGTCGTGATCATATCAATTGTGTCATGATTTATGGAATTATGCACATACAGCCATGATTTCAAATATCGCAGAGATGCTAAACCTAAGTCAAACTAGAAGATTTGAAATTACACATCTCCTTTATCCCTTTTGGGACAAATGTATCAATCCAAATGGTTTTCAGCTGGAGTAAACGTGTAAGTTCATTTCAGTTTAACAGTCTTTTTTTTTTTCTTCACCTTCCTTGAAGCCATACTATTTTTTTAATTATTTAGTTTTTAATGAAAAAAATAAAAAAAAATGGTTTTTGAATTTTCTTTATATTTTGGAAACTTTTTTTTTTTTTTTACACATATAATGGGTGCAGGTATTGTGCAAGAATGATCACTTGTTGTACAAGACACTACAATACTAACTAACATAATGATCTATAATGACTTCATGCTGTACTATTTTTGCCATCAAAAGTGAGGATGTCCCCTGACAGATCTCTTTATGGTGGATCACAGAAATCTTACAACAGAGTCTAAGCGATGTCAGGTTATAAGCAGACGCTCATTCAAAGGCTATTACACACCCTGACACATGCACAATTGGTCATTTCTATATTTAGACAAACACATGTCACTTTCCATGTACAGCTAATAAATACTTAACACACATGGAGTAACAGGCCATTAAATTTAGCGTACTAGTTCTGGAAACCTGAGCTGGTATGAGATGTCTACATTGTTCTCTGATTCATAGAATAAAAAACAATATAAACATGCTGTGAGTCAGTCATAAGTAATAAAAAGGGCTTGCTATGCAACTTTAGATCCTTGTAAAATACCAGGATTTCACTAAGATCTAAACAGCAGAATCCAATGACACTCACATGATGGATACAATCAAACTTTCCATTTATTGTTCTCACATTAGTGATGACAATTAGTAATGCTGGGAGGGAAGAGACATAAATGAAACCACGTCCGTTTCGTCGCTCACAGGCCACTTCTACGGGTTCCTGATGCTTTACTCAGGACACGCCTATTTAACTACAACTAACTTTATTTATCTGAACACTGGTCTGCTTAACCCTTCTGTGTACAATAGGTGTGCCCGGTTAAAAATCACACATAGAATGAACATATATACACAAAAATAAACCACTTCAATATAGAAGATAATTATAAGTCACCACTCTATAATCCTCAATATATTTCAATTAATCATAGGATACAGAGAATATCTCAAATGGCCCAATTGAATAATGTATCAAAATACAGCAATAAATTAAGTATTAAATACACTAAGATCACTACGCTCGTGAAATAATTTTAATAATTTTTAATAATCAAAAACGCTTCCTTCTTTAATAAGGCCGCATTACAATTGCCACTATCCAGTCGCGTGCCAATTCTAACAACACCCATGAATTTCATATCAGCAGTGCGCCCTGAATACACTTCGTGCATATGTTGGATTATGCGGGGGGGGGGGGGGATCCCATTGGAGCGTACATGCTCAGAAAAAAGGACAGACAATGGCCTGATAGTCTTTCCAATATAAATCATGCTGCACCTACATCGGATTGCATACACCACCCACTTGGTAGGGCATGTGATAAACTGGTACACGTTCAGCATTTCCGCACGTAACTGAACACTTTTACCAGTACACATCTGATAACACCAGTTACAATTCCCACAACTGAAATTCCCATACAGCTTGCTACTAATCAGCCAATCTTTTTTTTTTTCTTCCAATACATCCAGGCGACCCTTTGCTAATGTGTCAGGATCCAAAGTGGTATGCGGAGAGGACACGGGTGGTGGATCCTCTTTGTCAGAGAGGTGATGGCGTGGACCTCACTGACAGCTGAGACAGGCGCAGTACACAGGGACAAGGCAAGAGCAAGGTCGGACATAGCAGAAGGTCTGGGCAGGCAGCAACGGTTCGTAGTCAGGGGCAACGGCAAGGGTCTGGGTACACAGGCAATGGAACACACAGAAACGTTTTCACAGGGCACAAGGCAACAAGATCCGGCAAGGACAGGAAGGGGAAGTGGGTTTATATAGTGTAGGGAGTGCTTGGGACTAATTGGGCCAAGCACCAATTAATGGTGCACTGGCCCTTTAAATCTGAGAGACCCAGCGCGCACGCGCCCTAGAGAGCGGGGCCGCGCGCACCGGGACTGAACAGGAGGATGGGCAGGTGAGAGACACGGGGCGCGATCCGAGAGTGGGCATGTCCCGTACCTTTGATCGCGTCCCCACCGGAGACATGGAAGCAGCATTCGCAGTCAGCGGTGCCGACCGGAGCGCTGAATACACGGGCACGCCGCGAGCGCTCCAGGGAAGCGGCGGGACCCGGAGCGCTCGGCGTCACAATGTGTTCCTCAGGCTACGGGTCTTTCCAAAAGTAACTAATGGTTTCTTTTTTTTACCACGTCCCTGTGGATCTCATCTTGGACCAAAATATACCAGTTTTTGTGCACTGCATTTCTGACAATTTTCTCCATTGGGCGAAACTGAAATAAAAATTTTTTTTTCGTTTTTTGCATTTCATTAGTCACTTTCATTGTCACTCTCTTTCTTTCTTTTTTCTCAATAGGGTTACCCATTTCACTAAGCCTGCCTTCAGATAAGTTTGTTGAATGATTGTCTCAGGATAATCACGTTCGCAAAGTCTGTCCATTAATTGTGCTACCTGTAAATTAAGATACCAAATTGCGATTTACTCTACGTAGCCTCACAAATTGTCCATAGGGCAGGAAACTTTAACAAACTGGGGATGGTAACTTTGATAGCTTAATAAGGAGTTGACTACTGTGGGTTTGCGGTATTCCCTAACATCTAAAACCCCTGTATTCAAGTCCAGTTTTACATCCAAAAAGTTTAGTACTTACCCCCAAAACCACTAGTGAACCTCATATTAAACTGGTTGTCATTTAGGTATTGTCACGATGCCGGCTGGCGGGTAGTGGATCCTCTGTGCCAGAGAGGGATTGGCGTGGACCGTGCTAGTGGACCGGTTCTAAGCCACTACTGGTTTTCACCAGAGCCCGCCGCAAAGCGGGATGGTCTTGCTGCGGCGGTAGTGACCAGGTCGTATCCACTAGCAACGGCTCACCTCTCTGGCTGCTGAAGATAGGCGCGGTACAAGGGAGTAGGCAAAAGCAAGGTCGGACGTAGCAGAAGGTCGGGGCAGGCAGCAAGGATCGTAGTCAGGGGCAACGGCAGAAGGTCTGGAAACACACGCAAGGAACACACAAGGAACGCTTTCACTGGCACTAAGGCAACAAGATCCGGCAAGGGAGTGCAGGGGAAGTGAGGTGATATAGGGAAGTGCACAGGTGAACACACTAATTGGGACCACTGCGCCAATCAGCGGCGCAGTGGCCCTTTAAATCGCAGAGACCCGGCGCGCGCGCGCGCCCTAGGGAGCGGGGCCGCGCGCGCCGGGACAGAACAGACGGAGAGCGAGTCAGGTAGGGGAGCCGGGGTGCGCATCGCGAGCGGGCGCTACCCGCATCGCGAATCGCATCCCGGCTGGCAGCGGAATCGCAGCGCCCCGGGTCAGAGGACGTGACCGGAGCGCTGCCGCGGGGAGAGTGAAGCGAGCGCTCCGGGGAGGAGCGGGGACCCGGAGCGCTCGGCGTAACAGTACCCCCCCCCTTGGGTCTCCCCCTCTTCTTAGAGCCTGAGAACCTGAGGAGCAGACTTTTGTCTAGGATGTTGTCCTCAGGTTCCCAGGATCTCTCTTCAGGACCACAACCCTCCCAGTCCACTAAAAAAAAATTTTTCCCTCTGACCTTTTTGGCAGCTAAAATTTCTTTGACCGAGAAGATGTCCGAGGAGCCGGAAACAGGAGTGGGAGGAACAGATTTGGGAGAAAAACGGTTGAGGATGAGTGGTTTGAGAAGAGAGACGTGAAAGGCATTAGGGATACGAAGAGAGGGAGGAAGAAGAAGTTTATAAGAGACAGGATTAATTTGACACAAAATTTTGAAAGGACCAAGATAGCGTGGTCCCAACTTGTAGCTAGGGACACGGAAGCGGACATATTTAGCGGAGAGCCATACCTTGTCTCCAGGGGAAAAAACGGGGGGAGCTCTTCTTTTCTTATCCGCGAACTTCTTCATGCGTGATGAAGCCTGTAAGAGAGAATTTTGGGTCTCTCTCCATATGATGGAAAGGTCACGAGAAATTTCATCCACAGCGGGCAGACCAGAGGGCAAGGGAGTAGGGAGGGGGGGAAGAGGGTGACGGCCGTACACCACGAAAAATGGGGATTTGGAGGAAGACTCAGAGACCCTGAAGTTATACGAGAATTCGGCCCATGGGAGGAGATCTGCCCAGTCATCCTGGCGGGAGGAAACAAAATGTCGCAAATAATCACCCAAGATCTGGTTAATCCTTTCTACTTGTCCATTGGACTGGGGATGATATGCGGAAGAAAAATTTAATTTAATCTTGAGTTGTTTACAGAGAGCCCTCCAGAATTTAGACACGAATTGGACGCCTCTATCCGAGACAATCTGCGTAGGCAACCCGTGAAGACGAAAAATGTGTACAAAAAATTGTTTAGCCAACTGAGGCGCAGAAGGAAGACCAGGAAGAGGGATGAAATGTGCCATTTTGGAGAATCGATCAACGACCACCCAAATAACAGTGTTGCCACGGGAAGGGGGTAAATCAGTAATAAAATCCATACCAATCAGAGACCAAGGCTGTTCGGGGACAGGCAGAGGATGAAGAAAACCAGCGGGCTTCTGGCGAGGAGTCTTATCCCGGGCACAGATAGTGCAGGCTCGCACAAAGTCCACAACATCCGTCTCCAGAGTCGGCCACCAATAGAAGCGGGAGATGAGTTGCACAGATTTCTTGATACCCGCATGACCTGCGAGATGGGAGGAGTGACCCCATTTGAGGATTCCGAGGCGTTGGCGAGGAGAAACAAAGGTCTTTCCTGGAGGAGTCTGCCTGATGGAGGCAGGAGAAGTGGAGATCAGGCAGTCAGGTGGAATGATGTGTTGCGGAGAGAGTTCAACTTCTGAGGCATCCGAGGAACGAGAGAGAGCATCGGCCCTAATGTTCTTATCGGCAGGACGAAAGTGAATCTCAAAATTAAATCGGGCAAAGAACAGAGACCACCGGGCCTGGCGAGGATTCAGCCGTTGGGCAGACTGGAGGTAGGAGAGGTTCTTGTGGTCGGTGTAGATAATAACAGGAGAACTTGATCCCTCCAGCAGATGCCTCCATTCCTCAAGTGCTAATTTAATGGCTAGAAGCTCTCGATCCCCGATGGAGTAGTTCCTCTCCGCTGGAGAGAAGGTCCTAGAGAAAAAACCACAAGTGACAGCATGCCCGGAAGAATTTTTTTGTAGAAGAACAGCTCCAGCTCCCACTGAGGAGGCATCAACCTCCAATAGGAAGGGTTTGGAAGGGTCAGGTCTGGAGAGGACGGGAGCCGAAGAAAAGGCAGACTTGAGTCGTTTAAAGGCGTCTTCTGCTTGAGGAGGCCAGGACTTGGGATCAGCATTTTTTTTGGTTAAAGCCACGATAGGAGCCACAATGGTAGAAAAATGTGGAATAAATTGCCTGTAATAATTGGCGAACCCCAAAAAGCGTTGGATGGCACGGAGTCCGGAGGGGCGTGGCCAATCTAAGACGGCAGAGAGTTTGTCTGGATCCATCTGTAGTCCCTGGCCAGAGACCAAATATCCTAGAAAAGGAAGAGATTGGCATTCAAACAGACATTTCTCAATTTTGGCATAGAGTTGGTTGTCACGAAGTCTCTGAAGAACCATACGGACATGCTGGCGGTGTTCTTCTAGATTGGCAGAAAAAATTAGGATATCGTCCAGATATACAACAACACAGGAGTATAACAGATCACGAAAAATTTCATTGACAAAGTCTTGGAAGACGGCAGGGGCGTTGCACAGTCCAAAGGGCATGACCAGATACTCAAAGTGTCCATCTCTGGTGTTAAATGCCGTTTTCCACTCGTCCCCCTCTCTGATGCGGATGAGGTTATAGGCGCCTCTTAAGTCCAATTTAGTGAAGATGTGGGCACCTTGGAGGCGATCAAAGAGTTCAGAGATGAGGGGTAAGGGGTAGCGGTTCTTAACCGTGATTTTATTAAGACCGCGGTAGTCAATGCAAGGACGTAGGGAGCCATCTTTTTTGGACACAAAGAAAAATCCGGCTCCGGCAGGAGAGGAGGATTTACGGATAAAGCCCTTTTTTAGATTCTCCTGGACGTATTCGGACATGGCAAGAGTCTCTGGGGCAGAGAGAGGATAAATTCTGCCCCGGGGTGGAGTAGTGCCCGGGAGGAGGTCGATAGGGCAATCATAAGGCCTGTGAGGAGGTAGAGTCTCAGCTTGTTTTTTGCAGAAAACATCCGCGAAGTCCATATAGGCCTTAGGGAGACCGGTTACTGGAGGAACCACAGAGTTACGGCAAGGGTTACTGGGAACCGGTTTTAGACAGTTCTTGGAACAAGAGGACCCCCAACTCTTGATCTCCCCAGTGGACCAATCCAGGGTAGGGGAATGAAGTTGAAGCCAGGGAAGTCCAAGGAGAATTTCCGAGGTGCAATTGGGGAGGACCAAAAGTTCAATCCTCTCATGATGAGATCCGATGCTCATAAGAAGGGGCTCCGTGCGGAAACGTATGGTACAGTCCAATCTTTCATTATTTACACAATTGATGTAGAGGGGTCTGGCGAGACTGGTCACCGGGATGTTGAACCTTTTGACGAGAGAGGCCAAAATAAAATTTCCTGCAGATCCAGAGTCCAAGAAGGCCACTGTAGAGAAGGAGAAGGCAGAGGCAGACATCCGCACAGGCACAGTAAGACGTGGAGAAGCAGAGTAGACATCAAGGACTGTCTCACCTTTGTGCGGAGTCAGCGTACTTCTTTCCAGGCGGGGAGGACGGATAGGACAATGTCTCAGGAAGTGTTCGGTACTAGCACAGTACAGGCAGAGGTTCTCCATACGGCGTCGTGTCCTCTCTTGAGGTGTCAGGCGAGACCGGTCGACCTGCATAGCCTCCACGGCGGGAGGCACAGGAACAGATTGCAGGGGACCAGAGGAGAGAGGAGCCGAGGAGGAGAAACGCCTCGTGCGAACAGAGTCCATATCTTGGCGGAGTTCCTGACGCCTTTCGGAAAAACGCATGTCAATGCGAGTGGCTAGGTGAATAAGTTCATGTAGATTAGCAGGAATTTCTCGTGCGGCCAGAACATCTTTAATGTTGCTGGATAGGCCTTTTTTGAAGGTCGCGCAGAGGGCCTCATTATTCCAGGACAATTCTGAAGCAAGAGTACGGAATTGTACGGCATACTCGCCAACGGAAGAATTACCCTGGACCAGGTTCAACAGGGCAGTCTCAGCAGAAGAGGCTCGGGCAGGTTCCTCAAAGACACTTCGGATTTCCGAGAAGAAGGAGTGTACAGAGGCAGTGACGGGGTCATTGCGGTCCCAGAGCGGTGTGGCCCATGACAGGGCTTTTCCGGACAGAAGGCTGACTACGAAAGCCACCTTAGACCTTTCAGTGGGAAACAGGTCCGACATCATCTCCAGATGCAGGGAACATTGGGAAAAAAAGCCACGGCAAAACTTAGAGTCCCCATCAAATTTATCCGGCAAGGATAAGCGTATCCCAGGAGCGGCCACTCGCTGCGGAGGAGGTGCAGGAGCTGGCGGAGGAGATGATTGCTGAAGCTGTGGTAGTAACTGTTGTAGCATAACGGTCAGTTGAGACAGCTGTTGGCCTTGTTGCGCTATCTGTTGTGACTGCTGGGCGACCACCGTGGTGAGGTCAGCGACAACTGGCAGAGGAACTTCAGCGGGATCCATGGCCGGATCTACTGTCACGATGCCGGCTGGCGGGTAGTGGATCCTCTGTGCCAGAGAGGGATTGGCGTGGACCGTGCTAGTGGACCGGTTCTAAGCCACTACTGGTTTTCACCAGAGCCCGCCGCAAAGCGGGATGGTCTTGCTGCGGCGGTAGTGACCAGGTCGTATCCACTAGCAACGGCTCACCTCTCTGGCTGCTGAAGATAGGCGCGGTACAAGGGAGTAGGCAAAAGCAAGGTCGGACGTAGCAGAAGGTCGGGGCAGGCAGCAAGGATCGTAGTCAGGGGCAACGGCAGAAGGTCTGGAAACACAGGCAAGGAACACACAAGGAACGCTTTCACTGGCACTAAGGCAACAAGATCCGGCAAGGGAGTGCAGGGGAAGTGAGGTGATATAGGGAAGTGCACAGGTGAACACACTAATTGGGACCACTGCGCCAATCAGCGGCGCAGTGGCCCTTTAAATCGCAGAGACCCGGCGCGCGCGCGCCCTAGGGAGCGGGGCCGCGCGCGCCGGGACAGAACAGACGGAGAGCGAGTCAGGTAGGGGAGCCGGGGTGCGCATCGCGAGCGGGCGCTACCCGCATCGCGAATCGCATCCCGGCTGGCAGCGGAATCGCAGCGCCCCGGGTCAGAGGACGTGACCGGAGCGCTGCCGCGGGGAGAGTGAAGCGAGCGCTCCGGGGAGGAGCGGGGACCCGGAGCGCTCGGCGTAACAGGTACCCAACAAAGCCATCAAACATTTCCACCCCAGACTATTATGACGTTATCTATGTATCTAAGATACAATTTTATGTTTTCCACAAAGGTTTTTTTTTGGGGGGCGAAGACCTTGTGTTCCTTAATTTCGGCCAAATACAGGTTAGTGAAAGTAGAGGTGACAGGAATACCCATCAACATACCTGTTACCTTCTTGAACCATCTTTTGTTAAACTGAAAAGCATTACATCTGAACACCACATCTAACCTTGTCCCCCTTGTCTAAGTTGACTACTGACAGCTCATACACCCGCGGGTGTACAAGCTCTCCACGTCAACACTTGTCAAGGAGTAAGAGGGATCCCACATGAACCCCTGTTTCTTGAAATAGGATGGGATATTTTTTTAAGAGAGGACGAAGTAACCAATCCAGGTACTTGGAAGCCGACTTAGTGACAGACCCTCTGCCAGCTACAAATGGCCGACTAGGGAATTTGTGTATTTTCGGCAACCAGTACCAATACGGCTTGGTGGGGTACTCGGGCAATAACTTTTCTGCAAACTGCAACATGAGGCAACCTTGTTTTACAACTCTTCTTAATACAGAGCATATTTTACATGCAAAGACTGATGTAGGGTCTGATTTTAGGGGTTTGTACAGATGTCCCCTAAGTGGCATAAAAACGGAACAAATAGATTTTCCTAATCGCTTTACACATATCAATTTCAAAGCTAACTGGGTTAAATTTACATGCTAGACAATAATATAAACCTTTAAAAGAGTAATACACTCAGGACTTAAATTGACCTCAGTTAGATTTAACACGTTAGTACTCACTATTGTGATGAGTAGAGATGGGCGAATCGAAGCTGACGAAGTCGACTTTGTTCCAAATTTCATGAAAAATTGGATTCCGAACTAATCTGAATTTCCTTGCGCTTCATGGTAATGAATCGCTTCATTCACTACATATTGTGCAGGCCGGGGGGGGGGCTAAAATGGTGACTACACGTGTATGGACATGGGGCAAGGTAGTCTGGGAAGACAGGTAGGCGGGATCACCCTGAATCACATGACGGCATCAGCAGCCAGCCAGCCCTGTGATGTCACAACCCTCTATATTCGGCAGCCATTGCCGAAGATGGGCATTTCCCGAATGTTTTGCTGAGAGCAGAGACTGTGTGTTCGCACTAATCACCGTTACTGACAATACAGATCTTTACAGCAGTGAATCCAGTCACCTCAAGCCCGCATTCATTATGGCTAGAGAGAGAGCAGACACTGTGTGGTCACTAATCAGCATTACTGACAATACAGATCAGCACAGGGGAAATACATTGACCTCAAGCCCGCATCACTGCAGGCAGGCAGGTAGAGTTTAGAAGTCGTTTCATAGTCTGCCAATTGAGATCATCACAGGAAGCACTCCCCATTCAAAGACTGCAAAAACCATAGTGCAAGCAGGGACAGTCCAGACATTGTTTCAGAGTCTGCCAATTGAGTTCAGAACTGGGAGCAAACCCCATTCAAAGACTGCAAGCAACCATAGTGCAGGCAGGGACAGTTCAGAGAGAGAGAGTACGCTTTTTTTAATTGCAACTGTACTGGGGTATATTACTGTAAAAAAGGGGGGGGGGGTATTGGGGTGTATTACTGTGAAAAATATACGCACTCAGCAGTTCTATGTTTATGGTTAAAGCTAATAGGGGGCAGTAAGTGTAAAAGCACTAAAAGACTTATGCACTAGATTGTTATGCTTATTTCTGGTGCAACCGTACTTGGGCGTATTACTCAAAAAAAAGTGAAATATATACGCACTCCGCTGTTGTACATGATTTCTGTTTCAAGCGTATAGTGGCCTGTAGGTGGAAAAGCAGGGATATATATATATATATATATATATATATACACACATTGAGTGTTCCGCAAGTTCCTGTTGCAGCCATATTGGGGCGTATTTCTCTATAAAAAAGTAAAATATAGAAGCATTTCGCTGTTTTACATGTTTACTGTTTAAAGCGTATAGTGGCCTGTGAGTGTAAAAGCAGGGATATATACACACACACATTGAGTGTTCCGCAAGTTTCTGTTGCAGCCGTATAGGGGCGTATTTCCAGGGCTCAAGTCCTGCAGGAAGGGAGTTCCTACACTTTTTTCACAGCAGGAACACCCTTCCCATTAGCAGGAGTCCTATAGCACCAGCCCTTTGGTGGAAATCTAGGATGAGTTCCCACACTTTTTTCCCCAGGACTTGACCCCTGCGTATTTCTCTATAAAAAGTAAAATATAGACGCTGTTGTACGTGTTTACTGTATAAAGCGTATAGTGGTCTGTTAGTGTAAAAGCAGGGATATATATATATATATATATATATATATATATATATATACACACACTGAGTCTTCCGCAAGTTTCTGTTGCAGCTGTATAGGGGCGTATTGCTCTATAAAAAGTAAAATATATACGCATATAAGTGCCAGGCCGTGCACAGAGGAGTGTCAGAGGCCTTAATTTATAAGGTGCAGAAGAGTTTGCAGCAGAGTAGGGGCAAGTGGCAGTAGGAGTCACAGCGAGAGGCCTGAGTTCCCGGTATCAGCTAGCGGTCGTGTCTCGACCAGCAACCCAGCAGCCATCATTGATTGGTTAACTCAGTCATCCACTTCCTCCCAAGTGACATCCGACACCCCCAGTCAACAGTCGGTGGGTTCCTCAGACTCAACCCTCAATTGGCATGGCCCGGGAGCAGTCCCTGTTCTCCAACTGCCTCTGTCCTATGCTGTTCCATCATGCAGATAAGTATTGTATGTTGTGGGCTCAGCTCCACTATACAGCGAGAACGATCAACTAGAGGACAGTCAGCAGCTACTGCCCACCCAAGATGTGTAGGAGACATCCGCTGCTTCCTCCTCTAGGCGGGCAAGTAGTGATGAGGAGAGTGGCATGGAAGGTGGTGTTGCGAGCGTTCAGGCTCCTGAAACAGACTCCGTTGAGGATCTTGAGGATGACATCGGTGACATGCAGACACAACTCGATGATGATGAAGCTGTTCGCACTTGGGAGTCGGGTGCAGAAGGGACTTCATCATCATCAGGAAATGAGGGTGGCAGATTGCCCATGAGGCAGCAGCTGAGCCAGCAAGGTGGTAGCATGGTTGGGAGTCAACAGGGTGGCAGCAGTGGGAAGTCTGGAGCCAAACGTGCCACCTCTCCTCATGCTGCTGCCACCTCCAGGCTCTGTCATTGTGCTGCTCTATGGTCTCGTCATGTTGCTGCCACCTCCAGGCTCTGTCATTGTGCCGCCCTATGGTCTAGTCATGCTGTTGCCACCTCCAGGCTCTGTCATTGTGCCACTCTGTAGCCTACATAGGCTGCCACCACCTCCAGGCTGTGTCATTGTGCAGCCATGTGATCTCCTCATGCTGCTGGCACATTAAACTTGTTAATCTCTTCAATTGACATCTCAAAAATCTCTTTAATCTCTTCACTTGTGATGCCATATGGTCTCCCGACCCTGCTGCCACATTCGCTCTGCGGCAGTGATTCTAATAGCGATTCCTGTAATCTGCATGTCACACTGCATGTCACACTCACTACCCCAGCACACTCCCTATGCATGTTACACCAAGGCAAAGTTTTCTACACCCCCTATTGAGGCTCTCTGTAGCCTGGAAATAGCCATTTTTAATAGTGATTTGCCGCAAATATATTTGGATCGTAAAAAAAAAAATCTGAAAATTTGGCGAATCGTCCGAATCAAATTTTTAAAAAATTTGCCCATCTCTACTGGTGAGTACTAACCGATTGTCATCCCTAATGTGAGTACAATAGATGGAAAGTTTGATTGTATCCATCATATGAGTGCTTTTGGATTCTTCATGCTCGTGCCTGCGTGTTATATGTTGGGACTTATATCTGTCAACTGAGCACCACTTATTGCTGGATTTTGTTATACCTCAGATTACATGGTGATCCCTCCAGTGGTAAATCATTACGCTGGATTTATGTATTGGAGTACTCCTTTACAGTATGAGACAAGATCAGCCTTGTAATTTTTAGAGCATCTTTCTGTAAATCTTTCCATTGTTCCAGAAATCCTTGATGATCAAAAAATTGTGGTATCTCCTTGTATGATGTTAGGCCCCTAAGGGCCCTCTCACTAGTGCTCTATGATTGCAATGATGGATCTTTTGAAAACGAAAATGTAACTTAAAACCAGATTTACAGAATCACAATATGCCGCCTTGTTGAAAAAAAAGATTTATCCCAATGCAAAGTTAACTATGATTCTGTTAAAATCTTTGATTGTCACACCAGAAAACCACGACGGGGTAGACACCCAAGAACTGCATGTAAGAGACCGGACTATTGGACAACTAACTCGGGCTTGGATTCCAGTGGCGGTGGTGATTGAGATGACCACACTTCTGAAAGACATTCTTCTATTCCATCAGGCCAGCTGGTGGAAGAAGGAAATGTCCCTTTAGGAAGAGAACACGTATAGAGCCTTCGAGAAAGAAACAAGAGGTTTAAAGCGGAGGCAGGTCATCTAGCAACCATAGGTCCCCCTGCCCCGATAAACGCCACAATAGTGAGTACACAAAAAGAGCAAAACGAAAGTGGCAACAGGCAAGGCACACCCCCCCCCCCCCGGTTCATCCAACATATGCGTGAAGTGCACTCAGGGCGCACTGCTAATATGAAATGCATGGGTCTTGTTTGAATTGGCCCGTGACTGCATGGTGGCGATTGTAATGTGGCCTTATTAACCACTTAAGGACCTAGGGCGTACGCCTTGACTTCCTGGTACTTAAGGACCCAGGGCGTATCCATACGCCCGTGGGAATTTCGGTCCCCGCCGCGCGCCGGGCGGGGACCGGACCGGGATGCCTGCTGATATCGTTCAGCAGGCATCCCGTGCAAATGCTCAGGGGGGTCATTAGACCCCCCCCCCCATGTCGGCGATCGCGGCAGATCGTTGGTGAATTCACACTAACGATCTGCCGCGATTCGGGTCATACGGGTCACGTGTGACCCACTGACCCGAAGATACAAGGTGATCGGGGGTGTACAATACACCCCCTATCAACCACAGTATCTATGTGGAGGTGGCGACTTCGTCACCCCCCCCCCCCCCCCCAGGAGCGCTGCTATTGGCTGGACGATCGTCCAGCCAATAGTAGCCGGCGGGGGAGGGGTTAACTGCATCTTCTTGCAGCTCTGCCCGTTAGCTGAGTTATGTCAGCGGGCGAAGCTGCTCTAAGGTGCCAGGGACCCCCCCCTGTGAGGACTGGAGCCCCCTCAGGACCGACGATCCCCCATAGAGCAGGGACAGAAAACCACCCAGGGAAAGGTAGGAAAAAATTGTGTAAAACAGTAAAATAAAAGTTTAAAAAAAAATCCCCCCCCCTGACCCCCTAATAGGTCCCCAAGGGTCTGCCTGAGATTTTTTAGCTTGACCTGGGCCCTATTAGGGGTTCAGGGAGCTGCATTTGGCCCCCCATTTTTTTGGGGCCGCAGCTTTTTATTTTTGTTCATATAATGGTGTGTAATTTCTAATCACACACCGTTATGTATAGTATACACCAAGCACACACACTACATACATCCCCGCCACCCCCCACACACACCCCCTCCCCCCCCCGCCACCGGCCCCCGCCACCGTAGAAAAAGGCGATGGCTCGCAGGGCATTTTCGGTAGCGGAGGCATACGCTTTTCTTGCCTCCGACTCCGAATCTGTCAGTGAGGACGATGAAGATCCAACATTCCTGTGCTCTTCATCGTCCTCCTCATCATCTAGTACTGATGATGAGCCCCCTGCACGGCGGCGGAGACGCCGCCAGGCGAGGCCACGCACCCCTCATGAAAGTGCCCCAGTGGCTGGCACTAGTGCGAGTGGTGATGCCGCTCGTACTAGGAGTTCGACCCCCCAGGCGATTTTACCGGTGAACCTGTCTGGAGACCCCCAGAGGGTTATCAGCCACGGATTCCGGAGTTTGTTGGCGACTCCGGAATCCGGATTGACACGGCTGGGTTCACTGACTTTGACTTTTTCAGTTATTTTTTCAGTGACAGCCTGGTCAATCACATGGTGGAGCAGACGAATCTGTACGCCAGGCAGTTCATCGCCCACCACCCTGATTCTTTTTTGGCCAGGTCCAATGAATGGTACGCCGTCAGTGCAGCCGAAATGAGGACATTTTGGGGCCTCGTGCTGCACATGGGCCTGGTCAAAAAGCCAAGTGTCAGGCAGTACTGGAGCGGGGACGTCCTATACCAGACCTCGCTGTACAGTATGGCCATGGCACGGAAGCGGTTCGAGGCCATTCGGAAATGCCTGCATTAAGCAGATAATGCGGCATGTCCACCCCGAAGTGATCCCACCTATGACCGGCTTTACAAAGTGAGGCCGGTCATCGATCACTTTGGGGCCAAATTTTTGGAGGCCTATGTACCGCTTAGGGAGCTCTCTGTAGATGAGTCTCTCATCAGTTTTAAGGGGAGACTCATCTTCCGCCAGTATATTCCCTCGAAGCGGGCGCGATATGGCGTGAAGCTATATAAACTTTGTGAGAGTACCTCCGGGTACACTCTCAAGTTTAGGGTGTATGAGGGACGAGATTACCGTATTGAACCCCCAGATTGTTCCCCCACTCTGGGTGTTAGCGGGAAAATCGTTTGGGACCTTATGTACCCATTGCTGGATTATGGTTACCATGTGTACGTGGACAACTTTTATACCAGCATCCCTCTCTTCACATCCCTTGCCGCCAGATCGACTTCCGCTTGTGGGACCGTGCGGAAGAATCAGAGAGGCCTCCCTCTAAATTTTGTTCAGACATCTATGCCCAAGGGTGAGTCCCGTGCCCTTACCCATGAAAACCTGTTGCTGGTCAAGTATAAGGATAAGAGGGATGTCCTTATGCTGACCACTATTCATGGTGACGGCAGCTCACCTGTCCCTGTGCGAGGTACCACAACAACGGTCCTCAAGCCCGATTGTATTCTGGACTAAAATCTGTATATGGGGGGAGTTGATCTTTCTGATCAAATCCTGAAGCCATATAATGCCATGCGGAAAACACGTGTATGGTACAAGAAAGTTGCGGTCTACTTGGTACAGGTTGCCATGTACAACTCTTTTGTACTGTACCAGAATGCTGGCAACACAGGGACATACCTTCAGTTCCAAGAAGGTCCTAAAGGTCCTGATCTTTGCTGACCGGGAAAGAGCAGGCCGGACTTCCCAAGGAACTGAAGTTATAGTTGCCAGGATCGTCCCAGGCCAACACTTTCCAGGTGAGGTCCCCCACACTGGAAAGAAGGGACGATCCCAGAAAAAATGCAGAGTGTGGAACAGGAGGGGGATTCTGAAGGACACCACCTATCAATGTGACACTTGCCCTGATCATCCGGGCCTCTGCATTAAAAACTGCTTCAGGGAGTATCACACTTACATGCAGTACTAAATTTTCCCTTTTCATTTTAATTTTCCATAATTTGACCCCAATGTACCAAGTCCAGAGTACATTCCAAGTTTTAACCCCATAAAACCACTAAATTGCCCAAAAAACTGATAAGACCTCTGGGGGTATTTTTTTCTCTGGGTCATGGGTCACTGAGTCACTATCATCGGGGACTTTTTATGTTGCCTCAAATGCGCAGCGCTCTCTCTCCACCTGAGCGGGGTGCGCATTTGAGGCGCATTTGAGGCCAGGTTAGGGACGGCCACACAAATCACATTCCCAGAATGATGATTCAGAGCATAGGGTTTGGGGTGGGCATATTTTTTAGTTTTGGCTATGCTCTGGGTCATCATTCTGGGAACATAACCTGTTTTATCCTTTTATGTCCCACTGTACCCCTTGTTAGTTATTAGTGTACCCCATATAATGCCCCTTGAGGGGGGGGGTCCCACTGTTCTGGCTCCATAGGCAGAAGCTCAAGGCCCCTGACTGCCCTCCTGTTCCTCCGTGACCAGTGTGCACGCGGAGATCCGTTTTATGCCCAGATATGAGGTATGTCCTTTTTCCAAAGAAATGTATTTACAAATTTAATTTTTTTTTGCTTTTCTGGCAGTAAATGCGACATGCCCCCCCTCCCCCCATTTCAGCAAAATTAGCTCCTGCAGTGCATTTGACATCCACTTATGGGGTACCTCCATACTCAGAAGAGATGGGGTTACAAATTTTGGGGGGTATTTTCTGCTATTAACCCTTACAAAAATTTGGGGGGAAACATCCATTTTAGTGAAAAAAATATATATTTTTTTTACATATGCAAAAGTCGTGAAACCCCTGTGGGGTATTAAGGCTCACTTTATTCCTTGTTACGTTCCTCAAGGGGTCTAGTTTCCAAAATGGTATGCCATGTGTTTTTTTTTTGCTGTTCTGGTACCATAGGGGCTTCCTAAATGCGACATGCTCCCCGAGCAAAATTTGCTCTCAAAAAGCCAAATATGACTCCTTCTCTTCTGAGCATTGTAGTTCGGCCGAAGTGCACTTCAGGTCAACTTATGGGGTATCTTCATACTCATAAGAGATGGGGTTACAAATTTTAGGGGGTATTTTCTGCTATTAACCCTTGCAAAAATGTGAAATTTGGGGGGAAACACACATTTTAGTGAAAAAAAAATATATTTTTTTTACATATGCAAAAGTCGTGAAACCCCTGTGGGGTATTAAGGCTCACTTTATTCCTTGTTACGTTCCTCAAGGGGTCTAGTTTCCAAAATGGTATGCCATGTGTTTTTTTTTTGCTGTTCTGGCACCATAGGGGCTTCCTAAATGCGACATGCCCCCCAAAAACCATTTCAGCAAAACTCACTCTCCAAAATGCCACTGTCGCTCCTTCCCTTATGAGCCCTCTACTGCGGCCGCCGAACGCTTGACATACACATATGAGGTATTTCCTTACTCGAGAGAAATTGGGTTACACATTTTATGAAAATTTCTCTCTTTTTACCCCTTGTAAAAATGTAAAAACTGGGTTTACAAGAACATGCGAGTGTAAAAAATGAAGATTTTGAATTTTCTCCTTCAACTTGCGGCTATTCCTGTGAAACACCAAAAGGGTTAACAAACCTTTTGAATGTCATTTTGAATACTTTGAGGGGTGCAGTTTTTATAATGGTGTCATTTGTGGGGTATTTCTAATAAGAAGGCCCCTCAAATCCACTTCTAAACAGAACTGGTCCCTGAAAAAATCCGATTTTGAAAATTTTGTGAAAAATTGGAAAATTGCTGCTGAACTTTGAAGCCCTCTGATGTCTTTCAAAAGTAAAAACTTGTCAACTTTATGATGCAAACATAAAGTAGACATATGGTATATGTGAATCAATATAGAGAGCTTCAAAGTTAAAAAAAAATGCAAAATTTTCTATTTTTTCATCAAATTTTGGAATTTTTCACCAAGAAATGATACAAGTATCGACAAAATTTTACTGCTAACATAAAATAGAATATGTCACGAAAAAACAATCTCGGAATCAGAATGAAAGGTAAAAGCATCCCAGAGTTATTAATGCTTGAAGTGACAGTGGTCAGATGTTAAAAAAATGGCCGGGTCCTTAAGGTATATTTGGGCTGGGTCCTTAAGGGGTTAAAGAAAGAAACGTCTTGGATTATTAAATCGCTGGGGCTGGGTGCACTAAGGCTTAACGAGTGTAGTGATCTTAGTGTATTGAACACTTAATTTATTGCAGTATTTTGATACATTATTCAGTTGGGACATTTGAGATATTCTCTGTATCCTCTGAACAGTTTAAATATATTGAGGATTATAGAGTGCTGACTTGTTATAATTATCTTCTATGTTAAAGTGGTTTTATTTTTGTGTATATATGTTCATTATATGTGTGAATTTTAACCGAGCACACCTACTGTACACAGAGGGGTTAAACAGCTCAGTGTTCAGATCAATAAAGTTAGTTGTAGTTAAAAAGGCGTGTCCTGAGTAAAGCATCGGGAACCAGTAGAAGCAGCCTGTGAGCCACGAAACAGACGTCGTTCCATTTTTCTCTGTTCCCTCCCAGCATTACCAATTGTCATTTTTAATGTGAAAACAATAAATGGAAAGTTTGATTGTATCCATCATGTGAATGCCGTTGGATTCTTCATGCCCCTGCCTGCTGGTTATATCTTGGGACTTATATCTGTCAACTGAACACCACTTATTACTGGATTTTGTTTTGGTTAATCACTATGCTGGATTTAGTACTGCCGACCTTCACTCTCTCTATTTGCTTTCACCAAGGTCTATTTAATTCTAAAATATTATTTATACATTACTACGAGCCAAAAAAAAAAAAAAAAAACATCTGGATTCATAGTTATCTCATAAGCCATTCTGATGCCTAAACCATTAACCACAATAATACTTTCTTGCTTGCATATATGCACTTTAATTACAGCATACAAACAAATAGGTTATGTGTAAAATGTGAGAGAAATATAGACATTTGTAAACAGCGTTACATACAGTATGGCCCACTAGTGAATAGCAGCAGCACTACTAAAAAATCTTCAGAAGGGGCAACCTTCTGTTTTAAAAGGACCGCCTCTTCTGCCTTATTTTAGACTTAATCTGCCTAAAGGTGAGAAAAATATACATATATGGGAATCCACAATGGAGCTGCAGTGCACAGGCGTGATTCCTTCTAAATTCTGTCTGGGGATATGGGACTCTGGTATCCGGGCATCATTGGGCATGCATACTACATGTGCATTTTACATATATGGGTCCCCATATAACATAAAAATAATTATAAAAAAAAGAAAGAAAAAAAAAAAAATAATATATATATATATATATGTTCCAGGATGACCATTGTATGTTGTGACCGAAACTTGGTAATTGGTTCTGAAGCCCCAAAATGTCATCTAAAAATTGGAAAAAGTAAAGATTAAAGGAAATCTGTCATCAGTATCACCCGCACTAACCTGTCATACAGGTTGTAGTGCGGGTGATACTGATCAAAATGATACTTACAATGTCCTGAATGGCCCAGCCATTGCGCCGTTGTCGCTGTTTTTCTTTTTATGCAAATTATTTCTATCAGGCACAGGCAGAGTTAGGACCGGAGCTTTGGGCACCCCACGTGATCTTCTGCCGGGCGGGCGCTCCGCCCCGGCTCATCGATATGCATGGCCTCCCTCCCTGCTCTCGCGGCAGGCTTTTGCCACGGCGCATGCACCGCTCCCACAGTACACCCGGAAGCAGCATCAGTTTAAGCATAATTCACACTCATGCCTACATGCATCCTCGCTCCTCACTGCTGGCCGCAGGAGTGAGGCTGAAACTGACGCCGCTTCCGGGTGTACTCTGCCGTGGTGAAAACCTGCTGTGAGAGCAGGGAGGGAGGCCATGCATATTGAAGATCACGTGGGGTGCCTGGAGCTCTGGTCCTAACTCTGCCTGTGCCTGAGGGACCTCATTTACATAAAAAGAAAAACAGCGATAACGGCGCAATGGCTGGGCCATTCAGGACATTGTAAGTATCATTTTGATCAGTATTACCTGCACTACAAGCCTGTATGACAGGTTAGTGTGGGTGTTACTGATGACAGATTTCCTTTAAAGAAAAATAAGTAGATAACTAATACAGGTAACACAAGTCCTTACATGTAAATGTAATAAAGAACTGCTGGAAGCTGTAATTCACTGACTACGTAGAGGACAGAAGCTTCTTCAGGGTCCTGTATAGTACACGCAATGTCCTAAAAAAGTAACATGGAGCTGCCCTTACTTTGTGTTCAAAGGAGCAGCTAACCCTGGCTCAGGTGTAGATTATTACATAACTTGTAGTACCTCTTTGTACTGTAGGGAGGCGCTACCAGACAGCCAGTCAGGGCATGTACTTCTGTAATGCAGGTGCTTAACTAGTGAAATGCCCATTCTAATTTGTCAGTTCTTTTAGCCATTGACACATTTCGCAGATATGGACTGTCCTTAGCATTGTATGTTGAGTCCAAAAAAGACCATTGTATTTAAAAAAAAATTAAGAGAAATAACTCCCTGTGGGAGAAATCCAGCACTCCAGGCTCCAGTCAGGATATATAAAAATAGAACGCTTTATTTCATCTTCTTAAAACCATTACAAAACGAGGGGGAAAAAAAGAACAAAATAGCATAAAAACACTGACGTGTTTCGGAAGGACCCTTTATCAAGGCATACAAAACTGTACTGAGACCCCGAATAAATAGACAAGAAATGTACAAGTCACTCCCTCTTCATTAAGAAAATAAAACAGAAGGTGCTCCATATCTCTGAACAGAGGGAAATTAAGCCTTTGTATGGTTACACTTAATTGATGATAGGTGTACGTGTACTCATTGAAAAAAAAAAATATATATATATATACGTATGAAAACTAATATCAACATGTATAAATGTTTATGACAAATGATAAGCACATATATGTCCATGTGATTCCAACAATAAATCCAACAGCACTCACGGGTTCAAGTGAAAAAACACAACGGTGTTTATTTAAACCATGTTCGGATGCAACGTTTCAGTGGCATCCACCACCTTTTTCAAGCATGGTATACAATTGTGCAAGACAAACCTATATATGGTATCATATTAAGCTAATCAGAATCTCCAATCAACATGATTAAACATAATCCATACAGTAAAAAACATAATCAATACAAAATTCATAGTATACAGAAAGTGCAAGTGATAAAAAGTGCCATCAGAAACAGCAATGATCGCCGTTCATACACTAGACCATCGCTGTTATTAAAAAATATTAAAGTGCATGTAATTAAGACGCAGCTGCAACTACATCTTACGGTGATCAAAAACAATATTGCCATGGGGACAGACCACTAGCCTCCCGCGTGTGGGCGCCGCCATTACGGTGTCTCGTATTGTTGTCACATGGTTCCCGGTCATGTGACGTCCCCCAACTCCGCCCCGTCATCACGTGACCGGAGCGCATACTCGCGCATGCGCGCCCGTCACTTTGATGCCGAAAACGGCATCAGGCAACCTGGCGAAGACGTGGGAGCGCCACAGGTCCGGACCATTCATGACAGTGTGAGTCCAGATTTAGAATAAAATACATAATAGAAACAAAATACATAGAAAGCGATATACAAAATAGAAATAGAGTAGAGGGGCAAATATTTCTGTCATCATAGACCAGGGAGAGAACATAATCATTCTCTCCCAGTCTATAGGCAATGTAAAGACATACTAATAATAGAAAGTATTAATAATAGAAAAACGCATCAATGCTACAAACGCACCATGTGAATAGGGGGAAGGATGCACCGCCGAGTACGTCAATGGGCACACAAATGTATATACAGGCGTGTGCCCAGAGGCATACCCACGAAAACACCTCCCCCTAAAAAAGTGTGTAATTAAAAGACATGTAAAAAAGTGTACAAAGGCCTATATAAACATATAGACATAAAAAGGGTAAATACCTAAGTGTAGAGTCAATGCTCTATACTACTGCAAACCCGTGAAAAATGTAAAAAAGAATATACCAAGGTATTAATAAACATGTGTCTGTGCATATATACACATATACACATGCAGACATACACATGCATGTATGTGTGTCTAGAATAAAAATATAGTGAATGAAGTGATTATATTATCAAAAATGTGTCAAATATATAAAAAAAAAACAATTTATCAAATTCCCAATTTTACTATAATGTAAATATATTCCTCCAATCCCCATATACATAGAAATTCTCCATATGCATATAGGGATCGTGTTCTTCATTGAAAGAATAGCATTGCCCCTCTTTGTACATCACACATGACTATAGTCCTCAAACTGGAGAGAACACTACAGGGATGTGGAAATCCTATAGCCCGACGCCCGGAACAAGTAGTTTTGGGCGCCGGGCAGGTGAATTGTTTATAGATTTAGCCCTGTATCAGGCGAGCAGGGACAGACCGATGTCCCCCTTATTTTTCTTTAATGCCGGTGTGAGGCGCAGGAGCGGATGGAAGTCTACACCTCACACCGGCCTCAGGGTGTATGGAGGGGGCGGCGGCCTCCAGCTGACTGCAGAGCCCCCTTATCTCCCCTCCCGGAGGATGCAGCTCTACACAAGAAGACACAGGAGGGTAAGAGAAAGGATGTAGACAGCTCCGTACACAGCTCCATCCCCCGCACTCAGCTCTACCCCTCCCCCTCCCCTGCTCTGTCTAGACAGGACCTAATCCACCACGGGGAGGTTGCTTGTTTGCACGGGGAAAACACAGAGCGGGGGAGGGGAGAGAGGAGAGCACGGAAATCTCACCTCACACCGGCCGGGACTACAGCTCTGATGTCCACTCATGGCGGCTCATGTGAGGAGGCCGAGAATGCATGCGGCGGCAGGAAGGGTGGTTGTATATGTAGGGTGTGAGTGTATGTGTGATGTGTATGTAATGTGTGATGGGGGGGCAGCAGCAGGTGTATGTATGATGTGTACATATGTATGGTGTATATCAGTGTTTCCCAACCAGGGTGCCTCCAGCTGTTGAAAACTACAACTCCCAACATGCCCTGGGCATGCTGGGAGTTGTAGTTTTGCAACAGCTGGAGGCACCCTGGTTGGGAAACACTGGTGGATATGTATGGTGTGAGTGTATGTGTGTATGATGTCTATGTGTGATGTGTATGTAATGTATGATGTCACTGTGTGTATAATATCTAAGTGTGATGTGTATGTATGTGATGTATGATGGGCAGCGGCAGGTGTATGTATGATGTGTGCATATGTATGGTGTACATGTATGTGTTTATGTAATGTATGATGTGGGGGGGCAGTGGCGGGTGTGTGTGTGTGTGTGTGTGTGTATGTATGTATATGGGGGCAGTGGCTGGTGCATGTATGATATGTGTATGCATAAATGTTTTGTATAGGAGCGGACTGTCACGTCGGGCATTAGGGCAGTTGTGCCATCTAATTTTATTTATTTTTAGTGGCACCCGCACTGAATTGCACCCCCAGAATCCCCCCCTTCATACTCACCCGCCAACCAAGAGCCCCACGTATGCACACAAACACGCCCGAACCAAAACTACAACTCCCAGCATGTTGGACCATAACCTAAACTTTATAACTATAAAGTGTAACATGCTGGGAGTTGTAGTTTTGGTTCGGGTCAGCTGCAGAGCTTTAGGCTGCATCAGGGCATGCTGGGTGTTGTAGTTACTAACTGTAATTCCCAGTATTCCTTGACACAGACTATGGCTCTGCAGCTGACACAAACCAAAACTACAACTCCCAGCATGTTACACAATAACCTTAACTGTACTATACAGTGTAACATGCTGCAACACCAACACAACCATAGGCTGTATCAGGGCATGCTGGGAGTTGTAGTTATCTAGTAACTAAATGCAACTTCCAGCATTTTCTGACACAAAATGCACCATATAAACTGGAGAAGCAGAACACCCCCCCCCCCCTCCAGTAACACATAAGTCCCTATTGAGACTGAAAAATAGTGATTAAAATATTTTAAAAAGTGCGTATATATGTGAATAAGCCCCTTTCCTAATAAAAGTTTCCAGTTTTCTTTAAATAAAAATAATGTACAAAAATAAACATAAGTGGTATCGCTGCATGTGGAAATGTCCAGACTATTAAAATATAATGTTAATTAAACCGTACGGTGAACGCTGTAAATGTAAATAAGAGTCCAGAATTGCTCATTTTTGGTCACTTCATATGAGAATATCAAAAAGTTACATGTAGACTTTTCTGGACTTACCTCGGGTGTAAGAGGAGCTACAGCTCTCCCTCCGCTAATAGCCCGGCATGCTGCGATTGCCTATTAACCCATTAGATCACCGCTGTCAGCAGTGTCTAAAGGGATCTTATATCCATCCCTGGTGGTCTAGTGGGGGGGGGGGGGGGAATCAGACTATTTTGGTTAAAATTAATTTAATCAACCGGGACAAGTGGATTTTCTTGAGGGACAAGTAGATTGTGTTCCGCTTTAGTCCCTTGGACAAGTAGTTTTTTTTTAAATTGCCACACCCCTGCACTATGGGGGGGGGCTCACCGCAATACAATATATAGACGTGGGTGCAACTCAGTGCAATACATCATATCACCAAAAAACAGCTGCCACTGGAAACAAGATGCACTCCACTAAATTTACAACAATATCTTTATTAGTACAAAAACACGGATCAAGTTAACAGACATATTAAAACCATTTAAAAGGCTCCTGAAGAGCCACAACACAGCCTCAGAGCAGGGCCATGACCCCCTGCTCCGGGTAAATGACCCCGTCCTACTGAAGATATAATATTAATAGATAGTGTCAACCCAATGTGGCTACACAAGACAAATAAGGGCACAGTAAAACCACAATAATGTAACATAAGGAATGTTTCTATCTAGAATACAATGGTAGCCTATAATACTGCCCTATTGCCAATATACAATACCACACGTAAATGTACTCCACATGGGCCAACGACACAGATGCTGCGACAGAGGACGGGGTCACTAAACCCCACGCGTTCCGTCGCAAAGCGACTTCCTCAGGGGTGTTGTAGTCACTGTGTGTAGAACCTACTTATATACTGATGCGGTGGATGAACATTAATGAAAATACCTGGCAGGTGCGCCCCATGTGCTTAGGATTGGCGTAGAGGTGGGGAGATCCGTACCACAGCACAACTCCCACTTCCTGGGTAACCTCTCAATCCACCCGTATAGTTTCGGGAGCCGGACGCCTAATCACATGACCTGGGTCACGTGACACGCCTCTTACAACGCGCGCCACGTGACCCGTCTGCACCAGGAAACATGGTTTCTATAGAGTGGTGCGCATGCGCTCTCCCCGTCACCACCGGGTGACAGGACATCATACTTCATCCGTAATAAGGATGAACATGGGAGCGCATGCGCAGCTTATCTGCGGTAACCCCTGGCAACCAACGTTAAAGCACCAACTACCGAAGAAAAGATGTGTACAATAAGAAGTGCTACCACCAACTACTAGTGTCGCCACCAACTACTAGTGTCAAAGAAAATATTACTAAATGTGACTCCTAAAGGTTGAGTTGAATCCCTAACACCATAAATTTAATACTCAATATACTGTAAATTATCCCGTTATTATTTGGATTAATTAATTTTAATACCTGTTTTATATTTTTTGATATTTGATTTTTGTAGAGTATTTTTATTTTTATTTGTATTTATTTCTTATACTTTAGAAAATAAATTCTAGAAAATAACATTTTTATTTTTGTTTATATTTATTTCTTATACTTTAGAAAATAAATTCATTTATTATTTTTATTATTGTATTGTTTCTATTTTTTTATTTTTATTATTATTTATATACATGACACCGGTGTCTCCATATAATAATATTTACTATTAATTATTATGATTTAAATTATTAATATTGTTATTGACAAAGCGAATTGGTTACAATCTTGAATGAAATTAGTGTGCAAATAACACTCTGTGACCTAATAAGCTATGAATAATTCAAGTGAAAAACCAGAACAAGTCAGATCAAAGATGGTGACATTGGTGCCAGGCTGGTCCCCACAGATATATAGATAATAGGGCGCAAATCCCAAAGCGCATCTGCCCTACATCCACCGCATCCTCCTCAAAAAACTTAACCACATGAATATGCATCATATAATAAATCCTTTATGTATATCATGATATATAAAGTCATACCCAAGATAGGTAATAACAATAACACACTAGTGAATATATAGGCATACCGCTAAGGCCAGTCCATAATGCTAGGATATATAGACCACGTCTATTTACTTTTTTATATATCTCTGGTTTGCATGAGCCCATGCATTTCAAAGTCCCTTTAGAGCCAGAATCCACATATGGATAGTATTTTTTGGTGTTTTTTTTGGAAAATAAATGATAAACAGTGGCATACAAACGAGTTCCATGAAATGCTGGCTCCATTCTCATTCATGATAGCGTGAATAATGATGTGTTTCCTGAACACTATGTAATAAATAAGGCCCAAAGTCCACCATTTCTTCCATGCATCCCAAAATAAGGTTGGCCAAAACAATTGATCCAATGAGTTCTCCAAGACTTGACAGCAGATCCGATCAAAGCATATATGATTCATCCAAAGTAGTAGACATTTCCTCTTTTTTCTCTCTTCAGACCTCTGAGTTGGACATATCCTTACAGCCATATAACATCATTCACCACCCTGTACTGTTGGATATCTATAGGAGTATACACATAATATCATTAGTCCCCTTTGGAAAACAATGTGTGAAAAAAATGTGGGGTACCTGAACCAGAGATGTACGTAGGTTGTGTCAAGAAAAGAGCTTAGAATAATGCCCCTGGCCTAAAATCATTTAACTGTATAGTGTCCTGATGAGTAGACTGTCCACTGTATGAGGACAGCATGGGGACAAACTATCCACCACAAATATTGTGTACATACCCCCAAAAAAACAACAAAAACTTATGTGTAGTGATGTGATGCGTCTACGTAACTACATGTATCAGTATGTGTGAATAACCAATATATGTGAATATGTGTTGAAGTAATCTATGTATAGGTGAAAATCTTATAAGTGAAATATGTGAATTCTAGGCTGTAGCCAAGCCTAGAGTGAACTATATGCCCTCCCCCCAACCGAGGAGCCACACCAGGGTATCCGAGTGTGGCACCCCAGATGCAGAGGCCCCCCACAGCTCCAGTGTGCATGAGTGTGAGTGCATATGTGAAGAATATTGAGTGTTATGTGTAAAGTACTAACCAGTGTACATAAAAAGTGTGTCTATAGACTAATCTGTGTAAAGTTATAGATGCTCATCAGTGATAAAGTCCCCACGTTGTCTTCCATACTTCCATATTTTCTCCACAATCTCCAATAGAAATGCAGTCCCTATAGCACAAATGCAATAAGGGAACATTCTGCTCTTTACCTTTTGTGCAGAACAACATCTCAAGTCCATCTCCACAACTATAAAAATCTAAGATTCCATCCTGAAAAAAAAAAAAAATTTTGTAAATAAAAAAATATAAAAGATAAAAAAAAGGATAAAAAAAGAGAGAAAGGGGAGGGGGCGCCAACCTACAGCTCACTCACCAAGGAATCCAGTAAACAACAGATCCTCATTTAATCCTGTTGGCGAGACTGTGTCCAGCTTGAAAATCCATTTAGATTCGGCTTGCAATAACCTATTTGTAACCGGGCCTCCCCGGATGTCATTGGTAATTCTTTGTAATCCAAACACCTGAACTCCACCATTTCTTCCATTATGAAACTCCAAAAAATTCAGGTACCCCACATTTTTTTCACACATTGTTTTCCAAAGGGGACTAATGATATTATGTGTATACTCCTACAGATATCCAACAGTACAGGGTGGTGAATGATGTTATATGGCTGTAAGGATATGTCCAACTCAGAGGTCTGAAGAGAGAAAAAAGAGGAAATGTCTACTACTTTGGATGAATCATATATGCTTTGATCGGATCTGCTGTCAAGTCTTGGAGAACTCATTGGATCAATTGTTTTGGCCAACCTTATTTTGGGATGCATGGAAGAAATGGTGGACTTTGGGCCTTATTTATTACATAGTGTTCAGGAAACACATCATTATTCACGCTATCATGAATGAGAATGGAGCCAGCATTTCATGGAACTCGTTTGTATGCCACTGTTTATCATTTATTTTCCAAAAAAAACACCAAAAAATACTATCCATATGTGGATTCTGGCTCTAAAGGGACTTTGAAATGCATGGGCTCATGCAAACCAGAGATATATAAAAAAGTAAATAGACGTGGTCTATATATCCTAGCATTATGGACTGGTCTTAGCGGTATGCCTATATATTCACTAGTGTGTTATTGTTATTACCTATCTTGGGTATGACTTTATATATCATGATATACATAAAGGATTTATTATATGATGCATATTCATGTGGTTAAGTTTTTTGAGGAGGATGCGGTGGATGTAGGGCAGATGCGCTTTGGGATTTGCGCCCTATTATCTATCTATCTGTGGGGACCAGCCTGGCACCAATGTCACCATCTTTGATCTGACTTGTTCTGGTTTTTCACTTGAATTATTCATAGCTTATTAGGTCACAGAGTGTTATTTGCACACTAATTTCATTCAAGATTGTAACCAATTCGCTTTGTCAATAACAATATTAATAATTTAAATCATAATAATTAATAGTAAATATTATTATATGGAGACACCGGTGTCATGTATATAAATAATAATAAAAATAAAAAAATAGAAACAATACAATAATAAAAATAATAAATGAATTTATTTTCTAAAGTATAAGAAATAAATATAAACAAAAATAAAAATGTTATTTTCTAGAATTTATTTTCTAAAGTATAAGAAATAAATACAAATAAAAATAAAAATACTCTACAAAAATCAAATATCAAAAAATATAAAACAGGTATTAAAATTAATTAATCCAAATAATAACGGGATAATTTACAGTATATTGAGTATTAAATTTATGGTGTTAGGGATTCAACTCAACCTTTAGGAGTCACATTTAGTAATATTTTCTTTGACACTAGTAGTTGGTGGCGACACTAGTAGTTGGTGGTAGCACTTCTTATTGTACACATCTTTTCTTCGGTAGTTTGGTGCTTTAACGTTGGTTGCCTGGGGTTACCGCAGATAAGCTGCGCATGCGCATTTAGTGACCTCGTCCTCTGTCGCAGCATCTGTGTCGTTGGCCCATGTGGAGTACATTTACGTGTGGTATTGTATATTGGCAATAGGGCAGTATTATAGGCTACCATTGTATTCTAGATAGAAACATTCCTTATGCTACATTATTGTGGTTTTACTGTGCCCTCATTTGTCTTGTGTAGCCACATTGGGTTGACACTATCTATTAATATTATATCTTCAGTAGGACGGGGTCATTTACCCGGAGCAGGGGGTCATGGCCCTGCTCTGAGGCTGTGTTGTGGCTCTTCAGGAGCCTTTTAAATGTTAATGTAAATGTAATGTAATATTAAGAATTATAGAAATATATTCCACGTGAGTGTCTTTGGTCTGTCCCCCGACAAGCGAATGCTTCGATTTCTAAAACAAAATAGAAATATATATGTTACATCGTATACCATTTTAAATACATTCTCAACGATCAACATTGACCTGTGCATTGTATATAGCCGATGTGACTGTAAAATCTACATTAAGGCCACGTGGACGTAACGTGTCCAATTCATGAATCCAATATAACTCGCGTTTCTTCAAACAATTAATTCTGTCTCCTCCCTTCTTGCTGACTGGTACATGATCAATCAATGTGAACCGTAACTCTCCTTCCGTGTGCCCCGCCTCAACAAAATGTTTGGACACCGGTAAATCGAGTCTAGCCTTCCTTATCGAATACCGGTGTTGGTGGAGGCGGGTCCGGAAGTCGAGTGTGGTCTCCCCAATGTAGAGTAATTTGCAAGGACAGGAAAGTGCATAGATGACAAAGTGCGACGTGCAAGTTAAAAAGAATTTCAGTTTATATTCCCTTAATGTTTGAGGATGTACAAACAATGTACCCTTGTTCATCCTTGGGCAGTTGATACATGTGCCGCAAGGGAATGAACCCTTGGGGTTGACTGTCAGGTACTTCTGTCGGTCCACCGGGTTTGTGGATATGTCAGTTTTCACCAACCGATCCTTCAAACTCGGTGGCTTCCGGTAAGACATCAGCGGGGGCTGACGGAACTCCGGGATCTCAGGATGACATTTACTCAAAATGCCCCAATATTTACGCGCCACACCAGCGATCTTATCCGATCTACTGTTGAACGTAGATACAAATGCGATCCTTGGTGGCTTAGGTGCTTTTTCAGTCTGGTAAATCAATTGCTTACGGTCCAATTCTAGGGACTTATTTTTACTTTCCAGGAGTAAATCAAGTGGATAGCCTCTACGGGCAAAGTTGTCGACCATCTTGTCTAATGCCGGTATGACTCTGTCATCCATCCCCACCACACGGCGGGCCCACATCATCTGGCTTGATGGGAGGGATCGTACCATGGGGTGGGGGTGGTGACTGTCATACCTTAAATCAGAATTGCTGTCCGTCGGTTTAGTGTATAGATCGGTGGTCAAGCGTCCACCGTCTATACATACCAATGTGTCTAGAAATTGCACTGAAACCATAGAAGATGTTAAGGTAAATTTAATATTAATATGAATGTGATTCAAAAAATCATAAAAATCCATAAGTTGTTCTTGTGTCCCTGTCCAGATTAAAAAGACATCATCTATGTGGCGCCACTACCCAGCACATGGCTGAAGTGGTGGCTCACATAGATGAATGTCTCTTCCTGGGCCGCCATGAACACGTTCGCGTACGTGGGCGCCACGTTCGTGCCCATGGCAGTCCCGGACAACTGCAAGTAAAAAGTGTCATTAAACATAAAATAGTTGTTTCAGTACAATTTCTAGTAATGTTAAGATCAATTTACTCTCTTCCTGTGAACGATCCGGTGAGATACCCAATTGGACTGCCTCTAATCCTGCTTCATGGGGTATGGACGTAAACAATGAAGAGACATCTAAAGATGCCAAGATTGTATTTTCAGGAACATTAACCCCTTAAGGACCGAGCCCTTTTTCACCTTAAGGACCGGAGCGTTTTTTGCAATTCTGACCACTGTCACTTTAAACATTAATAACTCTGGAATGCTTTTAGTTATCATTCTGATTCCGAGATTGTTTTTTCGTGACATATTCTACTTTAACTTAGTGGTAAAATTTTATGGTAACTTGCATCCTTTCTTGGTGAAAAATCACCAAATTTGATGAAAAAAATGAAAATTTTGCATTTTTCTAACTTTGAAGCTCTCTGCTTGTAAGGAAAATGGATATTCAAAATATATATTTTTTGGGTTCACATATACAATATGTCTACTTTATGTTTGCATCATAAAATGTATGAGTTTTTACTTTTGGAAGACACCAGAGGGCTTCAAAGTTCAGCAGCAATTTTGAAATTTTTCACAAAATTTTCAAACTCGCTATTTTTCAGGGACCAGTTCACGTTTGAAGTGGATTTGAAGGGCCTTCATATTAGAAATGCCCCATAAAAGACCCCATTATAAAAACTACACCCCCCAAAGTATTCAAAATGACATGCAGTAGGTGTATTAACCCTTTAGGTGTTTCACAGGAATAGCAGCAAAGTGAAGGAGAAAATTCAAAATCTTCATTTTTTACACTCGCATTTTCTTGTAGACCCAATTTTTGAATTTTTGAAAGGGGTAAAAAGAGAAAATTTTTACTTGTATTTGAAACCCAATTTCTCTCGAGTAAGCACATACCTCATATGTCTATGTTAATTGTTCAGCGGGCGCAGTAGAGGGCTCAGAAGGGAAGGAGCGTCAAATGGTTTTTGGGGGGCATCTCACCTTTAGGAAGCCCCTATGGTGCCAGAACAGCAAAAAAACACACATGGCATACCATTTTGGAAACTAGACTCCTCAGGGAACGTAACAAGGGGTAAAGTGAACCTTAATACCCCACAGGTGTTTCACGACTTTAGCATATGTAAAAAAAATTTTTTTTTTTACCTAAAATGCTTGGTTTCCCAAAAATTTTACATTTTTAAAAAGTGTAATAGCAGAAAATACCCCCCAAAATTTGAAACCCAATTTCTCCCGATTCAGAAAACACCCCATATGGGGGTGAAAATTGCTCTGCTGGCGCACTACAGGTCTCAGAAGAGAAGGAGTCACATTTGGCTTTTTGAAAGCAAATTTTGCTCTGGGGGCATGTCGCATTTAGGAAGCCCCTATGGTGCCAGAACAGCAAAAAAAAAACACATGGCATACCATTTTGGAAACTAGACCCCTCGGGGAACGTAACAAGGGGTAATGTGAACCTTAATACCCTACAGGTGTTTCACGACTTTTGCATATGTGAACATTTTTTATTTTTTTTTACCTAAAATGCTTGGTTTCCCAAAATTTTTACATTTTTAAAAAGGGTAATAGCAGAAAACACCCACCAAAATTTGAAGCCCAATTTCTCCCGATTCAGAAAACACCCCATATGGGGGTGAAAAGTGCTCTGCTGGCGCACTACAGGTCTCAGAAGAGAAGGAGTCACGTTTGGCTTTTTGAAAGCAAATTTTGCTCTGGGGGCATGCCGCATTTAGGAAGCCCCTATGGTGCCAGGACAGCAAAAAAAAAAAAACACATGGCATACCATTTTGGAAACTAGACCCCTCGGGGAACGTAACAAGGGGTTAAGTGAACCTTTATACCCCACAGGTGTTTATGACTTTTGTATATGTAAAAAAAAAATATTTTTTTTTACCTAAAATGCCTGTTTTCCCAAAAATTTTACATTTTTAAAAATACCCCACAAAATTTGAAGCCCAATTTCTCCCGAGTACAGCGATACCCCATATGTGGCCCTAAACTGTTGCCTTGAAATACGACAGGGCTCCAAAGTGAGAGTGCCATGCGCATTTGAGGCCTAAATTAGGGATTGCATAGGGGTGGACATAGGGGTATTCTACGCCAGTGATTCCCAAACAGGGGGCCTCCAGCTGTTGTTAAACTCCCAGCATGCCTGGACAGTCAGTGGCTATCTGGCAATACTGGGAGTAGTTGTTTTGCAACAGCTGGAGGCTCCGTTCTGGAAACAGTGGCGTACCAGACGTTTTTCATTTTTATTGGGGAGGGGGGCTGTGTAGGGGTATGTGTATATGTAGTGTTTTTTACTTTTTATTTTATTTTGTGGTAGTGTAGTGTTTTTAGGGTACAGTCACACGAGCGGGGGTTCACAGTAGTTTCTCGCTGGCAGTTTGAGCTGCGGCAGAAAATTTGACGCAGCTCAAACTTGCAGCCGGATACTTACTGTAATCCTCCGCCCATGTGAGTGTACCCTGTACGTTCACATTGGGGGGGGGGGGGGGGGAACATCCAGCTGTTGCAAAACTACAACTCCCAGCATGGACGGTCTATCAGTGCATGCTGGGAGTTGTAGTTTTGCAACCGCTGGAGGCTCCGTTTTGGAAACAGTGACGTACCAGACGTTTTTCATTTTTATTGGGGAGGGGAGGGGGGCTGTGTAGGGGTATGTATATATGTAGTGTTTTTTACTTTTTATTTTATTTTGTGTTAGTGTAGTGTAGTGTTTTTAGGGTACAGTCGCACGGGCGGGGGGGTTCACAGTAGTTTCTCGCTGGCAGTTTGAGCTGCGACAGAAAATTTGCCGCAGCTCAAACTTGCAGCCGGATACTTACTGTAATCCTCCGCCCATGTGAGTGTACCCTGTACGTTCACATTGGGGGGGGGGGGGGGGGGAGAAACATCCAGCTGTTGCAAAACTACAACTCCAAGCATGTACGGTCTATCAGTGCATGCTGGGAGTTGTAGTTTTGCAACAGCTGGAGACACACAGGTTGTGAAACACCGAGTTTGGTAACAAACTCAGTGTTTTGCAACCAGTGTGCCTTCAGCTGTTGCAAAAGCTACAACCCCCAGCATGTACGGACAGCGGAAGGGCATGCTGGGTCTTGTAGTTATGCAACAGCCGGAGGCATACTACATTGGCTGGGGATGCTGGGGATTGTAGTTATGCAACAGCTGGAGACACACTGGTTTACTACTTAACTCAGTGTTCCTTCAGCTTTTGCAAAACTACAACTCTCAGCAGTCACCGACAGCCAACGGGCATGCTGGGAGTTGTAGTTATGTAACCACCAGATGCACCACTACAACTCCCAGCATGCACTTTAGCTGATTGTGCAAGCTGGGAGTTGTAGTTACACAACAGCTGAAGGTACACTTTTACATAGAAAGAATGTGCCTTCAGCTGTTGCAAAACTACAAGTCCCAGCATGCCCATAAGGGCATGCTGGGAGTTGTGGTGGTCTGCCTCCTGCTGTTGCGTAACTACAGCTCCCAGCATGCCCTTGTTGCATGCTGGGAGCTGTTGCTAAGCAACAGCAGGAGGCTGTCACTCACCTCCAACGATCCAGCAGCACAGGTCAGTCCCTCGTCGTCTCCGTCGCCGCCGCTGCTCCTGGGGCCCCGATCCCAACATTAACGCCGGGGATCGGGGTCCCCAGCACCGGGGGTCGTCTTCCCGCACCCGCTCACGTCCTCCGAAAGAGGGGCGGAGCGGTTTGCGGGAGTGACACCCGCAGCAGGCGCCCTGATTGGTCGGCCGGTAATCCGGCCGACGAATCAGGGCGATCGTGAGGTGGCACCAGTGCCACCTCACCCCTGCTGGCAATGGCTGTTCGGGGCCGTCTCTGACGGCCCCGATCAGCCAGTAATTCCGGGTCATCGGGTCACTGGAGACCCGATTGACCCGGAATCTGCCGCAGATCGCTGGACTGAATTGTCCAGCGATCTGCGGCAATCGCCGACATGGGGGGACATAATGACCCCCCTGGGCGATATGCCGGGATGCCTGCTGAACGATTTCAGCAGGCATCCGGCTCCCCTCCGGCTAGCGGTGGGGGCCGGAAATGCTCAGGGCGTATCCATACGCCCTCTGTCCTTAAGGACTTGGAAATGGGGGCGTATGGATACGCCCTATGTCCTTAAGGGGTTAATTGACTCAATCTTTTTAAGAAAATCCGCTGTGTCCCTGATAAATGACTTTGAGTTCACAGCGTAGGTCCTTGGTATCCTGTCCAAAAAAATACAGATCTGACTGGTAATCAACCCCCTCCCGGAGACAATTGGTCTTCTGGGAGGGTCCACAAGGGATTTGTGGATTTTAGGCAATATATATAAAAATTGAGTCGTTGGACAAGGGACCATAAGAAAATCATATAGTGCTTTATCTATCAAACCCTTTTGCAAAGCAGGACCTAGACACTCTTGAATCTTATTGGCTATCTCTCTTTTCGGATCACTTTTCAATTGTTTATACGTAGTCAAGTCAGATAATTGCCTATACACTTCGCTCAGATATTTTGATCGGTCCATGACCACAACCGCACTGCCTTTGTCGGCGGGTTTAATCACCAGGTTGTGGTCATGGACTATCTGATTTAATGCAAGTTGTTGATTTCTGGTCAGGTTATGTCGTATTAACACATGTTGTTCTGATTTAATTTTCTCAATATCCTGTCTCACCAGTGCACAAAAAGTGTCGATCGCGCTGGAGCTTGTGTATGGGTTAAAGTTGCTGGGGGGCTTCAAGCCCAGATCTCCAGCCCTAAAACTCACATCATTGCGACCAGTGGGATCTAATTGTGAAGTTTCAGTTTTGTTGACAAACATTATTTTCAGCTTTAGTTTCCTAAAGAATTGGTGGCAATCCAACTCGACCTGAAACCAGTCCGGATGAAAGGTCGGGCAAAAATTTAAGCCCTTGGACAAAAGATCAATTTGTGCTACAGTTAAATTAACAGAGGAAATGTTTACCACTTCTTTTTGTGTCGATTCTGAGTTGTTCTTGGTGTCCGTCGTCTGTTCCTTGTGCTCCCGCTTGTGACGCTTGCCTCCTCTCCGAGTGGGACGTTGACAAAGGCGGTGCGGTTGTAGTCATGGACCGATCAAAATATCTGAGCGAAGTGTATAGGCAATTATCTGACTTGACTACGTATAAACAATTGAAAAGTGATCCCAAAAGAGAGATAGCCAATAAGAGTCAAGAGTGTCTAGGTCCTGCTTTGCAAAAGGGTTTGATAGATAAAGCACTATATGATTTTCTTATGGTCCCTTGTCCAACGACTTCATTTTAATATATATATTGCCTAAAATCCACAAATCCCTTGTGGACCCTCCCAGAAGACCAATTGTCTCCGGGAGGGGGTTGATTACCAGTCAGATCTCTATTTTTTTGGACAGGATACTAAGGACCTACGCTGTGAACTCGAAGTCATTTATCAGGGACACAGCAGATTTTCTTAAAAAGATTGAGTCAATTAATGTTCCTGAAAATACAATCTTGGCATCTTTAGATGTCTCTTCATTGTATACGTCCATACCCCATGAAGCAGAATTAGAGGCAGTCCAATTGGCTTTCTCACCGGATCGTTCACAGGAAGAGAGTTAATTGATCTTAACATTACTAGAAATTGTACTGAAACATAACTATTTTATGTTTAATGACACTTTTTACTTGCAGTTGTCCGGGACCGCCATGGGCACGAACATGGCGCCCACGTACGCGAACGTGTTCATGGCGGCCCAGGAAGAGACATTCATCTATGTTAGCCACCACTTCAGCCATGTGCTGGGGTGGTGGCGCTACATAGATGATGTCTTTTTAATCTGGACAGGGACACAAGAACAACTTATGGATTTTTTTGATTTTTTGAATCACATTCATACTAATATTAAATTTACCTTAACATCTTCTATGGTTTCAGTGCAATTTCTAGACACGTTGGTATGTATAGACGGTGGACGCTTGACCACCGATCTATACACTAAACCGACGGACAGCAATTCTGTTTTAAGGTATGACAGTCACCACCCCCGCCCCATGGTACGATCCCTCCCATCAAGCAAGATGATGTGGGCCCGCCGTGTGGTGGGGATGGATGACAGAGTCATACCGGCATTAGACAAGATGGTGGACAACTTTGCCCGTAGAGGCTATCCATGTGATTTACTCCTGGAAAGTAAAAATAAGACCCTAGAATTGGACCGTAAGCAATTGATTTACCAGACTGAAAAAGCACCTAAGCCACCAAGGATCGCATTTGTATCTACGTTCAACAGTAGATCGGATAAGATTGCTGGTGTGGTGCGTAAACATTGGGGCATTTTGAGTAAATGTCATCCTGAGATCCCGGAGTTCCGTCAGCCCCCGCTGATGTCTTACCGGAAGCCACCAAGTTTGAAGGATCGGTTGGTGAAAACTGACATATCCACAAACCCGGTGGACCGACAGAAGTACCTGACAGTCAACCGCAAGGGTTCATTCCCTTGCGGCACATGTATCAACTGCCCAAGGATAAACAAGGGTACATTGTTTGTACATCCTCAAACATTAAGGGAATATAAACTGAAATTATTTTTAACTTGCACGTCGCACTTTGTCATCTATGCACTTTCCTGTCCTTGCAAATTACTCTACATTGGGGAGACCACACTCGACTTCCGGACCCGCCTCCACCAACACCGGTATTCGATAAGGAAGGCTAGACTCGATTTACCGGTGTCCAAACATTTTGTTGAGGCGGGGCACACGGAAGGAGAGTTACGGTTCTCATTGATTGATCATGTACCAGTCAGCAAGAAGGGAGGAGACAGAATTAATCGTTTGAAGAAACGCGAGTTATATTGGATTCATGAATTGGACACGTTACGTCCACGTGGCCTTAATGTAGATTTTATAGTCACATCGGCTATATACAATGCATAGGTCAATGTTGATCATTGAGAATGTATTTAAAATGGTATACGATGTAACATATATATTATTGATATTCTCTTTCTATTTTGTTTTAGAAATCGAAGCATTCGCTTGTCGGGGGACAGACCAAAGACACCCACGTGGAATATATTTCTATAATTCTTAATATTACATTACTTTTACATATGTGTAATAAAAATTATTTTATGACAGTTTGAGGACTATAGTCATGTGTGATGTACAAAGAGGGGGAATGCTATTCTTTCAATGAAGAACGCGATCCCTATATGCATATGGAGAATTTCTATGTATATGGGGATTGGAGGAATATATTTACATTATAGTAAGATTGGGGATTTGATAAATTGTTTTTTTATATATTTGACACATTTTTGATAATATAATCACTTCATTCACTATATTTTTATTCTAGACACACATACATGTGTATGTCTGCATGTGTATATGTGTATATATGCACAGACACATGTTTATTAATACCTTGGTATATTCTTTTTTACATTTTTCACGGGTTTGCAGTAGTATAGAGCATTGACTCTACACTTAGGTATTTACCCTTTTTATGTCTATATGTTTATATAGGCCTTTGTACACTTTTTTACATGTCTTTTAATTACACACTTTTTTAGGGGGAGGTGTTTTCGTGGGTATGCCTCTGGGCACACGCCTGTATATACATTTGTGTGCCCATTGACGTACTCGGCGGTGCATCCTTCCCCCTATTCACATGGTGCGTTTGTAGCATTGATGCGTTTTTCTATTATTAATACTTTCTATTATTAGTATGTCTTTACATTGCCTATAGACTGGGAGAGAATGATTATGTTCTCTCCCTGGTCTATGATGACAGAAATATTTGCCCCTCTACTCTATTTCTATTTTGTATATCGCTTTCTATGTATTTTGTTTCTATTATGTATTTTATTCTAAATCTGGACTCACACTGTCATGAATGGTCCGGACCTGTGGCGCTCCCACATGTTCACCAGGTCGCCTGATGCCTTCGGCATCAAAGTGTTTTCGGCATCAAAGTGACGGGCGCGCATGCGCGAGTATGCGCTCCGGTCACGTGACAATGGGGCGGAGTTGGGGGATGTCACATGACCGGGAACCATGTGACAACAATACGAGACGCCGTAATGGCGGTGCCCACACGCGGGAGGTGAGTGGTCTGTCCCCATGGCAATATTGTTTTTAATCACCGTAAGATGTAGTTGCAGCTGCGTCTTAATTACATGCACTTTAATATTTTTTAATAACAGCGATGGTCTAGTGTATGAACGGCGATCATTGCTGTTTCTGATGGCACTTTTTATCACTTGCACTTTCTGTATGCTATGAATTTTGTATTGATTATGTTTTTTACTGTATGGATTATGTTTAATCATGTTGATTGGAGATTGTGATTAGCTTAATATGATACCATATATAGGCTTGTCTTGCACAATTGTATACCATGCTTGAAAAAGGTGGTGGATACCACTGAAACGTTGCATCCGAACATGGTTTAAATAAACACCGTTGTGTTTTTTCACTTGAACCCGTGAGTGCAGTTGGATTTATTGCTGGAATCTATGGATGCGGTCTGCGACTGGGACCGTGGTTTTTCCTATTGCACCCGGACTACTACCTAGAGACTCACAGTGGTTGTGCTGTCCTCCGCCATTTGGGAATATATATATATATATATATATATATATATATATATATATGTGTGTGTGTGTCTTTAATGAGTACACATCAATTAAATTTAACCTCTGTACAGAGGTATGGATCACCTGCTGGCTTCTACATTTCTTGTCTATTTATTCGGGGTCTCATTACAGTTTTGTATGCCTTGATAAAAGGTTCTCCCAAAACACATTGGTGTTTTTATGCTATTTTGTCCTTCCCCCCCCGTTTTGTAATGGTTTTAAGAAGATGAAATAAAGCTTTCTATTTTTATATATCCTGACTGGAGCCTGGAGTGCTGGATTTCTCCCACAGCGAGTTGGTGCTCTCAGTCTACACCGTGACTGTGGCTGTCACGCCCCTTGCACCTGGCTACTTCGGGAAGGTTGAGCTGATTTTTTCCTTTCTTTCTTTGCATGTTAAAAATATTGTAACCATTGTAAGCTGAGGGATCACTGTAACATTGGTACGACTAAGTGCTCCATAGGCACTTGAAACGCATCACTGTTTCTCTTTATCCGAGTTTGTGATATCCAACATGTTTACGAAATAAAACTGGGATTTTAAGTGCATTCATCCACTTTGGACATTATTCCTATAGTTTTTTTCAAATTTTTTTGTGAGAGTGCTTGCCAGCACTGGTCCGAGATGTAAACATTCAATGGGGTGAGCTTAAAACTCTTCTATATACGTATCTCCAAGTGTAGATATACTGTCACTAGACAATTCATTATGACAAAACTAAATGTTGCGAGTATAACAAATTCTGAACCACATACATTATTGCCTGATGTCAAGACTATGAGTGATAGTTTGTGTGGGATAACAAATCTTTGAAAATCCATCCATGTCAATAATCTATCTAATAGAGATTGCCCTGAAAGGTGCAGCACCATATTGCGTGGACGGCGTCTCACATGTGCCGGCATATAGACCAGAACAAGGAACAAAGCAGAGGCCAAACTGAGTGATGGACCAGTGAATGACGTTAGGGCAAGACGTAGGTTGCATGCGAATGCGCTCAATAGCGGGTGGCGGCAACATCACCCATATTTGTTCAGGGCATGTACATGATAGCTCTCTATGGTAAGTATGGGCAAGCTAGCTGGCCAGAGCTGCTCAGGTTCATAACGCCAAAAGACCAAAGCAGTCTCCATGCAGTCTCCATGCAGTTCAGTGTCCGCAATGTCGCCTGAACACAATGACAACCACGGTGTATCAGGGTCCAAACATTTAACACCATGACAGTGGCAGCGAGTCACGGCCACCTATCCCAGATCAGGAGTGCGGTATCACTCAGTAGCAATATTAAAGACAGTGATCACATTAGGGCAGAACCGCACCCAGAACCGCAACCAATGTGAATAAGGTAAAAATCTAAATTTCCTGTACGTCCTTAAGGCGGCACCAAATGGGTTAATGCTTCCTAGCTTGCCCGGAATGAGAGTAGTTGCTAGCAATGTAATCAAGACAAGTTAATCAAACACACCTGAAGTGCCCCTATATATATGACCAATAAAGACACAACCCTCGTATTTTTTTCTTTCTCGCTCGGAAGAGGATCAGGACAAGTACCTCATACTCGGGGCTCCCTGAGTTCAGAGGCCGGGTCAGCCGTATACCGGATGCTTCTGCCGGTCCCTCAGCTGTTCCCTCCGCTGCCTCTCCAAAGAAGGCGGCGGTAAAAATTTCCCCCAGTGCGTCCCGGCCTTCATCCTGGAACCGGCAGCTGCCATACCCAGACGCGTGTGTAGTTCCGCTCGGTGAGTGGGGCCTGTGACTTCCGTTCCTAGCGCTGCTAGGAAAGCAGGTTAGTTCTGGGGGACTCCAAGATGGCGCTGCGACTCGGACGCCTCTAAGGCCCATTGCGCATACACCAGGAGCGTCGCACGCATGTCCGGAAGCGGCATTCATGGTGCGACTATTTAAACTGGGCCAGATCTCTGTCTGGCTGCGCTCAGCCAAGGCAGCAGATCTCTCGGCCCTGTAAGGTATGGAAGGACGCGGTGTTCCTTTCCTTTCCATTAAAGATGTGTAATGTTTATATCCTAAGGTTTTTTTTTTTTCCTCAGAATGTCTTCTCATCGAGGCAAGGCAAAGAGGAAGACTAAGCACAATGTTTGTGCAGAGTGTCAGCAACCTTTGCCTGAGGATTGTGAGCTGGGCATATGTGACTCTTGTCAGAATAAGGACATGCAACCAAGTGCCTTCCTAAATTGGTTTAAAGGCGAGATGACCAACACCTTTAAAGAACTAAAGGAGTCACTAGTACCAGCCAAAAAGAAGAAGGCAACTAAGCGCACTTCTCCAATATCCTCTCAGTCTTCCTCAAGATCTTCTTCATCGGATGACTCATCCTCAGACGTCATCGTGGAGGAGTTGGATGAAGACTTATATCTTCATCCTAAGGAAATGTTTCCTAAGCTGCTGTCGGCGGTCAAGGAAACGGTGGAATCTGACAAAGATGTTTCCCACAAAATGAAGAAGGATCAACTTTATTACTTTCCTCCAGTTCCAGCAAAATTGTTCCCTTCTCACCCACTACTATCTGATTGGATCAAAAAGGATTGGAATAAGCCATAAAAGAAAACCGATGCTGGCGCCAGATTCAAATCCACCTATAGGCTGAACCCTAAAGTCTGTGCGGAGTGGCAGGAGCCTCCAAAGCTTGACCTGGCAGCTGCCAGGTTGGCTAAAAAATCACTATTTCCATCAGAGGATTCCATCAGGCTTACGGATCCATTGGACACAAGAGCGAACAGTTTGGCTAAGAAAGTGTACCTAGCGGCATCTTAGGCTAAAGTTGCCTCAGCATCTGTTCCAGTAGCCAGGTCTTTAAGAGTTTGGCTTAGCCAGCTGTCACAAGATATCGAAGATGGGGTTTCTAGAGAACGCCCCTTGAAAGGGGTAGAAACCATGAAATTGGCTTCAGAATTTCTTTGTGATGCCCCCATTGATGTTTTAAAGTTTTCATCTAGGATCCTGGCTCTATCAAATGCCACAAGACGCGCTATGTGGATTAAACAATGGGACGGGGATATTTCTTCAAAGGTTAATTTTGTGGGTCTGCCTTTTCAGCCATCTTCTATCTTCGGTCCTCAGCTAAAGGAAATACAGTGACCCCCGACCTACGATGGCCCCGACATATGATCAAATCGACATACGATGGCCTCTCAGAGGTCATCGCATGTCGATGTCAGCATCGACATACGATGCTTTTTTATGTCGGGGCCATCGCATTAAGTGCTATCCGGCAGCGCAAAATGCTTAAGCTGCTGCTGGATAGCAGCTTAATGTTCCCCGTGTGGTGCGGTAAGTATTACTTACCCCTCCACGATGTTCCGGGGTGCCCTCCGGGTCCAGTGCTGGCCTTCCGGTGTCTTCTTGGCCCTCTCCGGTGACGTCAATACGCTGCTACGCACGTCATCCAATAGGAATGGCGTACGCAGCGGCGTAATGACGACGCTACGCAGGCCCAGTAAGGCCTTGCGGAAGACAGCGGAGGACCGGAGAAGACCAGGAGAGCCCAGCAGAGGACCGGAAATGACCAGGAGAGCCCAGCTGAGGCCCGGGGTCACCATCGGGAGCGGTGGGACACCATCGCGAGCGGCAGGGACAGGTGAGTACAGCTTCCTATACTTTACATTGCACAGATCCCTCAACATACGATGGATTCGACAAACGATGGCTCGTTTGGAACGAATTACCATCGTATGTTGAGGGACCACTGTATTAAAATCTTTTAATGAAGAAAAAGATGCCCACCTTCCTTTTAATAAGAAGAAGCCAGCAAGACCATTTTATGGCCGGTCTACAGCTTCCTGGCAGCTCAGTCGGGCTGATCGGGATATCGCGATAAAATCCCCTTACCTTGCTCCGTCGTGTCCGATCTGGGTTTGATTGCACCAAGCCTGAGTTACAGGCTTGAGCAATCGAGCCCTTATCTCGCTGATCCATGTAAAGCTATGGCTTTGCAGGCATCAGCATAAGAGATCAGTGTGTGCAGTGTTATAGGTCCCTATGGGAGCTATAGCACTGCAAAAAAAAAGTGGAAAAAAAGTTTAACCCCTTCCCTAATAAAAGTTTGAATCACCCCCCTTTTCCCATAAAAAAACTGTGTAAATAAAAATAAACATATGTGGTATCGCCGCGTGCAGAAATGTCCGAACTCTAAAAACATATCGTTAATTAAAGGGGTACTCCGGTGCTTACACATCTTATCCCCTATCCAAAGGATAGTGTCACGATGCCGGCTGGCAGGTAGTGGATCCTCTGTGCCAGAGAGGGATTGGCGTGGACCGTGCTAGAGGATCGGTTCTAAGTCACTACTGGTTTTCACCAGAGCCCGCCGCAAAGCGGGATGGTCTTGCTGCGGCGGTAGTGACCAGGTCGTATCCCCTAGCAACGGCTCAACCTCTCTGGCTGCTGAAGATAGGCGCGGTACAAGGGAGTAGACAGAAGCAAGGTCGGACGTAGCAGAAGGTCGGGGCAGGCAGCAAGGATCGTAGTCAGGGGCAACGGCAGGAGGTCTGGAACACAGGCTAGGAACACACAAGGAAACGCTTTCACTGGCACTAAGGCAACAAGATCCGGCGAGGGAGTGAAGGGGAAGTGAGGTGATATAGGGAAGTGCACAGGTGAAAACACTAATTGGAACCACTGCGCCAATCAGCGGCGCAGTGGCCCTTTAAATCGCAAAGACCCGGCGCGCGCGCGCCCTAGGGAGCGGGGCCGCGCGCGCCGGGACAGAACTGACGGAGAGCGAGTCAGGTACGGGAGCCGGGGTGCGCATCGCGAGCGGGCGCTACCCGCATCGCGAATCGCATCCCGGCCAGAGGCGGTATCGCAGCGCCCCGGGTCCGTGGAACCGACCGGAGCGCTGCAGTGAGAGGAGTGTAGCGAGCGCTCCGGGGAGGAGCGGGGACCCGGAGCGCTCGGCGTAACAGATAGGGGATAAGATGCCTGATCGCAGGAGTCCCGCAGCTGGGGACGCCCGTGATCATGCACGCGGCACCCCGTTTGTAATCCATCCTCGGAGCGTGTTCGCTCCGGGACTGATTACGGTCGACCGCAGGGCCGGCGGCGTGTGACGTTCCGCCCCCGCCCCCATGTGGTACTTACGCTCATAGCACTTATATGGTACATACTCATAGCACTTATATGGTACATACGCTCATAGCATTTATTTCGGCACATCTGTGCATAGCATTTATACAGCATATACGCTCATAGCATTTATACAGCACATACGCTCATAGCATTTATACAGCACATATGCGCATAGCAGTTATACGAAACACGCTCATAGCATTTATACGGAACATACGCTCATAGCATTTATATGGAACATACGCTCATAGCATTTATATGGCTCATACGCTCATAGCATTTATATGGCTCATACGCTCATAGCATTGATATGGCTCATACGCTCATAGTATTTATACGGCACATACACTCATAGCATTTATATGGCAAAAAAATTAAATAAGAGCATACGCTCATAGCATTTATACTCCACATATGCTTATAGCGTGTAGACTGCACATACGCTCACAGCATTTAGATTGCACATACGCTCATAGTGGGTAGATTGCACATACGCTTATAGCATTTAGATTGCACATACGCTCATAGCATGTAGACTGCATAAACGCTCATAGCATTTAGATTGCACATACAATCATAGCATGTAGACTGCACAGACGCTCATAGCATTTATACTGCACACACTCTCATAGCATCTATACAGTACACACGCCCATAGCACTATGCTGTACGTACACTTATAAGCATTTATATTGCACATACACCCATAGCATTTAGACTGCACATATGCTCATAGTAGTTAGACTTCACACAAGCTCATAATAGTTAGACAGCACACAAGCTAATAGTAGTTAGACGGCACTTATGCTCGTAGCGTTAGACGGCACTTACGCTCGTTGCATTTAGATGGCACGTACGCTCGTAGCATTTAGACAGCTAATACGCTAATAGCATTCAGACTGTTCGTACGCTCATAGCATTAGACTGCTCGTACGCTCATAGCGTTCATACTGAACATACACATAGCATTTATACGGCTTGTAAGTTCATAACTGTTGTACTGTTCATGCGCACATCATGGTTACTCTGCACTTACACTCACATAAGATATTATGTATAGTCTGTTTCAGCAGTTATACTGCACTTTGATTATTGGTATTCACACTGCATTTATGTCCATGGCATGATATTATGCATGCTAATAACAGTTAGACTGCTCTCATGTGCAGTGTTTATACTGTACTTTCACTCCTGGCAGTTATTTCATATTCACGTTCATACTGCAAGTACACTCAAAGCCAGTGAGGGACAGTTGTAGTCCAATCCAAAGCTTTTCGGAAGCTTAACGGCTTCCTTCCTCTGGAGGAAGGAAGCCATTAAGCTTCCAAAAAGTTTTGGATTGTACTGCATCTGTCCCTCACTGGCACAGTAGTGATGTCACGCTGCCAGCAATCAAAAAAACTTTGTACACTCCAGCGGGAGAGCGCGGGGTTGAGCCGCCGCCGGCCGGGGCTGTTTTTTTCCCTGCACGCTTTCCGAATAAATACATCGGAGGACATCAATTACATCTTTGCAAACTGTAACAACTGAGACCGATACCTAAGGATACTTCTGCAACATCACCCAATACCTCCACGATACCGCTGAACATCGTGCACCTCCGCCTGCATCGCAGGCTGTGAAAGATCGCAGGATATCCACACCGCGGACGCTGCAGAGCATCTTGCGGGCGGTAAGCAACTAATGAGTATTAATTGTTGTGGTTGATCACTAGTGTACTAGTGTGCACAAGTAATTTCACAAAACACACTGTCCATATTTTATCTTAATCTACTACAAGTCCCATACAGCACTTATCCTATTTATTTTCTATTAGATTTGTAAATTACCTTTATTAAAAAAAATCTTATTCCTTCTAGTGCTTATTAGCTGCTGAATACTACAGAGGAAATTATTTTCTTTTTGGAACACAGAGCTCTCTGCTGATATCACGAGCACAGTGCTCTCTGCTGACACCTCTGTCCATTTTAAGAACCGTCCAGAGAAGGAGAAAATCCTCATAGCAAACATATGTTGCTTTGGACAGTTCCTAAAATGGACAGAGATGTCAGCAGAGAGCACTGTGTTCCAAAAAGAAAATAATTTCCTTTGTAGTATTCAACAGCTAATAAGTACTGGAAGGATTAAGATTTTTTTATAGAAGTAATTTACAAATCTGGATTGGTACAGAGAAAGTGTGGGAGAGGCTCTTATCAGACTAGTAACCTACGACCCGAGCAACTGAAATGGCACCTATACCCACGGTGTCAGAAAAGGCAAAATAAATAGTAAAGTCATTGAGGTTTAGGGTCTAGAATATTGGATGAATACAATTATTTTTATTTATAATTATATAGATGTGAATGTACAAAATGGTTTGGTGAAATGTAATATGTGTACCGTGACTCACAGGGCCCTTGTGGGTCAGCGGAAACATAAAATAATAGCAATATTTAATTAATATGGCAAAAAATACATATAAAATATATGAAAATAAAAACAATCTAATAAATTAAAATAGAAATAAATACTGGCCACACGTCTGTGGCTATCCAGCCTACAAAAGTGTAGGTTGCACACGTTTAAAAAATGATCCCAATAAATATAGCAGCAATAATTATAAAAAGTATGTGAAAAATTCTGCAGTGATGGGTGTCCGTTGGTATTAGTAACAGTAATGTCCACAGTATATGATAAAGTCCCGGCTTTCTATACAGGAGCTCACTATTAGAGACTCGGCCGTCTCAATAAATATAGCGATGCTGTGTTAGTTTGAAGTGGATACAATGCTGGTAATAAGTTGCAGATTGAGTAATATTGTAACAATGTAGCCCCGCTCTCAAGGCACAGATCTCGCTGCTAGAGACTCCGCAGTCTCACACATATGCAGCGATGTGTGTGTGCCTCAGAATAGGGGACTGTAGCGCTTTAAAAGTGCAATCACATAAATATTACCTTTATAAATGATAGTCCCGGCTCATATGAAGAAATAGATGGCTGTTAGAGACTCGGCCGTCTCAAAATGTACAGCGGTGGTGATAATAACGGTGAGTCCGGTCTTTTAGAAGAGCTGTAGCGGTTTCACTAATTCAACCAGAGGGCCGGCAGTGTCCTCGTGGCCGTGGCAATGCATACAGAGCTATCTGTGTCAAGAGAATGCCGCAATGGGAACAATTGGCTAGATCCTGGATAAGGCTGGATAGTGTGGCACTTGGAGGTTATAGCCGGACATGTTTCAAGTCCTCCATAGGACTTTTCCTCAGTAGCTTAAAATATTTTAGAGAGCAGTATATATGTGATAAGGGGTCATGGGGAGCAGTATATATGTGATAGGGGGGTCATAGGAAGCAGTATATGTAAGATAGGGGGGTAATAGGGTGCAGTATATATGTGGAATACAGAGTCATACAGTACAGTATTTGTGAGATTGGGGACATACGGAGCAGAATATGTGAGATAGGGGTTATACAGAGCAGTATATGTGAGATAGGGGACATACAGAGCAGTATATGTGAGATATGGGGTCATACAGGGCAGTATATGTGAGATATCGGGTTATACAGAACAGCATATGTGAGATAGGGGACATCCAGTGCAGTATATGTAAGATATGGGGTCATACAGAAAAGTATATATGAGAGAGGGCCATGGGGAGCAATGTGTGGAGGGGGGAGGGTCTTTTGGTCCAGTCTGGGGTCTGTACACCAAAGCTTATCACCAATACACAGAATATCTGATCGGTGAGACCTGACCCCTGGCTCCATTTGTTCTCTATGAGACTTATAAACATTGCTGATCGTTGCACTCACATGTGTGGAGACCCCATAGAGAATGAATAGAGAATGAATGGAGTGACATGGGATCATGTGCTGTTGCTCCAATCACCCAGGGGTTCCAGTGGTCGGATCCTACCTATTAGATTTTACACTGTCCCCTAGGTATGCTGTAGACATGGTAATGCACAGCATTAGCGAAGCAGGATGGCAGTGTAAAGGATAGGAGTTGTGTTACTATAGAGTTTTGGGTAGAACGCAGAAGGGGCCACAGATGTCTTGGTATAGTCTTCAGTCATCAGGAAACATCATCATATTTGCCTGGGCTGGATGGAGAAGAGAACATATACAATCAGAGAAGACGCCCCCTGTGGTCACTGGATTTAATAGTCCTGTATTCTGTGACTGCTTCTGATCAGGTGAGAGCTGCTCTAACATGGCCACAATACAGGAGTGTTTTAGGGTCTAATTTATTTTAATGGTTAAAGCGCAACTGTCGCATAAAAATAAGTCAATAACCATCAGCACAGCCTACGAGCTGATCACTGGTATACTGCACCTACGAGCTGACCACTGGTATACTGCAGCCTATGAGCTGATTACTGGTATACTGCAGCCTACGATCTGATCACTGGTATACTGCAGCCTATGAGCTGATCACTGGTATACTGCGGCCTACGAGCTGATCACTGGTATACAGCGGCCTATGAGCTGATCACTGGTATACTGCAGCCTACGAGCTGATCACTGGTATACTGCAGCCTACAAGCTGATCACTGGTATACTGCGGCCTACGAGCTGATCACTGGTATACTGCGGCCTACGAGCTGATCACTTGTATACTGCAGCCTATGAGCTGATCACTGGTATACTGCAGCCTACGAGCTGATCACTGGTATACTGCAGCCTACGAGCTGATTACTGGTATACTGCAGCCAACGAGCCGGGGTGGTGCTGTGATGTCGGAAAAGAGATTGCAGATCCCTGACTACGCCTCTCTGACTTTTGGCAACTGCATATAAAAGTCATTTTTAAATCGTAGAAGACAGGGAGTGCCAAAACAAATGTATGGCTGCAGTATACCAGTGATCAGCTTTTGCTGTGCTGACAGGTTATTGACCTATTTTTATGTGACGTTGCGCTTAAAACAAAAAGTATTCACTATGGGGGAGATTTATGAAAGCCTATGTAGAGGATGCTACTCTCATTTTTAAAAAGGCCTCTGATCGGTTGCTATGGGCAACTCCACCACTGATCCTCTGCACAGGTTTTCATAAATCTCCCCTATATAGCTTAGATTTGGACCCTATAATGCATTTGTGTTATCGCCTTCAGCTGAGATGCAGCACAAGGGCCCCATTTTTATTTTTGCCCAGGGCCACACTTAATCGAAAACAAGCCTTGTTCATTTGTTTATTAGAAAATGAAAATGGCAAAAATTCTTTAAGCAAAGAGATAGAAGAGAGGGCCTGGAATTAGGTCTCGGGGTTAATGAACTCCCTGCGGTGAGAGATTTTGCCTCTCTCTTGTAGGACAATGAAGGTCCTCACAATGAGGGTCCATTTACCTCTTTAAAACAAAAAAGTAAATCATTCCACACCAGTTTCTGAAATTTTTTGTCTTGATTTTTTTCTTGAGCTGGCGATATCAGGAGACCTTCTACAGCCCCCCCCCCCCCCCCCCCTCCACTAGGAAAAATCTTTCTAAAACTGAAAGATTTGCATTGAAACAACTTCAAGATAATGAGGAACTAATTATAAAGTCAGCGGATAAGGGGGGGAATATAGTGTTTCTTGATCGTTTACAATATATTTCTATGTGCCGCAAATTTTGGGATGATAAATCCACTTATGAAATACTCCCAGGCGATCCCACAATGAAATATACACAGGCAAAAAGGGACAAACTTTTGAGCGATGGAGAGTGTGAGTTTTTGGTACCCAAAACACCGATCCTGGCGACCTTTTATGCCTTATCTAAGATTCACAAGGGGATGACCCCGTAAAGGGTCATCCCATTGTATCTGGTATGAGGAGACTTGGACAAAATGTAGGTGTTTATGTTGACAAGGTCCTTCGTGATTTTGTACTATCACTTCCATCGTATACAAAAGACACCATGGACCTATTACAGAAACTAGAGGGCATCACGATTGATAGTAACACTTTACTTACCAGCATAGATGTAGAGGCACTGTACTCCTCTATACCCCACTAGATGGGGCTTAGAGCAGTGGCATATTTTCTATCCTTTAGAGGTCTACATATGTAGGCATACAACAATTAGATCTTGAAACTCTTGGAATTCATCTTAACATGGAATTACTTTCTGTTCGATGGGAAAATCTTTCACCAGCTCAGGGGTACAGCCATGGGGAGCCCGTGAGCCCCCACTTACGCCAACCTACTCCTGGGCTGGTGGGAGGCCACCATTGTTTTAAATGATCCGAGGGAACACTTTGGGGAACTGGCCTTATTATGGACCAGATTCATTGATGATATATTCATCCTCTGGCAGGGCTCTAGGACTACATTTGAAGAATCTGTGACATCTCTGAATCATAATACAGTTGGTCTTTATTTTACATTTTTAAATCAGGACTACCCAACTGTCATTTCTGGACATCCTGATACGGAAGGAAAAGGATGGTAGTCTATGTACTTCTATACATAGAAAACCTACAGCAACAAATAGTCTCCTGAGGTGGGAGAGCTGCCACCCAGGCCCTATCAAGAGGGGGATCCCGAGGGGGCAGTATCTCCGCCTCAGGAGGAATTGTTCTGGGCATGATGAGTTTGTCAGAGAGGCAAGATGCTTGACAACATGCTTTAGAGACAGGAGTTAACCTAATCATGTATTGACTGCTGCATACAAAACAGGCCCTGGATACTCAGAGGGAAACCCTTCTCACTCCCAAGTCCCATATACCAGGCTCTAATCCTACTCGGATCATTGCAACATTTGATCAATGCTCTCTACAGGTTAAGGAAATCCTCAACAAATATTGGAGCATTCTTAAGATGGACCAAGATATAGGGGATACTTTATCGGATACACCATTGATCACATATAGGAGAGGACGTAATCTGGGAGATATGTTGATGCAGAGTCATTTGGGCCCAAATAAAAGATCACAAGAGACTTGGTTGGGTAGGACATCTAGGGGGAGTGGTAGTTATCTGTGTGGCCGCTGTAAGGCATGCTCTCCTCATCCTAAAATAGGCCATTTTTTTAATCACTTGAATGGTAATCGTATCAAGATCTGTCAATTCATCAACTGCAATACGAGATACGTTATATACATGGCGACCTGTGAGTGTGGCATGAGATGTATAGGAAAGACGATTTGAGAGCTTAAAAAACAGATACTGGAGCATCTCAGAGTCATCAGACATGACCGAGTCACTTCACTAGCGAGGCACATCAATCAGACCCATGCTGGGAATTACATGAATTTGAAGTTTGTTGGAATCGAAAGTATTATTACTTCAGTACAAGGAGGGGATGTGGATTGTTTGTTACTCCAGAAGGAAAGTCGCCGAGTTTACCAGCTAGATACAGTATTTCCTTCTGGGCTAAATGAGCAACTTAGTTTTGCATTTTTTTTGTGATGCGGTCTCCCCCCTTACTGGTGACAGCTAGGTAGTATAGTGGAGGTTGTAGCTGACCCCCTGAGGTAGTGTCACCATCACTAGTGCAGAATGATTAGGGAAATAGGAGGTACGAGAGCAGGACCGCCCTTTTTAGAACTGATCATCCTGCCTAGGTTTAGGGTTATGTAGTATAAATAGGGCCTTGTAAGTTCATAAGGTCCTGCTACCATCACCCTCCCTACCCCGTTAAGTACCTCCCTAACCCAATGGGGATAGCATCACTAAAACATGATCCCTCTCCCCCTATTCCTCTATCTTCCTCCCTCTCATCTTGTTATGTAATTCTTCAGTGTTTAGCCCCTCCCTTCTTGTCAACCTTGTCATGCCTATAAGCAATACCTCTATCATTTAAATTTAAGAGGATCTTGTCTATCTTACAAAAGGACCTTGCCTACCGCATTGGGGATACAGGCACATTGAATAGCGGCAAGGTGCCCTTCTTAAATTACTGTGGCACCCTGCTTGGATCGCCACTGTGATATAGCATTATCCGTTCCCAATTGTATTTTTATTTGTTCACTTTTGGACTGAATGGATGTCCTTTTAAATGGGGCAATCCGTCCAGTCTATTAGTAATATAATTAGCCCTTTGCCTAAATATGCTTCATCAGCTAGATGCTATATGATTATAAAGTAGAAAAACATTCCTCAGTGATAAAAGATTCCCTGCTGAAGTTTAACTTAGCATCAGTGCCAATAATCACAATCTGGTATACTGACCGCTTTTCTGACACCGAGTGTGGCGTCAGTGTATCTAGCCAAGCACAGTCTCCCTGATGCGGCACAACAGTGAGCGGATATAACGTCAGACGCTACTGACACGTGCTGACAGTGCAGAGAAGCCGGTAGTCACGGCTCACTGCCACTGCAGGTATGCGCTGCATCTAACCTATATGCCGGATGCCCTGACCGTGAGTACAGCCGCAGAGCGGAATCCCCAATTTCCTATTTCCTTTTCAGGCATTGTAGCATTAGTGATTGGGATATTTTCTGTGTGTATTCCATCTAGGTTGCCCTGGTACACCCATGGAGGGTTTGGAGTAGGATATTTAATGTGTTTAATTATGTTTTCATGAACAATGACTGACAAATCTCTGTGCATATGTATTTTTGTGTTTTCTTACAGAAATCTGGAGGCTCACAGCAAACAGATGCTTATTAAGGGGATATGTTATGTTGCATACTCGCCATCATGGGTTGCTATCTCCTAAGGATGGATCATTACTCTGTTGCACAAGGAATATCATTTTGTGATTAAGTATTATTTTAGTATCTGTAAGGGATTAGGTAACTGGGATAACGTCTCCTGGGTAGACAGGCACAGTTTTGCAGGAACACTGTAGAAATTGCAGTCCAAACAGCAGGGGATTCGGTTAACTGACCTCAGCCAGTTTTATTGACAGGTTGAGGTACAGAACATAAAATTTAAAAAACAAAATCCTAAGCCTGTCCGGCTCTAACTAACAACAGGAAACCTCACTAACCAAGTGCCGGCCTAATACCGGGCACCAAACAATATAGCAAAGTCCATACCACTTGTAGTGCTCTCACAGGCTCCATGCAGATAACCTGTTCCCAGGCTGAGAGAGAGATGTGTCTGAATTCTCAGCCTTATATCAGGCCAGCACACCTGAGGAGTGATTACCTGACAGCCCAAAACCCGGACTGTCTGGATGGAGTGGGGGCCCAGCCTTCTCTCCCCACTCCAGCAACACAGGCCCTAAAAACACACAGGTTTTATACAAACCCAAATTGCAGAGACGTCTGCATAGACCTCTGCTGAACATTTCCCTGGTTGCTTTAAATTACATAAGTGAGGAACCTCGGGCACACATAGACCCCGTCCACTACTTCTCCAGACACTCTGTCACATATCTATACCATAAATACCCTATATACTAGGGAGCCATAATCTTGCTGAGTATCTTCCATTGGGTTACCCCTGAGAACGCTGCATTATTGCGGCAGAAATGCGATGGGTACCTATAATTGTTTGATAGCATCATTATTCTTTGTACGGTACTAGGTATGTGTCACGATGCCGGCTGGCAGGTAGTGGATCCTCTGTGCCAGAGAGGGATTGGTGTGGACCGTGCTAGTGGACCGGTTCTAAGCCACTACTGGTTTTCACCAGAGCCCGCCGCAAAGCGGGATGGTCTTGCTGCGGCGGTAGTGACCAGGTCGTATCCACTAGCAACGGCTCACCTCTCTGGCTGCTGAAGATAGGCGCGGTACAAGGGAGTAGGCAAAAGCAAGGTCGGACGTAGCAGAAGGTCGGGGCAGGCAGCAAGGATCGTAGTCAGGGGCAACGGCAGAAGGTCTGGAAACACAGGCAAGGAACACACAAGGAACGCTTTCACTGGCACTAAGGCAACAAGATCCGGCAAGGGAGTGCAGGGGAAGTGAGGTGATATAGGGAAGTGCACAGGTGAACACACTAATTGGAACCACTGCGCCAATCAGCGGCGCAGTGGCCCTTTAAATCGCAGAGACCCGGCGCGCGCGCGCCCTAGGGAGCGGGGCCGCGCGCGCCGGGACAGAACAGACGGAGAGCGAGTCAGGTAGGGGAGCCGGGGTGCGCATCGCGAGCGGGCGCTACCCGCATCGCGAATCGCATCCCGGCTGGCAGCGGAATCGCAGCGCCCCGGGTCAGAGGACGTGACCGGAGCGCTGCCGCGGGGAGAGTGAAGCGAGCGCTCCGGGGAGGAGCGGGGACCCGGAGCGCTCGGCGTAACAGTACCCCCCCCCTTGGGTCTCCCCCTCTTCTTAGAGCCTGAGAACCTGAGGAGCAGACTTTTGTCCAGGATGTTGTCCTCAGGTTCCCAGGATCTCTCTTCAGGACCACAACCCTCCCAGTCCACTAAAAAAAAAATTTTTCCCTCTGACCTTTTTGGCAGCTAAAATTTCTTTGACCGAGAAGATGTCCGAGGAGCCGGAAACAGGAGTGGGAGGAACAGATTTGGGAGAAAAACGGTTGAGGATGAGTGGTTTGAGAAGAGAGACGTGAAAGGCATTAGGGATACGAAGAGAGGGAGGAAGAAGAAGTTTATAAGAGACAGGATTAATTTGACACAAAATTTTGAAAGGACCAAGATAGCGTGGTCCCAACTTGTAGCTAGGGACACGGAAGCGGACATATTTAGCGGAGAGCCATACCTTGTCTCCAGGGGAAAAAACGGGGGGAGCTCTTCTTTTCTTATCCGCGAACTTCTTCATGCGTGATGAAGCCTGTAAGAGAGAATTTTGGGTCTCTCTCCATATGATGGAAAGGTCACGAGAAATTTCATCCACAGCGGGCAGACCAGAGGGCAAGGGAGTAGGGAGGGGGGGAAGAGGGTGACGGCCGTACACCACGAAAAATGGGGATTTGGAGGAAGACTCAGAGACCCTGAAGTTATACGAGAATTCGGCCCATGGGAGGAGATCTGCCCAGTCATCCTGGCGGGAGGAAACAAAATGTCGCAAATAATCACCCAAGATCTGGTTAATCCTTTCTACTTGTCCATTGGACTGGGGATGATATGCAGAAGAAAAATTTAATTTAATCTTGAGTTGTTTACAGAGAGCCCTCCAGAATTTAGACACGAATTGGACGCCTCTATCCGAGACAATCTGCGTAGGCAACCCGTGAAGACGAAAAATGTGTACAAAAAATTGTTTAGCCAACTGAGGCGCAGAAGGAAGACCAGGAAGAGGGATGAAATGTGCCATTTTGGAGAATCGATCAACGACCACCCAAATAACAGTGTTGCCACGGGAAGGGGGTAAATCAGTAATAAAATCCATACCAATCAGAGACCAAGGCTGTTCGGGGACAGGCAGAGGATGAAGAAAACCAGCGGGCTTCTGGCGAGGAGTCTTATCCCGGGCACAGATAGTGCAGGCTCGCACAAAGTCCACAACATCCGTCTCCAGAGTCGGCCACCAATAGAAGCGGGAGATGAGTTGCACAGATTTCTTGATACCCGCATGACCTGCGAGATGGGAGGAGTGACCCCATTTGAGGATTCCGAGGCGTTGGCGAGGAGAAACAAAGGTCTTTCCTGGAGGAGTCTGCCTGATGGAGGCAGGAGAAGTGGAGATCAGGCAGTCAGGTGGAATGATGTGTTGCGGAGAGAGTTCAACTTCTGAGGCATCCGAGGAACGAGAGAGAGCATCGGCCCTAATGTTCTTATCGGCAGGACGAAAGTGAATCTCAAAATTAAATCGGGCAAAGAACAGAGACCACCGGGCCTGGCGAGGATTCAGCCGTTGGGCAGACTGGAGGTAGGAGAGGTTCTTGTGGTCGGTGTAGATAATAACAGGAGAACTTGATCCCTCCAGCAGATGCCTCCATTCCTCAAGTGCTAATTTAATGGCTAGAAGCTCTCGATCCCCGATGGAGTAGTTCCTCTCCGCTGGAGAGAAGGTCCTAGAGAAAAAACCACAAGTGACAGCATGCCCGGAAGAATTTTTTTGTAGAAGAACAGCTCCAGCTCCCACTGAGGAGGCATCAACCTCCAATAGGAAGGGTTTGGAAGGGTCAGGTCTGGAGAGGACGGGAGCCGAAGAAAAGGCAGACTTGAGTCGTTTAAAGGCGTCTTCTGCTTGAGGAGGCCAGGACTTGGGATCAGCATTTTTTTTGGTTAAAGCCACGATAGGAGCCACAATGGTAGAAAAATGTGGAATAAATTGCCTGTAATAATTGGCGAACCCCAAAAAGCGTTGGATAGCACGGAGTCCGGAGGGGCGTGGCCAATCTAAGACGGCAGAGAGTTTGTCTGGATCCATCTGTAGTCCCTGGCCAGAGACCAAATATCCTAGAAAAGGAAGAGATTGGCATTCAAACAGACATTTCTCAATTTTGGCATAGAGTTGGTTGTCACGAAGTCTCTGAAGAACCATACGGACATGCTGGCGGTGTTCTTCTAGATTGGCAGAAAAAATTAGGATATCGTCCAGATATACAACAACACAGGAGTATAACAGATCACGAAAAATTTCATTGACAAAGTCTTGGAAGACGGCAGGGGCGTTGCACAGTCCAAAGGGCATGACCAGATACTCAAAGTGTCCATCTCGGGTGTTAAATGCCGTTTTCCACTCGTCCCCCTCTCTGATGCGGATGAGGTTATAGGCGCCTCTTAAGTCCAATTTAGTGAAGATGTGGGCACCTTGGAGGCGATCAAAGAGTTCAGAGATGAGGGGTAAGGGGTAGCGGTTCTTAACCGTGATTTTATTAAGACCGCGGTAGTCAATGCAAGGACGTAGGGAGCCATCTTTTTTGGACACAAAGAAAAATCCGGCTCCGGCAGGAGAGGAGGATTTACGGATAAAGCCCTTTTTTAGATTCTCCTGGACGTATTCGGACATGGCAAGAGTCTCTGGGGCAGAGAGAGGATAAATTCTGCCCCGGGGTGGAGTAGTACCCGGGAGGAGGTCGATAGGGCAATCATAAGGCCTGTGAGGAGGTAGAGTCTCAGCTTGTTTTTTGCAGAAAACATCCGCGAAGTCCATATAGGCCTTAGGGAGACCGGTTACTGGAGGAACCACAGAGTTACGGCAAGGGTTACTGGGAACCGGTTTTAGACAGTTCTTGGAACAAGAGGACCCCCAACTCTTGATCTCCCCAGTGGACCAATCCAGGGTAGGGGAATGAAGTTGAAGCCAGGGAAGTCCAAGGAGAATTTCCGAGGTGCAATTGGGGAGGACCAAAAGTTCAATCCTCTCATGATGAGATCCGATGCTCATAAGAAGGGGCTCCGTGCGGAAACGTATGGTACAGTCCAATCTTTCATTATTTACACAATTGATGTAGAGGGGTCTGGCGAGACTGGTCACCGGGATGTTGAACCTTTTGACGAGAGAGGCCAAAATAAAATTTCCTGCAGATCCAGAGTCCAAGAAGGCCACTGTAGAGAAGGAGAAGGCAGAGGCAGACATCCGCACAGGCACAGTAAGACGTGGAGAAGCAGAGTAGACATCAAGGACTGTCTCAGCTTTGTGCGGAGTCAGCGTACGTCTTTCCAGGCGGGGAGGACGGATAGGACAATCTCTCAGGAAGTGTTCGGTACTAGCACAGTACAGGCAGAGGTTCTCCATACGGCGTCGTGTCCTCTCTTGAGGTGTCAGGCGAGACCGGTCGACCTGCATAGCCTCCACGGCGGGAGGCACAGGAACAGATTGCAGGGGACCAGAGGAGAGAGGAGCCGAGGAGGAGAAACGCCTCGTGCGAACAGAGTCCATATCTTGGCGGAGTTCCTGACGCCTTTCGGAAAAACGCATGTCAATGCGAGTGGCTAGGTGAATAAGTTCATGTAGATTAGCAGGAATTTCTCGTGCGGCCAGAACATCTTTAATGTTGCTGGATAGGCCTTTTTTGAAGGTCGCGCAGAGGGCCTCATTATTCCAGGACAATTCTGAAGCAAGAGTACGGAATTGTACGGCATACTCGCCAACGGAAGAATTACCCTGGACCAGGTTCAACAGGGCAGTCTCAGCAGAAGAGGCTCGGGCAGGTTCCTCAAAGACACTTCGGATTTCCGAGAAGAAGGAGTGTACAGAGGCAGTGACGGGGTCATTGCGGTCCCAGAGCGGTGTGGCCCATGACAGGGCTTTTCCGGACAGAAGGCTGACTACGAAAGCCACCTTAGACCTTTCAGTGGGAAACAGGTCCGACATCATCTCCAGATGCAGGGAACATTGGGAAAGAAAGCCACGGCAAAACTTAGAGTCCCCATCAAATTTATCCGGCAAGGATAAGCGTATCCCAGGAGCGGCCACTCGCTGCGGAGGAGGTGCAGGAGCTGGCGGAGGAGATGACTGCTGAAGCTGTGGTAGTAACTGTTGTAGCATAACGGTCAGTTGAGACAGCTGTTGGCCTTGTTGCGCTATCTGTTGTGACTGCTGGGCGACCACCGTGGTGAGGTCAGCGACAACTGGCAGAGGAACTTCAGCGGGATCCATGGCCGGATCTACTGTCACGATGCCGGCTGGCAGGTAGTGGATCCTCTGTGCCAGAGAGGGATTGGTGTGGACCGTGCTAGTGGACCGGTTCTAAGCCACTACTGGTTTTCACCAGAGCCCGCCGCAAAGCGGGATGGTCTTGCTGCGGCGGTAGTGACCAGGTCGTATCCACTAGCAACGGCTCACCTCTCTGGCTGCTGAAGATAGGCGCGGTACAAGGGAGTAGGCAAAAGCAAGGTCGGATGTAGCAGAAGGTCGGGGCAGGCAGCAAGGATCGTAGTCAGGGGCAACGGCAGAAGGTCTGGAAACACAGGCAAGGAACACACAAGGAACGCTTTCACTGGCACTAAGGCAACAAGATCCGGCAAGGGAGTGCAGGGGAAGTGAGGTGATATAGGGAAGTGCACAGGTGAACACACTAATTGGAACCACTGCGCCAATCAGCGGCGCAGTGGCCCTTTAAATCGCAGAGACCCGGCGCGCGCGCGCCCTAGGGAGCGGGGCCGCGCGCGCCGGGACAGAACAGACGGAGAGCGAGTCAGGTAGGGGAGCCGGGGTGCGCATCGCGAGCGGGCGCTACCCGCATCGCGAATCGCATCCCGGCTGGCAGCGGAATCGCAGCGCCCCGGGTCAGAGGACGTGACCGGAGCGCTGCCGCGGGGAGAGTGAAGCGAGCGCTCCGGGGAGGAGCGGGGACCCGGAGCGCTCGGCGTAACAGTATGTGTGGCTGAATGCTGCACGGATGATGAATAAATGTTCATCGGTGTGGTGACATTTAGTCCTCTGTTGACTACATTGAATTGAAACAATACACAATACTTGGGAGTTAGTCCAGAGCATTTATATTGGTGGACTTTTTCTTTGGTCTAATTATAAAAATATCCATTGGTAATCCAACATATACTAGAACCTGCAATTGTCATCTTCTAGTATATTTTTAAACACTTCACACTGGGTGTTTCATCTTGTAATGAACTTCCGGACGCTGTGAGCGGCGCTCCGAAAGGCAGGGCAGCGCACAACCCCTTTAAATGGGGAAAACTTCTTTAAGACTTTCCCATTCTGTGGCAACTGGTATATCTGATTATTATACTGGAATTTCTCACAATGCGCTACACCAGTGATGTCTGTCACAACAGGCTAAAAGCTTACTGGGGGGGTGGGGGGGGGGGGGGAAGGTATGGGGGTGACACCATTTTCTAATTTTAGTATTGCTATAGTGTATTTACATCTCATATCTTTTATAAACATATGTATTTTTTATATATTATATATAATCAGTGTTTCCCAACCAGTGCCTCCAGCTGTTTACAAAACTAAAACTCCCAGCATGCCCAGGAAAACAGAGGCTGTCCGGGCATGTTGGGAGTCGTAGTTTTGCAACAGCTAGAGGCACACTGGTTGGAAGTCACGTTGTAAAGGAGGCCTGGCTTACTAGAGAGATGCTGCAGTAAGCCAGGCCCCAGAGAAAGTTGCAGGCTCCGAGGTCCTAGCCTTGGAGGTAGTATGGTCGAGGTCTCGGAGGTAATGTAGCTGACTATAGCTCTGCTTCATAAGACACACACACACACTGCTCTGCTTCATAAGACACAGACCCACACACAGCTCTGCTTCATAAGACACACACACAGAGTTCTGCTTCATAAGAGACACACACTGCTCTGCTTCATAAGACACACACCCACACACAGCTCTGCTTCATAAGAGACACACACTGTCCTGCTTCATAAGACACACACACAGAGCTCTGCTTCATAAGAGACACACACACACTAACACACACAGCTCTGCTTCTTAACCCCTTAAGGACTCAGCCCATTTTGGCCTTAAGGACTCAGACAATTAAATTTTTACGTTTTCATTTTTTCCTCCTCGCCTTCTAAAAATCATAACTCTTTTATATTTTCATCCACAGACTAGTATGAGGGCTTGTTTTTTGCGCGACCAGTTGTCCTTTATAATGACATAACTCATGATATCATAAAATGTATGGCACAACCAAAATACACTATTTTTGTGGGGAAATTAAAAAGAAAAACGCAATTTTGCTCATTTTGGAAGGTTTCGTTTTCACGCCGTACAATTTACAGTAAAAATGACGTGTGTTCTTTATTCTGAGGGTCAATACAATTAAAATGATACCCATGATTACATACTTTTATATTACTGTTGTGCTTAAAAAAAAACACAAACTTTTTAACCAAATTAGTACGTTTATAATCCCTTTATTTTGATGACCTCTAACTTTTTTATTTTTCCGTATAAGCGGCGGTATGAGGGCTCATTTTTTGCGCCATGATCTGTACTTTTTTTTTGATAATCCATTTGCATATAAAAAACTTTTAATAAATTTTTTATAATTTTTTTTTTTAAATGTATTAAAAAAGTAGCAATTTTGGACTTTTTATTTTTTACGTTCACGCCGTTCACCGTACGGGATCATTAACATTTTATTTTAATAGTTCGGACATTTACGCACGCGGCAATACCAAATATGTCTATAAAATTTATTTTTTACGCTTTTTGGGGGTAAAATAGGAAAAAACGGACGTTTTACTTTTTAATTGGGGGAGGGGATTTTTCACTTTTTTTTTACTTTTACTTTTACATTTTTTTACATTTTTTTTTCACACTTGAATAGTCCCCATAGGGGACTATTCATAGCAATACCATGATTGCTAACAGATCAGTGTTATCGGCTATCTTCTGTTCTGGTCTGTTCTGGTCTGCTCGATCTCAGACCAGAGCAGAAGATGCCGGGAGCCGGACAGGGGCAGGTGAGGGGACCTCCGTGCGGCGTTCTGAATGATCGGATCCCCGCAGCAGCGCTGCGGGCAATCCGATCGTTCATTTAAATCGCACACTGCCGCAGATGCCGGGATCTGTATTGATCCCGGCACCTGAGGGGTTAATGGCGGACGCCCGCGAGATCGCAGGCGTCGGCCATTGCCGGCGGGTCCCTGGCTGCAATCAGCAGCCGGGATCAGCCGCGCATGACTCGGGCATCGCTCCGATGCCCGCGGTTATGCACAGGACGTAAATGTACGTCCTGGTGCGTTAAGTACCACCGCACCAGGACGTACATTTACGTCCTGCGTCCTTAAGGGGTTAAAGGGGTACTCCGGTGGAAAAACAATTTTTTTTTCTTTTTTAAATCAACTGGTGCCAGAAAGTTAAACATATTTGTAAATTACTTCTATTAAAAAATCTTAATCCTTCCAGTACTTATTAGCTGCTGAATGCTACAGAGGAAATTCCTTTTTTTTTTTAGAACACTAATGACATCACGACCACAGTGCTCTCTGCTGACATCTCTGTCCATTTTAGCAACCGTGCATAGCAGATGTTTGCTAAGGGCAGTATGGTGGCTCAGTGGTTAGCACTGCTGCCTTGCAGTGCTGGGGCCTTCGGTTCAAATCCCACTAAGGACAACAATAAATAAAGACTTATTATTATTATAATAACGTCAGCAGAGAGCAGTGTGTTCGTGATGTCATCAGAGAGCATTACAAAAAGAAAAGAATTTCCTCAGTAGTATTCAGCAGCTAATAAATACAGGAAGGATTAATATTTTTTAATAGAAGCAATTTACAAATATGTTTAACTTTCTGGTACCAGTTGATTTAAAAAAGAAAAAAAAATTGTTTTTCCACCGGAGTACCCCTTTAAGGGACACAGTTTGTCTCATTACGCATCAAGATCCCTCCTGCTTGCCCCACATGTGACACAGCGTCCTCTTCTGTCTCTTTTCTGCTCAGCTAAAGATTTCTTCAGTCAAGTCCCCAGCCTCTAAACTCCCTCACTCCCTCAGAGTTGTCAGATCTTTCTTCTGTGCAGATGCTTCTAGGGGATGTGGCTTACATGGACAGAATTTCAAGCCAGGCCCCATACACAGCATAGAAGTCACATGTCTCTATCTCCAAGGGTTGAGGCTAGAGGCAATTAGGGGAAGAAAGCCAAGACAGAGTGGATGCAGGAAAGCTAATTTTGCTCCATTTCGTCTGATTAGTGCTTTATAAATCTCTGCAACTGTACATTAATTATAAGTACTTGCTTGTGAAGATATATTTATCATTACAAGAGGGAATTAAATAAATTATATCTTACTTAACTGGACTACCCCTTTAAGTTTTAGAAATATCAGCTGTTCTTATAATAAATTAGTTTCTGTCACAGGTTTTGGGAAATTTTCCTATACTTGGAGAATATGTCTGTCTGACAAGAAGTTCCTCTTTTCGCTCCAAGTTTATTGTCAAACTACATGTTGTTACGGCTGTGGTGAGGTGGATCTACTGACCTGTGAGCAGTGGCGTAGCTATAGAGGTCGCAAAGGTCGCCATTGCAACCGGGCCCCTTAGCACAGTATGTGTATGTATGATGTGTGTGTATGTACTGTATGTATGATGTGTGTATGTACTGTATGTATGGTGTATGTCTGATGTGTATATGTACTGTGTATATGTTGTATGAATGATGTGTGTGTATGTACTGTATGTATGGTGTATGTATGATGTGTGTATGTACTGTATGTATGGTGTATGCATGATGTGTGTATGTACTGTATGTATGGTGTATGTATGATGTGTGTATGTACTGTATGTATGGTGTATGTCTGATGTGTATATGTACTGTGTATATGTTGTATGAATGATGTGTGTGTATGTACTGTATGTATGGTGTATGTATGATGTGTGTATGTACTGTATGTATGGTGTGTGCATGATGTGTGTATGTACTGTATGTATGGTGTATGTATGATGTGTGTATGTACTGTATGTATGGTGTATGTATGATGTGTGTGTATGTACTGTATGTATGATGTATGTATGATGTGTGTGTATGTACTGTATGTATGGTGAATGTATGATGTGTGTGTATGTACTGTATGTACGATGTATGTATGATGTGTGTATGTACTGTATGTATGGTGTATGTATGATGTGTGTTTATGTACTGTATGTATGATGTATGTATGATGTGTGTATGTACTGTATGTATGGTGTATGTGTGATGTGTGTATGGTGTATGAATGATGTGTGTGTATGAATGATGTGTGTAAGCAACATGTATGTATGTATGATGTGTGGAGATGTGTGTAAGCTAGAAGGATGTATGTATGATGTGTGGAGATGTATCATGTGGGGGGATCTGGAGGCAGCGAGTGTGTATATGATGTGTTAATGTATGATGTGTGTATGTATGATGTGTGTGTATGTATTATGCATGTGGGGGGAGGCGGCGTGTGTATGATGTGTGTATGTACTGTATGTATGATGTATGAATGATGTGTGTGTATACTGTATGTATGATGTATGAATGATGTGTGTATGTACTGTATATACGATGTATGAATGATGTGTGTGTATGTACTGTATGTATGATGTATGAATGATGCGTGTGTATGAATGATAGATGTGTGTAAGTAAGATGTATGCATGATGTGTGGAGATGTGTGTAAGGTAGAAGGATGTATGTATGATGTGTGGAAATGTATTATGCGGGGAGATCTGGAGTCAGCAGGTGCATGTATTATATGTGCTTATGTATAATGTATGTGTATGATGTGCGTGTATATGAATGTATTATGCATGTGTGTGTATGGGAGGGGTGGGGGGCAGAGGAGGCGCCGGGCGTGTGTTTGTATGATGTGTGTATGTTTGACAGATGTGTGTAAGCTAGATGTGTGTATATGTATCATACATCTATCATACATACATCTATCATACATGCACACTAAAGAAACAAAGGAGTAAATTATTGGTAAATTAAAATGGAAATTTTATTGGATAGAAATTTAAAAATACAATGAAGGGGAAAAAAACATACACAGCGGTGGAGCAAGGACAACAAGAGGTGTCACTGCTGCCACAATTGCGACCTTAATAAGGTGCAAGTAACGAGGTAGGTATGTGAGAACAATAACATAAACCACTGCCTTGACACAATAAATATCTACAAAGTATAAGCAAATGTAATGATACACGATACCAACCTAAATGCAGTGTAAAGTGGCTAGTGCAGCAGGAGTGACGCCACCCCAACGTACGTTTCGGCGATATCCTTCGTCCTGGGGGTCACTGATATTTTTCTTGTCATATTTGTGCATTCCTGTACAACCATTATAATGCTCGTAACTTTTGTGAACTGCGTTTACATTTTCTTTATTGTTCAATTATAAGAAAATATCAATAAAAATTTAAGTTTAAAAAAAATAAAATAAAAAGCTCTCCCGTGTAGCCGCAAGATGGTAAGTGGTGATCTCACCCTGGATTAGCAACCCCGATGGCAGTGGGGTGCGACGCGATGGTCAGAGCAGTTCCTTGCAGCCACTCTTCTGTGGATAGCTAGATGGTGACAACGCCGACACTCTGGCAGAAGTGACAGCACACACGGGAGCAGCGTCCCACGTGGGGAACTGAAGGTGAGATGCCGACAAACAAAGCGGGAGGCTGGAGCTTGGATCAACTCCTCAGGTGAAGCGGGAGGCTGGAGACTAGGTTAACTCCTCAGGTGCCGGGGTTAGGTGCGGACACTGGTAATTGGATGCCTACCAGTAGATGGTGGGAATAGTGCCAAGTCCTAAACGCGTTTCAGGGTACTGGGAACTATAGTCCTCCAACCCCTTCTTCAGTAGGTAAATGTGCATATAAAACCTAAAAAGTGATGCTGTTTATATCTTGAGACTACACCTGTCATAGATCATTGTTCCTAAAGAAAACAAGGTATTCGCATCATAGAATTAGGAATAAATCATGAGCAAATAAATGGAGTGGAGCAACTGAAATAGCACAAAATAGGTCCAATAGATCTCCATTCACATTGAACCTATCAAAATGTAGCTAAACTTACTACAATAGCTACAAGGAAACATTTAATGGAGCAGTACAAAAAATAATATTTACAAAAATAATGTTTACTACAACCAGTATGACAGACATAATATAAAATGAATTACTCCCTAAAAATAGTAGTAATAAACAGTTAGTTGTACCCAACTTCGTATTGTGCATATGATTAATTTAGAATGGAATATACAATAAAATGTAAAATATATGAATGATAAATAAGAGATAAAAATAATATATAAAATTTAAGCCAAATAAAAATAAATATGAATAAAAATAAAAGAATAAAAATAAAATTAAATAAAAATAAGAATAAAATAAAAATGAAAAAAAATTAAAAAATTAAAAAATAAAATAGAAAAATGAAAATAAAAAATGTAAAATAAAGAAAAATAAAATAAAAAGATTTATATAATCAAATGAAAAATTAATAAATAAAAATAAAAATAAAAGTAAAAATAAAATAAAATAAAATATAGAAGATACAAATTGATAGAGGAAATATACAATAATAAATAAATGAAACAGAAAAAAACAAATAAATAAAATACCTGATATAAGAAAGAAAAATGTACAATGATAAACATGGAATATCTGGGCTGCAGGAGAAGCTATGGGGTAACCTTTTTTTTTATTATTTATTTTTTTTATTTTATTTTTTTTATTCTTATTTATTATTTAAACTTATTTTTATTAAATTTTATTTTTATTCTTTTATTTTTATTCATATTTATTTTTATTTGGTTAACATTTTATATATTATTATTTTTATCTCTTATTTATCATTCATATATTTTCCATTTTATTGTATATTCCATTCTAAATTAATCTTATGCACAATACGAAGTTGGGTACAACTAACTGTTTATTACTACTAATTTTAGGGAGTAATTCATTTTATATTATGTCTGTCATACTGGTTGTAGTAAACATTATTTTTGTAAATATTATTTTTTGTACTGCTCCATTAAATGTTTCCTTGTAGCTATTGTAGTAAGTTTAGCTACATTTTGATAGGTTCAATGTGAATGGGGATCTATTGGACCTATTTTGTGCTATTTCAGTTGCTCCACTCCATGTATTTGCTCATGATTTATTCCTAATCCTATGCATAGGCGTGCGCAGCCTATTGCATTAGGGTGTGCACCCTAAAGCACAAACTCACGCCGCGTGCGTGCATATATGTATATATACGCACAGATACACACAGTTAGTATAGTTCCCCCACATTAGGTGCAGTATAGTCCCCCCACATTAGGTGCAGTATAAGTCCCGCCACATTAGGTGCAGTATATTTCCCCCACATTAGGTTGGCAGTATAAGTCCCCGCACATTAGGTTGGCAGTACAGTTCCCCCCCATTAGGTTAGCAGTACAGTTCCCCCACATTAGGTTGGCAGTACAGTTCCCCCACATTAGGTTGGCAGTACAGTTCCCCCACATTAGGTGCAGTACAGTTCCCCCACATTAGGTGCAGTACAGTTCCCCCACATTAGGTTGGCAGTACAGTTCCCCCACATTAGGTTGGCAGTACAGTTCCCCCACATTAGGTTGGCAGTACAGTTCCCCCACATTAGGTTGGCAGTACAGTTCCCCCACATTAGGTGCAGTTCAGTTCCCCCACATTAGGTGCCACCTAATGTGGGGGAACTGTACTGCACCTAATGTGGGGGAACTGTACTGCACCTAATGTGGGGGAACTGTACTACACCTAATGAAGGGGAACTGTACTGCACCTAATGCGGGGGAACTGTACTGCACCTAATGCGGGGGAACTGTACTGCACCTAATGTGGGGGAACTGTACTGCACCAGTACAGTTCCCCTACATTAAGTGCAGTACAGTTCCCCCACATTAGGTGTAGTACAGTTCCCCACATTATGTGCAGTACAGTTCCCCTACAATAGGTGCAGTACAGTTCCCCTACATTAGGTGCAGTATAGTTCCCCCACATTAGGTGCAGTATAGTTTCCCCACATTAGGTGCAGTATAGTTTCCCCACATTAGGTGCAGTACAGTCCCCCCACATTAGGTGCAGTACAGTTCCCCCACATTAGGTGCAGTACAGTTCCCCCACATTAGGTGCAGTACAGTTCCCCCACATTAGGTGCAGTATAGTTCCCCTACATTAGGTGCAGTATAGTTCCCCCACATTAGGTGCAGTATAGTTCCCCCACATTAGGTGCAGTATAGTTCCCCCACATTAAGTGCAGTATAGTTCCCCCACATTAAGTGCAGTATAGTTCCTCCACATTAGGTGCAGTATAGCTCCCCACATTAGGTGCAGTATAGTTCCCCACATTAGGTGCAGTATATCTTTCCACATTAGGTGCTGTACAGTTCCCCCACATTAGGTGCAGTATAGTTCCCCCACATTAGGTGCAGTATAGTTCCCCCACATTAGGTGCAGTATAGTTCCCCCACATTTGGTGCAGTATAGTTCCCCCACATTAGGGCCACTGTAGAAAGGTAACCGGGACATCCTTGTGTCCCGAAAAGATCTTTCGGGACACAGGGATGTCCCGAATGTGACGGGGGGGTCCTCTGCGGGCTGCTCATGGTGGCCTCGGATGCAGTATAGTTCCCCCACATTAGGTGCAGTATAGCTCCCCACATTAGGTGCAGTATAGTTCCCCCACATTAGGTGCAGTATAGTTCCCCCACATTAGGTGCAGTATAGTTCCCCCACATTTGGTGCAGTATAGTTCCCCCACATTAGGGCCACTGTAGAAAGGTAACCGGGACATCCTTGTGTCCCGAAACGATCTTTCGGGACACAGGGATGTCCCGAATGTGACGGGGGGGGTCCTCTGCGGGCTGCTCATGGTGGCCTCGGATGCAGTATAGTTCCCCCACATTAGGTGCAGTATAGCTCCCCACATTAGGTGCAGTATAGTTCCCCCACATTAGGTGCAGTATAGTTTCCCCCACATTAGGTGCAGTATAGTTTCCCCCACATTAGGTGCAGTATAGTTTCCCCCACATTAGGTGCAGTATAGTTTCCCCCACATTAGGTGCAGTATAGTTTCCCCCACATTAGGTGCAGTATAGTTCCCCCACATTAGGTGCAGTATAGTTCCCCTACATTAGGTGCAGTATAGTTCCCCCACATTAGGTGCAGTATAGTTCCCCCACATTAGGCTGGCAGTATAGTTCCCCCACATTAGGTGCAGTATAGTTCTCCCCACATTAGGTGCAGTATAGTTCCCCCACATTAGGTGCAGTATAGTTTCCCCAAATTAGGTGCAGTATACTTTCCCCCACATTAGGTGCAGTATAGTTTTCCCCACATTAGGTGCAGTATAGTTTCCCCCACATAGTTTCCCCCACACCAGCTCGTGTTGGTCACTTACCATTCCGGCCGGCGCGCGCATCCTCTTCCTTGAATCTCCGCTCCTCTGTTGCTATGGGCGCACGCACGGGACGTCAATGACGTCCCTGCGTGCGCTACTTCCCGGCGGCCCCTGTGTTTTGAAAGTTAACAGGGGGGCCACTGTAGAAAGGTAACCGGGACATCCTTGTGTCCCGAAAAGATCTTTCGGGACACAGGGATGTCCCGAATGTGACGGGGGGGGTCCTCTGCGGGCTGCTCATGGTGGCCTCGGATGCAGTATAGTTCCCCCACATTAGGTGCAGTATAGCTCCCCACATTAGGTGCAGTATAGTTCCCCCACATTAGGTGCAGTATAGTTTCCCCCACATTAGGTGCAGTATAGTTTCCCCCACATTAGGTGCAGTATAGTTTCCCCCACATTAGGTGCAGTATAGTTTCCCCCACATTAGGTGCAGTATAGTTCCCCCACATTAGGTGCAGTATAGTTCCCCTACATTAGGTGCAGTATAGTTCCCCCACATTAGGTGCAGTATAGTTCCCCCACATTAGGCTGGCAGTATAGTTCCCCCACATTAGGTGCAGTATAGTTCTCCCCACATTAGGTGCAGTATAGTTCCCCCACATTAGGTGCAGTATAGTTTCCCCCACATTAGGTGCAGTATACTTTCCCCCACATTAGGTGCAGTATACTTTCCCCCACATTAGGTGCAGTATACTTTCCCCCACATTAGGTGCAATATACTTTCTGCCACATTAGGTGCAGTATAGTTTTCCCCACATTAGGTGCAGTATAGTTCTCCCCACATTAGGTGCAGTATAGTTCCCCCACATTAGGTGCAGTATAGTTCCCCCACATTAGGTGCAGTATAGTTCTCCCCACATTAGGTGCAGTATAGTTCCCCCACATTAGGTGCAGTATACTTTCCCCCACATTAGGTGCAGTATACTTTCCCCCACATTAGGTGCAGTATACTTTCCCCCACATTAGGTGCAGTATAGTTTTCCCCACATTAGGTGCAGTATAGTTTTCCCCACATTAGGTGCAGTATAGTTCCCCCACATTAGGTGCAGTATACTTTCCCCCACATTAGGTGCAGTATACTTTCCCCCACATTAGGTGCAGTATACTTTCCCCCACATTAAGTGCAGTATAGTTTTCCCCACATTAGGTGCAGTATAGTTCTCCCCACATTAGGTGCAGTATAGTTCCCCCACATTAGGTGCAGTATAGTTCCCCCACATTAGGTGCAGTATAGTTCCCCCACATTAGGTGCAGTATAGTTCCCCCACATTAGGTGCAGTATAGTTCCCCCACATTAGGTGCAGTATAGTTTCCCCACATTAGGTGCAGTATAGTTTCCCCACATTAGGTGCAGTATAGTTCCCCCACATTAGGTGCAGTATAGTTCCCCCACATTAGGTGCAGTATAGTTTCCCCACATTAGGTGCAGTATAGTTTCCCCACATTAGGTGCAGTATAGTTCTCCCCACATTAGGTGCAGTATAGTTCCCCCACATTAGGTGCAGTATAGTTCCCCCACATTAGGTGCAGTATAGTTCTCCCACATTAGGTGCAGTATAGTTCCCCCACATTAGGTGCAGTATACTTTCCCCCACATTAGGTGCAGTATAGTTTTCCCCACATTAGGTGCAGTATAGTTCCCCCACATTAGGTGCAGTATAGTTCCCCCACATTAGGTGCAGTATAGTTCTCCCCACATTAGGTGCAGTATAGTTCCCCCACATTAGGTGCAGTATACTTTCCCCCACATTAGGTGCAGTATACTTTCCCCCACATTAGGTGCAGTATACTTTCCCCCACATTAGGTGCAGTATACTTTCCCCCACATTAGGTGCAGTATACTTTCCCCCACATTAGGTGCAGTATAGTTTCCCCCACATTAGGTGCAGTATAGTTTTCCCCACATTAGGTGCAGTATAGTTCTCCCCACATTAGGTGCAGTATAGTTCCCCCACATTAGGTGCAGTATAGTTCCCCCACATTAGGTGCAGTATACTTTCCCCCACATTAGGTGCAGTATAGTTTTCCCCACATTAGGTGCAGTATAGTTCCCCCACATTAGGTGCAGTATAGTTCCCCCACATTAGGTGCAGTATAGTTCCCCCACATTAGGTGCAGTATAGTTCCCCCACATTAGGTGCAGTATAGTTTCCCCACATTAGGTGCAGTATAGTTCCCCCACATTAGGTGCAGTATAGTTCCCCCACATTAGGTGCAGTATAGTTTCCCCACATTAGGTGCAGTATAGTTCCCCCACATTAGGTGCAGTATAGTTCCCCCACATTAGGTGCAGTATAGTTTCCCCACATTAGGTGCAGTATAGTTTCCCCACATTAGGTGCAGTATAGTTCTCCCACATTAGGTGCAGTATAGTTCCCCCACATTAGGTGCAGTATAGTTCCCCCACATTAGGTGCAGTATAGTTCCCCCACATTAGGTGCAGTATAGTTCCCCCACATTAGGTGCAGTATAGTTCCCCCACATTAGGTGCAGTATAGTTCCCCCACATTAGGTGCAGTATAGTTTCCCCACATTAGGTGCAGTATACTTTCCCCCACATTAGGTGCAGTATAGTTTTCCCCACATTAGGTGCAGTATAGTTTCCCCCACATAGTTTCCCCCACACCAGCTCGTGTTGGTCACTTACCATTCCGGCCGGCGTGCGCATCCTCTTCCTTGAATCTCCGCTCCTCTGTTGCTATGGGCGCACGCACGGGACGTCAATGACGTCCCTGCGTGCGCTACTTCCCGGCAGCCCCTGTGTTTTGAAAGTCAACACGGGGGCCACTGTAGAAAGGTAACCGGGACATCCTTGTGTCCCGAAAAGATCTTTCGGGACACAGGGATGTCCCGAATGTGACGGGGGGGTCCTCTGCGGGCTGCTCATGGTGGCCTCGGATGCCTCCCTGGGCTTGATTAGGGTGTGCCTGGGCACACCCGGCACACCCCGTGTGCACGCCTATGATCCTATGATGCGAATACCTTGTTTTCTTCAAGATATAAACAGCATCACTTTTTAGGTTTTATATGTACATTTACCTACTGAAGAAGGGGTCGGAGGACTATAGTTCCCAGTACCCTGAAACGCGTTTAGGACTTGGCACTATTCACACCATCTACTGGTATGCATACAATTACCAGTGTCCACACCTAACCCCGGTACCTGAGGAGTTAACCTAGTCTCCAGCCTCCCGCTTCACCTGAGGATTCGATCCAAGCTCCAGCCTCCCGCTTTGTTTGTCAGCATCTCACCTTCAGTTCCCCACGTGGGACGCCGCTCCCGTGTGTGCTGTCACTTCTGCCAGAGTGTCGACGTTGTCACCATCTAGCTATCCACGGAAGAGCGGCTGCAAGGAACTGCTCTGACCATTGCGTTGCACCCCACTGCCATCGGGGTTGCTAATCCAGCGTGAGATCGCCACTTACCATCTTGCGGCTACACGGGAGAGCTTTTTACAGCCGCATTCCATCGGTCCACGCAAGTGAGAACCAGGCGGCTACAGGCGGTGAGAAATACAATTATTAACGTTCCTCCAATATCTTTATCATCTAATCTATTGACTATCTGGAGTCTGATTCTGCATTATTTATCAAGTGCACTTTAACCATCTGCTCTGTAATGGGACTAACAAACCAGGTGCCGGATTATCGGACTGTACACGCTTATTATTTTTCAGTCATCCATCCAGTATTGTTACCCCACTAGGGCCCAGTGGGGTATCTACTAGTGCCTGTACATGTGTAGTATATTTTATTATATTATATTTTATTGAATTACATTTTTGTACTAGTGATGCTGTTTTTTATTTTATTTACTCATTAATCCACACATATCATAATGCACCCTAGATGGTGAGGTGCTTGAGGTAAAAGCTATACATTTGATTTTTATTTTCTCTCTGAGGCCGGTGGGGACCGGTCATAGCTTTAACTACCTCGCACCTTTTGTTGTGAGCTGCACCATGTTTGAAATTTTTGTACAATAATTTACAAATCTGCTTAATTTTCTGGCACAAGTTGATTAAAAAAAAAAGTTTTCCACCGGAGGACCACTTTAAGGTACAAACTCTTAGGCTGGGTTCACATAAAGTAAAATTCTGTCCATGTATTATTTTAAGAGCATATTTTACCAGAAAATGTGGTCTTAATAAGCGGAAATACAAAATTAAATGTGGCCACATTTTCAGAAAATTTTCAATTGTGTAATCCCAGCCTTACAACGGTTACTAAAACATATTATATGCATAGTAGTGTATTGTACTGCATGTTACTTGTAAACAGAAGTCTTATATATTTAAAAATAAATAGTATCATTACTTAACCATTACTTATTGGTGATGGTGATTGTTACAATGGGCTTTTAAAGGGGTACTCTGCCCCTATACATCTTATCCACTATCCAAAGGATAGGGGATAAGATGTCTGATCATGGGCGGTTCGGCTGCTGGGACCCCCACCCCCCACGATCTCCAGGCCGGCACTGGAGTGTTCAGAACATGGAAGTTTGGGGCTTTCGTGCTTGTAAGGTCACGCCACGCCACATCCATTCATGTCTATGGGAGGAGGCATGACGGCTAGTTCACAGCCGTCATGCAAACCTGTTTATATGTGGGGAAGCATAGTGACTCTGTGGTCAGTGATGTTACCTTGCTCATACAGGCTTGGTTCATACTAAGAAATCTCCAGTTGGAAAAACTCCGTCTAGTGATTCCAAGGGTGACCGTCCATAGCTAAATCAGTCAGCACTAGGACCATGTAATGGTCAGCAGTGGAAACTCCACCTCTGACATTTGGTAGTGTTCTGCTACACCAAAATATGAAACTGGAATTCTGCTAGTGAACCTAGCCTTAGAACCCTGGGTATTGAATCCAATGATTTCGGCACAAGTTTTTTGTGTTTAAATAGGGAATATAGATTGTGAGCACCGTTGGAGACAGAAACTGGTCTTAATTATGCCATTATTACCTCTGTGCGCTCTGTGGAGTATAAGCAATAGTAAATAAATAAAAAAGAAATAAATGCATAATATGAGGACAGGAAAGAGGTGATGGGCACCTAGTTTAAATTATCCACTGAAATACAAGTGTAGGGAAATTTATCAAAACCTGTGCAGAGGTAAAGTTGCCCAGTTGCCCATAACAACCAATCAGCTTACTTCTTACATTCTTAACAAGGCCTCTGAAAAATTAAAGAAGCAAGCTGATTGGTTGCTATGGGCACAGATTCTGATAAATCTAACCCTAAATTCACATTATTGCTAGGAACTCTGTTAGTAGCTCCATTTGCTGATTCAGTTGAAATGACGGTTAAAAATCCTGTATGTCAGTTGTTTTTCTCCACTAAAATGAAAAAAGAAAAAAAAAAGAACATCTAACAGAACCCCAATGGACCTCATTCAAACTGAATGGGATTTGTCGAGGTCCGCTGGTGTCTTTTGTTACAACCTCCATCTCAGTCCAGTTATCTGCTGTTGTAACAAAGCTCCCTAATGGAGCTTCACAACTTCACAATATAACCGTAAAGGGGTACTCCACTGGAAAAAAAAATGTTTCTAAATCAACTGCTGCCAGAAAGTTAAACAGATTTGTGAATTACTTCTATTTAAAAATCTTAATCCTTCCTGCACTTATCAGCTGTTATGACCAGAGTGCTCTCTGCTGACAACTCTGTCCATTTTAGGAATGTCCAGTGTAGAAGCAAATCCGCATTGCAAACCTATCCTGCTCTGGACAGTTCCTGAAATGGACAGAGGTGTCAGCAGAGTGCACTGTGGTCGGGTGGCCATAAGCTAGCCCCAAACTCTTGGTGACCCTGCTACTTTAGATGGGGAGGACCTCCCGATGCTCCAAGTAGCCTTCCTCCATCACCCGGCCATCAACCACCCCACCTGGAGGCATTCTCCGCTACCTACAGGCATCTCCGGCCTCCGCACCTGACTGCCCGCCGGCTATTACAGACCCTGCACAAGGCCTGCAATCTCATTCCAGGTGTCCTACCTCAGACCGGGCTGCGGACCCTCCTGCACTCCAGGGGATACCTTCCCGATAGCTGCCGCCTGTCCCTGCTGTTCAGACCCGGCTTTGTGCGGCAGTCCAGCCGCCCACGCTTTGCTCTTCAGTGAAGACTCCGGAGCTTCCGGTCCCTGATGCCGCTTCTGCTGAGGCGCCTTCTGCATCTCCTGCGTGCCCGGATCTGGCGGTGAGTTATTCCTCCAGCCTGTTGGCCGGGGGTACCAGTCCCCTGAGTGCCACTCAGCCGTTCTTGCCTGCAGGGCATCTGCTCTCCTCCCCCTGCTTGAGCGCAGGGCCACCATCTTGGGCCTCACTGCCCTCACCTCCCTTCAGCTCGCTGGTGTCCTCAGCTGGTCCTCCACACTCTTCACACCCCTCGCCTGCCTCTCCTGCCTGGGGGTCTGAATTGCCTCCCCTGTGTTGCCCACCTTTGAAGGGATTTGGCCTGTGCTGCCTGACCTTCCCCTCTCATCACTCCCTAAACCCCACTCTACTAGCTGCATCCCTCCTGCTTCTCCCAAGCCACAGAGGGTCATGTCAACACACAAGATGGATACTGGTGCTTCCCGCCTGCCCTCCCAGGGGAGTCCTCCGCTCTCTTCCGGGCCTTTGGTGCCTCCTATGCCAATGACTGCCTCTTCGTCCTGGGATGCCCTTTCAGAAGCTGATCTGGCCTGCTAAGGCTTGCCTGCACCCTCACCTGCCCTTCTAGCTCTAAGTCAGCTCCTCTCCCAAATTCCAACTAAAGAGGACTTACGTTCACTTATTGCTGAAGTTAAAGATACCTGTCGGGCGCCAAGACTTACAGCATCTTTCTGACAGGGTTTAGGATTTAGAGGATGCTCATGATACCACCAGAGCTTACATTGCTCAGCTTCACTCTACAATTGCATCTCAAACCGACTTTCTCAATGACCTCCATGCCCACGTTGAGGACTTGGACAATAGGGGGAGGCATAATAAAATATGGGTGCAAGGGCTGCTGGAGGCTACCCATGAGGAAGACCTTCATGTCACTCTGGAGGCTATTTTCAACCTTATCTTGGGTGAGCCCTCTTTCAATAAGATCAATAAGATAAGATCTGCCCCAAATCCAATACGGGCACTCCTAGGGATGTTATCTGTTGTGTGCACAACTTTCAGATTAAGGAAGCCATCATGGCTAAAACTCGATCTATGAGGAACTTTGATTTTGACGAGGCTCCTATCCAACTGTTCCAAGACCTGTCCTGGCTCACACTATGGAAGACGGATGCTTCAACTCCTCCTTGCAGTTATTGACTCTCTCCAAGTGCCCTAGAGGTGGAACTTTCCATTTGTTCTCCATGCCCTTAGAGATGGACTCTCTGCTGTTCTACGCTCCCTCTCTGATCTCCCGGCCTTTTGCTCTACCTTGAACTTGCCATGCCCCAGATCTGACATCCCCTCCTCCTCCTCCCCCATCTGGCAACCTATCTGGTCCCGCCAGTTTGTGGCACAGAGGAAGACTCTCCCCCCCCCCCCCGTGACCCTGGGGGCTCCCCACGTGCTCCCCCTTAAGCTGCCGACTGGCGCCTGATATCCCCCCTTTTCTGATTCTGACCTGGGACATTACTTGGACTCTAGTCCTTCCCTGATTGCTACAGAGTTCTAGTTTAATGCTATATTGTCGTGTTTTTGCATATTTCCTATGGTTATTGTAATGTTGCATTTTTGCTCAGCCATAGTTTCTTTTTTTCAGATTGTATTCTTTTGCCATGGCCTCGGGGAGGGGTGGATGCCCTTTTGGTGGTTGCTTTTTGGTGCTATTCTCCCATTTTCCCCAGGGAGGCTGTAGAAATGGACTGCCCATGCTTTAGCTTATTGTCTACCTTGGTGGTCTTGGCCTCCGCATTGGCTGATAGATCAATGGTTCAATTTCTTGCTCTGTTCTGTTTTTGTTTTGTTTTTTTGTGGTCCTGTCCTTTTGATGTTTGTCTGTTGGTCCTTTTGTTGACCTTTGTTTCCTTCCCTTTCTCATTTTTACCTTCCTTTAAGGTCCCATCTCCCTGCTCTTTTGCTCCAGGGTTCCGGTATCCCAGTCTCCTCTCCATTGGTCCGATGTAGTCCTCCTGAAGGCTCTCGTGAGTATGTCTCTTCATTGGCTGTGTTCCCCTCTACTCATCCACCATGGTTAAATGTGTCCCCCTGAATGTCAAGGGCCTTAAATCCCCCTCTAAGAGGCGTTTGTTGCAACGGGAGTTGGTTGCACTATGGGCCAATATTGTCTTTCTTCAGGAGACACACTTTGACCATTCTGGATCCTTTCAATTCCTCCATCATCTCTATCCGCAGGCCTACTCTGCTGTTTTTGATAGGAAGGTTGCTGGGGTAGCTATTCTTGTCTCTCGATCCTGTCCACTTCAGGTCTCTTCTTCCTTACTTGACCCGCAGGGGCGTTTTGTGGTGGTGGAGGGTGTTTTAGGGGGTGTCTCGCTCCTGCTTTGTAATATTTATGCCCCTAATACTTCACAGATTCCATTCTTACGTAGAGTACTTTTATCTCCTTCCCTGGACCGCGGGTTATAAGGGCCTCCTCGTTGTATGATCCATTGCGGATTAACCACCCGACAGATCATTCTTTCAGCATTTACTCACAACCACATAAATTGCATATGCGAATAGATTGTTTTTTTGGCAACCTTCCCATGGTGCGCATGCTCTCTGCTGCTTCTCTTGAGCCAATCTCCTCGTCTGATCACTGCCTTGTTCTTACTTTTTCTTCTTCCTCTTCTTCCCTTTGGAGCTGTCATTGTCATCTTAATGATTCCCTTCTTAAATCCTTGACTTCCCGGGAGTCAATCCAGACATACATGACTGATTACTTTGCTACTAATGAGGGTTAAGTTTCTTCACAGTTCTCTGGGAAGCTCCCAAGTTGGTTGTATGAGGGCATTGTATTGCTCTTAGTGCATGACTTAAGCATGACGCTCTGGCTCGGGAACTTCGAGCACAGATTGCGCCTTGAGACTCTTTTACTGTCCTCTCCTTCTCTATCAGTCCTGAGGGACTTGGTGACTGCTCGATCCCAATTGGGTGACCTTGCTCTCCATAGAGTTGTGCGACAGTAATTATATGCTAAACAGCGTTTTTATGAGAAGGGTAACAAAGCCCATACTATGTTGGCCAGGCGCCTACATGATCGTGCAGTTGCCCAGTCCCCCTCTGCCCTAAAGGAGTCCTCAGGTGTTCTCCACTATCACCCAGCTGATATAAATCGCTTCTTTGTAGACTAATACTCTGGTCTTTACTCCATTCCTTCCCAGCTTCCGTCTGATCCGGTGGAGTGTCCAGCTGCCCTTGATTCTTATCTTTCCCGATGTGGCTTGCCTACTTTGTCGGAGGCCGATCGTGAGGTTCTCAATGCTCCTATTACTGGAGGGAACTCCTGGAGGTCCTTAAATATCTTCCTGCTGGTCGCTCCCTTGGCCCAGACAGATTAATGTATTTGTACTATAAGTCTTGCTCTTTTACACTTGTACCTAAACTTGTTCCTCTTTTCAATTCCTTCATGGGAGGTGAGGCGATCCCGCAGTCCTTTTTGCACTCTTTAATCACCCTAATACCTAAATCTGGTAAGGACCCTCAACATTGCTCTAGTTATAGACCCATTGCCCTCTCAAATTCTGATTTGAAACTCTTTTCTAAGATTTTAGCGATCCAGCTCCACTCCTTCCTCCCTTCCCTTATCCATAAGGACCAGGTTGGGTTTATCCCCTGCCGCCAGGGTGGTGACAATACCAGGAGGGTGATGGACCTTGTTGACTTAATCAACCAGACGTCCAAACAGGCAATGATTCTCAGTTTAGATGCCGAAAACGCCTTTGATAGGCTGAGGTGGCCGTTTCTTTTTGCTACCCTCCAGAAATTCGGTATCACGGCAACTTTCTTACTGCACTGTGGGGTCTCTATTCACCTCCTACTGCCTCTCTGAAACTTCCTCACGCCTCCTCTCCGACCTTTCCTCTGTCTAATGGCACTCACCAGGATTGTCCAGTTTTCGGTTTGTGCATTGAGCCTCTTGTTGCCATAATCAGGGGGACCCGGATATTACTGACATCTCCTTACATGATAGGGAATTTAAGATTTGCTTATTTGCTGATGATGTTCTTCTTATCCTTTGCTTTCTCTTCCTAATCTTTACAAAGCTCTCCACGCCTATGGTGTGGTTTCTGACTATAAAGTTAATCTCTCCAAAAGTGAGCGATTACGCTTTAACTTTTCTTTTAAATGGTCCTTTTCTGCTATTAAGTACTTGGGGGTTCATCTTACTTCTCATTATTGCTCTCTTTATTCTACTAACTACCTCCCCCTTTTTCGTGAACTCAAGGCTCTTTTGGAGAAATGGAGGTTGCAATATATCTCCTTTTTTGGTCATATTGCGGCAGTTAAAATGATGATCCTTCCTAAATTACTTAATTTTTTCGAGACGTTGTCAATACGCGTGCCATTGTCAGCCCTTTGCTCTTTTCAGTCGGCCATTTTTCGTTTTATTTGGGATGGGAAGAGACATTGTCTCCCAATGTCAGTTATGATGGCTAGTAGAGCTATGGTGGGGCCTAGCGGTTCCTGATGTTACAAAATATTACTGGGCTGCTCACCTGTGCCATAGTCAATGTACCATGCTTTTAACCCCTGGATGGAACTGGAGAAGCTCTTGCTAGCCCCAATTCACCCTATTCCCCTCTTTTGGTGCACTCAGGCATCTGAATTTCTCTTTCTCCTGTTCTAGGTCCCATGTCTTTTTCTAGATATGTTTGAGGGTATTGTTCTAGGAAGTTCAAACTGTTTTCTTCCCCTATGCGGTATTTCCTCTATCATCCTGACTTTCCTTCTGGTCTGTCTTTTGCTAGGGTGCGAGAATGGGGAACCCGGGGTCTTTTCTGCTGAGCCGACATAGTTGACCCTATATCTCGTTCCCTCCTGCCTTTTAACAACTGGCCTCTCGTTGGGATCTCCCCTCCTCTGAGCTATTCCACTACCTACAATTGCGGCATTTTATGTCCTCCATATTTGTTTCTACAGTGGTTTCTCAGCCTACTGGCTTTGAAAGGTTATGTCGTGATGGACCTCAGACGAGGGGCCTTCTCTCCGATATATACTAATTTCTCCTTCACCCCCTGATGGTTATCCTCCGTCACACCGCTATATGGGTCGCGGGAGGCTGTTTTAAATACTACTATTACTCTACCTCAGTGGCGTATTATTTGGGAGCAGGCATCCAAGGCTTCTATCGGCACCGCTTATAAGGAAACCTAGTATAAAATTATTATGGGCTGGTATCATACTCCAGAATTACTGAACAGACTAAACCCTACTATCCCCCTTCAGTGCTGGCGTTGTGGGGTGGGGCTGGGTTTGGTATTTCATATTTTCTGGTCATGTCCTCTAATTGTTGACTACTGGAAAATGGTGCAGCCCTTAATCTCTGATGCCTTGGGTGTTTCTGCCCCTCTGGACCCCCTTGTTTATCTTCTCCAACTGTCTCATCATACTTTATCTAAGAAGCCTTTTAAGGTCTTCATGCATATTGTTTTAGCTGCTAAGACCCTTATTGCCAAGTGTTGGAAGAGGACTCTCCCTCCCTCTGAGACTGATCTGTTAACTCATATTTGTGAGATACGTTCTTTGGAATCTCTCACAGCCTCTTTGAACAGCTCTATCCCCTCATTCCTCTCTGTTTGGGAGCCATGGGACTGCTTTTTTGACCAACAGTCTCCTTGATCCCTCTCCCTCCCTCCTCCTTCTCTTTTTCTTTTCCCTACTAGTCTTGTGGTTGTGTGTTGGTCTCTGTGGTCCCTTTTTGTCCCTTTCGCTCCCCTCCCTCCCCTTGTTTGTTGCCCTCTGGGCTTAACTGACTATATTTGCTGGTGAGAAGTCTCACGCCTTAATAAGCTTTTTTCATGGTCAGAATTCTGGCATTTTTGTGTTTGTACCCCGGTATTGGGGCTTTTGCTTTATTTTGGTTGCTTTTGCAGGCCTTATATGGCTTTCTGTATATTTCTCTTTATTCATTGTTTTACCGACTGTAACTGGGTCTTTGGCCCCTTGTGATGTTATTTGCATGTCCTTTTTTCTTTTTGGATTTGTACCCATAAAAATTCCTTAATAAAAATTTACAGTTAAAAAAATAAAAAGAGAGAGCAATGTGGTCAGACAGAAAGGAAATTAAAAAAGAAAAGAACTTCCAGTGGATCATACCTCAGCTGATAAGTACTGGAAGGATTAAAAAATGTTAACAGAAGTAATTTATGAATCTGTTTAACCTTCTGGCACCAGTTGATTAAAAAAAAAAATATTTTCAAGTGGAGTGCCCATTTAACTGTTCTATTGTGAAACAGAGCTAAATAAAAATCTGTTCTCTTTTTGGTAAAACAAATATAGAAAGTCCATCAATGCCAAAACAGACTTAGCATTTTCTGACTTTGGGGTATGAGGACTCTGCAAAAGACTGCAGTACCTTTTTCAAGCACATTTAACTCTGGCTGCTGCTGTCAGACTGCCAACATCTTGCACACAACTACTGGCTCCAGATCAACATGCTGCAGAGTAGTCTTTTCACAGGAGAGCATTTCTAGGGAAAACTCAATTGCTATGCTATTTACACATTATATATTTATCCATTGTATTATTGGAAGCCCTCAACCCAGTGTGAGGCTTTGTTTTTCCATAGGTTTGTTAACATGGCACAATAAGAATAACAGTAGACAATGGAGTCTTTATGGCACAATCATGGGCATAGCTTTAGTGGATATGGAGGTTGCTTCCCTGCGCTGGAGCCAAAGAGAAATAGAAATGTCCCTCTGCTGGTACCCAGGAGCTTTAAGTTATTCCTCTGAGCATAAGATAACATGATCCCTGAAATGATGCCTGAATAAAACATTTACTAGCCCTTTCTATTAGCCCAGCATAACATGCATTAAAGGGGTATTTCAATGAATTTTTTTTTCATATCAACTGGCTTTAGAAAGTTAAACAGATATGTAAATGACTTCTATAAAAAAAAATCTTAATCCTACCAGTACTTATTAGCTGCTGAAGTTGAGTTGTTCTTTCTGTTTGACAGTGCTCTCTGCTGACACCCCTGTTTGTCTCAGGAACTGTCCAGAGTAGGAGCAAATCCCAATAGCAAACCTCTCCTGCTCTTGACAGTTCCTAAGACAGACAAATCAAGTCAGCAGAGAGCACAGAACTTCAGTAGCTGATAAGTACTGGTAGGATTAAGATTTTTTAATAGAATTAATTTACAAATCTGTTTAACTTTCTGGAGCCAGTTGATATGAAAAAAAAAAAGTTTTGACCAAAATACCCCTTTAACCCCTTAAGGACGCAGGACGTAAATGTACGTCCTGGTGCGGTGGTACTTAACGCACCAGGACGTACATTTACGTCCTGTGCATAACCGCGGGCATCGGAGCGATGCCCATGTCATGCGCGGCTGATCCCGGCTGCTGATCGCAGCCAGGGACCCGCCGGCAATGGCCGACGCCCGCGATCTCGCGGGCGTCCGCCCTTAACCCCTCAGGTGCCGGGATCAATACAGATCCCGGCATCTGCAGCAGTGCGCGATTTAAATGAACGATCGGATCGCCCGCAGCGCTGCTGCGGGGATCCGATCATTCAGAACGCCGCACGGAGGTCCCCTCACCTTCCTGCTTCCGGCTCCCGGCGTCTTCTTCTCTGGTCTGTGATCGAGCAGACCAGAAGATCACCGAAAACACTGATCTGTTCTATGTCCTATACATAGAACAGATCAGTATTAGCAATCATGGTATTGCTATGAATAGTCCCCTATGGGGACTATTGAAGTGTAAAAAAAAATGTTAAAAAATGTAAAAGTTAAAGTAAAAAAAAAGGGAAAAATCCCCTCCCCCAATCAAAAAGTAAAACATCAGTTTTTTCCTATTTTACCCCCAAAAAGCGTAAAAAATAAATTTTATAGACATATTTGGTATCGCCGCGTGCGTAAATGTCCGAACTATTGAAATAAAATGTTAATGATCCCGTACGGTGAACGACATGAACGTAAAAAAAAAAAAAGTCCAAAATTGCTACTTTTTTCATACATTTTATTTTAAAAAAATTATAAAAAATGTATTAAAAGTTTTTTATATGCAAATGTGGTATCAAAAAAAATTACAGATCATGGCGCAAAAAATGAGCCCTCACACCGCCGCTTATACGGAAAAATAAAAAAGTTATAGGTCATCAAAATAAAGGGATTATAAACGTACTAATTTGGTTAAAAAGTTTGTGATTTTTTTAAGCACAACAATAATAGAAAAGTATGTAATAATGGGTATCATTTTAATCGTATTGACCCTCAGAATAAAGAACACACATAATTTTTACCGTAAATTGTACGGCGTGAAAACGAAACCTTCCAAAATTAGCAAAATTGCGTTTTTCTTTTTAATTTCCCCACAAAAATAGTATTTTTGGGTTGCGCCATACATTTTATGATATAATGAGTTATGTCATTACAAAGGACAACTGGTCGCGCAAAAAACAAGCCCTCATACTAGTCTGTGGATGAAAATATAAAAGAGTTATGATTTTTAGAAGGCGAGGAGGAAAAAATGAAAACGTAAAAATTAAATTGTCTGAGTCCTTAAGGCCAAAATGGGCTGAGTCCTTAAGGGGTTAACCTGTTCAGGACCCAGGGCGTAATTTTACGCCCTGGCGCCCTGGTACTTAAGGACCCAGGGCGTAAACTTACGCCCTGGCGTTTTCTGGTCCCTGCCGCGTGCCGGGCAGAGATCGGAAGTGGATGCCTGCTGAAATGCTTCAGCAGGCATCCAGGGCAAATGCCGAGGGGGGCCATGTAGGCCCCCCATGTCAGCGATCGCCGCAAATCGCGAGGGAAATCGCCCCTGCGATCTGCGGCGATACCGGGCTGATCGGGTCTCTGGGACCCGACCGCCCGGTAATTTTGCATGATCCCGGTTGTCACAGACAGCCAGGACCAGGCTTGCCACCACCTCCTATCCCCTGCGATCCTTCGGTTAGCTAACCGACCAATCGCGGTGGGGGGGGGGGGCGGTTACTTCCTCCCGCCCTGCCCGGGCCCCTGGAAGTCCGGAGAGGACAGGAGGAAGACCGGAGGATGCGTCGGGGACGGGGGAGTGCTGGTGCCCGGCCCCAGTAATTACCTCGTCCCTGAAGACCGGATCCCGGCGGCAGAGACGGCGGCGGTGGCGACGGGTGAGTTGATCTTCCGCGGCGGCGCGGGACCTTTGCAGCAGTCCAGACTGCTGTAAAGCGATCTGGACTGCTCCATCTGGTGCCCTTACACTGTAACTCCCAGCATGCCCAGACAGCCCTTGGCGTCTTGGCATTCTGGGAGTTGCAGTTTTGCAACATCTGGAGGTCCACAGTTTGGAGACCACTGTGCCCTTCCAGATGTTGTAAAACTACACATCGTCAGCATGCCCTTACTGTCCAGGCATGCTGGGAGTTGTAGTTCTGTAACTTCTGGCCCTTCAGATGTTGCAGAACTACAACTCCCAGCATGCCTGGACAGTTTTGGCATACTGGGAGTTGTAGTTTTGCAACATCTGGAAGGGCACAGATTGGGAACCACTGTATTAGTGGTCTGCAAACTGTAGTCCTCCAGATGTTGCAAAATTACAACTCCAAGCATGCTGGGAGTTGTAGTTCGGCAACATCTGGCTCTAAAGATGTTGCTGAACTACTACTTCAAGCATGCCTGAGAATGTTTGGGAGTTGTGGTTTTGCAACAACTGGAGGCACACTGGTTGGGAAACATTGTCTGTATCCTAACTCAGTGTTTCCCAACCCGAGGGCCTCCAGCTGTTGTAAAACTGATAGACTGACTGTACATGCTGGGAGTTGTAGTTTTGCAACAGCTGGAGGTCCCCCCCCCCCCGTGAATGTACAGGGTACATTCACATGGGCAGGGGGCTTACAGTGAGTATCAGGCTGCAAGTTTGCGATGCAGCAAATTTTGCGCGGCAGCTCAAACTCGCAGCAGGAAACTCGCTGTAATCCCCCGCCCGTGTGACTGTACCCTAAAAACACTACACTAAACTAACACACAATAAAATAAAAAGTAAAAAACACTACATATACACATACCCCTACACAGCCCCCCTCCCCAATAAAAATGAAAAACGTCTGGTACGCCACTGTTTACAAAATGGAGCCTCCAGCTGTTGCAAAACAACTCACAGTATTGTCGGACAGCCGTTGACTGTCCAAGCATGCTGGGAGTTTTGCAACAGCTGGAGGCACCCTGTTTGGGAATCACTGGCGTAGAATACCCCTATGTAAATCCCTAATTCAGGCCTCAAATGCGCATGGCACTCTCACTTCGGAGCCCTGTCGTATTTCAAGGCAACAGTTTAGGGCCACATATGGGGTATCGCCGTACTCGGGAGAAATTGCCTAACAAATTTGGGGGGGCTTTTTCTCCTTTCACCCCTTATGAAAATGTGAAGTTGGGGTCTACACCAGCATGTTAGTGTAAAAAAAAAATTTTTTTACACTAACATGCTGGTGTTGCCCTATACTTTTCATTTTGAAAAGAGGTAAAAGGGAAAAAAGCCCCCCAAAATTCAATTTCTCCCGACTACGGAGATACCCCATATGTGGGCGCAAAGTGCTCTGGGAGCTCACAACAAGGCCCAGAAGGGAGAGTGCACCATGTACATTTGAGGTGATTTGCACTGGGCACTGGGTGGCTGATTGTTACAGCGGTTTTGACAAACGTAAAAAAAAACAAAAAACCCCATTTCGGAAACTTCACCCCTCACGGAATGTAATGAGGGGTACAGCCCACTGTTCCAAACATCTGACAGACACCAGTGGGGGGTAAATGCTCACTTTATTCCTTGTTACGTTCCTCAAGGGGTCTAGTTTCCAAAAGGGTATGCCATGTGTTTCTTTTTCTGTCCTGGCACCATAGGGGCTTCCTAAATGCGACATGCCCCTGAGCAAAATTTGCTCTCAAAAAGCCAAATATGACTCCTTCTCTTCTGAGCATTGTAGTTCGCCTGTAGTGCACTTCAGGTCAACTTATGGAGTACCTCCATACTCAGAAGAGATGGGGGTTGCAAATTTTGGGGGGTATTTTCTGCTATTAACCCTTGTAAAAATTTGAAATTTGGGGGGGGAACACACATTTTAGTGAAATTTATTTTTTATTTTTTTACATATGCAAAAGTCATGAAACACCTGTAGGGTATAAAGGCTCACTTTATTCCTTGTTCCTTCCTCAAGGGGTCTAGTTTCCAAAATGGTATGCCATGTGTTTTTTTTTTTGCTGTTCTGGCACCATAGGGGCTTCCTAAATGCAACATGCCCCCAAAAAACCATTTCAGAAAAACGTACTCTCCAAAATCCCCTTGTCGCTCCTTCGCTTCTGAGCCCTCTACTGCGCCCACCGAACACTTTACATAGACATATGAGGTATGTGCTTACTCGAGAGAAATTGGGCTACAAATATAACTCTACATTTTCTCCTTTTAAAAATAAAAAAATTGGGTCTACAAGAACATGCGAGTGTAAAAAAATGAAGATTGTGAATTTTCTCCTTCACTTTGCTGCTATTCCTGTGAAACACCTAAAGTTAGAAAAATGCTAAATTTTCTAATTTTTCATCAAATTTTTTGATTTTTCACCAAGAAAGGATGCAAATTACCACAAAATGTTACCACTATGTTAAAGTAGACTATGTCACAAAAAAACAATCTCAGAATCAGAATGATAACTAAAAGCATTCCAGAGTTATTAATGTTTAAAGTGACAGTGGTCAGATGTGTAAAAAATGGCCGGGTCCCAAGGTGTAAAATGGCTGGGTCCTTAAGGGGTAAAGCAAAAATCTGCCTTGGGAGCCAATGAAGAACATAGGTACAAATATAGGGATTTTATTATTTTTTTTTATTATAAAGATTGGTTTGCATTGTAGTTTGTCATGTTCACTAGTAGGTATTAGGTATGACATCAGTAACAGAGTAATGTTTCCATTACTATTTAATTGTGAGACTGGTTTATTGGTAGTTATCTCCCCAGTCTTTGGGATCTACCACAAGAGGTTGTACATGTGATAAATGACCTGTCAATGCATCTGTCAATTAATTGCTGGCTCATTTCTCAGGGGATGAACCCATGATCTATCATCACCATCTGAACACAAATGTCAGTGCCATAAGCTAGAAAACCATGAACTGCTCTTTGTACAGTGGATTTGTCAGCAAATTTAAGTGAAATATATACTCTTGCTGAGGTTGTAAGCCAAGTACAGGGAAATGTGTTCTTTATAGCATGGCAGATTCTTCTAATGTCACTTCCCAACATAGAGGAAAGTCAGGGCTAATAGTGGGTATGCATATGAAAGAACACAAGGTTTGTATTTTATACAGTTACCAATGACATGTCTGTTCTGTGCAATAATATTAAGAGTGTGGAATCGTTTATTTCCATTGACAGAATACAGGTGCTGTAAATAGCCTTAATTTTGCTGACAGTGCTTGGAAACAGACTGCAGAATTTGATTTTCTGGATGCTACTCCACTGTAATAGGGAATTGTTTATAATGCAATACACTGACAAAGAAGTGAGAATTCATCAAATGGAGATCTTCACCTTATTTGACCCTCTTTCTTAAAATGTAAATGTTTAAAATACAATAAAAATACAAACAAATATAAAACAATTATCACAAGTGCAAAACTACAGCTCCATGTTTCATTCCAGCATTCCAGCATTGCTGCATGCCATGAGCGGCAGTGTGAGAACACTTCAGGACACAAAATCCTTCACTACACCGGCACCTGCTGTCGGGGCCGAAAACGTCACACTGCCGCTCAGCCTATCGCCGGCCGAGTCAGGACTTCACTGCAGCTGGTGATTGGCTGAGTGCAGTAAGATTCTGCGACCACCGGCAACCAGGAAGAGGATCGTGGCGGAGACCGGAGACGGTTACAGGAGGCCCCGGGGGAGTGGAGGAAGGTATGTACATCTTTATTTTTTTGCTGCCAGCAGTATGGGGGACAATTTTTATATTCCGGAGTTCTCCTTTAAATGATGCTTTTTTTTTTACAGTCATGTAGGTTGCATGATTATAACACAAGTTATCATTACACTCACATCTCCCTATCACATAAAGTACTGTCAGCTGTTTGGAGGGCTCAATGAGGGACATTTATCAATGTTTGCTTATGTATTCTTTTTTTTAGTAATTTTTTCCTTACTTTTTTTTTTGTTTATGTGCGACTTATTTATCAATCGCTTTCAGCCTGTTGATAATTTTCTTTCACGTAAGCAATTTTTCCTTTTTTACTTTGGTAGTAGCTTTTTCTGCTCCATGTTTGAGCTGGAGTAAATTTAGTCAATTTTTAACCCTGTTGCGACTTTTTTTTGCGCAGTTGCGACTGTCACAGTTAATAAATACCTGACTAACCGCAGTCCATTTAAAAATTATTACTATGTAGTTAATTTTTGTAAAACTTGCTTTTCTCGCTTTCCAGTCAAAATGTCGCACGAAAAATCGCGTAGTCGCAGTTGCGACAATTTTGCGACAATTATAGTAAAGAAAACCTGACTAAACCCGTTGATAAATGTCCATAAATATGCTGATAGGTTACCCAATTGCACCAAAATGACCAGTACCAGTACAATGCTCGGGACCATAAGGTCCTCTCTAAGGCTTTATTACAAGTTTACCCTATTCATTTTATTAGTTACCTTAAAAAGAAGTGCATTTTATTCTTTCATTTAATTTCCAACTTCTTGATGCCTTTTAGAGTACCTGTCATGATCTTGCTTAATTTTATAATCCTCACAGTTCACTGCCCCCATCATGATTAACCACCCCCTGCCTTTATTTTATTATTTTTTTGTTTTCTACCTTGATATTGCTCTGTATTTTCTGCTCAGTCTGTCAGATTCACAGATTGGGAAGGGGCGTTCCCCAGCAGGCTGTGACATCATCTGGAGCCATACAGGGGAGAACTTCCTCCCTCATTCTGCTACACACAGCCCTGAGCAGTATAGTGTGAGATGAGCTATGATTGGCTCCATACTGCATTTCCTGATTTTGGACTTCTGCCAATCTGTACAAGAGATGGGGGGGAAATGTGCTCTGGACAACTACGGAGACACCTAGTGGCAGCTTTTTTTAATCACAAATAAAACATAGAAATCTTTTTTTTTTTAAACAAAGTACATTAGAAATATTTTTTTATTAACCAGTGCAATAGCAAAAATGAGTTTAATGACAGTGCCCATTTAAATAAATAAATATGTAATTTTGTTTAGCCAAACGAAACTTGAGTATCATTATAAATACATTAAACAGTATTCGTAAGATGTAAGCATAGCAGATTTCATGAATGCTTGGTTTTTTAAAGCCTAAAGCCAAGTTCAGACCATATATGGCCACACAGATCACAGTAAATGTTTATTTTAATTGAGAAAAAAATGACCCAAAAGATTTACTATCAGAGTGAATGCAAATATATATTTTTACAAATATATTATATGCATGCCCATTAAAAAAAAAAAGAAAATACATATTGCTGCACAGTATCCGTCAAAAGTTAGACATCTTTTTATTCCAATAAACACCAAAATAGAAGACCAAAGTATGATTTTAGAAAAAGACATATAAAGCTTTATTGAAGGGTGGACATATAAAAACACATAAAATACATATATAATATGGCAAGCTGGTGGCACAGGAAAAAATGGGAGGCCGAGAGGGACTGTATATCCTATGTGCAAGGCATCCTTATAATGCACAGGTATTGTCAAATAGCCAAGTGTAGAAATGCAATTCGCCACATGGGGCATAACAAATTAATACTGTATACAAAAAGAATCCGAACTGACACCTTACTGTACTTCCTGCTGTCATGGCTACATTGTGTCTACATATGATCCTAAAATTAAAGCGGCATACTCAAAATACTAAACAACCACACACAAAGGAAAGAGTAACCAAATACTGCTTGAATAAATGCAATATCTTTATTAAATCAATGTAATATAAAAACATGAGACCAAAATAAAGCTGGAATGAATAAGGACCTCAAAAACATAGGCCGAGCAACAGTACAGAGACACGGACACTATTGTAATAATCTGGGAACAACTCTGTAGGAGTTGTATACAATGCACCTGCACAATAAGAAATTTGTCCTGTGTAGACACTGGGGACCCCGGCTGGATGAATAATCCCTCCGGAAAAGAGACTCCCAGTGTATAACTAACAGCTGGATCAAAGTGCAATAGCTACTCACAATACAAGAATGTCAGTGAATAAGGTGCTAATTAGGGCTTACCCATTCTAAAGTGCCGTGCTCCGTTCCCCAACGCCGTTTCATTTCCTTTTTCAAGGAGCCGCTGCTGACTGATGTCTCCCCACTAGCCATTTATATACTGAAGGACCCGGAAGCTGTCTAATCAGGGCAAGGGGTAATTTCCTGGCGCCGTCGCAGCGTCTGGGCCCGCGATCTCCTGCCCCACTTCCGGCATCTTCGCCCAAGTGCGCAGGACCAGCAATAGCATTTGCCGGGCATGCGCATCCGGGTTCCGAGCCGGACGGGACAGGGTAGCTAGGCAACGGACGCCGCGCCGGCGCACCTGAACCCCTGACCTGCTATGACAGCATAAAACAGGTTGATTAACTACAAATGAACCACAGTGTTGTTCCCAGAATTTCTCAAAGGTTTATGCAGTAGTAATTCCGTGTTGTTATAATCTACAAAAGTGATACCAGATATGTATAGTATGTCTGAATCATCACCCATGGATGAAACACAAAAACTTTGTTACATACAATGGAACACATGTACATGATATTAGCAATATATCAGATCAATATTAATTACATAAACTCTGCTAACATATATCTATACAACACATGATAAATACATCTAAAAACAGTGCAGACATGATTATAGTACTGAATTTTATATCTTAACAGTAATCAAAGTACATGATGCTATGTTTTATAACAAAAACAATATCAAGTGATACCCAAAGTGTTGTGCTGAAAAATACTAAAAACGTGATACATATATCTAAAGCAGTGCAGACATGATTATAGTACTGAATTTTATATCTTAACAGTAATCAAAGTACATGATGCTATGTTTTATAACAAAACCAATATCAAGTGATACCCAAAGTGTTTTGTTTTTTTTTTAGCATTTTTCAGCACAACACTTTGCGTATCACTTGATATTATTTTTGTTATAAAACATAGCATCATGTACTTTGCCTAGCTACCCTGTCCCGTCCGGCTCGTAACCCGGATGCGCATGCCCGGCAAATGCTATTGCCAGTCCTGCGCACTTGGGCAAAGATGCCTGAAGTGGGGCAGGAGATCGCGGGTCCGGACGCTGCGACGGCGCCAGGAAATGACCCCTTGCCCTGAAACGCACGTTCGGGGTGGAGGTGAGAGGTATCCAGATTAGGTGCATGTTCATTGTTATTATGCTTTGCCTTTTTATGCTGTAATTTGCTTATTGCACCTGTGTGTGTCTTTTCATTATGTTTGCCATGTATCATTGTTATGCCCCATGTGGCGAATTGCATTTCTACACTTGGCTATTTGACAATACCTGTGTATTATAAGGATGCCTTGCACATAGGATATACAGTCCCTCTCGGCCTCCCATTTTTATGTGTTTTTATATATCTAAACTTCAATAAAGCTTTATATGTCTTTTTCTAAAATCATACTTTGGTCTTCTATTTTGGGGTTTATTTGTGTAAGTGACCAGAGTATCATCATACTCGTAGCTCACTGTTTTTGGTAACCATCTTTTTATTCCATTGTAGATTTATGATTGAAGACATAAAAACTATGAAGGAATATATACTGGATTAAAAAGTAAATAAAAAAAAGAATTAAAAGGGAATCTGTCACCAACATCACTCTCACCAACCTGCTCATAACCAGGTAATAGTGTGTGTGACACCGATTCAAATGCTGTTTACCTTTTTCGTTCTATGTGGCCCCATTACTAAATTATGCTGGAAACATGCAAATGAAGGGCTCTGGTGCACTAGGGGGGGGGGGGGGGGGGTCAGGGAACCTTGATACACTCTTCTGCCCACCCACATCTCACATGATCATCATCACAGGTCCTTCAGCCACATTTTCGTCTAATTTGAACTACTGATCACCCCTTTTCCCCATTTTAAGCAAAAAAGCATAAAAAAAGATAAATAAACATCTTTGGTATCGCCACATGCGTAAATGTCCGAACTATAAAAATATAATGTTAATAATACCGTATGGTGCATGGCGTGAACATAAAAAAAAAAGTCCAAAATTTCTGCTTTTTGGTCAAATCACATTGCAAAAGAAATTAATAAAATGCGATCGAAAAGTCACATTTACGCAAAAGTGGTACTTATAGAAAATGGCGCGAATAATGAGCCCTCACACATCCCCGTATAGGGAAAAATTAGAAAGTTAGAGGTATTCAAAATAGGGCAATTTTAAACGTACTTACTCTGTAAAAAAGAGTTTGAGATTTTTTAAAAGCAGTACAATAGCAAAGCATGTAACCATGGGTATCATTTTAATCATATTGACCCACAGAATAAAGAAAACATGTAATTTTTACCGTAATGTATACAGCATGAAAATACATTTCAAATTTTTAATTTTCATTTACATTTTCTTACACAGAAAATATTTTTTGGAAACATTTATGGAAAATGAGTGATGTTATTACGAAGTACAAAAAACAAGCCCAAACATGGCTCTATAAATGTAAATGTAAAAGAGTTACGGATTTTAGAAGGCAGGGAGGAAAAAACTAAAACAGAAAAATAAAATTGGGCTGGTCAAAATGGGCTGTGTCCTTTAGGGGTTAAAGTTTTTGTTCAGCCTGAATAACCATTTTTATTCAGACCTACATAATACAGACCCAGAATCAGACCCCCACCATACTATAGACCCCAGTATCCTCCCCCTACACAATAGATCCCAGAATCCCACCCTTTAAAATACAGACCCCAGTATCACCTCTCCAACATAATAAAGACCCCAGTATCAAAAAATAAATAAAAATTTATGCTACGCAGTAATATACATAGTTAACTTAGGTCTCTCACAATTGACATCTCTGATTGCAGTCGTCCTCTTTCCATTTCTTCCCAATCAGGCTTAGACTGCCATGATGACTTCTTCCAGCTAAAACTCATAGTTTCAACATCTGCAGGACAAATATCTTAGACTTTGCATTTTTTCAATGCCTTCCCCACCTCTACACAATTCCTCCATCTATAGGCCTCCAAACTGCAATAAAGTCCCCCTTGGTGTCATCCACAGTAAAAGTGGGTAGGTTAGTAGATCCCCCATTAAGTAGGTATAGCCCCCACATTAAGCAGGTAGTTCCCCCATAGATTGGTAGGTAAATATGTTGGTAGGTAGGTAGCTTTCTAGGTGGCCAGTAAGGTAGGTAGGTATCTAGCTGGGTAGGTAACCAAACAGGGCTGAGTTCCTGTACTTTTTCCACAGCAGGAACACCGTTCTCATTAGCAGGAGTCCTGCAGGACCCTTCCTTGAGTGTATATCTTGGATGAGTTCCCACTATTTTTTTTCTCAGGACTTAAACCCTGTAGCCAAGTATGGTAGGTAAATAAGTAGGTAGCTAGCTATGTAGGTAGGCAGCTAGGTACATAACTATATTCTTGCTTCTAGGTACCTAAGTAGCTAGCTACGTAGGTAGGTAGATAGCTACTTAGGTAGTAGCTACGTATGTAGCTACGTAGGTAAGTAGATAGCTATATAAAAACGTGATAGCTACCCAGACATACTTGAGTTCCAAACACTACCACTGATGTCATACCGTAGACCTCCCAGCCTCAGGAATTCTCTGGTCAAGGCTGACATCTCCACCAAAAAGGGTACACAACAAACTTTTCTCACAGTAAAAAACAAGGGCTCATATCCCTGTCGCAATTGCATCAACTGTGCCTACATGATCAAAGGGCCCACATTCAAACATCCAGGTACAGGCAGGGAATACAAAATCTAATCATACCTCACCTGCACTATGGGCCACGTCATCTATGTCCTCAGCTGCCCATGCAACCTCATCTATGTAGGTGAGACGACTCTAGAATTAAAAAATCGAATCAACCAACACAGGTACTCGATCCGTAAAAAACGCCTCGACCTACCCGTGTCCAAACATTTTGCAGAAATGGGCCTCTGTGAAAAAGACCTACATTTCACACTTATAGACCACATCCCCCCACTTAAATATGGGGGCGACCGTACCAGCATCCTTAAAAAATGCAAATTAAAGTGGATACATACCTTAAAATCATTACGCCCACATGGCCTTAACGCAGAATTCTTAGTAACACCGGGTATACTGCAAATTTCATAAGTATACCCTACCACAATCGGTATCAGAAAACATGTGATACGAACATTACCATGATTTTTATGGACTACAGCTTAACTCTTGTTTTTATTCTTTATTTTTAGAATCTGGATATACGCAAGAAAGAGAGGAGGCGTCATACTACTACACTGCAACCCCTTGCACAAGTCTGCAGCATTCCCTCGCTCCATCATGATAAGAGTCTGCCACCGGAAAAACTACGGACACAGAACCTGTTTCCACAGTACTCCGAATCGGGCCCACCAGGTATGGGTGAGTGGGGGACAGAATCAGTTTTCCTTTCACTCCACGTCCTTGACGGGAGCGGAGGGGGACTGACTGGTGACATTCATTCCACATGTCCATGTGGGGAAGGCCGCCACTGCCCTCTACCCCAACCACGGGCACCCGTTGAAACCGCACTCAAGCATAGCCGTATGCCCACAGGTTGTCCCACAGTTACAATGGCTGCCAGAGACTCTGAAAATAGTTCTGTGGAGGTGCGGGCCTGCCAGAAAACCCGTTACCATGGCGCCGCTGATGCCTGCAGGTGATTAGCCCCGACCTAGAGTGAGTCATCTATGTGCAAGCGCAGTGACTCCCCGGCCAGAACACACGCCACCGGAGTCTCACAGCGGCATCTGACGTCACACCATATGCTGCAGACATCGGGATACAGTATATATGCTCCGCCCCTCACTACATTGCGCTATACCTACTCTTAAACTCACGTATTTATGGCACTATGAGCTAGCACTTATATATGTTCACGACACTGTTGATATGTATGTAAAACAGTGTTTATGCATTGATTGTATATGTATGGACTTGCATTCACTGTAAACGGATTACACCGTTACAATTATGCAAATATTGTTGACATCACCGTGATTGGTTGACACCACTTTTGAGTCACTATTTAACATCCTGTTTGTACCACATGTCTCATGCTTGAGAAAGGCTGTAATTGAACGGCCGAAACGTCGCAAGACTTTGGGTGAATAAACTTCACATTTGTTTTTCACTATACTGGTGTGCTGCTGGAGTTACTCATTTTTGTATGTAAAAACGTGGCTATCTAGGCAAATAGGTAGGTAGCTAGCTATGTAGGTAGTAAGCCAAGTATCTGGTGGGTAAGTAGGTAGGTAGCCATCTAACTAGCTATGTAAGTTGGTAAGTAGCTAAGTAACTAGGTAGGTAAGTGGGTATGAAGCTAGCTATGTAGGCAGGTAGCAAGGTAGATAGTTATGCAGGTAGGTAGACAAGTACCTAGGTAGGTAGCTAGCTATGTAGGCAGGTAGCAGAGTAACTAGATAGGAGGTAGCCATGTAGGTAGGTAGCTATCTATGTAGTTAGGTAAGTAGATAGGTAGCCAGGTAGCTAAGTAGCTATGTAGGTAGGTAGCTAAGTAGGTATTTAGATAGGTAGAACGGTACATAGATAGGCAGGTAGATATGTAGGTAGTCTGGCAGGTAGGTCAGATAGGTAGGTAGCCAGGCAGTGAGGAAGCCAAGTGTTTGGTCATAGTCTGCAATTCTACAGCACCAGTATTACAGAGGGGTCATTTGTTGGCCAGCAGCTATGTGTGTGGTAGCAATTCACATGATATAAATACATTTTCAGACCTGTCTTTATCTTTTGTGGTTATAAGAAGCATAGCAGTGCAGTTACTATATTAAATAATATAAGTACGAAATGTCCAGTACTACAAAAAAAATTAAAAAAAATAAATACATAATTCTACATGGCTCAATAGAAACTCCTTTGCACAATTCACCACAACACCGCATTGCATATAAGTTGCAGCTGAAATAAAATTATAAAATAAACTGTGATTTGGTATCCAGGAAAAACTAAAATCGATACGTAATAAACTTTTATTCTGGAAAAAACAGGTGTAGAAAGCCTTACCATTTAAGTCACTAAAGATTATATAAAACTATCGATGTTGCTATATATGCATACATCTAATGTGGGAAGAATAAGATCATGTTTATGATCATGAAGTGATAGCTCTGCACTGCTCTGTAGTTCAACCACCTCAGCACTTCTATACTTCAATGAGCAGACATAGCTAAAGGCCTGTTCTGATGGACATTAGCTTCCTGGGACTCGCATTCTGCTAAACCTGTTTTTTGAATGTACATTCATTACTAATTTTCACCATTTTAGTACTTGTCTATTTTCAAGTACAGAAGTACATGCAAACAACTCTTTCATCCAACATGTCTAAAGTAAGTGTGTAACATTTTGTTAGCTAGGGGCTACACGTCTATTTATATTAAAATGTTAATAATCAATATAACTATTTCCGGTTACATGCTAGTACAGCAGGAAGGGATGGGGACAGTAGTAAATGCTGCAAATAGCATGGTATGTATTTGGTAGTTTAGTGAAAAGGCTACAGAGAGTTTGGTTGTAACCATATAGACACATAGGACTACATATGAGCTACAGACAAAAAAAATTACAGAATACTTTTCATCAAGGTTATCTGATTACATAATTTTTATTTGAAATGCATTGCATTAATAAAAAAGGTTGCACATTTTTACACATTGCCGTGGTGTATTATTCAGAGCACGCCCATCACAATACCAGTCATGATGCCTCCTGGCAGACACACTTGCTGGCTCACCTACCTACTCACTTACAACTCGTCTCTGCAGAGTTTACCATATTGATTTGTTTGGCTCCTCACTTATGCAGCATACTCGCAGCCCTTCTGACAACACTAACCATTCTTTTAAGAAGCTGAAGGTAAACAGCACCTTTGGTTTTAACACAACTTGCTGACAAAATAACTATTTGTCAACTGAGAATGTAATGCACAACAATATGGCTGCACTTCCTGTTGCCACAGTTCCAAAAAGTACCTTATAACAAAATAGATGTCACGATTCGGCTTACAGGTTGTGGATCCACTGTGTCAGCGAGGGATTGGCGTGGACCGTGCTGGTGGACCGGTTCTAAGAGGCTACTGGTGTTCACCAGAGCCCGCCGCAAAGCGGGATGGTCTTGCTGCGGCAGTAGCAACCAGGGGGACAGCGGGACTGACCGGGGCGCTGCAGGGAGAGAGACGCCGTGAGCGCTCCGGGGAGGAGCAGGGACCCGGAGCGCTCGGCGTAACAGTACCCCCCCCCTTAGGTCTCCCCCTTTTTTTGTCCGACAACTGCTTTACCTGGGACGAGGACACCGGGAGTGAATGGAGGGTTTCCTCAAAGGCAGGCAGTACAGCAGGAGTGGGAATGGGGAGGGAGGGCAGAGGGTGAAGCTTGAAGCTTGGCACGGGGCAGGGTGACACAAGGACGGGGGCCATGAGGAGGCACTGAGGCTTGCCTGACGGGACTGGGAGGGGGGGAGAGGCATCTCTTGTGGCAAGCAGAGTCCCAGTTCTTGATCTCCCCGGTGGTCCAGTCAAGGGTGGGAGAATGAAGCTGGAGCCATGGCAGACCGAGGAGGACCTCAGAGGTGCAGTTGGGGAGGACGAAAAATTCAATCCTTTCGTGGTGGGGTCCAATGCACATTAAGAGGGGTTTTGTGCGGTAACGCACGGTGCAATCCAAAATCCAATCTAACTCCGTTGACCGCGGAAATGTAGAGCGGCTTGATGAGACGGGTCACCGGGATGCAGAATTTATTCACCAAAGACTCCAAAATAAAATTCCCAGAGGCACCAGAGTCCAAGCAGGCCACGGCTGAGAGGGAGGAGTTGGCTGAAGGAGAAATCCGCACGGGCACCGTGAGACGTGGAGAAGCAGATTTTGAACCAAGAGACGCCACACCCACGTGAGCTGGGTGCGTGCGTGCGTTTCCCAGACGTGGAGGACGAATAGGGCAATCCACCAAGAAATGCTCGGTACTGGCACAGTACAGACAAAGATTTTCTTCCCTACGGCGATTCCTCTCTTCCTGGGTCAGGCGAGACCGATCCACTTGCATGGCCTCCTCGGCGGGAGGCCCGGGCGTAGATTGCAAAGGATGCTGTGGGAGAGGTGCCCAGAGATCTAAGTCTTTTTCCTGGCGGAGCTCCTGATGTCTCTCAGAAAAACGCATGTCAATGCGGGTGGCCAAATGGACAAGTTCTTGCAGGTTGGCAGGAATCTCTCGTGCGGCCAGCACATCCTTGATGCTACTGGATAGGCCTTTTTTAAAGGTCGCGCAGAGAGCCTCGTTATTCCATGATTATTCGGAAGCAAGAGTACGAAATTGGATGGCGTACTCGCCCACTGAAGAATTACCCTGGACCAGGTTCAGCAGGGCAGTCTCGGCAAAAGAAGCTCGGGCTGGTTCCTCGAAGACACTCCGGACTTCAGCGAAGAAGGACTGTGGCTGTGGCAGGATCATTGCGGTCCCAGAGCGGTGTGGCCCAAGACAAGGCCTTTCCTGAAAGAAGGCTCACTACGAACGCCACCTTAGACCGTTCAGTAGGAAACAAGTCCGACAACATCTCCATATGCAGGGAACATTGAGACAAAAATCCACGGCAGAGTCTAGAGTCCCCATCAAATTTGTCCGGCAGGGACAAGCGGAGGCTAGGAGCGGCCACTCGCTGCAGAGGAGGTGCAGGAGCTGGCGGAGGAGATGGTTGCTGCTGTAGCAGTGGCAGAAGTTGCTGTAACATGGCGGTCAACTGCGACAGCTGCTGTCCTTGTTGGGCAATCTGCTGCGATTGCTGAGCGACCACCGTGGGAAGGTCAGCGAGACTTGGCAGCGGCACCTCAGCGGGATCCATGGCCGAATCTATTGTCACGATTCGGCTTACAGGTTGTGGATCCACTGTGTCAGCGAGGGATTGGCGTGGACCATGCTGGTGGACCGGTTCTAAGAGGCTACTGGTGTTCACCAGAGCCCGCCGCAAAGCGGGATGGTCTTGCTGCGGCAGTAGCAACCAGGTCGTATCCACTAGCAACGGCTCAACCTCGCTGACTGCTGAGAAGGCGTGGGACTGAAGGACTAGGCAGAGGCAAGGTCAGACGTAGCAGAAGGTCGGGGCAGGCGGCAAGGTTCGTAGTCAAGATGGATAGCAAGAGTTCAGGTAACACAGGCTTGGACAACACTAAACGCTTTCACTGGCACAAGGCAACAAGATCCGGCAAGGGAGTGCAGGGGCAGTGAGCAGATATAGCCAGGGAGCAGGTGGAAGCCAATTAAGCTAATTGGGCCAGGCACCAATCATTGGTGCACTGGCCCTTTAAGTCTCAGAGAGCGGAGCCGCGCGCGCCAGCACATGACAGCAAGGGACCGGGACGGGTAAGTGACTTGGGATGCGATTCGCGAGCGGGCGCGTCCCGCTGTGCGAATCGCATCCCCGACGGCCATGTCAGTGCAGCGCTCCCGATCAGCGGGACTGACCGGGGCGCTGCAGGGAGAGAGACGCCGTGAGCGCTCCGGGGAGGAGCAGGGACCCGGAGCGCTCGGTGTAACAATAGAAAATGACAGTATCTGTGTAATAAAGAGAAAAGAAAATTACTTAATTGTGTTTATCGTTCCAATATGATTTACAAATATCTAGGTGATTCCTAACATATTTGTAAATCACTTAATTTACCAAAAATGACTCATTCCTTCAGAAAAAAAGATTTATAGTCTTGGCCAATAGTTGTCTCCCTTCTCGGCAATATGCATTCTGTTGTTAGGGAAAATCCATCCCTATTAACAAACATACCAAGATAGAAATGTGCTATGGGATCTATCTGTGAGCTTGTCTGCCTCCTCCAGAGGATCCACAATGTTCCTGAAAGGTAAATGAAGACTCTTTAGTCAGGACTGTTGGGAAATAGACATGTTCCAATTTTATTGGCATACCATACTCCCCTTTGACAGGTTCTTAATAATGGCATTATATTATTATTTTAAATATTCACTAGATGCCCAAATCATATCCAATACAGACCATGAGTATAGAAAGAGAACCAATGCTAGATATAACAATCTTTTGGTCTCATCTAAAAGTACAAAGTTAAAGCAATGTTATTCTATCTGTCACATATAATAGCCCTGATATACTAAAAGTGTTAGGTTTTTACTAGTTACAAATGTTGTTTCCGACTTGCAGGATTCCCCTCTATTTACTATAGGGATTCACAAATTTACAAGTTTTCTGACCAGCTGTTTCTTGGTGGAAATTTCCAGCCATTATTCACAGAATTTTCTGTGAATTCAATAGTAAATAGGTTGTGTTGTGAAACCACGCCCCTTTCCCAACCGACCACGCCGCTTTTGGAGCACAACACGATAAAGTCGGTATTATGATAGTAACTCAGGGCCAATATGTTTTACATACTTGCACAATCAATTTGCTAGAATTGTCTATAGCTGAGGACAAAAAAATCAAATACAGTACATGCAGCTCTGGGCGGAAAAAAAAAAACCACTGCAAAATCATCAGTTTCCCTGGTTTTACTAGTCATAGGTATGTGTTTAGTGACCATCCATCTTACTCTTAATCAAATTCTAAATGTTTCAATGGGTTTCAGGTCTGGAAATAGATCTTGATCTTGCAGGGTTTCATTCCACACCTTGATTGACTTGGCTGTGACATAGAGCATTGTTTTGCTAATTCTCAGATTTGGGGAACATTGTCAGAGCAGAAGGAAGCAGAGGTTTTTCCAGGATAACCTTGTACTTGGCTTGATTCATGCTTCATTCACAAAGACAAATCAGCCTGATTCCAGTGTTACTGAAGCATCTCCAAATCATCACCAATCCATCAAACTTCACAGTGGATGTTAGAAACTGAAAGTTTGACTTGTCAGAGAAGATGATCTTATTACTCTATTCCTCTACAGTCTAATCCTTATGGTCTTTCATAACCTTCCACCTTTGTTTACCATTGATGAAGGTCATTATCCTTGCCCCTACGAACCTGTTTTTAACCTCCTTAGCCATGCACTTCACCCCAGTTGCTGTTTGCCATTCTTTTTGTAGGTCAAAGGATGTCATCTAATGGTTGTTGAGTGACATTCAAATGAGTTAAATGAAGGTCATCTCGGTTAGTGGACAGTCATTTTCACCATCTGCAAGTCAGAGCTTTGTTATCCTCAATGTCTGTTGCTTGACTTTGTTGTTGACGCTCACTGTATCCCTTTTTTACTTCACTCAAAGCATTTCAACTCTTGCCATTCTGAATAGTTTTTTTTAATTAAAATTATCTTTGAGGTACTACTTGCACTGTTTTTGCCATCCAGAGGGGCCTGATACAAGAGTGACGAATACAGCAGTGGCTTTTATACCTTTCTTGTTGAATAAGAGTTGGCTGTTAATTACCTAAGCAGCACTCCATCAGTAAAATGAGGTATGCCTATAATAATGATAAGACGGGAAAGGAGAGGGCACACAAAGAGGTTACTTCACCTTAATAACAGTGCAGCATGGTATCAGCAACCTACATAGTCATCTCCTGCGGGGTGCACATACGAAGAGTCAAGTATCCAATATAATTCAAGGAAGAAAACATACGTGCACTCACCGCTCAGCGGAGACAGTTAGGTTCCGGAAGAAGCACGCATTCACGTGTGAAACCACCGGCGTAGCCTCCGAGCGCCATTACACCTGCGCTGATGCTGTGATCCAGCTACCCGTTTACCGGACCGATACACTGAACTGTCTCCGCTGAGCGGTGAGTGCACGTATGATTTCTTCCTTGTATTATATGAGGTATGCCTATGTTGGAATCCAAAAGACACTGGAATAAAATGGTTGCCAATGTAGACATGCAATGCAGACATGCTGATATAAGAAAAATTAGGAGTGATCTCTTCATTTTTACCAGTGCTGTATATGTCCCTCCTAAAAAAAAAACACAGAGAAATTTATCAAACCTTGTCTAAAAGAAAAGTGGAGCAGCTGTCCCATACCAATCAATCAGATTTCTCCTTTCATTTTTACAAATGCCTCTGAAAAATTAATGCTGGAATCTGATTGGTTGCTATGGAAAACTGCTCCCCAGTTCCTTCAATTCTTTCAATATTTGATAAATCTCCTTCATGTCTACATATATGAAGACAAAACAACGCACACACACCCTAAAAAAAAATTTTATGTGCAAACCGTCTGTTCTATAATGTTAAGGGTCAGTATTTTGTGTAGTCAATGCCCTTCTCTTAGCGGTCTGTTGTATATTTTTTTTATTTCTTCTGTACTGTCGCTACATTGCCACTGTCAAAAGTGACACATGGCACCAGATAGATTTCTGAGTAGTTCTAGAATCAGACAAGTGTTCTGCAGGGGCTCATCATTTGTAAGGCAGCATGGCAGTGTTTCAGCTTGCGCATTGAAAGGAAAGTCTCTATTAAAGTGCATGGAGCCTGTGCACTAAACTTATTTACTATCCACAGGACAGGAAATACCGTAAGTGTCTATTTATGGGGGGTCTGACCCCCTGCTATCTTCAGAATGGGGCCCAGTATCTCCCTGCTGCATGGAGTGATAGATGGCACAGGCTCCATGCACTGTCTATGGGTGTGCCAGATATACCCAAGTACAGCACTTGGGTATTTACTGTGCCCCCATAACCAATGCATGGATAATGTGCCATATATATGCGATGGGGAGTGCCAGAGCCCCGTATTTAAGATTGCAGGGTGTCCCAGAGCCTGGACTTCACGCACCACACATCCTGTGGATAGGGGATAAGTTGTTAAGTGCTGGAGGCTATGCAACTGCCTAAACAAATTAATAGAAGACCAAATAGCAGGAGGATCCCTGCTATTCATAACAAATGCTATATTTCTCCTGCATCAGCCATTGCAGCAGAAATGTCTTAATGACCATTGCTTCCCTCATCAAAGTCAGCTGTTTGCCTGGGTTGCCACATTTTGAAAAGGTTTGTCTCAGATGACACTACCCATTTATATTAGAAAATTTAAAAGTGTTAGCTACAGTAATAAATCGTTATCACCTCTTTGGCTGCATCCCTATTTCTAATTTAGCTTTTAATCTTCAGCGTAAAAATTAAAAATCTGTGTTCCGCTGCACGTTCCAATGGACTAAACTGCTCTGATGGTTAGTACAGTGACTCATTCCATTAAGTAAGACTCTTTGCAATATCCTACTGGTATACATGTGAAGCCATTTTATATCTGGTTGTCTTTTTCGATTGCCACAATGTTGTTGTTTTTGTATTTTGAAAAAAAAGCAATAAAATATGTTGAAAAAAAAAATCCCCCAAAAAATCTGTTGTTTCCTGGAAATGCCCAGCAAACAGGCTAACATCTGTATAAAACAAAATAATTTATGTATATTGTATTTATTTATTTATTTATATAGCGCCTACAGATTCCTCAGCGCTTACAATTATGGGCAGCCTTGGTACTTAACACAGACATTTGTATTCATATTTATATGAGCCTAAATGAATAAATGGACAAACACTTGACCACCTTTAACCAAAATGGTCTAAAAAGTATATAAAATGATGTATCATACTAGATGTTTACGCTCTCAATAACACATTACATTGCATCTGTAACATTACAATGCACGCAATAAAAAGAAAGAAATACAGTCCTTCTATAACAATGACTACATTACAGGATTCCCCACCAGCTTCTAAAGCTAAAATCTGCCACTTCAGCGATGTGGGAGGGTGAACAGTAATTTGGAGATGGATCATGAATTAATAATAAGACAAAACAGAAGCAATATAAACTCTGTCTGAAACATACTTGTTATCTATACAGAAAGAAGATTTGAACATTTTAAAATGCCCATAGTTTAAGTTCTACACTTTCATTTCCGCCACACAGTTATAATCTCTTTTTTAATTAACTTTAATAATTACAAGTGTTTTTAAACTAGTCCTTATTATGCCATTAAAGTGTAATCATTGGTGTTTCTGACAACTTGGACCCTAGAGATACTTACTACAGGGGTGCTTGTTCCCTGTTTCGTATAGGTATTGTTTATTATAGCCTATAACAGTAAGAACATAACAAGATATCATAAGACCCCTGCCCGTGCAATATCTCATCTCACCCAGTGATCGTATGACATTCTGGGTCCCGACATCATGATTTCTGACAGTAAGAGGATTGCTGCCAGGGGTCAAAAGGACCAAGCATCAGATCTTACCATATATAAAGCATAGCAACACATTATATATGGTAAAATCTTCATCCTCACCATCCCTGGGGGATGTTCCTGCCCCCAGGGATGGTGAGGATATGAAGTTTCTAAATCTCCCCCACCGCCCCCGTAAGTAGTCCCCTGGACAGGGAGCTTTACTTACCTAATCCCTCTCTGCGTGATTGACAGCCCGCATCACCACTCTGCTCCATCTGCTTAGGGAGCAGAGCTGTGACGTGAACTGTCAATCACGCAGAGAGGGCATGATTACAGCACAGCCATTGGGACTAGGTTGGTACAGCTCCCCGCCCAGGGGACTACTTATGAGGGCAGCAGAGGAGACTCCATGCCTTTTGGCCGTGCTATTATCACGCATGGGCAGGAAGGAGTGTAACACTATTCTCGCCCACTCCCCCTTTCCCTGCCTACTTGCCCTAGGCAGCGGATCGACAACCACGTTGACAGACCCTACCTAAATAAGTGAGGGGATTAAGGGTCAACGAAACAAACTATAATACAGTCAAAGTCTAGACTAACAGAAATAATATCGAAATACACACACAATAGCCCTGATTTACTAAGAATGGAGTGTTTATCTTGGAGTGATTTCAGGTTTACTCCGAGTATTTTTCTCTGATTTACTAATCAGTCGCCCGTCTGTATTTTTTTTTCTGTTGCAGAGAAGTTATATGTCACCCTTATCACAGAGTTATTAAGCAGGGGAGCTGGCGGCATGCTCCTCCCCAGCCATATACAGTGTACTTTTACTTTAATTTTTTTTCAAATAGAAGAGCTGCGGTGGGGAAATATATATAGAATCGCTGGGGGTTTTGTATATGTCTGGCTCCCCACAGCTTCTATATATCTTGCCCCCTGCTGCGCTATATGTCTTGTCCCCCACCATGCTATACCATATACCCACCGCAGCGCATGTATATATATATATATATATATATATATATATGCCCCCCCGCTCAGCGCAATCATAAGCTCCCGGAAGCGCTATCATTGACAAGCATTCTATTAGCAGAGCATCTGGCCGGGAAGTCGGCTGCCCGATGCTCTGCTAATGCTCTGCTTGTCAATCATAGCGCTTCAGAGGCATATGTGTATAGCTGCGCTGTGGGGACCAGATAACGCTATATGTCTGGTCCCCACAGCGCATCTATATACATATGCCTCAAGCGCTATCAATGACAAGTATTCTTTTAGCAGAGCATCGACCAGATGCTCTGCTAATAGAATGCTTGTCAATGATAGCGCTTCAGAGGTATATGTGTATAGATGCGAAGTGGGGACCAGACATATAGCGTTATCTGGTCCCTACTTCACTTCTATACACATATGCCTCTGAAGCGCTATCATCGACAAGAATGATCCCGCCGGGATCCCTGAATGGCTCTTCAGTACCGGCCATTCAGGGATCCTGGCGGGGAATTTGAAAATGAAAGTAAAACACATCAAATATTGCTGGGGAGTGGAGCATGCCGCCCGCTCCCCTGCTTAATAACTTTTGATCGGAACGGGTCTCAGAAGTGAGACCCGATGCGATCAATCCCTCAGCCCCTGTACTACTACTCCTAGAATGGAACAGACCCTGTTCCATGATGGGGGTAGGATTCACTCGGTTTTCAGTATCTTCCCGACAGCTCAGAGCTGTCGGGTTTTGGTGAAGAAAAATTCACAGGTTTTCCTGTGAGTTTTTCATCATACTCCGAGAGTTTTTTCTTTTTTGTCGGGAACACCCGCCCCTTTTTGGGATAACCATGCCCATTTTGACGGGTTTAAAAAACACTCGGAGTGATTATATCTTTTGTCGGGTTGTGCACAAATTTGGTCGCACAACCTGACAAAAAGAGTCGGGTTGACATTAGTAAATCAGGGCTAATAAGTCACAGACCCCAAGCCGAGTCAGTACCAAGGGATCACAGAAATGCCAAGTCGCAGGAACAGGAAAAGGGTCAGAGAGCAGAGACAATGGGTCAGATATGCCAGAAATACAGGATACAATATACACGCTAGCTAGGAGATGAAGCTCTTTCGCACGCAGGGTGTGAGAGCAGACTACCAGCTTATATAGGAAACAGGACAGGTTCTCCACTCAAGGTCAGCTGACCAGTCAAGACAGACAGGCATAACCCAGCAACAAAAAGTAAACAAAAGAAACTTTCAAAACCGTTTAACCCTATGGATTCTGACAGCTATATCCAGAAGTTCCCTACCTTTCTTTCTTTTATGTACCCTAAACACTTTTGTGATTTTACGCTGCTGTTTACAGCGTCTCCATGATTCTCCCTTGGTGCCTTGGGTGTCCTCCTCCAGTACAATTCTCCTCCTACTTTCTGGGATCAATGTGTCATGTAACTTGCTGTCCACAACAATGTCATGCCCCGGCTAGTGATTTGCTGAGTGCAGTATGACATATGGGGCCCAAGTCATTTTCCAATGTGTCCTTCTGCCTCTCAGCCAATTACTTGCTGTGCCAAGGAATCACTGCACCCAGCAATTTGCTGAGCTGCAGCATGACATATAGGGACCAGATGCGTGTGGGGCCCAATATGTCACCCTGCAACTCAGAAAGGGAATTGCTTTGGGGATAAGAGCAGACCACCGGAGACACCATGAGAGCACTTGAGGTGAGATTTTATTTTTATGTATTGCAGAATGGCCATAGTTCACACACAAAATAATCCCTTTAATAAAGCTGAATAATCACTTTAATAAAAACTCGATTCAGAGTGCTCTGGACCTCTGATTGGGCTGAATGTTTAGTAAGCAACAATTTGAGAACTTATAGCCGCTTATCTGCTTTTAAAAATTTTTTATTAGCAGAACAAGTGACGAGTCAGCAACAAAATTGGACTTTTACTATTGCACTTTTCTGACATTCAGGCCCTGATTTATCAATCAGCCTGAAACCCTAATTGTCTAGTTTTTTTTCCATAACAACCAATCACAGCTCAACTTTCACTTTACAATAGCTTGTTAAGTTATGAAAGCAGGGCCGGACTGGCCTAGCAGGACACTGGGAAAATTTCCACACAGTGGCTGCTCACTCACACAAGGTCCTGACACTAAATCAGGACCTTGTGTGAAGCGGCCACAGAGAGGCGGAGCTATGAGCTGTAGGCTCCCCTGATTATTTAATTTTTTTATTTCCCTCCCTAGTGCCGCAGGGGGGAGGGAAGTTTGTGTGCGCCGCAACAGGACCTGCGATGATGTCACCGTCATGTGATCAGTCACATGGAGGAGTCGGAATCCCATGATCAGGGGCTGCTGTTCTAGGCCTCAGCGTACCCCTACGCCCCCCAGCGTCCCTTAGCTTCCCCCTCCCCCTGCGGCCCAGAGAGGGTGATGTATGCGGAAGCTGCGCCGGGTGGGTGTAGTGACTTGTGCCCCAGCGTTCCCCTCCCCCCTGCGGCGCCGTGAATGATTGTCCTGCCAGAGCCCTGAGTCGGTGCCCTGCCGGAGAGGGGGAGAACGGAGAAGAAAAATGGCTTTCTTAAGGTACTGTACCATATCCATCCACCCCTCCCCCACCCATGTCCATCCCCCCTCCCCCCTCCCTCACCCATGTCCATCCCCCCTCCCTCACCCATGTCCATCCCCCCTCCCTCACCCATGTCCATCCCCCCTATCTCACCCATGTCCATCCCCCCTCCCTCACCCATATCCATCCCCCCTCCCTCACCCATGTCCATCCCCCCTCCCTCACCCATGTCCATCCCCCCTCCCCCTTCCTCACCCATATCCATTGCCCCCCTCCCTCACCCATGTCCATCCCCCCCTCACCCATGTCCATCCCCCCTCACCCATGTCCACCCCCCTCACCCATGTCCATCCCCCTCCTCACCCATGTCCATCCCCCCTCACCCATGTACACTTCTCTACACCCCTCTGTCACCCATGTACACTCCTCTACACCCCTCTTTCATTCATGTACACTCCTCTACACCCCTCTGTCACCCATGTACACTTCTCTGTTACCCATGTACACTCCTACACCCGTCTGTCACCCATGTTCACCCCTCTGTCACCCATGTACACTCCTACACCCCTCTGCCACCCATGTACACACCTCTACACCCCTCTGTCACCCATGTACACTCCTCTACACCCCTCTGTCACCCATGTACACTCCTCTACACCCTTCTGTCACCCATATACACTCCTATACACCCCTCTGACACCACTGTACTCTCCTCTACACCCCTCTGTCACCCATGTACACTCCTCTACACCCCTCTGCCACCACTGTAAACCCCCCCTACACCCCTCTGTCACCCCCATATGCTCCTACACACCTGTCTCCCATGTACACCCCTTTGTCACCCATGTACAGCCCTCTGTCTTCCCCGTATACTCCTCTACACACCTGTCTCCATGTATACCCCTCTTTTACCCCCTTTACACCTATACGCCCCTGTATTCCTCTTCACTTGTAAAATGCTGGTAAAGTGCAGAGCCTTATAGATTTGTTTTGCAGGTTTAACGGTGAAGAGTTGTGGCTGGAAGAAATGGTCAGGACGGTCCGGAACAGATGAACGACGCTGATCAGAGAAGACGTCACATGTGAGTTGCTGTATAAAGCAGCACTTTAACCCCTTAACGACGCAGGACGTATATTTACGTCCTGCGCCAGCTCCCGCGATATGAAGCATCACATCGCGTCGGTCCCGGCCCTCATCAACGGTCGGGACCCGCGGCTAAAACCACACTTCGCCGATCGCGGCAATGTGCGGTATTAACCCTTTAGAAGCGGCGGTCAAAGCTGACCGCCGCTTCTAAAGCGAAAGTGAAAGTATCCCGGCTAGTCAGTCGGGCTGTTTGGGACCGCCGCGGTGAAATCGCGGCATCCCGAACAGCTTAAAGGACACCGGGAGGGCCCTTACCTGCCTCCTCGGTGTCCGATCGACGAATGACTACTCCGTGCCTGAGATCCATGCAGGAGCAGTCAAGCGCCGATAACACTGATCATAGGCGTGTTAATAGACGCCAGTGATCAGCATAGGAGATCAGTGTGTGCAGTGTTATAGGTCCCTATGGGACCTATAACACTGCAAAAAAAAAGTAAAAAAAAAGTGTTAATAACGGTCATTTAACCCCTTCCCTAATAAAAGTTTGACTCACCCCCCTTTTCCCATAAAAAAAAATCAAACAGTGTAAATAAAAAAAATAAACATGTATGATAGCGCCGCGTGCGTAAATGTCCGAACTATAAAAATATATCATTAATTAAACCGCACAGTCAATGGCGTACGCGCAAAAAAATTCCAAAATCCAAAAAAAACTATTTTGGTCACTTTTTATACCATAAAAAAATTAATAAAAAGTGATCAAAAAGTCCGATCAAAACAAAATCATACCGTTAAAAACTTCAGATCACGGCTCAAAAAATATGCCCTCATACCACCGTGTAAGTGGAAAAATAAGTTATAGGGGTCAGAAGATGACATTTTTAAAAGTATAAATTTTCCTGCATGTAGTTATGATTTTTTTCCAGAAGTACTACAAAATCAAACCTATATAAGTAGGGTATCATTTTAACCGTATGGACCTACAGAAGAATGTTAAGGTGTCATTTTTACCGAAATATGCACTGCGTAGAAACGGAAGCCCCCAAAAGTTACAAAATGGCTTTTTTCCTCGATTTTGTCGCACAATGATTTTTTTTTTCAGTTTTGCCGTGAATTTTTGGGTAAAATGACTAATGTCACTGCAAAGTAGAATTGGTGACGCAAAAAATAAGCCATAATATGGATTTTTAGGTGGAAAATTGAGAGGGTTATGATTTTTAAAAGGTAAGGAGGAAAAACCGAAAGTGCAAAAACGGAAAAACCCTGAGTCCTTAAGGGGTTAAACTACATACCCACTGATAAATAGATATTGGAATTTGTGTGCATTGCGACTTTTTTTTTAAACATCATTTTATTAACTTTTTTTGCTCGTCAACTTCGGTCAGGGTGCCCCGTGAAATTTTTTTTTTTTTTTGGAGGGGTGCCCTGAGCCAAAAAAGGTTGGGAAACACTGGCATACAGGATTTAGTGAGTAACAGTATGATGGTAATATAGATGGTGATAATATTCTTCCTTGTATACTGGTATTATTGATAATATTGGTCAGTATACAGGATTTGGCCAGTAACCGTATGATGGTAATATGTATGGTGATAATATTCCTCCTTTTATACTGGTAATATTGGTCTCAGTATACAGGATTTGGCCAGTAACCGTATGATGGTAATATGTATGGTGATAATATTCCTCCTTGTATACTGGTAATATTGGTCTCAGTATACAGGATTTGGCCAGTAACCGTATGATGGTAATATGTATGGTGATAATACTCCTCCTTTTATAGTGCCATTATTGTTAATATCAGTCTAAGTATAGAGGACTTGGTCAGTTACAGTGTGATGGTAATATTTCCTTTCCTCCCATACTATTGTTACTTGGTAAATATATGACTTATATAGACATATAGGGGGGGATTCATCAATCTATATAGAGTAATTTTAAGTGTATTTTCTTGCGCAAAATCTTGCGCAATTATATTTTCTGCGTTCTTTTTATGGGTCTTTTTTGGTGGAACTTTTTCTAAAGATGTCACCCTTCCGGTGTACCGTAGAACCATTTTTCCCATAGACATCTATTTACTAACTGCGTTTTCTTTTTTTGGACGCACAAAAAGAACGCAAGTCTAATTTTTTTGCGCAAATATACACCACCTCGGAAGACACGTACCAAAGTGTGTATTTTCACACAGTAAGGACTGCAACTCTCATCATGGACAGACTCTGCCCATGATGGGAGTTATAGTCCAGGGGCTCAGGTGCAGATCGCAGCAGGTCATTATCCAGAGACCCGCTGCGATCCGCATTTATTAACTGTAAAAGCCGGCGGTACATGCGGCTTCACTGCGCTGACACGACTTCTATATACAGCTGTCATAATTCATAATCCCCGCCGCCGGGAGAGGAGAGCTTTGATTGGTCAATAGCTATTCTCCAATCAGAGCTCCCCTCTCCCGGCAGGGATTATGAATCATTACAGTCTATATAGAAGCCGGTGGCAGCGCGATGTAGCCGCATGTACCACCGGCTTTTTAATTTAAGGGTGCGTTCACACGTGCGTATTTACTGCTGCAGATTTGCTTCAGCAGATTTTGCTGCCCATTGAAGTCAATGGGCAGTAAAATCTGCAGCAGCAAATCTGGTGCAGATCTGCAGTAAAAAATATGCACGTGTGAACGCACCCTAAATGCGGATCGCAGCAGATCATTTTGGAGATCTGCTGCGATCCGCATTACATCAGTGGCCCCCCAATTTAACCCGTTCCCGCAGAATGACATATATAAATGTCCTGATGTGCAGGCAGTTCGCACATCATGACATTTATATATGTCATGCAGTTAACCCGGCGATGCGCGGCATCGCACGGGTTAACTGGCAGAAGTCCCGCTGTTATCAGCGGGGGGACAACTTCTGCAAGCCCCCCAGGACCATCTGTGGATGGTCCTGGTCAGCGATCATTGTGGTTGGTCCCTGTGGACCAATCACAGTGATCGCTGACTGTGGGGGGTTAAAGTTCAGATCCCCCGCTCTTCCCGCCCCTAGAATTTGGGCAGACCGGGGGAAGAGGATCCTGGGAGCTGCGGGGGGCCGCGGCACATACCTGCTGTGGGACCGGCGGGCACGGCAAGGACCGGGGACCGTCAAGAAGGCAGCTACGGCAGGTAAGTGGAAGCAGCAGTGAAGATCGCCGTAAAGTGATATTCACTGCTGCTTCTAGGAGTTTCAAAACTACAACTCCAAGCATGCCTTTGGCTGTCTGGGCATGCTGGGATTTGTAGCTTTGCAACATCTGGAGGGCCGCAGTTTGGACACCACTGTACAGTGGTCTCCAATCTGTGCTCCTCCAGATGTTGCAAAACTACAACTCTCAGTATGCCCAGACAGTCCAGGCATGCTGGGAGCTGTAGTTCTGTAACATCTGGCTCTTCAGATGTTGTCCAGTACAACTTCCTTGTTGCCTGGGCAGTCTGGGCATGCTTGAAGTTGAAGTTTTGCAACAGCTGGAGGCGAACACAGGTTGGGAAACACTGAGTTTCCCATCCAGTGTGCCTCCAGTTGTTGCAAAACTACAACTCCCAGCATGCTCATACAGCCGAAGGGCATGCTGGGAGTTGTAGTTTTGCAACAACTGAAGGAGAACAGTTGGGAGACCGCTAAGTAGTGGTGTCCAAACTGAAGCCCTCCAGATGTTGCAAAACTTCAACTCCAAGCATGCCCAGACTGCCCAGGCATGCTGGGAGTTGTAGTTAGGCAACATCTGAAGGACCAGATGTTACAAAACTACAACTCCCAGCATGTCTGGACTGCCTGGGCATGCCGGGAGTTGTAGTTTTGCAACAACTGGAGACGCACTGGTTGGGAAACATTGTCTGTTTCCTAACTCAGTGTTTCCCTACCTGTGTGCCTCCAGTTGCAAAACTATAACTCCCAGCATGCACTGACAAACCGTACATGCTGGGAGTTGCAGTTTGGCAACAGCTGGAGGCGCACGGGTTGGGAAACACTGAGTTAAGTAACAAGCTCTGTGTTTTGCAACCAGAGTGCCTCCAGCTGTTGCTTAACTACAACCCCCTATGATGGGAGTTGTAGTTTAGCAACAATTGGAGGCTCCCTATTTAGGAACATGCTGCATTATGTGCGCTCTTCCCAAGGGAGAACACAAAAAATGTACTAACCCATATTTCTTGTTTTTATTTTCTTCTCATTTCAGATATGTGAATGTGGAGGACTACGTCGGATTCAGTGGACTGCGACGATGACCAGCGTTTTTTTTATTTTATTTCAATTAAATGGTTAAAGAGTGCTGTGGGGGAGTGATTTTTTTTAAATACATTTTTTTTTTCAATGTGTCCATGTTTTTTATAATTGAATTTTCAGGGTTAGTAGTGGAAGCTGTCTTATAGACCTAACCTCCAATTATTACCCCGGTACCCACCGCCACAGGGGTGCCGGGAAGAGTCGGTACCAACAGGCCCGGAGCGTTAAAAATGGCGCTCCTGGGCATAGGCAGTAACAAGCTGGCGTGATTTAGGCTGGGGAGGGCCAGTAACAATGGTCCTCGCCCACCCTGGTAACGTCAGACTGTTGCTGCTTGGTTGGTATCTGGCTGATACTGAAAATAGGGGGAACCCTATGCGTTATTTTTTTTTTAATAAATAAAAAAAGTGTGTAGTTCCCTAATTTTTTAAGTATCAGCCAGATACTAACCAAGCAGCAACAGCCTGACGTTACCAGGATAGGCGAGGACCATTGTTACTGGCCCTCCCCAGCCTAAATAACGCCAGCCTGTTACCGCCTAGGCGCGCCATTTTTTACGCTCCGGGCCTGTTGGTAGCGGCTCAATGCAATCAATGACAATTAATACAAAAAGCATCATAATGTGAATACAGTAAAACTCCCATGCAGCAAAAGGGAGACGGTGACGTGATCATGATAAGGTGCATCATATAACATACACATGGATCTGTACAGTAAAGTGACAGCAGTGCTATATGCGTACAAAACATAATTAGTATCAGGTGTATTAAAAACATAATTATGCCTAGGATGAAGTTCGCACTCACCAAAACGGAAAACAGCATCCCGGCACACTATCGAGGGCACTGCGTCCCACGTGGGCCGTCGCACAATACAGGACAATACACATCAGGAGAGCCAATGAGTGCATGTAGCGTCATGTCAAAGCGTCCATACCCAAGCGCATTGGGAAAAAGAGAGTCACGGACACCATCTTGGTATAGGGCAAGTGCATTGGTACCGAGTGCAGGAAAAGGACAAAGCAATGTTCGTATAGAAGCCCCAGCCGCAGCAAGTCCCTCTGTGTGAATGGCAGCCACAATGTCAGCCCAGGGCACCACAGGGAACCGGCGTCGTCCCAGGCAACTATCACTCCGATCCGGACCGTGGGCAGTGTAGCCGTCCATAGATCGCTCGTCGGGGGGTGGGCCATCACACATCTACGGGACAGTGGCCATATCCGGGCTCTATTATATTCAAAGAAACCGCACTGGAACCGCACTAGAATCGCACAGGTGTGAACATCAACTTAACACATTGGTCTCTCCATGTTGATGTCCTGAGTAAAAAAAATCTTAATAAATGAATTGAAACTTTAGGTGGTGTCGTCCTTCATCTGTGCATAGATCTATAGGGGAAAAGGGAGAAATTTCAGTAATATACTCAATAATGTATCATAATTAAAAGCTTGAGAATAAAAGCACATTGCACATAATTACAAAATTATATAGCAACCGTAAGAGGGCTAGCTGGACAATATATAGATGAGTATTGCTAAGTCATGTCAAAATATCTGGAGTGACATTGAACTCCACGTTGAGCCCCTTCGGGCGCAACGTTTGGAGCTCAAATATCCACCGAAGTTCAGGTTTTTTGAGAAGGGCAATACGATTGCCACCTCTTTTGGGCATAATCACATGGTCAATGAGGGTGAAGCGAAGATCTCGTTCATGATGGCCAAGTTCTGTAAAATGTTTTGCAACAGGTAAATCCATCCGTTTTTTCCGGATGGTGTACCTGTGATGGTTTAAACGTGTTTTGAATTCTAAAGACTTTTCCCCTACGTACAATAGATTACATGGGCAAGAAAGTATGTAAATCACAAATTTTGATGTACAAGTCAAGTAGTGGCTAATTTTGTACACCTTACCAGTTGTGGGGTGTACAAAAGATGACCCCTTGTTTATCAAGGGGCAATTCACACACAGTCTGCATGGAAAACTGCCCTTGTTTTGTACAGTAAGATATTATTGTGTATCTGAACTGGTGTGAGAGACATTAGACTTAACCAATTGGTCACGTAGACTGCGTGGACGTCTGTATGATATAAGAGGTGGATTGGCAAATTCCGGTACATTTGGAAAACTTCTGGAAAGGATGGACCAGTGTCTGCCAATTACTCTCGAGATCTTACTTGACAAGGTGTTGTATGTGGATACAAAAGCAATTCGGGTGAGATCTGGCTACGTTTTTTAGGAGGTTGTTGAATGAGGGACCGTCTATCAAGTGTCATGATTCCTGACTTGGTGGACTGTAATAGATCAGGAGGATACCCGCGTTCAGTGAAATTTGATACCATTCGGTCTAATGTTGGTTCTACTAGAGCTTCAGAACCAATAATGTGTTTAGCACGCAGCATTTAGCTCTTAGGCAAGGACCTAATCATGGGTCTGGGATGACAGCTTGTAAAATGCAATACTGAGTTGCTGTCAGTAGGTTTTACATATAATTGAGTGGTAAGATGATCATTGTCAATAGTCACCAAAGTGTCTAGAAATTGTACCGAGTCGGGTGAGTAAGTTAAAGTGAACTTGATATTTGGATCGATATGGTTCAAAAAAATCTGTGAAGTCCAACAGCTCCATGGCACTGCCTCGCCACACGAGGAAAATATCGTCTATGTATCGCCACCATGCCAGCACATGGTCGGCATGGTGGGACACATAGATGAAGGACTCCTCGAGGGAGGCCATGAAGATGTTGGCATAGGTGGGGGCCACATTGGTCCCCATAGCGGTACCTGACAATTGAAGAAAAAATTGGTCATTAAAAGTAAAATAATTACATGTCAAAACAACCTGTAATAATGACAAAATAAAGTCAGTCTGAGGTGGGGAAAAGTGTTGTTGGATGAGATTCAGAACTGCCTGTGAACCACGGTCATGGGGAATTGACGTGTACAAACTCGTTACATCCAGTGAAGCCAAAATTACATTAGAGGGAATGGTTAACTTGTCAATTTTCTTAAGGAAATCCGATGTATCCAAAAGAAAAGATCGTGCCTGAGTCGTGAAAGGACGGAGTACCTCATCAAGAAAAATGGAACAATGGCTAGTAATGGATTCCTGTCCCGAGACAATTGGTCTCCCGGGAGGGTCCTGTAATGCTTTATGAATTTTTGGGAGTTGGTACAAACTAGGTGTTTTCGGATGCTGTACTATCAAGTAGTTTTTCAATGCTTTATCTATTGTACCTGAAGTAAATGCCCCATTAACTAATGATGAGATACAGAGTTCTATATCAAATCTAGGGTCACTGGATAGCAATTTGTACGTGTTGATGTCATTAAGTTGGCGCATCGCTTCACAGACATATTTGGAGCGGTCCATGACCACAACCGCGCCCCCTTTGTCGGCAGGCTTGATGACCAGGTTGTGGTCATGGACTAGCTCCAGCAATGCCTGCTTCTCCCGACGCGCCAAATTATACCAAGATGGTGTCTGTGACTCTCTTTTTCCCAATGCGCATGCGCTTGGGTATGGACGCTTTGACATGACGCTACATGCACTCATTGGCTCTCCTGATGTATATTGTCCTGTATTGTGCGACGGCCCACGTGGGACGCAGTGCCCTCGTTAGTTTGCCGGGACGCTGTTTTTCCATTTTGGTGAGTGCGAACTTCATCCTAGGCATAATTATGTTTCTAATACACCTGATACTAATTATGTTTTGTACGCATATAGCACTGTTGTCACTTTACTGTACAGATCCATGTGTACCTTATATGATGCACCTTATCATGATCACGTCACCGTCTCCCTTTTGCTGCATGGGAGTTTTACTGTATTCACATTATGATGCTTTTTGTATTAATTGTCATTGATTGCACTTTTTTGTATCTCCCCTATATATATGTTGCACATTCACTATGTTGTCATGCTTGAAAATGGTCGCATGTGGCGACCGAAACGTCGCATTTTGGATGGAATAAAACCATTCTAAGTTTTTTCACCTGAACCTCGAGTGCTGCAATCTTCTTTGTATACATCTCCAATTGTAGCAGTGACCCGGCTTTTCTGGATTGCGCGCACCTGCATCTATTCATATTGGTAGTGCTGCTCTAGAACCTGTTTGATATATATATATATATGTATATATTAGTGTACTGTAAAGGGATAAATCTAGGCGTGGCTACCGATGGCTGACGCGATGCTGTGGGGCTGGTCTGCAATTATTTCCAGGGCTGGTTTTAATCCCCAGTCCGACCCTGTATGAAAGTTGAGCTGTGATTACTTGTTATGGGAAAAACCTGACAATTAGGGTTTCAGGCTGATTGATAAATCTCCCCCTCTGTGTTCAAACAGCTCTACCACAGGGTATTTTATTTCTTACAACTGCAGTGGTTGCCAATTTATCATTAGTGACAATTTTACATTGTTGTATCATTTGCTGCACACTTTTTACACCATCAAATACCAGCCACTACCATCGGTAGAAAAATGCTTCATCTAAGCACATTTTTTCTTATTCTTAAGTAGAAACAAGGGTTAACCTGGTTTATTTACAAAAAAAAAAGGTTTAAGGTTTAATATGTTCCCTATGTTGTCCATGTTTTGTCCAGTGATAGTATTTACCAGATGAGACAGACTATGTGGAAATCCTATCCAGAGTTTACCTATCACCTAGATGATGTAACTTCTGGACATGTTATAAAACACTGTAATTGGACATGATATAAAACACTGCAATCAGGAGCGTAGCTAGAAAGCCCCAGGGCCCCGGTGCAAAAAATTGCCTTGGGCCCCTCTACCACCTGACAACCCGCTTCCCCAATCCCGGACGACCCCTTACTCGGCTGCACAAACATATCAGTGACTACAGCACTGATCGGACACAGTCAGGAGAATACACAACTATATAAGTGACTAACAGGCAGGGCCAGACAGACAAAACAGACATTTAACCCCTTAAGGACCACGGAGGTATGAGTACGTCCCTGCGTCCTGGGTCTTAAGGACCAGGGACGTACTCATACGTCCCTGCGAATTTTGCATCCCGCCGCGCACCGGGCGGGTTGCGAATCCGGACGCCTGCTAAAATTATTCAGCAGGCGTCCCAGGCAAACGTCCCAGGGTTTTGAAGAGAAAATATGTCCGGAATTGAAGGCCACGTGTGTTTACAAAGCCCCCATAGTGCCAGAACAATGGACCCCCCAACATGTGACCCCATTTTGGAAACTATACCCCTCACGTAATGTAATAATGGGTGCAGTGAGCATTTACGCCCCACAGGTGTCTGACAGATTTTTGGAACAGTGGTCCGTGAAAATGAAAAATTTAATTTTTCATTTGCTCAGCCCACTGTTCCAAAGATCTGTCACATGTCAGTGGGGTGTAAATACTCACTGCACCCCTTATTAAATTCTGTGAGGGATATAGTTTCCAAAATGGGGTCACATGTGGGGGGGTCCACTGTTCTGGCACCACGGGGGGCTTTGTAAACACACATGGCCCCTGACTACCATTCCAAACAAATTCACTCTTCAAAAGCTCAATGGCGCTCCTCCTCTTCTGAGCATTGTAGTTCGACCGCAGGGCACTTGATGTCCACACAGGGGGTATTTCCATACATACAAATTTTGGGGGGTATTTTCTGTTATTAACCCTTGCAAAAATGTGAAATTTGGGGGGAAACACACATTTTAGTGAAATTCTTTTTTTTTTTTTTACACATGCAAAAGTTGTGAAACCCCTGTCGGGTATTAAGGCTCACTTTATTCCTTGTTACGTTCCTCAAGGGGTCTAGTCTCCTTCACTTTGCTGCTATTCCTGTGAAACACCTAAAGAGTTAAAATGCTGACTGAATGTCATTTTGAATACTTTGGGGGTGCAGTTTTTATAATGGGGTCCTTTATGGGGTATTTCTAATATGAAGACCCTTCAAATCCACTTCAAACCTGAACTGGTCCCTGAAAAATAGTCCCGAACAGCCCGACTGACTAGCCGGGATAGTTTCACTTTCACTTTAGAAGCGGCGGTCAGCTTTGACCACGGCTTCTAAAGGGTTAATACCGCACATCGCGGCGATCGGCGATGTGTGGTATTAGCCGCGGGTCCCGGCCGTTGATGAGCGCCGGGACCGACGCGGTATGATGCGGGATCGTGGTGCGACCCCGCTTCATATCGCGGGAGCAGGCGCAGGACGTAAATATACATCCTGCGTCGTTAAGGGGTTAAAAGGGTTATCCAGGAAGAGAAATAAATAAAAATTAAGTAGGATCACACGGAGCGCATCCGCAGTGTATTACATGCCGACAGTCACGAGCGGACACACTGAGCTACCAAGCCGCAGCGGTGAGCTTGCACTTGTGACTGTCGGCAGGGAATCCGCAGAGTGAAATACACTGCAGATGAGCCCTACCCTTATTAAATATTTTTTTTTCAAAGACCCCATTCATACTGCATTTCTGCAGTATGTTAGAGGTATCCGTCAGGTATCACGTAAAAAAAAGTGATGCCGACTTATAACAGTCCTATTAATTTCCGAATGAGACTGCTACAGTATACATTGGCATCCTTTTCTGATATGACTCCCAACAGACACTTCTAACATACTGCAGAACTGCAGTAGGAATGGGGACTATCCCCCCTCCTTCAACAAAATAAACAAATCAGTTTTTTCATGATTTTTTTTTTTTAACACCCAATGATGGATATAGTGGCCATGAGCAGGTGCTTATTTCCACAACATGATGGACATATCCATCAGGAACTTCAACTGTCACAGGCAGCCACGCATCCTGCTAGCCAACTAAGGGCCGATCAGAGCAGTCCCTGGTCTAGCTAGTACATATTTCTCTCTGTTTTATGTTTTTCTGCTGTATACTTCGGGCCATCAGGGGTCTCCCTTCCTGGCCAGAGCACATTCCGTCTGGTCAACATCTCAGGTTTTGGTCTCCTGCTTGTAATGGTAGGAGTCCAAAATCAGGAAGTGTTTCACTGCACTGAGCTTGATTGACAGCTACAAAAAGCCTCACTGACAGCTGCACAGACTGAAAGCTGCAAAGAGCCTCACTGAAAGATACACAGACTGAGATAGAGCCTGAGATCTTCTATTCATCACAGCACTGCAATGATGTGAGGTTGGAAGTGGTCTCCTAGAAAGGCTTCAGTGAGGTCATGCCTGCTGGGAAACGCCCACTTTCTACTGCTGGGAGAAATGTGAGCAAGAAGAAAGGAAAGCACTATTAGGGACATCTTTGCTTTGGTAAGTAAGTTCTGTAGGCATTTTTCTTTTTTGCTTTAGTTTTGCTTATGTGTGACATATTTATCATACAGGGTGGGCCATTTATATGGATACACCTTAATAAAATGGGAATGGTTGGTGATGTTATCTTCCTGTTTGTGGCACATTAGTATATGTGAGGGGGAAAACTTTTCAAGATGGGTGGTGACCATGGCGGCCATTTTGAAGTTGGCCATTTTGAATCCAACTTTAGTTTTTTCAATGGGAAGAGGGTAATGTGACACTTCAAACTTATTAGGAATTTCACAAGAAAAACAATGATGTGCTTGGTTTTAACACAACTTTCTTCTTTCATGAGTTATTTACAAGTTTCTGACCACTTATAAAATGTGTTCAATGTGCTGCCCATTGTGTTGGATTGTCAATGCAACCCTCTTCTCCCACTCTTCACACACTGATAGCAACACTGCAGGAGAAATGCTAGCACAGGCTTCCAGTATCCGTAGTTTCAGGTGCTGCAGAATGGGCAAAACAAAAATTGGAACAGGACCCTCAGTTTACGGAGAAGATTTTGTTCAGTGATGAGGCAAACTTTTATGTAAATGGTGAAGTTAACAAACAAAACCACCGCTATTGGTCTGACACTAACCCACATTGAATAGATCCCTCCAAGACTGTTGGAACACAAAAATTGATGGTATGGTGTGGTATATGCGGTACAAAGATAGTGGGGCCATTCATCAATGGAAACCTCAAGGCCACTGGATATGCGAAATTGCAACATGATGATGTGTTTCCCTCTTTATGCACTGAAGCTGGCACGTTCCCTGAGTTTTTTCAGCAAGATGGTGCACCACCACATTATGGGTGTCAGGTCCGAGCATTCCTAGATGAACAGTTTCCTGGAAACCTGGATTGGTCATCGTGGGCCAGTTGAATGGCCCCCATGGTCTCCCGATCTGACCCCCTTAGACTTTTATCTTTGGGGTCATCTGAATGTAATTGTCTATGCTGTGAAGATACGAGATGTGCAGCACCTGAAACTACGGATACTGGAAGCCTGTGCTAGCATTTCTCCTGCGGTGTTGCTATCAGTGTGTGAAGAGTGGGACAAGAGGGTTGCATTGACAATCCAACACAATGGGCAGCACATTGAACACATTTTATAAGTGGTCAGAAACTTGTAAATAACTCATGAAAGAATAAAGTTACATTAAAACCAAGCACATCATTGTTTTTATTGTGAAATTCCCAATAATAGGTACGACTAAAGGAGATAAGGAGCACGCCATCTATGTGCATCCTGCAGCGATATCAGAGGGTTCTGTGCAGAGGGTTCGCTGCAGGGTGCACATAGATGGTGTGCTCCTTATCTTCTATCTGTATCCCTATCGGTCTCCTGATGAACGGGACAGTAAGAACGCGTCGAGACGTTAACCATGCTTCTTCCTGACTACAAACCATAAGTATCCCAGCTAAATGGTCTGATGTATACCTTATGTTCAATATGGAATGCTGATAGTGCTGTATCCTCTTGCTGTTATGCATATGTACGAATGATATCCTTATATCAGTAGGGAACTTTGTGTCATATCAGCCTTATAGGGGAAAGGGGTATATACTGTCACTGACTCTGACTATACTGAGGTTGACCATCTCCTTGCAGCTCTGACTCCCCTGCTCTGACTGATCATAATTATTATTATATATAGATCAGCATTAGGGTATTGGCCCCGCAGGCAGTCAGTTGTATTGAGTAGCTAGCAAGTGAGTTTATTGCAGGGTGGTGATAGTACAACAGGGAATAGGTTCCTGTGCGGGACCGTCCTTCTTAGGACGCCCAGCCCGCCTAGGGGTAGGTTATCTAGGGGTTGCATAGTATATAACAGGCTCCCTACCAACCCCCTCCTGTTGTCCCACCCTGAGACCCCTCCCGAATCATGGGGAAAGGGACAGAATCAGCTAGGCTGGTACAATATGGTTAAAGAATATCTAAATATCTGAGTGCAGCTACTGTGCTGAATTTTGTATTTGTATTTGGAGCAGAATCTCCATTTAATTTGTATCATTGCACATGGGGTGTTTTTCTGTCGAGGTTTTTGAGGACAGTTTTAGTCGTACCTATTAAACGTTAAGTTTTAGTCTACAATCTCAGATCATATAATTGTTGGTAGACCATATATCCCAATTTTTGTGAAATTCCCAATAAGTTTGATGTGTCACATGACCCTCTTCCTATTGAAAAAAACAAAAGTTGGATTCAAAATGTCCGACTTCAAAATGGCCACCATGGTCACCACCCATCTTGAAAAGTTCCCCCCCTCACATATACTAATGTGCCACAAACAGGAAAATAATATCACCAACCATTCCCATTTTATTAAAGTGTATCCATATAAATGGCCCACCCTGTACTATCACAGGGAGTTGATAAATTTGGCTTACATAAGCAAAAACCAATAAATCACTTTTGAATACCATTTTTTTTAGCACACTTAAGCAAAGACCATTAAAATGACTTCAGAACACCAATTTGCAGCTTTGAAAAAAATGTGTGATATTTATGTGTTTATAAAAAAAATGTTACCACTTTTTTCCCCTAAATGTACTAACTAATTTTTTTGTTTTTCACATCTCATTTCAGATCCATGTATCCTGTGGATTACTTTAGATTTGGAGTACAGTGACCAGTGTTTTTTTTTGTTTAATGTTAATAAAATGGTTAATGAGGGCTTTTGGGGGAGTGTTTTTTTGGAATAATTTTTTTTAAAATGTGTCGTTTTTTTATTTTATTTACATGACAGGCTTAGTAGTGGAAGCAGTCTTATAGACGGAATCCATTACTAAGCTGTGCTTAGTGTTAGCCACAAAAAGAGCTAGCGCTAACCTCCAATTATTACCCCGGGGCTCACCACCACAGGGGTGCCAGTACCAACAGGCTCGGAGCGTCAAAAATGGCTCTCCTGGGCCTAGGCGGTAACAGGCTGGCTGGGGAGGGTCAATAACAAAAGTCCTCGGCCACCCTGGTAACATCAGGCAGTTGCTGCTTGGTTGGTATTTGACTGAGAATAAAAATAAAAATAGGGGGAAACTTATGCTTTTTTTTTTTGGGGGGGGGCTGCATAAATAAATATAAAAAAAATAATAAAACCTGTATAGGGTTCCCCCTATTTTTATTTTCAGCCAAATACCAACCATGTAGCAACAGCCTGATGTTACCAGGGTGGGCGAGGACCATTGTTACTGGCCCACCCCAGCCTAAATAACACCAGCCTGTTACCACCTAGGGCCTGTCGGTACCAGCTTTTCCCAGCGGTGGGTACCAGGGTAATAATTGGGGGTTAGCGCTAGCTGTTTTTGGGGCTAAGGTTTAGTAATGGACTCCGTCTATTAGACAGCTTCCACTACTAAGCTGGTCAAATAAATAAATAAAAAAACACATGTTTAAAAAAAAATTATTCTAAAAAAAACACTCCCCCACAAACCCTCGCTAACCATTTTATTAACATTAAACAGAAAGAAAAAAAAATGCTGGTCATCGACACAGTCCACCGAATCCGAAGTAGTCCACAGGATATACGGATCTGAAATGAGAAAAAAACCTAGAAAATAGGTTAATACATTTAGTCACCTGCCTGCGCATCTCACGTGCCACGCGACTACCACTCCCAGCATGCCATTACAGTAAGGACATGCTGGGAGTTGTAGTCATGTGGTGTGGGAAATGTGCGGGTGACAAGCTTGTCACCTACCCCCCCACGGCTTACAGTAAGGACATGCTGGAAGTTATAGTTGTGCGGCAGGGGGCAGGTGACCCCCACCCCCGCCGCACAACTACAACTCGCAGCATGCTCTTACCGTAATTTTGTCACCCATCCCACAACTAGAACTTACTGTACAGGCATGCTGGGAGTTGTAATCGTGCAAGCCAGGGAAGCAGGTGGTAATGCGCTCCGCTTCCTGGCCCGGGGTGATAAGAAAGTCACTGCAATTTGATATTTCCCACCAGGTCCCGTGACCCGGCGGGAAATTTGAAATTACAGTAAAGTCATCGGCGCCGTGGTAAGGAGCCCGGGCTGACATAACACTGCAGCCACCCGGACTCCCGCAGCTGGGAGATGTGCAGAAGCTGTCCCTGCCAGCTCTCAACGTGTACCACAGTGCTGAGGGATGGCAGAGACGACTCCTACACATCTCCCCGCCCGGCTGCAGAGTTATGCCAGCCTGGGCTCCTTACCACAGCGCTGGGGGGATAATATATGATGGGGTCCCGGGAGGCTGCAGTGAGGCCAGCCTGGGCTCCTTCTAACATATAACAGAGCCACTGAGTTTTTAGTCCCTACTGAAAGATCAAATTTCCCGCCGGGTCCCGTGATTGGCTGCTCGGTCCCGGCCAATCAAGGGAACCAGCGGTAAATGGTGAATTATACTCACCAATAATTCCGTTTCTGGAAGTATCCACGACAGCACCCATGAGATTACATCCTCCTCCTGATTGGGACAGGAAAAACCACTGAGAGGTTAAATTCCCCACCCCTTCCTCTCCACGTCAGTGTATTTATAAAGAACACCGAAGGAAAAAACATGCACTAAAACACCACAATAAAAAAACAAAGGGTGGGATGTATGGGTGCTGTCGTGGAGACTTCCAGAAAAAGAATTATCGGTGAGTATAATTCACTATTTCCCCCCACGTCTCCACGACAGCACCCATGAGAAATACCAAAGAATTTTTGAGGGAGGGACTATAGCACTGAGAACTTTATGTCCAAAGGCCATATCCTCAGAAGACAATATGTGAACTATATAATATCTGGAAAAAATATGAAGGTTTTTCCAAGTGGCAGCTTTGCAAATCTGTTCTACAGAAGCTCCGACTCTCTGCCCATGATGAGGAAATTGCTCTAGTAGAATGGGCCTTCAATTGAATAGGCTGTGCTTTACCTCTGGCCGCATAAGCCTCTGAAATTGCGATCTTAATCCATCTGGCTATAGAACTTCTAGAGGCTTTTTTTTTTTTTTTTTACCTCTATTAGGGCCAACAAATTGAATAAACAGATTATCATCCTTCCTCCACTGACTAGTCCTTTCAATGTAAAGGAGCACAGCTCTTCTAACATCCAGAAGACTGTTGGGGAGATTTATCAAAGCCTGTGCAGAGGAAAAGTTGCACAGTTGCCCATAGCAACCAATTAGATCGCTTCTTTCATTTTTTTAAAAGGCCTCTGAAAAATGAAAGAAGCGTTGGGCAGTTGCTATGGGCAACTGGTCAACTTATTTTCTGCACAAGTCTTGATAAATATATGATTTTTCTAGGTCATTTTCTGGATTAGAACAGAAGGATGGAACCACAATATCTTGTGACCTATGAAAGGTAGAGACAACCTTGGGAAGAAAGTTAGGATCAAGCTTAAAAATAATGTTGTCATTCAAAATTCTAATATAAGGCTCCCGGATAGAAAGAGCCTGAATCTCCCCTACCCTTCTAGTTGTAGTGATGGCTATTAAGAATATCGTTTTGAGAGTCAAAAATTTTTCAGAAATAGAATCCAGAGGCTCAAAGGGATCCAGAGGAAAAGCCAGAACTGTATTTAAATTCCACTGAGGGCAGAGATTTAAAGTCTTAGGTCTGAGTCTGCTGGGTGCTTTAATAAATCTAGAAATCCCCATGTTATCAGCCAATTTTACATGATAGAGAGCACTGAGAGGATAAACCTGTACTTTAAGGGTACTAGGGGAGAGACTTAAATCAAATCCCTGCTGAAGGAAGTCTAGAATTTTAGGAATCACCAGAGTGTTGATAGAAAAAGAAACCCCACACCAAGAAATACATTTCTTCCAGGTTTTAGCATAGATTCTAGAGGCAGTATCTTTTACAGCTAGATTAAAGTGTATTTACTACCTTTTCAGAGAAACCTTCCTTCAGCAGAATGGACTTTTCAATTTCCATGCTGTCAAGCTGAGGTTTTTGATCTGACGATGAAAGGATTGTCCCTGGGACAGAAGATCCTTCTGAGGAGGAAGGCAAATGGGATCCTCTATACTTGAGTTTTTAGTAGAGAGAACCAGCTCCTCTTTGGTAAGTGTGGAGCTACTAGGATCAGAATGCAATGGCAGTTCATTAGTTTTTGAAGGATCTGAGATATCAGAGGCAGGGGAGGAAATGCATATCCCATGCTGAATGTCCAATCCTGAGCCAAAGCATCTACTGCTAGAGGGAGAGTCTTTTGGATTTAGGGAATAGAATAGATCCACCTTGTGATTTCTCCTGGTTGCAAACAGATCTACTTGATCTCTCCAAATTTCATCCTGAATGCCCACGGGGCTAGAGACCATTCTCCTGGGTCTAATATATGTCTGCTCAGGAAGTCCACCTCTAAGTTCCAGACCCCTCTGAGGTGGACTGCTGAGATAGAAAGTACCTTGTTTTCTGCCCAAGAAAATATTTGATGAGAAATTGATTGAAGAGTTGTATCTTGGGCCTCCCTGACGTCTTATAAAGGCTACTGCAATCGTGTTGTCCGAGTAAATGAGGATGTGGCAATTCTTCCTCCAAGGTCATCCATATCGCCAGTAGCTCTCTGAAGTTGGAAGATTTCCTTGCCATCTGAGGATCCCACTTCCCTTGGACTACTTGAGTCTCTGAGTGAGCACCCCATCCCCATGCACTGGCATCTGTTGTTATAAGTAACTGGTTAGTCTGGAACCAACCTACACCCTTCACAATTTTTTTCTTTAACGTCCACCATCTTAGATGGGTCTTTACTTGAGAGGGAATTATCACTCTTTTGTCTAAAGACTTCTGAGACTTGTCCCAAATGGCTAGGATCCACTTTTATAAAGGCCTGGAGTGAAACTGGGCCAAAGCTAAAGATTGGATACATGATGTCATATGACCCAGAGTGGACGTTGCCGTCCTGATTGTACAAGAGTGGCGGACTAAGAACCGGGACACTAATGCCTGCAGTAATACCCTCTTGGAATCTGGAAGAAAGGAGGTATGAATCCTTGAATGAGGGTACCTAGGAATATCTTCCTCTGACTGGGAATAAGATCTGATTTGTCCACATTTAGAATCCAGCCCAACTTCTGGAGAACAAGAATAGTTCTCTGTAAATGAAGCTCCAATTGAGGAGCAGAGTCCGCCACTATCAGAATGTCGTCTAGATAAGGAATAATTAGAATAGACTCCTTCCTGAGAAGGGCAACCACCTCTGCCAAGACCTTGGTAAAAATTTGAGGCACAGATGACAGGCAGAATGGGAGACAGACAAACTGAAAGTGGCGGACACTGGACCCCCACTGGATGGCAAATCTCAAATATTTTTGGGAATTTGAATGGATGGGAATATGGTAATAAGCATCTCAAAGATCGATTGTCGCCATCACCGCCCCCTCCTTTATCAACTGAACTGCAGATTTTACAGATTTCATCTTGAATTTCTTGTAAACCACAAATTCGTTCAAGGGTTTCAGATTTATAATTGTACGGAATTTCCCATTTGGTTTGGAGACCAAAAACAGGGAGGAGTAATGACCTAGGCCCCTCTGAAGCAGAGGAACCTCCTGGATAGCACCCAGGCTGAGAAGGTCCTGAACTCCCTTGAGAACAAATTTCTGTTTTTTTGGACTCTGACGAGTAACAACGTATCTTGGAGGGGGAGGTGATGACAACTCGATCTGAAGGCCCCAAAATATTATCTCTACAATCCATGGATTGGGAATGAGGGATTCCCACACTGGGGCAAAATGGGAAAGCCTTGCCCCCACTGGCCTGGCGTCATTGTTTAGGGTTGGAAGAGGACTGACCAGGGTTAGTGAAGATATTTCTACCCCTACCCCCCTTCCTGTAAGACCACCGTCCTGTTTTCCCTTTACCTCCTCTGAAAGATTGGTCTGACTGGGAAAAAATACAAAAAGGAGATTTCTTAGGTTGGACCTTATCTAAGGGAAGTCCTTTTTTTCTTGTCTGCTGCTTTTTCCAATATAGATTCCAGCTCTAGACCAAATAAAAATTTCCCATGGAAAGGAAGGGAGAAGAGTTTACTTTTAGAAGTCATGTCTCCCGACCAAGATTTAAGCCACAGTACACGCCTAGTGGTATTGGACAAAACAGCAGTACGAGAAGCAAGTTTAACCTCTTCAGGACCCATGTCGTACCGGTATGTCATGGGACCCTGGTACTTAAGGACCCATGACGTACATGTACGGCCGTGGGAATTTCGGTCCCTGCCGCACAGCGGGCAGGGATCGAACCGGGTGACTGCTGATATTGATCAGCAGGCACCCCACGCAAATGCCCTGGGGGGTCATCAGACCCCCCCCCCCCATGTCGGTGATCGTGGCAAATTGCAGGTGAATTCACACCCGCTATTCCGGAGATGCGGGTCACGTGTGACCCACTGACCCGGAGATACATGGTGATACACCCCCAATCACCTCCTGTATCTATGGGGAGGTGGTGATTTCGTCACCCCCCCCCCCCCCCCCCCAGGATCGCTGCTATTGGCTGGACAATAGCTGCCGGCAGGGGAGGGGTTAACAGCATCTTCCTGCAGCTCCCGCGGCTGAGTTCAGTCAGCGGTCAGAGCTGCAGGAACAAGCCGTGGACACCCCCCTGCCGAGATCGGAACCCCCTCAGAAGACAAGAAGTCCCCATAGAGCAGGGAAAGATTGCTTCGCAGGGACAGGTCTCCAAGGGTCCTCTGCAGTTTTTTCAGGGTGACCCGGGCCCTATTAGGGGTTCAGGGCACTGTGATTTGCCCCCATTTTTGTTTTTTTGGCTGCAGCGCTTCCCCCCCCCTATATAACGGTGTGTGATTTTTAATCACACATCGTTATATAGTTACACAAAACACACAACACTACATAGTCCCCCCCCCCCCCCCGTAACTGTAGAAAAAAAGGCAGAGGCATACGCTTTCCTTGCCTCCAAATCTGTCAGTGAGGACGATGAAGATCCTACATTCCTGTGTTCTTCATTGTCCTCCTCATCATCTAGTACTGAAGAGGAGTCCCCTGTACGGCGGCGGAGACGCCGCCAGGCGAGGCCACGCACCCCCCATGATAGTGGCCCAGTGTCCGGCACTAGTGCGAGCGACAATGCTGCTCGTACTAGGAGTCCGACCCCCCAGACAAGTGTACCGGAGCCCCCTTCCGGTGAACCTGTCTGGAGATCCCCAGAGGCTTATCAGCCACGGGCTCCAGAGTTTGTTGGCGACTCCGGAATCCGGATTGACAATTCTGGATTCACTGATATTGACTATTTCAGTTATTTTTTCAGTGACAGTTTTGTCAATCTGATGGTGGAGCAGACGAATCTGTACGCCCAGCAGTTCATCGCCCACCACCCTGATTCTTTTTTGGCCAGGTCCGATGAATGGTACGCCATTGATTCAGCAGAAATGAGGATGTTTTGGGGCCTCTTGCTGCATATGGGCCTGGTCAAAAAGCCAAGTGTCAGACAGTACTGGAGCAGGGACATCCTATACAAGACCCCACTTTACAGTATGGTCATGACACGGAAGCGGTTCGAGGCCATTCGGAAATGCCTCCATTATGCAGATAATGAGGCATGTCCACCCAGAAGTGATCCCACCTATGACCGCCTTTGCAAAGTGAGGCCGGTCATCGATCACTTTGGGGCCAAATTTTTGGAGGCCTACGCACCACTCAGGGAGCTCTCGGTAGATGAGTTTCCCGTATTGAACCCCCAGATTGTTCCCCCACTCTAGGTGTTAGCGGGAAAATCATTTGAGAGCTTGTGCACCCATAGCTGGATAAGGGTTATCACGTGTACGTGGACAACTTTTATACCAGCATCCCTCTATTCACATCCCTTGCCACCAGATCCACCTCCGCTTGTGGGACCGTGCGGAAAAACAAGAGAGGCCTCCCTCTAAATTTGATCCAGACACCTATGCCCAAGGGTGAGTATTGTGCCCTTACCCATGAAAACCTGTTGCTGGTCAGGTATAAGGATAAGAGGGATGTCCTTATGCTGACCACTATTCATGGTAACGGCAGCTCACCTGTCCCTGTGCGAGGTACCACAACACCGGTCCTCAAGCCCGATTGTATTCTGGACTACAATCAGTATATGGGGGGAGTTGAACTTTCTGATCAAGTCCTCAAGCCATACATGGCCATGAGGAAAACATGGGCATGGTACAAATAAGTTGCGGTCTACATGGTAGAGGTTGCCATGTACAACTTTTTTATACTGTCCCAGTACGCTGGCAACACAGGGACATTCCTCCAGTTCCAAGAAGAAGTCCTAAGGGTCCTGATCTTTGGCGACCGAGAAAGAGCAGGCCGGACTTCCCAAGGAACTGAAGTTATAGGTGCCAGGATCGTCCCAGGCCAACACTTTCCAGGTGAAGTCCCCCACACTTGAAAGAAGGGACAATCCCAGAAAATATGCAGTGTGTCACAAGAGGGGGATACAGAAGGATACCACCACTCAATGCGACACTTGCCCCGATCATCCGGGCCTCTGCATTAAAAACTGCTTCAGGGAGTATCACACTTCCATGCAGTACTAAATTTTCCCTATTCATTTTAATTTCGCATAATTTGACTCCAATGTACCTAGTCCAGAGTACATTCCAAGTTTTAACCCCATAAAACCACTAAATTGCCCAAAAACTCTTTTATAAAAAAAAAAAAAAAAAAAAAAACTTATAATGGGTCACTGGGACTGGGACTATCATCTGGGACTTTTTATGCTGTCTCAAATGCGTAGCGCTCTCTCTCCACCTGAGCGGGGTGCGCATTTGAGGCAACATACATCACATTCCCAGAATGATGATTCAGAGCATAGGGTTTGGGGTGGGCATTTTTGTTTGGCTATGCTCTGGGTCATCATTCTGGGAACATAACCTTTTTTTATGATTTTGCGTCCCACTGTACCCCATTTTAGTTATTTAGTGTACCCCAGTTATTTACCCCATGTAATGCCCCTTGAAGGGGGGGGGGGGGGTCCCACTGTTCTGGGTCCATAGGAGAAATGCAAAGCTCAAGGACCCTGACTGCGCTCCTGCACCTCTGAGACCAGTGTGCACGCTGTTTACACCCAGACATGAGGTATGTCCTTACTCCAAAGAAATGTATTTACACATTTACAATTACTTTTTCTCCTTTTACCACTTGTGAAAATGAAAAATTTGGGGTAACCCCCAGCATTTTAGTGTAAAAAAAAATCTAAATTTTCCTTTTCACACCCCACTTAATGAACATTTATCAAACACCTGTGGGGTGTTAAGGCTCACTGTACCCCTTGTTACGTGCCTTGAGGGGTGTAGTTTTCAAAATAGTATGCCATGTGTTTTTTTTTTTTTTTTGCTGTTCTGGCATCATAGGGGCTTCCTAAATGCGACATGCCCCCCGTTTCAGCAAAATTTGAAAATGTGGCTCCTTCTCTTCTGAGCATTGTAGTTCGCCTGCAGTGTATTTGATGTCCACACATGGGGTATTTCCATACTCAGAAAAGATGGGGTTACATATTTTGGGGGGCATTTCTCCTATTACCCCTTGTAAAAATGAAAAATTTGGGGAAAAACCAGCATTTTTGTGGAAAATAAGAATAAAAAATAATTTACACATCCAAAGTCGTCAAACACCTGGGGGGTGTTAAGGCTCACTGTACCCCTTGTTATGTTCCTTGAGGGGTGTAGTTTCCAAAATAGTATGCCATGTGTTTTTTTTTTTGCTGTCCTGGCACCATAGGGGCTTCCTAAATGGGACATGCCCCCCCAAAAACCATTTCAGCTAAATTTGCTTTGCAAAAGCCAAATGTGACTCCTTCTCTTCTGAGCATTGTAGTTCGCCCGCAATGCACTTGACGTCCACATATGGGGTATTTCCATACTCGGAAGAGATGGTGTTAAAAATTTTGGGGGCATTTTCTCCTATTACCCCTTGTAAAAATGTAACATTTGGGGGAACCAGCATTTTAGTTGGAAAAAAAAATCATTTACACATCCAACTTTAACGAAAAGTAGTCAAACACCTGTGGTGTATTAAGGCTCACTGTACCCCTTGTTACGTTCCTTGAGGGGTGTAGTTTCCAAAATAGTATGCCATGTGTTTTTTTTTGCTGTCCTGGCACCCTAGGGGCTTCCTAAATGGGACATGCCCCACAAAAACCATTTTAGCTAAATTTGCTTTGCAAAAGCCAAATGTGACTCCTTCTCTTCTGAGCATTGTAGTTCGCCAACAGAGCACTTGATGTCCACACATGGGGTGTTTCCATACTGAAAAGAGACGGGGTACACATTTTGGTGGGCATTTCTCCTATTACCCCTTGTAAAAATGTAAAATTTGGGGAACAAACTGCATTTTAGTGAAAAAAATTTAAAAAAAGAATTTACACATCCAAAGTCGTCGAACACCTGTGGGGTGTTACGGCTCACTGTACCCCTTGTTACGTTCCTTGAGGAGTGTAGTTTCCAAAACAGTATGCCATGTGTTTTTTTTTTTGCTGTCCTGGCACTATAGGGGCTTCCTAAATGGGACATGCCCCCCCCCCCCCAAAAAAAAAACAAAAAACATTTCAGCTAAATTTGCTTTGCAAAAGCCAAATGTGACTCCTTCTCTTCTGAGCATTGTAGTTCGCCCGCAATGCACTTGACGTCCACATATGTGGTGTTGCCATTCTCAGAAGAGATGCAGTTACAAATTTTGGGGGGCATTTTCTCCTATTACCCCTTGTAAAAATGTTAAATTAGGGGGAAAACCAGCATTTTAGTGGAAAAAAAAATTATTTACACATCCAACTTTAACGAGACCTTCAGAGTTAAAAAAAAAAAAAAAATTCAATTTTTTCATAACATTTTGGAATTTTTCACCAAGAAATTATGCAAGTATCGACAAAATTTTTACCACTAACATAAAGTAGAATATGTCACGAAAAAACTATCTTGGAATCAGAATGAAAGGTAAAAGCATCCCAGAGTTATTAATGCTTATAGTGACAGTGGTCAGATGTGCCAAAAATGGCCGGGTCCTACAGTGAAAATTGGCTTGGTCCTTAACCCCTTTTCCGTTTTTGCACTTTCGTTTTTTCCTCCTTACCTTTTAAAAATCATAACCCTTTCAATTTTCCACCTAAAAATCCATATTATGGCTTATTTTTTGCGTCGCCAATTCTACTTTGCAGTGACATTAGTCATTTTACCCAAAAATGCACGGCGAAACGGAAAAAAAAATCATTGTGCGACAAAATCGAAAAAAAAACGCCATTTTGTAACTTTTGGGGGCTTTCGTTTCTACGCAGTGCATATTTCGGTAAAAATGACACCTTATCTTTATTCTGTAGGTCCATACGGTTAAAATGATACCCTACTTATATAGGTTTGATTTTGTCGCACTTCTGGAAAAAATCATAACTACATGCAGGAAAATTTATACGTTTAAAAATGTCATCTTCCGACCCCTATAACTTTTTTATTTTTCCACGTATGGGGTGGTATGAGGACTCATTTTTTGCGCCGTGATCTGAAGTTTTTATCGGTATGATTTTTGTTTTGATCGGACTTTTTGATCACTTTTTATTCATTTTTTAATGATATAAAAAGTGACCAAAATACGCTTTTTTGGACTTTGGAATTTTTTTGCGCGTACGCCATTGACCGTACGGCTTAATTAATGATATATTTTTATAGTTCGGACATTTACGCATGCGGCGATACCACATATGTTTATTTTTTATTTTTTTTACACTGTTTTATTTTTTTTATGGGAAAAGGGGGGTGATTCAAACTTTTATTAGGGAAGGGGTTAAATGACCTTTATTAACACTTTTTTTTTACATTTTTTTTGCAGTGTTATAGGTCCCATAGGGACCTATAACACTGCACACACTGATCTCTAATGCTGATCACTGGCGTGCATTAACACGCCTGTGATCAGCATTATCGGCGCTTGACTGCTCCTGCCTGGATCTCAGCAGTCATTCGTCGATCGGACACCGGGGAGGCAGGTAAGAGCCCTCCCGGTGTCCGATCAGCTGTTCGGGACGCCGCGATTTCACCGCGGCGGTCCCGAACAGCCCGACTGAGCAGCCGGGTCACTTTCACTTTCACTTTAGAAGCGGCGGTCAGCTTTGACCGCCGCTTCTAAAGGGTTAATACCGCACATCGCCGCGATCGGCGATGTGTGGTATTAGCCGCGGGTCCCGGCCGTTGATTAGTGCCGGGACCGACGCGATATGATGCGGGATCGCGGCGCGATCCCGCTTCATATCGCGGGAGCCGGCGCAGGACGTAAATATACGTCCTGCGTCGTTAAGGGGTTAACTGACTCTGCAGAGGCATCAGATAAAAAATTAGAAGCCATTTTAAGAAGAGGTAAGAACTCCAAAATGTGGTCTTTAGGGGTGTCAGACTGGAGATGGTATTCCAATTGGTCTAACCAAATTCCTAAAGTTCTGGCCACGCAAGTAGAGGCTATACTAGGCCTTACAAAAATTTGTACATTTAAAATTGTCCTCTTCTGACCCCTATAACGTTTTAATTTTTCTGTATACAGAGATGTGTGTGTGCCCTGATCTGCAATTTTTATCGGTACCATTTTTGCTTTGATAGGACTTTTTGATCACTTTTTATAAAAATTTTTTAGGGTATACAAAGTAACAAAAGATCCGCAGTTTTGGACTTTGGTATTTTTTTACATATACACCATTGGCCGTGCATTTTAATTAACATTATATTTTTAAGGTTCAGACATTTACGCACGTGGCGATAACACATACTTTTTTTTTTTTTTACATATATTTTTATTTTAAATGGGGGAAGTGGGGTTGATTTAAACTTTTATTAGGGAAGAGGTTAATTCACATTTGTTAACTTTTTTTTTACACTATTTCATAGTCCCCATAGGGGACTATTACATGCAATCCTTGGATTGCATCCACTGTTCAGTGTTATCGGTGCTCGCTTGCTCCAGGCTGCTGAGGCCTCCTGGAGCATCAGAGCACCGATCGGACATCAAGGAGGTAGGTAAGGGCCCTCCAGCCGTCCTCTCAGCTGATCAGGACACCACGGTTTTACCACTGTGGTAAAGCTGCGGGAAATGTTTTTTTTTTTTTTTTATACGCCATGATCGACTTTGATCTATGGGGTTAATGCCGGGCATCACAGCGATCGGGAGCCAACATCATAGAAGGGGAGTGGGTGCAGGGCATACACGTTAAGAGGGTAAGGGCTGTAGCATGCTTTTGCCAGCTCTGATCCTTTGCAGGCATGGAGTGGGGTATATAATTCATGAAAGCCAAACGTGGTCCTCTCCTTCTGGGTCCTACCAGTTGGTCAGGCAACCAAATATGACCAAAGTTTGGGTACTGCCCAGCTTGGGACAAACAGCATAATAAAACATGGGGCGCTTTTCCTCCATTTCAGAAGCGATGTACCAAAATGATACACAAATAAAGCATTTGTGAAAAAAAATAAGCTAATTTCTCTTTTTTTTCCCACTGACTTAAAAAGAAAATGTATCCCACAAATGATGACTATGGGGGAAAAAAAGCAAATTTTTATATTTTACACTGACTGATGCTAATACCATTAACACAAAAAGGCCTCAAAGAACGCACTACTAAGCCAAGTGAATAGTTTTTAACCTGTTAAGGACCATAGACGTACCGTTAAGTCTGGAGTCCTTTCCCTCTCTATAACGCGGGGCCACGACGGGACCCGTGGCTAATAGCGCGCGGCAGTGATCAAAGTTGAACACTGCGTCTAAAGTGAAACCATGCCGGTTAGCTTAGGGAGCTGTTCGGGATCGCCGCGGCGAAATCGTGGCGTCCCGAACAGCTGTTAGACACGAGGAGGGTCTCCTACCTTGCCTCCTGGTGTCCGATCGCCGAATGACTGCTCAGTGCCTGAGATCCAGCCATGAGCAGTCAAGCAGCAGAATCATCGATCACTGGTTTCCTATGAGAAACCAGTGATCAATGTAAAAGATCAGTGTGTGCAATGTTAGGGTATGTTCACACTGAGGAATTGGGGCGGAAATCACGCTGAAAATCCGCGCGGAATTGTGGGTGTGATATATGTATTTTTTTTATTCATAAATACTCCTCTTTTTTTTCATGCGCAAATTCTGCGCAGATTCCGCGTGGAAATGCTTCTGACTTAAATAAATTTATAACATTGATCTCTATGGGAGAACGACGCTGATTCCGCCTGAAAGAAAGAACATGTTCTTTCTTCAAGCGGAACAGACTTCCTTGTCAGAATTCTGCTTGAGGAAATTCCTCAGTGTGAACTGAGGGGCAGAAATTCTGTACAACTCTATGGGGTTTTCACTGCTGAATGATTTGGAAAGGAAAAAGTGAGCAGAATTACTCGTGGAAATTCCTCTCCAATTCCTCAGTGTGAACATACCCTTATAGGTCCCTATGGGAGCTATAACACTGCAAAAAAAAAAGTGAAAAAAGTGAATAAAGATCATTTAACACCTCCCCTTATAAAAGTTTGAATCACCCCCTTTTCCCATTTAAAAAAAAAAAAAAACTGTGTAAATAAAAATAAACATATGTGGTATCGCCGGATGCGGAAATGTCCGAATTATAAAAATATATCGTTAATTAAACCGCACGGTCAATGGCGTACGCGCAAAAAAATTCCAATGTCCAAAATAGTGTCTTTTTGGTCACTTTGTATTTCATGAAAAAATGAATAAGAAGTGATCAACAAGTCCGATCAATACAAAACTTCAGATCACGGCGCAAAAAATGAGCCCTCATAACGCCCCATATGCGGTAAAATAAAAAAAGTAATAGGGGTCAGAAGATGACAATTTTAAACGTATAAATTTTCCTGCATGTAGTTATGATTTTTTTCAGAAGTACGACAAAATCAAACCTATATAAGTAGGGTATCATTTTAATCATATGGACCTACAGAATAAAGAGAATGTGTCATTTTTACCGAAAAATTTACTGCGTAGAAACAGAAGCCCCCAAAATTTACAAAATGGCGTTTTTTTTTCCAATTTTGTCTCACAATGATTTTTTTTTCTGTTTCGCCGTAGATTTTTGGGTAAAATGACTGATGTCATTACAAAGTAGAATTGGTGGTGCAAAAAATAAGCCATCATATGGATTTTTAGGTGCAAAATTGAAAGGGTTATTATTTTTTTTAAAGGTAAGGAGGAAAAAAACGAAAGTGCAAAAACGAAAAAAAAAACTGGTCCTTAAGGGGTTAAAAAGGGGTCACTTGTGGTGGTGCGGTGTGGTTATGCCAACTCCAATCCTTTATAATCCATCATTTTATAATGATGTCCTGAAATCCAAATGAGGTTCCTTTCATTCTTGGTCCCAGCATGTAACAAAGAAACCAAATGTGGACTAAATGGTGGTATTGCCGAACACAGAACAAACAGCATAATAAACTATCAGATGCATTTCCTCCTTTTCAGAGGCAATGTACAAAACATATGTCCCACAAATTAGGCAATTGTGGGGAAAAAAACCCAGCAAATTAAAAATGTTTCCACTGAATTTGTAACCATTCGAGCCACACAAAAAGGACTCAAAGTATTAATTTTTGGTCTAGGTCAGTGGTCGGCAAGCTGCGGCTTGCGAGCCACATGCGGCTCTTCACACACTTTAATGCGGCTCTTGCAGTGCGGTCGGGCCGCGGCGGCCGCCCATGCACACTGGTAACATACAAGGGCCTGATACTAGTATCAGGCCCTTGTATGCAGAGCAGCAGCGGCCGCATAGTGCCGACCACTGCTGTATACTAAAAACCAGGGTGCCTCCAGCTGTTGTGAAACTACAACTCCAAGCATGCCCGGACCGGCAAAGGCTGTCCGGGCATGCTGGTAGTTGAAGTTTCACAACAGCTGGAGGCCCCCTGGTTTTTAGTATTCAGTATTAGTTTTTACCTGCTCTGGCCGGCACTCGCCTGCAGCCGCACACGGGAGCCGGCCCGGGCAGATAATCATAGGTTTTCCTATGCTGGACATCCCCATGTCTCGGAAAATCTTTTGGGGACATAAGGATGTCCGCGGGTCACTTACCATTCGCTGCCGCGCGTCCTCCTGAGATCCTCCACCTCTCTATGGTTGTACGCAGTGACGTCCCATGCGTACAACCATAGAGGCGCAGGAGTACCAGGAGGACCGGAGGAAGACGCGTGCCGGCCGGAGCCTGGTAAGTGACTGGCGGCACGTCATCTTCAGTGTTCCGGTCACCGCTCCTCCGGTCCCGGCACCTACTGCTATTGTCCATAGGCCATATCAGTAGATGGTGACCCCGGGCAGGAGGAGCGGTGACCGGAACACTGTGGGGGGCAGTATACAGACATACAGCCTCAAGCTATACACTGTATATGTCTTGAAGTTGTATTTCTGTGGGGAGGAGCTGCCTACCATTGTGGGGGAACTATACTGCCAACTATTGTGGGGGGACTATACTGCCAACTATTGTGGGGGAACTATACTGCCAACTATTGTGGGGGGGAGCTGCCTACCATTGTGGAGGAACTATACTGTCAACTATTGTGGGGGAACTATACTGCCAACTATTGTGGGGGAACTATACTGTCAACTATTGTGGGGGAACTATACTGCCAACTATTGTGGGGGAACTATACTGCCAACTATTGTGGGGGGGGGGGGGAGCTGCCTACCATTGTGGGGGAACTATACTGCCAACTATTGTGGGGGAACTATACTGCCAACTATTGTGGGGGAACTATACTGCCAACTATTGTGGGGGGGAGCTGCCTACCATTGTGGGGGAACTATACTGCCAACTATTGTGGGGGGGAGCTGCCTACCATTGTGGAGGAACTATACTGTCAACTATTGTGGGGGAACTATACTGCCAACTATTGTGGGGGAACTATACTGTCAACTATTGTGGGGGAACTATACTGCCAACTATTGTGGGGGAACTATACTGCCAACTATTGTGGGGGGGGGGAGCTGCCTACCATTGTGGGGGAACTATACTGCCAACTATTGTGGGGGAACTATACTGCCAACTATTGTGGGGGAACTATACTGCCAACTATTGTGGGGGGGAGCTGCCTACCATTGTGGGGGAACTATACTGCCAACTATTGTGGGGGGGAGCTGCCTACCATTGTGGGGGAACTATACTGCCAACTATTGTGGGGAGGAGCTGCCTACTATTGTGGGGGAACGTCCTAATATTGTGGGGGGGGGAAGCTGCAAACTATTGTGGGGGAGCTGCCTACTATTGTGGGGGAGCTGCTGACCTAATGTGGGGGAACTGCTGACCTAATGTGGGGGAGCCGTCTACTATTGTGGGGGAACTGCTGACCTAATGTGGGGGAGCTGCCTACTATTCCGGGGGAACATGCTGCCTACCTAATGTGGGGGGAACTATACTGCCTACCTAATGGGGGGGGGGGACTGCAAGGTACCGTACATCACGGTAGGAGGAGTAGTCTTATACTGCGAGTATATCCCAAACTCTATATTTCAACTGTGAAAGTTGGGGGTCGTCTTATACGCCGGCATATACGGTATATGTGAGGGGCACATGTCAGGGGGCATTATATGTGGGGGCACATGACAGGGGGCATTATAAGTGAGGGGCACATGTCAGGGGCGCATTATATTGTGAGGGGCACAGGACATGGGGTATTATATATAAGGGGCACATGTCAGGGGGGCATTATATATGAGGGGCACATGGCAGGGGGGCATTATATGTGGGGGCAAATGACAGGACCCCCCCCCTGTCAAGTGCCCCCACATCTAATAAAAACTTATTGAAACTAAAAACAGTGTACCATCCTATGTATTTTCGGTTTTAAAAATGTGGCTCTCAAAATAAATTTCAATCATGGTTTTGGCGAGAAGTTGAAAAAAAAGGTTTCCCACCACTGGTCTAGGTGAATACTTTAGGGGACGTAGATGGGGTCACTTGTGGGGGTTCTGTATGGTTCTGGCAGCTAAAAGCCTTTCCAGGCATGAAGTGTGGCCTATAATCCTTTCGGGCCTAAAATGAAGCCAAATGGCACTCCTCTCCTTCTGGGTCCTGCCACACGGCCAAGAAACCAAATATAGCCTAAGCAGGGGTATTTCCGAACACAGGACGAGCAGGTCAATAAAATATAGGGTGCATTTCTTTCAATATTAGAAGTGATGTACCAAAAATATGTCCCAAAAATTACGCATTTGTGAAAAAAGCTAAATTTCGATTTCTTAACACTGACTTTGTACTAATTCCTGCCAAAAAAAAACTATGCATGGCAGTGATCAGTGTGAGAAATCAGTGTGTGCAATCCCCTATGGGGCTATAACATTGCAAAAAAAAAAGTGAAAATTGAGTGTTAACCTGTTCAGGCCGCCGGACGTATGCATACGCCCTGCATCCCGAGTCCTTAAGGACGTGGGGCGTATGCATATGCCTGTGGGAATTCCAGTCCCCGCTGCTAGCCGGTTGGGGACCGGACCGCCTGCTGAAATCATTCAGCAGGCACCCTGGCACATCACCCAGGGGGGTCCTGAGACCCCCCCCCCCCATGTCGGCGATCGCAGAAAATCGCATGTCAATTCAGACATGCGATTTTCAGCTATTCCGGGCTGATCGGGTCTCTGGTGACCCGATCACCCGGAAAGTAGCGATGATCGGAGCTGTCAGGGACAGCCCCGATCATCTTAAGGGCTAGGAGTGAGGTCGCAGAGCTGGGATCTCCTCCTATCCCCTGCCATTGGTCAGAACTGATTCTGACCAATGGCAGAGCAGGACAGTGGGTTGCCATGGCAACCCCCCCATTCTGCCCACCCCTGGATGTCGAGGGGATCGTGGGAAGTAGAGGGAGGCCGGTACCTGCCGGAGAAGATGCCTGGAGATCCCCGATCGTCGCTGGAGACTGCTGGATCCTGGATCAGGTAGGGAAACTATAGTGGGGGGGGGGGGGAAATTGAAAGTGAAAGTAAAGTGATCTTTACTGTGGCAACCACTAGGAAGGCCAAACTGCAACTCCCAGCATGCCCAGACAGCCAAAGGCTGTCTGGGCATGCTGGGAGTTGTAGTTTTGCAACATCTGGAGGGTCACAGTTTAGAGACAACTGTTACAGTGGTGCGCAAACGGTAGCCCTCCAGATGTTGCCAAACTACAACTCTCAGCATGCCTGGACTGCCCAGGCATGCTGGGAGTTGTAGTTCTGTAACATCTGCCCCTTCATATTTAGCTATTTTCATGAATTTTTAGAAAATTGCTGCTCTACTTTGAAGCCCTCTAATTTTTTCAAAAAGCAAAAATATGTCCATTTTATGATGCCAACATAAAGTGGACATATTGTATTTGTCAATAAAAATAAAATCCATTTTCCTTTCAAGTAGAGAGCTTCAAAGTTAGAAAAATGCAAAATTTTCTACATTTTCATGTAATTTTGGGATTTTTCACCGGAAAAGGATGCAAGTAACGCCGAAAATTTACCACCAAAATAAAGTAGAATATGTCACGAAAAAACAATCTCAGAATCAGAATATTCTGTAAAAGCGTTTTCGCGTTATTAATTCGTAAAGCGACGGTGGTCAGAATTGCGAAAAAGGGCTCAGTCCTTAAAGTGAAAAAGGGCTGTGATTTAACCTCTTCCCTAATAAAAGTCTGAATCACCCCCCTTTTCCCATAAAAAAATCTATGTAAATAAAAACATATGTGGTATCGCCACGTGCGTAAATTTCCAAACTATAAAAATATATTAATTAAACCGCACGGTCAATGGTGGCCTACACGTAAAAAAAAAAATGCCAAAAAATGCCAAAATAGCATATTTTTCGTCACTTTTTAAACCATAAAAAAATTTATAAAAAGTGATCAATAAGTCAGATCAAAACAAAAATGGTACCAATAAAAACTTCAGATCACGGCACAAAAAACTTAGCCCTCACACTGCCCCATATGCAGTTTATAGGGGCCAGAAAATGACATTTTTAAACGTATTAATTTTCGTGCATGTAGTTATGATTTTTTCCAGAAGACAAAATCAAACCAATATAAGTAGGGTATCATTTTAACCCCTTAAGGACGCAGGATGTACCTGTATGCCCTGAGTCCACTCCCCTTCTATAACGTGGGGGCCACTGAGTGGCCACGCGTCATAGCGCGTCGGGCCCGGCCTCTAACAACAGGCTGATCACGGTGCCGCGCGCTATCAATCCTTTAGACGCGGTGTTCAATGTTGAACGTCGCGTCTAAAGTGAAAGTAAATTACTGCTGGTTAGCTCAGTGGGCTGTTCGGGACCGCCGCGGCGAAATCGCGGCATCCCAAACAGCTAGCAGACACAAGGAGGGTCCTCACCTGCCTCCTGCGTCGCCGATAACCGAATGACTGCTCAGTGCCGGAGATCCAGACATGGCACAGTCAAGCGGCAGAATCATCGATCAATGTTATCCTATGAGATAACAAAGATCGATGTAATAGATCAGTGTGTGCAGTGTTATAGCCCCCTATGGGCACTATAACATTGCAAAAAAAAGTGAAAAAAAAAGTTAAAAAAGATCATTTAACCCCTTCCCTAATAAAAGTTTGAATCACCCCCCCCCTTTTCCCATTAAAAAAAAAGTGTAAATTAAAATAAACATATGTGGTATTGCCGCGTGCGGAAATGTCCGAATTATAAAAATATATTGTTAATTAAACTGCACGGTCAATGGTGATGCGCGAAAAAAATTCCAAAGTCCAAAATAGCGTATTTTTGGTCACTTTTTAGATCATGAAAAAATTTATAAAAAGTGATCAAAAAGTCCGATCAATACAAAAATGGTACCGATTAGAGATGAGCGAACTTACAGTAAATTCAATTCGTCACGAACTTCTCGGCTCGGCGGTTGCTGACTTTTCCTGCATAAATTAGTTCAGCTGTCAGGTGCTCCCGTGGGCTGGAAAAGGTGGATACAGTCCTAGGAGACTCTTTCCTAGGACTGTATCCACCTTTTCCAGCCCACCGGAGCACCTGAAAGCTGAACTAATTTATGCAGGAAAAGTCATCAACTGCCGAGCTGATAAGTTCGTGACGAATCGAATTTACTGTAAGTTCGCTCATCTCTAGTACCGATAAAAACTTCAGATCACGGCACAAAAAAATGAGCCCTCACTCCACCCTGTACACTAATAAATAAAAAGTTATAGGGGTCAGAAGATGACAATTTTAAACATATACATTTTCGTACATGTAGTTATGATTTTTTCCAGAAGTACGACAAAATCAAACCTATATAAGTAGGGTATCATTTTAATTGTATGGACGTAAAGAGTTAAGAGAATGTGTCATTTTTACCAAAAAATTTACTGCGTAGAAACGGATGCCCCCAAAATTTACAAAATGGCATTTTTTCTTCAATTTTGTCTCACAATGTTTTTTTTTCCCATTTTGCCGTAGATTTTTAGGTAAAATGACTGATGTCATTACAAAGTAGAATTGTTGGGGCAAAAAATAAACCATCATATCAATTTCTAGGGGCAAAATTGAAAGAATTATGATTTTTTAAAGATAAGGAGGAAAAAACGAAAGTGCAAAAACGGAAAAAGTCCTTAAGGTTTTTTTTTCCCTTTTAAATTCATGATTTTTTGCATTGTAAGGGTTTTTTTTTTCTTTTAAATTCATGATTTTTTGCATTGTAAAAAAATAAATACAATTGATATCAGCTTACTTTTACTATGTGCATGAAGTACACACTGTGACAAAATAATGTCAGAATTATCGTGGCATAAATGTTACCAGAGTTATTCTGTTATAAAGTCATACATCTCCGATTTGAAAAAAAAGAGGCTTGGTCTTTCAAGGAGTACTCTGGCGAGTACTGCAAAGTCCGGGCTGCAAAGTAAAAGAAAACAAACTTTATCTTACCTTCCAACGAGCCCCCGGAGCTCCGGTACAGGTGTTCGGTCCCTGGGCTGTATTCTTCTTACTTCCTGTTAGCCCGGCACGTCACACGGAGCTTCAGCCTATCACCGGCCGAGGCTGGACATCGCTGCGGCCGGTGATAGGCTGAAGCTCCGTGTGACGTGCCGGGCTAACAGGAAGTAAGAAGAATACAGCCCGTGGACCGAACACCTGTACCGGAGTGTACCGGAGCTCCGGGGGCTCGTTGGCAGGTAAGAGAAAGTTTGTTTTCTTTTATTTTGCAGCCCAGACGGGATAAAATGAGAAAAGTGTGCGCCGGACTACTCCTTTAAGGGGCGTACAGGCTTAATTGTCATGGTCCTTAACCACTTAGGGACCAAGGGTGTTACTGTATGCCCGTGGGAATTCCGGTCCCCGCCGCTAGCCAGGCGGGGACAAATCTGAATTGACCGGCGAATCCGGATCATAAGAGTCTACGGTGACCCGGAAAATAAGGGGAATCAAGGCTGTCCAAGACACCCACGATCCCCCTGAAAGATAGGAGTGAGGTGGCAGAGGTGCCACCCCTCCTATCGGTCGGTCAGAAGCAGCCGACCAATAGCAGATTGGGGGCGGGGGGAGGTTAAAGTTTGGTTTCCCCACTCTGCCCACCCACGGTAGTCCGGGCAGAACGGGGGAACTGTGCTGTGACCGTCAGCGATGAGGTGTGGCTCCCTGGTGGAGACTACGGAAGACGGTGAGTTGTTGCTTAGCAACAACTTTTGCGGTTTATTTTTTAATTTCCCCACACACATAGTATTTTTTTGGTTGCTCCATACATTTTATGGTAAAGTGAGTGATGGCATTACAACGGACAACTGGTCACGTAAAAAACAAGCCCTCATACTAGTCTGTGGATGAAAATATTAAATAGTTATGATTTTTGAAAGCGAGGAGGAAAAAACGAAAATGTAAAAATAAAATTGTCTGAGTCCTTAAGGCCCAAATAGGCTGAGCCCTTAAGGGGTTAAAGGGGTACTCCACTCCCCAGCCTTTGGAACATTTAGTTCCGAACGCTGGGGAGTGGAGTACCCCTTTATGGGGTTAAAGTGGTACTGCAGCAAAAAGTAACGTATCACCTATCTACCTAATCCTGATTATGTACATAAAATTTGTGTGTGTTCTTGGCTTATGGAGGGGGCATGTCCATCTCTCTCCCTCACTGTGATGACTCATCTACTCTGAGTCTGGGAGAAGCCTGGCAGTCTGCAAATCACTGCACAGTAGTTTTTATGCATACATTTTCTATCTGTTCCCAGTAAAGCTGGATGCTAATCAACATAGCTGTCACTATGTGTGACAGTCAGCTTTCACAGACTTCTGAATGTCTGATCAGCTTATTTGTCATTCAGGAGTCAGAGAAAGCTTTGGCTGTTCAAGCATGCTGGGAGTTGCAAGACTGCAACTCCCAGGATGCCCACACATCCTTTGTCTGTAATTTTGCAAGGGCTGGAGGCACACAGCTGGAGAATACACAGCTCTAAAACAGAGTTTTACAAAGATTATACCCCGAGCTGTTGCAAAACTGTAGTTTAGGAACAGCTGAAGGCTGTAGTGGTGCAATGGTGATCTCCTATACAGTGGTCCCTCAACATACGATGGTAATTCGTTCCAAACGACCCATCGTTTGTCGAATCCATCGTATGTTGAGGGATCCGTGCAATGTAAAGTATAGGAAGCTGTACTTACCTGTCCCCGCCGCTCCGCACCAGGTCCTCACCGCTCCCGATGCTGTTCCAGGGGCTCCCGATGCTGTCCCGCTGCTCCGGTGTCTTCTTCGCGATCCTCCGGTGTCTTGCGCATCTTCTGCAGGGTCCGGGCCTCGCTTTCTGGTGACGTTATTACGCTGCTGCGCCGGCGCGGCGTGCGTAGTGACGTAATAACGACGCCGGAAAGCAAGGCCCGGACCCTGGAGAAGATGCGCAAGACACCGGAGGATCGCGAAGTGGACCCGGAGCATCGGGAATAGGTAAGTGAACCTGCTGGGGCACATTACACTGCTATCCGACAGCAGTTTAGGCATTTTGCGCTGTCGGATAGCAGTTAATGCGATGGCCCCGACATATAAAAGCATCGTATGTCAATGCTGACATCGACATGCGATGGCCTCTGAGAGGCCATCGTATGTCGATTTTATCATATGTCGGGGCCATCGTAGGTCGAGGGGTTACTGTACTGGATACCAACACACTTTACTGCCGGTATCCAGTATGCTGCAAAACACAGAGTACAGTGACCCCCCCCGACCTACGATGGCCCCGACATACGATAATTTCAACATACGATGGCCTCTCAGAGGCCATTGCATATTGAAGGCAGCATCAACATACAATGCTTTTGTATGTTGGGGCCATCGCATAAACGGCTATCCGGCAGCGCAGACAGGTGATGGTCACTCACCTGTCCCCGGCGCTCCGGACCGTTCTCTTCAGGATCCCCTGCATCGCTCTCCTTCGTCGGCATCACGTCGCCGCGCACGCCGTCCCGTCATCCAATAGGAGCAACATGATGACGGCGATGAAGAGCGGCGATCCCAGGCAGCAGAGACAGTCCAGAGCGGCAGGGACACCCCGGGGAAGCGGCGACAGCAATGGAGGGCGACATCCAGGGCAGCGGTGATGGTCCGGAGCGGCGGGGACAGCTGAGTATAACTTCCTATACTTTTCATTGCACGGATCCCTCAACTAACGATGGTTCCTTTGGAACGAATAACCATAGTATGTTGAGGGACCACTGTAGTCTGTCTGCATAAAGATGGATGACCCCTATGGCGGCTATTTTCATATTAGATTTTTTAGTAAAATTTACATTATTTTTAATAAAAGTATATTTTAAAAAGTCATCTTATCAGTAGTACTACAAAATATAAAACGTTTTTCAGAATGAAAGTGCCTCTTTAAGCTTTACATCATAAGAAGGATCATGAGAAGGTTTTTGTTTGTTTTCGATGTCCAGCTTGTCCCATATAAAAAAAAAAAAAAAAAAAAAACCCTTTACTCATCTGTGCCCTCCCCAAGTATCACCGCTTTGGTACATGGTGCGATACTAAATCTGGTGCCGGGGACTATGCCTGCACAATATATCGCAATTGCAATCGAATCACGATTATTGCGGATTGCGATATTTCAATTTGGCCCTAGGGCATCACCGGCGAATCCAGCAGCAGTGGCCCAGGCAATGGTGGAAGAAGTTAAAAAGACTCACTCACTCAAGCGCACTCACAACGCTGTGCGGCAAACGTGTAGCGGTCAAGAGGCGGAGCCACTACTCCTGAGCCCTGGGGATGTGGTCAGCAGGTGTGACACACTGCAGCAGACATCCTCCTCACTCCTGCCTACACAGTACTGTACATTACTATGACCAGGGGAATGACTATGAGGGGGGGATTAACTATATGAAAGGGGGGGGGGGTGACTACATGAGAGGGGGAATGACTATATGAATTTCATATACCGCAATATTTACCCCCATAATTGCACATTTTCCCCAAATCATGCAGCCCTGCCGGGGACCGATCCATCACCATCCCAACTCAGCAATTCACTGGTTGCATCAGTGTCTGTCCTAGACCAGTAATTGGCTGAGCGGCAATGTGATGTATTAAGCTATAGCACCAGAAAGAACGTTTACGCTCTTTGATAAGACAATGACCCCCCTCCCATCCCAATAATCCCCAGTTAGGGCTACTTTCACACTGCCGTTTGTCTCCGGCAGTGTGAAGCCCGTTATATTACAATTGTCTTTTTCTCCCGCCACTCTCTCTGAAAATAGCAGCGCCCGACGGACCCCATTGACTATAATGAGGTCCATCAAGACGCGTTATTGCCAGTTATGACCTGCTAAAATGATGGCCGTCAAACTAAAAAAAAAAAAAAAAAGTTTGACAGCTGTTATTCACGGGTCATAATGTAACAGTAGTGTGAAAGGTCCCTAACATGTGTAGTCTATTTCTGGTCTCTCTCTGAACTCATTTTTGTACTCCAGTGTTTTCCAAACGGTGTGTCTCCAGCTGTTGCAAAACTACAACTCCCAGCATGCCCAGACAGCCAAAGGCTATTTGGAAAGCACTGTCCTACCCAACCCATAAAACTCCTCATCCCTCCACTCCCCACCATAGACTTGTGGAGCCACATGTAACTGTAATCTGACCTCTCAGTGACAAAGGCTATGGGAGAATGCTGGGAGCTGTAGCATACGGGCATCCTTACTATAGTAGCACCATGATGCCTCAGCCTACAAATAGCACCACCCTACCATGAACCGTCCAGGGAGGTGGCTGCTGTACACACATACACAGAAAGCGCACCCTAATCGTTACACTACGTAGTAATCCTTCCCGCCTCCTCCTCCTCACTGACATAGGACCTAACAGCTCCTAGCTAGGCAGCAGCACAAACCGGCTCACGTGTTCTACAACGTACAGCCCGCCCCCTCTAGTGTATCCTTCCGACTTCCCGTAAAGAGTCCCCGCCGTGCCGCCGCCGTTATTTCGCACATGTTATGTGTTCTCTCTTCTCAGGCCGACATTCTGTCACCGGTGAGGTGAATTGGTTTTCCAGGAGGTTTAGGAGGCGGACGGCGGAGCAGTGACCTCGGGCGCTGTGCTGGCGGATGTAGTAACGGCGTAGGGCTGTATTCCTCCGCGAGACCGTTTTCCTCAGACTGTTTTGGTCTTGCTCGCCTGTGGCAACCGCGGAGACCTGAGCCGCCGTGATCTCCTCACACCCGGCGCGGCCTCCAGCTCCAGCTCCCGGCCTCACGTCGCCCTCTGATCGCTCCGTTCTGTTAACATTTTCTGTGACTGATTTTTTGTTTTTATTCTAACGTAAGAAGAGAAGCCGCTGTCTTTAAAAAAAAAAAAAAAAAAAAATCTTTTCCAGCCGGTTCGTCAGCTGCTGTGACTGCCGGTTGTTTATGGGACCGTCATGTCCATGAAGCAGTCCGGTAATAACAGGAAGCCCGGCGGCGGGGCCAACGTGCCGGCGCCCGGAGGAGGAGGCAGACAGAACATGGGCAGGTGGGTGATCTCTAGTAGTGGGGAAGCCATGTTATTAAAGGGCGTTGCGGGTATGGGAGGAGGGGTGGCGGAGGGACTAGGCCGCGGGTCTCTGCAGGCCTCACCTTCACCGACTGTCGTGTCCGGCCCTGCTGGAGGCCTGGACGTTCGGCTGCCGGCAGGAGGCGGCGTGTTCTGCTGTCACGTCTGCCCGGGGACTGATGACTGGAGTGACGCATGGCCGGCAGAAGGTGACCGGGCGGCCTCCTCATGGTGACATTGCCGGGGAGGGGTGATTGATCGGGAGGACATTGGGGGGATGTGTATCCCGGTAACAACGGCTGATCTTGGCTTCTGCTGTCAGGTGCTCCCATGCTGGTGGCAGAACGCACAGGGTTAATCCGCAGTGTTCTCCTATGGCAGACAGGGCGTCTATGCCGGCTGCGCATTCTGTACTGCTGCTTCCTGAAATCCTCCCCTCCGCCGTCCTATCAGCAGCACTCGTCCCTGCACCGATCACACTGGTGCGGTATGCGGATTATACCTTTGCCTGATCGCGTCTCTTTACCGGGATCGTGACGTCAGAGAAGCCATTCCTAGGAATGTCAGTGCCGCAGGACTGTGCCATGCACACGGCCATGTGAGCGCTGACCGCCTAGTGACATGTATATGGCGCTGCCCACCTCGGTCACTGGGTGAGTGCTGTCATCCTGTGTCCTCCCCAAGAACCGATTCCTGCTGCTCTTATGTCTCATACGATCATGTCATCACCCCAACCTGTAGATCTGCAGCTGCTGCTACACTACAACTCTGTCCGGGCATGATGGGAGTTGTAGTTTTGTAAGGAGGTCAGAGATCACTGCCTTAGAAAACTTAAAATCTATTCATCATTTCTTATGTGGCTGGGTGGCACATGCCTGACTTTATGGCTGCCAAGGGCACTGTCACCCATTTACTGACTGCTAAGTTTGCTTTCTTATGGAGAACACATGCAGCTCCTTACTGTAATAAGCAGTAAAGGGGTCTAGGAAAGCTGTGTGACACCACTTGTGTCCCCAGGACTTGAGGCCTATTACCTGTGTCCTTTCACCAGAAACAGATAAAAGCCATTGGACCTGAGGGCAACTCAAGGACTAAGGTATCCATGTGACTTTGGTTTTCTGCTGTAGAGGGGACACATGGCACTTCAGTCTCTTATTTCCTTTTTTTAGTTAATCTAAGCAGGTGATTGTACATAGTAAAGGGCCCCATTTAGATTGAGGAGCTATTCACTATTAAATCTCCCCCATGTGTTTATATCAAAACCTGTGCAAAGGAAAAGTTGCCCATAGCAACCAATCAGATTGCTTCTTTCATTTTGCAGAGGTCTGGTTAAAATGAGCTGATTGGAAGCAACTTTTCCTCCGCACAGGTTTTCATAAACCACATGGTGTAGAATATGTTGTCATATAAGAAACCACTGGGCTATTGATGTGTAATCTCAGGAATAATTTCACCCCCTTGACACATGGTATGGCTAATTTATCAGATGCTTATTGTTAATTGCTCCAGTGGCTGACTTTTTTTTAAAGGTACAGTAAGTGATGGATAGGATTACAGTTTTTACTTTTCTTGCAGTCATTTGTGACCTTATCTGACCTCTAAGACACCTACCATCCTAAGAACAAAATGGCCACAAGACAAAAATTTAACGATGCACCCCTTTAAAGTATCAGGATTTGTAGCAAAGATGAATTCCCACCAATCATAGAGTATTAACTAGCTTGCCATTTTTGAGATGGAAATAACCCTTTGGACTCTAGTCATACATTAGTTACAGGTTTTCGGTGGTAATCGAGTGGCTGTCTCAATACAGCCTTACAGTTTATTAATTGGCCACTATCGCCAAAACCTATTTATTTATTTTTTTAAACAATAGGGCCATAGAAAATAAGTATCACTTATACTATATTTTATTTTTTTCTTCTTCTACAGTTTCCCTTAGAAAAGTGCTCCTATAAAAGTAGCCTTTTATAGAGGTCCTCATAAAATGTCCTCCACCTGTTACTATGGTCTTTCCGACTGTGGCAACAGCAGCGTCTCAGTACTATGGTCTTTCCGATTGTGGCAAGTGGCAACAGCAGCGTCGCAGTCGGAATACAGAAAGTGAAAGTGGGGGCTTTATAAGCCTGTGTGCGCTCCCGGTGTGAAGATCTCCAAACACACCGAGAGCAGGCAGTGAGTGAGCTGCTGTGATTGGCTGAGCGGAGGCCACCCCCTCTGCAGCTTGAGTGAGAGAAGAATGATTCAGTGCAGAGCTCCATCCATAGCATAGAGAAGGAGCAAGTGTGACAGCATACAGCAACATGTACCCCAGTAGTAAGGAGATGGGAGAGGGTTTGTTACAATGTGCACCTCAGTAGTAAAAAAAAGTAATGAGGAGGTTTGTTAGTGTGCCAGCCCAGTAGTAAGGAGATGGCATGAGGAAGGGGATGTTACGGTGTGTTATCAGTTTGTGATCCCAGAAGTAAGATTACTTGAGGAGGAGGTTTGTTACAGTGTGTCACCCCAGTAGTAATGAGATTACAGAAGGAGGAAGTTTACAGTGTCACCCTGGTAGTAAGCATGGGAAAGCTAGATAACATACATGTAGGGATGGGGAATTCCTATCGCCCGACGCCCGGGACTAGCAGTTTTGGGCGCCGGGCAGGTGATTTTGTCCGGCCCTTAGCCCGGGCAAGCAGGGCCGGACCTGACAAGTGCGGCGGTGATCTGCAATCTGTATGGAGCGGGCTCCCGACTCCTGCCCACTCCATACTCTGCAGCCTGTGTCCTCCGAAGCAGAGCAGGGGAGATGAGAAGCTGTGTTACAGTATTTTGTCTTCTCTCCCCTGCTCTGCAGACGTGCGGGGGGAGATGAGGGGGCGTGGCTTATTTCTCCCCGTGCAGACCTGCGTCCTCTGCCTTCACTCCCCCCAGCTGTAGCTTTGGAGAGCTGAGGGGAGGAGGCACGTCTGCACGGGGAGATGCTTGCGGCGCTCACGGGAGTATGGAGCGGGCTCTGGATTCCTGCCCGCTCCATACTCTGCAGCCCCCGGCTGTTCTCAGTAGCCGGGGGCCGCCGCTAAAAGCCAGCATGCGGCGATTGCTGCAGCTGGCTATTAACCCTTTAGATCGCCGCTGTCAAAGCTGACAGCGGCGACTGAAGATACATGTGATTGGGGGCGATCCACTATGGAGGTAGCCGGAGGGCTTACCTCTGCTTCCTTCTGTCCCGGCTCTGTCATTGATAGATCCTGGCTGGACTAGGCTCCATCAATGGATCACAGAGCTTTGGTATTTTTTTTACGTGTACACCATTGACCGTGTGGTTTAGCTAACCTTATAGTTAAATATTTCAGACATTTGCGCACGCGGTGGTACCACATATGATTGATTTTTAATTACATTATTTTATTTAACCTCTTAACAACGAAGGACGTATATTTACGTCCTGCGTTGGGTCCAGCGATATAACGCCGGCTCACGCGGTGACCCCGCTTCATATCTGGTCGGTCCCAGCGGGCCATCAACGGCCGGGACCCGTGGCTAATGCCGGTATTAACCCTTCAGACGTGGCGATCAAAGTTGACTGCTGCGTCTGAAGTGAAACCGAAACCATCCTGGTAGCTCAGTCAGGCTGTTCAGAACGCCACGGCGGTCCCGAACAGCTTACAGGACACGAGGAGGATCCCTACCTGCCTCCTGACTGCTCCGTGCCTCAGATCGGGGCAGGAGAAATTGAGCGTCGATAACACTGATCAATGCCATGTTAATGCATGGCAGTGATCAGTGTGCATTTTTATAGCCCCCTATGGGGGGCTACACATTGCAAAAAGTGAAAATAAAGTGTTAATAAATGTGATTTAACCCCTTCCCTAATAAGTCAGGATCATCCCCATTTTACCATAAAAAAAACATTGTAAATAAAAATAAATAGAAACATATGTGGTATCACCGCATGCGTAAATGACCAAACTATAAAAATATAATGTTAATTAAACCGTACGGTCAATGATGTACAAGTAAAAAAAAGTTCCAAAGTCCAAAATAGCAAATTTTTGGTCACTTTTTATAGCATAAAAATGAATAAAAAGCGATCAAAAAGTCTGATCAAAACAAAAATGGCACCGATAAAAACTTCAGAACACGGCGCAAAAAAATAGCCCTCATACATCCCTATATGTGGAAAAATAAGTTATAAGGGTCAGAAGAGGACACTTTTAAACGTATACATTTTCCTGCATGTAGTTATGATTTTTTTCTAGGGTATCATTTTAACCGAATGGACCTACAGAATAAAGACAAGATGTCATTTTTACTGAAAAATTTACTGCGTAGAAACGGAAGCCCCCAAAAGTTACTAAATGTTGTTTTTTCTTCAATTTTGTCGCACAATGATTTTTTTTCTTTTCTGTTTCGCCGTATATTTTTGGGTAAAATCACTGCAAATGGTTGTGCAAGAATTGGTAGTGCAAAAAATAAGCCATAATATAGATTTTTAGGTGCAAAATTAAAAGGGCTATGATTTTTAAAAGGAAAGGATGGAAAAACTGAAACATCATTAAGGGGTTAAAAAAATGGGAAAAGGGGGGGATTTAAACTTGATGAACTATTACTAACTCTTCTTATTGCATATACTGATCAATGCTATGCCATAGAATAGCATTGATCAGTGTTCTCGGTGCACTGCCTCTTAAGCCTGCTGAGCTTGCTTGGAGCAGCAGATGGATGATTGGACGACCGGGATGCAGGAGGGTACCCTCCTGTCGTCCAGTAAGCTGATCAGGACATCGCGATTATGTCACGATAGTTCTGATCAGCTCCGCTGAGCTGCCAGGATACTTTTGGTTTCATTTTAGATTTGATCATGGTTTCTAAAGGGTTAATGCTGGGCATCGGCCCGATCGTCCGTGCCCGGCATTAACCCTGGGTCCTGGCTGCTGATGGCAGTCAGGACCCACAGGGTTTAAAGGAAATCTGTCACCAGTGTCACCTGCACTTACCTGTCGGTGCCGACAGTGCAGGTGACACTGATGACAACGGTACTTACCTGGTCCCGGTCCATGGTGGGGCTCTTTGGTATTCTCCATTAGCTCCGCTCCGGGCACCCGGCTTGTGCGGAGCTTACTGCCGTCACCGCTGCTGTTCTCTCACACTGAGTCCGAACGGATTTGGGGGTGTACGCCTTGCGTCTCCAAGGTGTTAAAAGGCTCACAAATGGTTTCCAGTAAGGAATACGAGAGTCATACAAAGATTATTTCCTTCTCTGTTGGCCCTTGCACCAGATTCATCAGCAGTATGCCCTGGTAGACAGTGGCAAACATGTTAGTAAATAAGTTTTCAAAGTTCGAATCTGAGAGATTTATCAAAACCTGTTTAGAGTAGAAGTGGAGCAGTTGCCAATAGCAACTAGTTAGAATGCTTCTTTAAAATAAAAAAATCAATAAAAAAATCAAAAAATTCCTCTGAAAAGTGCCCATTTAATCCCTGTTGACATTTTTTTTTTTTGACTGGCACAGGGGCTCCATAAATTGCCGTTTAGTCTGTCAACCATCTGTGTATTTACACCAGAGAACTGTCTTGCATACAATGAGAAATCTGCCCCATTTTTCCGTATTGCATGCCTAAAAAACCAAACAGTAAATTTGTTTGCTTAAATGGTTTTTCATATTATTTTGGCAGTTCATTGATGAATCCTTTGTCTTGGAGTCCTAAAATAACACTGACAGCAGGGTCACCCACACTAACCTGTTGATACTGGTGCAGATGATGCTGATCACAGGGGATTTTTACTCTTTCCTCTGTTGCACTTTTTTGGCGATATCCATAAATACACCAATATGTAAGTGGGTCAGTTTGGTGCAGTGCTATGGCCGCCTGGCAAGACCCTAATGAACGCATCTTAATAAATATTCATAGCATTTTCCAGGAGCATGTAGCCACAATGTGCACGGAGATCCTGCACAGTCAGATCCACAGCTTGGTCGTTATGCATGCTTCGGATTCACAGTGCACTCGGAAGGAGTGAGAAGCTCCAGCATGCACCAAGGAACTAGACAAATTAATTTTTATAGTAACATAGGGGAGATTTATCAAAGCCTGTGCAAAGGAAAAGTTGCCCAGAGAGGCCTTGTTGAAAATGAAAGAAGCAAGCTGATTTCTATGGGCAACTTTTCCTCTGCAAGGTTTTGATAAATATACCCCATAGTTCATAAGGTTTAAAAAAGGCCAGAGTCCATCAAGTTCAATCTATATACCCATTGAGTCCCTGCTGAGTTGATCCACAGGTTTTGATAAATCTCCCCCTCTGTTCCTATAAATCTAGTAAGTAATGTAACTACTCTCCAGAAATGCATCCAAGCCCCTTTTGAGCTCTTTAACTGAGTTCACCATGGCCACCTCCTCTGGTAGAGCGTTCCATAGTCTCACTGCTCTTATAATAAAGAATCCCTGTCTGTGCTGGTGTAGAAATTTACTTTCCTCTAAATGGAGAGGGTGTCCCCTTGTTATAGATACAGTCCTGGGTGTAAATTGATCATGGGCGATATCTCTGTACTACCATCTGATATATTAATACATAGTTGTCACCCCTAATACTTCTTTTTTTTTAATCTAAAGTACCCTAAAAAACCCATTTTGATTGGCATCACCCATACTATTAACCAGCACCAGCAAGTTAGTGTGCGTGACCCTGCTGTCAGTTTCCATTTAAAATACCAAGCAAATATTTATTTTTACTTTAGCACCAGGTACCTTCAAGAAAAAAAATGCCTGAAATTTTTCAGGGAGCAAAAGCATTTTTGTCTTGTGTCCACATTTGTAAAATTACGTTTGCTATATACATTTGGGGGAGATTTATCAAAACCTGTATAGAGGAAAAGTTGCTGAGTTGCCCATAGCAACCATCAGATTGCTTCTTTTATTTTCAAAGAGGCCTCAGAGGTGTGTAAATTGTAATAAAAACAAACCAAAAAACTACCGGATTTATCGGGGTATACCACGCACCGGCCTATAACACGCACCCTCATTTTACCAAGGATATTTGGGTAACAGTTTTTTACCCAAATATCCTTGGTAAAATGAGGGTGTGTGTGTGTGTGCATGCGTATACCCCGATACACCCCCAGGAAAGGCAGGGGGAGAAAGGCCGTCGCTGCCCGCTTCTCTCCCCCTGCCTTTCCTGGGGTCTAGAGCCTGCTGCTGCCGCTTCTCTCCCGCTGGCTATCTGGGCCGCTACCCGTTCTCTCCTCCTGACTATCGGTGCCGGCGCCGATAGCCAGGGGGAGAGAAGGGGTAGCGGCACCCATTGTCAGCGCCGCTGCCCCGTTGCCTCCCCCATCCCCGGTTGTATAATTACCTGTTGCTGGGGTCGGGTCCACGCTGCCTAAGGCCTCCGGTGTGCATCCTATGCGTCGTTGCTATGCAGCGCATAGCAACGAAGCAGGGGACGCACACCGGAGGCCTGAAGCAGCGCGGACCCGACCCCGGCAACAGGTAATTATACAACCGGGGATGGGGGAGGCAGCGGCGCCGGCAATGGGTGCCGTTGCCCCCTCTCTCCCCCTGGCTATCGGCGCCACTGCCCCATTGCCGGCGCCGCTTCTCTCCCACTGGCTATCGGCGCCGGCAATGGGGCAGTGCCACTGATAGCCAGGGGAGGGGAGGAGAGAAGGGCCGGCGGCACCGATAGCCAGGGGGAGAGAAGGGCCGGCGGCAGGTCTCTGCACCTGCAAAGCCGCTGCAGTTCATTGATTTAAAGTGCCCGCTTTAAATCATTGAACTGCAGCAGCTTATCGGCGAACAACACGCAGGTAGACTTTAGGCTAAAAATTTTAGCCTAAAAAGTGCGTGTACTTGTCCACGGGACTAAAACGGAGCAAAATCTACTTGTCCCTCATGACGATCCACTTTTCCAGACCAATTTTCGCTTTTATCCTCATTTTTTCTTCCTCTCCCTATAATAGCCATAACTATCTGCTACAATGATCTGCAGCGGCGTCGCCGGGGGGCGGTGTGAAAGAGAAATAGCCCATAAGTTATCGACTATCGGCCTTAACATCCACAGATTATCAGTATCGGCCCTAAAAAATCGATATCGGTCGATCCCTAGTGCTGTGCCAGAAAAACAGTGCATGTGAAGCATTACTGGTCTATGAGTGCACCAAGGGCAAACATTTCTGTAGTGTTTATGAAATAAATGCAAGCCATCTGTAAGCTAAAGAACCATACTTGGTCTAAACTAGAAAAAGCCTTTGAACAGGACTTTACCCTTATGGATTCACCAGGAGGGTGCTTTGAGCCACTGCTGCAAATTCTCAGCCAGGCTGTCACTTCCAGGTTTGGATACTTTATCTATCAGGCAGAGAGAGCAAATGTTAGGCCTCGTTCACACTGCCATTGGGCTCCGTTAGGTGGAGCTCTGTCAGCAGCTCTGTCAGCAAGTTTAGCGGAGAAAAAAAATGCAAACACAATGGGGGAGATTTATCAAAACCAGTCCGGAAGAAAAGTAGCTGAGTTGCCCATAGCAACCAATCAGATCGCTTCTTTCATTTTTGAAAAGGCCTGTGAAAAATGAAAGAAGCCATCTGATTGGTTGCTATGGGCAACTCAGGAACTTTTCCTCTGAACAAGTTTTGATAAATCTCCCCCAATATTTTCTTGCTAAACTCGTGTCAAATTACTGGATCACCGATAAACACCATGCAAGTGAATGGGGTCAGTCAGGAACCGGCAGTCGCCAATTGTTTCAGGATCCGTTCGGTTCAAGATAAAAAATAAATAAATAAAAAGAGCCGATCAGAACCTTAAAGGGGAACTCCGGTGGAAACAAGTTGAAAACAAATATTTTCAAATAAACTGGTGCCAGAAAGTTTAAACAGATTTGGAAATTACTTTTTTTTTTTTTTTTTTTAAATCTTAATCCATCCAGTACTTATCAGCTGCTGTATACTACATATCAAATTGTGCAGTTCTTTCCAGTCTGACCACAGGGCTTTCTGCTGACATCTCTGTCTGTGTCAGGAACTGTCCAAATTAGAAGCATATCCCCATAGAAAACCTCCTGCTCTGGACAGTTCCTTACACTGACAGAGGTGTCAGCAGAGAGCACTGTGGTCAGACTGGAAAGAACTTCACATATTTCTCTGTAGTATACAGCAGCTGATAAGTACTGGAAGGGTTATGATTTTTAAATAGAAGTTACTGTATTTACAAATCTGTTTAACTTTCTGGCACCAGTTGGTTTGAGAATTGTTTTTCTACCGGAGTTCCCATTTAACGGGTCGGATGCAAATGGCAAAGCCTTACTAGTCAAAGAATTGCAGTGCTGTGTGCTGCTCCTGCATCAGTCTGTTCCTAGAGAAATGTGCAGGGTCAGGAAGTTAGATGCAGCATTCCGTTATAGGCTGCTCACATATTGCATCTAGCCAGTATTGTGCAGGGACTACTGGGATAATACCTGTGGCTACTTCAGGTAGGGGATCCCTGGGAAATTACCCAAGAGTTACCCAAGCTGTGACAATACTGGGCATCAAATTTTCCACCTCTAGGTTATGAGAGTTTGGCCAATGACAGAACACTGCTGGCTCCTGGACCAGGCCAATATTTGTCTAAGCCTTTTTTTTTTTTTTTTGGTAATGCCAAGACACAGGCATTCAGTTTGTCTATAAAATGAAAGTACTTTTATTATGGTCAATCTCGAGTCATACTGACACTTTCCCTCTGTTGACACTTCACAATTGCTTTCAATGCACCGATTGGTACACAAAGGAGTTGCTCATGGGGAGTTATTCTATTTCTTTATCTAGAAGGGAATCAATTTGCTTTCTGTTTGGTTTTATAGTTGCCAGGAGTAGTGGAGGCGGTGGGTCTTTTTGGGTGTTGGGGTTTACCCCCTATTTTGTTTGACAAGCACCACTGTTTCTCATTTGCTTCATCAACTATTTAAGTATTTTGCCTTTTATAGACTGGCTCCTAAAGTTGGTAGAGTATTTTCCACCTACTGTTAAATATTTCCCTTTCTGGGGAATCAAGATGGGAAGAAAAACAAAACTTAACAAATGAGGACAACTGAAGGACTCTTAAAGGGGTACTCCGGTGAAAACCTTTTTTCTTTTAAATCAACTGGTGCCAGAAAGTTAAACATATTTGTAAATTACTTCTATTAAAAAAATCTTAATCCTTGCTGTACTTATTAGCTGCTGAATACTACAGAGGAAATTCTTTTCTTTTGGGAATGCTCTCTGATGACATCACGAGCACAGTTCTCTCTGCTGACGTGATTATAATAACGCTTTATTTATTGTTGTCCTTAGTGGGATTTTAACCCAAGTCCCCAGCACTGCAAGGCAGCAGTGCTAAGCACTGAGCCACCATGCTGCCCTTAGCATACATCTGCTATGCATGGTTGCTAAAAGAGACAGAGATGTCAGCAGAGAGCACTGTGCTCGTGATGTCATCAGTGTTCGAAAAAGAAAGGAATTTCCTCTGTAGCATTCAGCAGCTAACAAGTACTGGAAGGTTTAAGATTTTTAATAGAAGTAATTTACAAATATGTTTAACTTTCTACCACCAGTTGATTTAAAAGAAAAAAACGTTTTCACCGGAGTATCAGGTCTTACACCTGAGACCTGCTGCGATCATGAGTTACAGACTGGTTAAGTGCACGACAGTGCATGCCTTATTCCTCAGCTGTCAGTCAGATCCAACTCTTTCACTGCATTAGTCTATGTAGTGAGAGTTGGATGTGGTGGCCAGTCAGGGAGTGGAATGTACATGGAGTGTGATTTAAAACTTTTGACACATCAACATTTTATTCAAATTACAGTAATGCTCTTTGTTCTACGTGATCTGTTTCCAGGAAACATTGTGATCTGCCAGATTGTCTTCTGAAATGGTGTTAAAGCGCAACTGTCATCATATTTTGACCCCCCCCCCCCCCCCCAGACCACTATAATGTTGTTCCAGATGATTATAAGTTGACTGCAGCCATACCTTTTTATTGCTGTTTGTTCTTTTCGTGCTAATAAAAACCTTTTATCCAAAAGTGAGGCACAGTCGCATAGGTGTGGCTTGGGGTTCGCCAAGCCCTGCTGCCGCCATGCCTATCCTGCCTTCCAGCTCTGGGACCACTGTCTTGCTAGACAGTGCATCCACAGCGCATGCGCTCGGCGGCGGGGCTTGGCGAACCCCAAGCAAAGCCTATTCGACTGCCTGACTTTTGGATTAAAAGGTTTTCATTAGTAAGAAAAGAACTAACAACAATAAAGGTATGGCTCAGGGGTGTGGAAATTTTATTTAAAAAAAACACTTGTCTACGGGACTAAAACGGCGCAAAAATTACTTGTCCCGCATGACGATCCACTTGTCGGGGCCAGTTTTCGCTTTTACACTCGTTTTTCCTCCTCGCCCTTACTACCTACTATAATGATACCTTTTTAATTTTTCAATAACCTATTCTCAGAACCCAAAAAATAAATATATATATATTCGGTGAAGGGAAATCGAAATAGTAAAAGATAATTTAGCAAATTTGGTGGTTTTCTTTTCTACGCCATTTACCTTGTGGTTGAGCTAACATGTTGTTTTCATACTTTAGGCCGCCTGATTACAGCAATACCAGATTTGTATTGTTTCCGTCATGTTTTACTAATTTAAAAAAAATTCTGAACTTTTTTACCCCTGTAGCTTTTTTAACCTCTTAAGGACGTAGGGCATACCTGACCCCGCGCCATACCGGGTCGGTCCCGGTAGCTAATAATAGCTGGGACCCTGGGCTAATAGAGTGCGGCACCGATCGTTGTGCCGCGCGCTATTAACCCTCTAGACGCGGCGATCAAAGTTGATCGCCGCGTCTAAAATGAAAGTAAAAGCTTCCTGGCAGCTCAGTACGTCTGACTGGGACCATCACAATAAAATCGCGATGTCCTGATCAGCTAGAACGCGAGCGGAGGTCCCCTCACCTGTCTCCGTCTCGTCCGATCGGAGATTGATTGCTCCAAGACTGAGATACAGGCTTGAGCAATCAACCGCCTAGAACACTGATCAATGCAAAGCTATGGCTTTGTAGTAAACAGTGTAAAATATCAGTGTGTGCAGTGTTATAGCCCCCTGTGGGAGCTATAACACTGGGAAAAAAGTTAATAAAGGTAATTTAACCCCTTCCCTAATAAAAGTTTGAATCACCCCCCCCCCCCTTTTCCCATAAAAAAAGTGTCAATAAAAATAAACATGTGGTATCGCTGCGTGCAGAAATGTCCGAATTATAAAAATATATTCTTAATAAAACGCACGGTCAGTGGCGTATGCGCAAAAAAATTCCAATGTCAAATATAGCGTATTTTGGTCACTTTCTATATAAAAAAAAATGAATAAAAAGCGATCAAAAAAGTCAGATCAATACAAAAATGGTACCGATAAAAACTTCAGATCACGGCGCAAGAAATAAGCCCTCAAACCGGCCTGTACGCGGAAAAATAAAAGTTACAGGGGTCAGAATGAGAATTCAAACCTATATAAGAAGGGTATCATTTTAACTGTATGGACCTACAGAATAAAGATAAGGTATAATTTTTACCGAAAAATGCACTATAAACAGAAGACCCCAAAAGTTACAAAATGGTATTTTTTCTTTAATTTTGTCGCAGAATGAATTTTCCGTTTCGCTGTGAATTTTTAGGTAAAATGACTGATGTCACGGCAAAGTAGAATTGGTGGCGCAAAAAATAAGCCATCATAATATGGATTTTTATGTGCAAAATTGAAAGTGTTATGATTTTTAGAAGGTGATGAGGAAAAATGAAAATGCGAAAATGGAAAAACGCTGAGTCCTTTTAAGGGGTTAAAAAAACGTTTTTCTGCCTACAAGGCTGTATGAGGGCTCAATTTTTGCGCCATAATCTGTTTTTTGTAATAGTACCATTTTGGTATTGATCTGACTTTTTAAATCTCTAACTTTTTTTCGGGGATATTATAAAAATTGCAATTCTGTGGCTTGGTATTTGTTTTTTTACATTGACGGCATTTACCATGTGGGATACATAATGTTATGTTTTAATAGTTCGTACAATTACATACGCAGCGATATTAAATGTTATCTTTACATAAGGAAAAGGGGTGATTTGAACTTTTAACATGGAAGGGTTAGTGTGTCTTTTTAAACTTTTTTTTAAATTTTTTATTTTTTTTACACTTAGACTTGTAGGAGGAATCATTAGATTCCGCATACAGATCAATAGTTCTATTGAACTCCATTGATCTGTGCGGTCTTTCTCTTTTCCATCTGGTCCGGGCCATCATCACGATTTCTTCCACACACATTTCTTCACCGTTGAACCTGCAAAACAAACCTATTAGACTCTGCACTTTTTTTTACATGGATGACAGAGGGGTGTAGAGGAGTGTACATGGGTAACAGGGGTGTAGAGGGGTGTAGGGAGGTGTACAAGGGTGACAGATGGGTTTAGAAGAGTGAACATGGGTGATGGGGGGGCATAGGGGGTGACAGAGGGGTGGACGGGTGACGGGGGGTGAATAGGGGGTGGTCATGGGTGACAAGGATGTGGTCAGAGGGGTGGACAATGGAGGGTGGACAGGGGTGACAGAGTTGAATGGGGGGGTGGACATGGGAGACGGAGTCAGAGGGGTGGGCAAAGGTGACAAGTGGGGTAAAAGAGGGACAGGAGTGACAGAGGGGTGGACTGGGGTGACAAAGGGACAGATAGGTGAACAGGTGGGTGGACATGGGTGACAGGGTAGACGGGGGTAAACATAAGTGACAGGGATGGGCAGGGGAGTGGACAAGGTGGACATGGATGACAGGAGAGTGGACATGGGTGACGGAGGAGGGGGGCGGACATGGGTGGACCTGGGTGACCGTGCGGGGTTTGGTCAGGGTTGAGAAGGGGTAACAGAGGAGTGGAAAGGGTACGGTACCTTAAGCAAGCCAGCGCGCAGCTTGCAGTTCCACGGCAGGCACAGGAGTCTGGCGCAGATGCTTGTTCCGCCCCAGGGCACCATTTTTGGCTCACTCCGCCACAGCAGGGGAACGTTGTGTGCGCAGGCTTCCCTTCCCCCCTGTGCCGTCAGTCATAAGGCCGGGGTGGGATAACTAAAAATCACGGCAAAATCACGCGGCACTACGGCCAGTGCCGAACACGTGTGCCCCGGTTGGGAATCACTGGGTTATGCCCATAGCAACCAAACACATCCGCTTTCATTTTACCAGTGCTCCTAAAGATATGAAAGCTAAGCTGTGATTGGTTACTATAGGCAAAACCAGAGAGTGTGGGGGAGATGTATGAAAACCTGTCCAGAGGAAAAGTTGCTGCGTTGCCCATAGAAACCAATCGGCTCGCTTCTTTTTTTATTTATTTTTTTATTTATTTATTTTTTTAATAAAGGCCTCTGAAAAATTAAAAGAAGCAATATGATTGGTTGCTATGGGCAACTGAACAACTTTTCCTCTGGACAGATTTGATCCCCCCCCCCCTTTTTCTTTCAGACTGATTCTTGCCCAGATTTCAGTCTTTTCAGTTCAATGCCGATCACAGCATCTAAAGTGATAATGAAAGTTCCTTGTAGCTTCCTGAACACCCGCTATGTGATCGCTGAGATTCGGTGAACTCAAATGGCGGAGGACAATTATGTATCTTGGCTCAGCCAGGCTATACCGGTGAATCGCCAGTCTCGCTGTGTATACAGAATAAAGATAATGGCCCAGATTTATGAAACTGTGAGAGAAAAAGTGGAGTGATTTTCCCAGAACAGCCAATCACAGCTCAGCTTTCACTTGAGCTGTGATTGGTGGTTGTGGGAAAATCTCTCCACTTTTTTTCTCACATAGTGTGAAAAATCTGGGCTAATGTATCATTTTTACCATAAAGTGCACTGCGTAAAAACCAAACCCCCAAAAATTGCAGCTTTCTTATAAATTTTCTGAAAATATTTTGGTTTTGTGTTTAATTTTATGGTAAAACCAGCTAAGTACCTGGCATTGCCCGTTTTTTCTTACCTAATCCTTACCCTATCCTACGTTGAAACCTTTCATCAATTTTTCTCTTCCGTCCACGCCCTGGGAGATCAGCTACAGTGCCATGGGTTGCAAACTTCTTGATGTTGCGCACTGTGGACAAAGGCAAATCTAGATCTCTGGAGATGGACTTGTAACCTTGAGATTGTTGATATTTTTCCACAATTTTGGTTCTCAAGTCCTCACAGTTCTCTTCTCCTCTTTCTATTGTCCATGCTTAGTGTGGCACACACTGACACACAATGCAAAGACTAAGTGAACTTCTCTCCTTTTATCTGCTTTCAGGTGTGTTTTTTTTTTTTTTTTTTATATTGCTTACACCTGTTACTTGCCCCAGGTGAGTTTAAAGGAGCATCACATGATTGAAACAATCTTATTTTTCCTCAATTTTGAAAGGGTGCCAATAATTTTCTCCAGCCCATTTTTGGAGTTTGGTGTAATATTATGTCCAATTAGCTTTTTTTCCCTCCCTTTTTTGGTTTAGTTCCAATACACCCAAAGGGAATAAACATGTATAACACAACATGTTAGTGCAATACTTTTCTGTGAAAAATACTTCATTTTCTAGAAAAATTTCAGGGGTGTCAACATTTACGGCCATGACTGTATTTTTAATTGATATGTCATGTGTACTAAGTTTCATCAAAATATCTCCTGCCATTGGGAAGTTATGCTGGAACATACATTTCCCATAGACTTGCATAGGACTTTATTGGGGACCAATCATCAGATTTTACCCTATATCCTCACCATCCCTGGGGGACGCTCCTGGACGGGGGAGCTCCTGTCACCTAGTCCTGTTGTTCGGCCGGCAGCGACACCCTTTCCGCTTCATTGACGAGACGCGTCCTCTCTCTGCTCCGCCTGTTCAGTGAGCAGAGCGATGACCCGTCCCTGCCGGCTAAACAAAGGGACTAGGTGAGAGGAGTTCCCCGCCCAGGGGACTACTTATGGCCGTGGCAATGACTAGTTTAGAAGTTCATATCCTCACCATCCCTGGGGGCAGGAGCTTCCCCCGGGGATGGTGAGGATAAAGATTTTACCCTATAAACTCTTTGCCAAGCGTTTTTATAGGGTAAAATCCGATTGGTTCCCTTTAAACAAAAGCCCCGACCCTTGCAAATGGGTTAGGATTTATCTATCCTATATTTGTAGTTGACATATTAGAAACGTGTACCAAGTTTTATCAAAATATTTTCAGCCGTTTGGAAGCGATGCTGGAACACACACACCACACAAAACACACACACACACTATCTATTGGTTCCTCGAGTTACGATGGCTCCGACATACGTTTTTTCGACATACGATGGCCTCAGAGGCCATCGTATGTTAAAGTATCGACATACGATACTTTTTGCGGGGCCATCACTATGATTTTACTTACCGCTGCGGGGCGCCGTGGTGCGGGTTGCCGTTGTGCCGGAGTCGTCCTCTTGATGCTGATTGGCGAATCCGCAGTCATGAGTGACGTCGCCAGCCTGCGTCTACGCCGCCATTTGAGGAGCGCCGCCCGTGAGGATAAGACGTGAAGAGCTGGTGAGTATGACTTAGTAGCTCACTCACGTGGCAGAGTCGTTAACCCCTCACCCTGCGGCAGCGTTAATGCTGCCGCGGGGTGAGGGGTTAACGCTACCGCTGCCATGGGGTTAACTTAATCCCTCACCCAATGGCAGCAACAGCGATAACCCCCACTCCCCAGGACATAACAGCAGAGACCCAAGGCCTGGGCACAAAATCCCCCACCCCAAGCCTGGGCACAAAGTCCCTCACCCCAGGCCTGGGCGCAAAGTCCCCCACCCCAGGCCTATGATGGTCTCGGGGCTCCGGAACCAATTACCAGTTTTCCATAGACATATGTACTCAACATATGATGGTTTCAACATATGATGGTCCTCTCGGAACCAATTATCATCATATGTTGAGGGACCTGTGTGTGTGTGTATATATATATGTGTGTGTAATATATATATATATATATATATTTTGTAAAGTAATTACTACACGTCTGATCTGTCCTGGAGATCACGGGGGTTCCCAGCGGCCGGACCCCTGCGATCTCTGGGCAAGCGCTGTGGCATTAGACACGGAAACCTGGGCTTCTGTGATCATGTCATGCCATCGGTCTTTCCTTCTAAGAGGCTTAACTTTTTTTTATATTTTCCAGTTCGCAGAAGAAATGAAGTAGGCACTCACCGTACTCTTCTATCTTCTTTTCTTTATTAAAGAACACTCACGTATAACAAATACAGGATGGGAGACGGTTCATAGAAGGGGGGGGGGGGGGGTACCACTAGGCTACAGCACTGTTTCGCTCTTTACAGAGCTTCACAAGCCCGTTGAAGCTCTGTAAAGAGCAAAACAGTGCTGTAGCCTAGTTGTACCCCCCCTTCTATGCACAGTTTTTTGTCCTGTATATGTTATACATGAGTATTCCTAAATGAAGAAAAGTAGAAGAGCATGGTTAGTGCCGACTTTATTTCTTCTACCAACTGAATTGTATACTTGTGCTATATTTGGTCAGAGCACCACACCTTTCTTCACAAGTGGAAGCTGTTGTTCCAGGCTGAGTAACACGCCTTTCTCATGCTGGCAGTGCCGGGCTAATCTGTCTATATGATGATTTTTATTTTTCCATCTTCAGACCCGTATGAAGGCTTGTTTATTTGCACGACAAATTTTTCTTTGTAATGACACCTTTTTATTTAACCATAACATGTACAGCGTAGCCAATAAAATATAATTTTTGGCGGGAAATCTAAAAGACCACAATCTTGCAACTTTTGAGGATTTTGTTTTTTACACAGTACATTTTATGGTAAAACTGACATGTCTTCGCCATTAAAGGAAAATGGACATCCCATTCACCCACACTAAACCCAATACACCGCGTTATAGTGCGGGTAAACAGGAGACCGATGCAGGGTCTCTGACTAATATACATACCTGCAGTCTGGTGCCCGATCCCTCTGAAGACCGGCTTCTATCTGCGCTGAATTGCGCACTGGAGGCGGGCCTGCCGGCTGGATTTGAATATTCATAGTTGCTGGTCACGTGAGCACTCAGTACACTACACATGAAAGTGCATACCCAGATATCAAGACAAAATATAGCATTAAATAGCAAAAATAAATTTTATTCAGCCAACGAATACAAAACAGGCATAGTAAAACCAATTAAAAAGTTCCCCATAAGGGGGACACCACAAAAATCGAAGGGGCAAGGCGCACACCCTCAAGGAGTACGACCATATGACATACATTATTCAAACACTGCGAAGTGACTGTAAGACATAATTTAGCTGGATAAATGGATCATACAATGTTAGAATATAATACACACCATCTAATGCCTATAGCAAGGTAAAAAATATGCAAACCGTAATATATAAAGTGCTAGAAAGGCAGATTAGTACAATATGGATCCCTGATAGTAATACCTATAACACCAGTACAGATGAACAGGGACTAGTAAAACTGGCATTTGCAGGATTGTAAGGAATAACTACGTTCTCCAAGGACCCCACGCTTTCCGTTGCTCTAGGCAACTTCCTCAGGGGAGTCAAGTAGTGAGCACTCAGTAGGCACAAGCGCTCACGTGACAAGCAACCATGAATATTCAAATCCAGCTGGTGGGCTTGCCTCCAGCGCACAGTTCAGCGCAGGTGGAAGCCGATCTTCAGAGGGACCGGGCTGCAGGTATGTATGTTAGTCAGAGACCCCGCATCGTTCTCCTGTTCAGCCGCACTATAACCGGGTGTATTGGGTTTGGTGTTGGTAAACAGAATGACCATTTTCCTTTTTTACAATTTATTTTAATAGTTCGAAATTTTTGCATGTGCACTTCTTTTTTTTAAATTAACTATTATGACTATTAAATCCAAATAATTGCACGGGTCACTGACACATGAGTGTCATCAGTGTCACCTGCACTACCTGCCTATAACAGCAGGTTAGTGCAATGGCACTGGTGACAGTTTGCCTTGAAAGTTTATAGGGCAACAACCACTGTAATGCTTGGCCCCAGGTTTATGCAATACAGTTCCCGTATCAGGTTTCTTAAAGAATGGAACCGTATGCACGTATGGATCTGTACAGTTCCCATTGACTCCCATATACTGTTTTTCACCCGGACCAAAAACTGGTAGGCTACGGTTTTGGTACGGAAGAAAAAAAACGGACCAAACCGTACAAGATGCAAAACGGCACAAACAGATGCATAGTTTGACATACAGTTTTCAATGGAGAGTCAATGCATGCGGTTCCATACAGTTTTCAAATTGAAAACATATACGGGAACTATTGCAAAAACATGGTGTGAACCCAGCCTAAGAGAGGATTTGACCAAGGACAACAGTTAGAGCTTGTAGGTCCTAACACCTTAGCCATAGTTTCAGCACTGTTTATGGGATTACACTTGCGTTTTGCTTTCTGGAGTATTCCATGGTAGAAATCTCCCTGCATTTTTCCAGATATTTCCCAAAAGTCCAGTGATGGGAATTAGGGATCGACCGATATCGATTATTTTTTTTTAAGGGCCGATACCGATAATCTGTGGCCGATAACTTATACCGGTATTCCGGTAAGGCGGTGCAGGGGGGTGGGGCATTATCGGATTATCGACAAGGTAATTGCCGATACCGATAATGTCCAAGATCGTTAATATCGGCCAAACCGATAATCGGTCGATCCCTAATGGGAATGTACTTTAACCCCTTAAGGACCAGCCCATTGTATTTGTGCAAGGGGTAAAAGGAGAAATCGCCCTAAAATTTGTAACCCAATTTCTCTCGAGTAAGGAAATACCTCATATGTGTATGTTAAGTTCTCTGTGGATGCAATAGAGGGCTCAGAAGGGAAGGATCGACAATGGGATTTTGGAGTGTGAGTTTTTCTGAAATGGTTTTTGGGGGGCATGTCACATTTAGGAAGCCCCTATGGTGCCAGAACAGCAAAAAAGAAAAAGAAAAACACATGCATAATATTTTGGAAACTACACTCCTCAGGGAACGTAACAAGGGGTCCAGTGAGTCTTAACACACCACAGATGTTTGACGACTTTTTTTTGTTAAAGTTGGATGTGTAAATGATTTTTTTTAAGGCTAACTGTACCCCTTGTCACGTTCTGTGAGGGGTGTAGTTTCCAAAATGGGGTTACATGTGGGTATTTATTTTTATTTTTTTGCGTTTGTCAGAGCCGTTGTAAAATCAGCCACCCCTGTGCAAATCACCAATTTAGGCCTCAAATGTACATAGTGCGCTCTCACTCCTGAGCCTGGTTTTGCATCCGAAGAGCATTTTAAGACCACATATGGGGTATTTCCGTACTCAGGAGAAGTTGAGTTACAAGTTTTGGGGGTCTTGTTTTTCCTTTTACCGCTTGTGAAACACCAGCATGTTAGTGTAATTTTATGTTTTTTGGTGTAGACCCCAACTTTTCCTTTTCATAAGGGGTAAAAGGAGAAAAAGTCCCCCAAAAGTTTGTAGTGCAATTTCTCTCTAGTACAGAAATACCCCATATGTGGCCCTAAACTGTTTCTTTGAAATACAACAGGGCTCCGAAGTGAGAGAGCGCCATGAGCATTTGAGGACTAAATTAGGGATTGCATAGGGGTGGACATAGGGGTATTCTACGCCAGTGATTCCCAAACAGGGTGCCTCCAGCTGTTTCTAAAGTCCCAGCATGCCTGGACAGTCATTTATTGTCTGGAAATGCTGGAAGTTGTTTTGAAACAGTTGGAGGCTCCGTTTTGGAAACACTGCCGTCCGATACGTTTTTCATTATTATTGGTGGGACAGTGTAAGGGGGTGAATATGTAATGTTTTACCCTTTATTATGTGTTAGTGTAGTGTTTTTAGGGTACATTCACACAGGCGGAGTTTCCCGCTAGGAGTTTGCGCTGCGGCGGAAAATTTGCCGCAGCTCAAACTTGAAGCAGGGAACTCGCTGTAAACACGCCCGTGTGAGTGTACCCTGTACGTTCACATGGGGACAAACCTCCAGCTGTTGCAAAACTAAAACTCCCAACATGTAGTTTTGAAACAGCTGGAGGCACACTGGTTGGAAAACCTTCAGTTAGCTTCTGTTACCCAACTCAGTATTTTCCAACCAGTGTGCCTCCAGCTGTTGCAAAACTACAACTCCCAGCATGTACTGATCACCGAAGGGCATGCTGGGAGATGGTTATGCAACAGCTGGAGGTACGCAACTACAACTCCCATCATGGCGAGAAAGCTGTTTATTGTTCATGCATGGTGGAAGTTGTAGTTTTGCAAGATTTACAGGGCCACGGTTAGAAACCACTGCACAGTGATCTCCAAACTGTGGCCCTCCAGATGTTGCAAAACTACAAATCTCAGCATGCAAAGACAGTAAACTGCTGTTTGGGCATGCTGGGAGTTGTAGTTTTGCAAGATCTAGATGGCCACAGTTTAGAGATCACTGCACAGTAATCTCCAAACTGTAGCCCTCCAGCTGTTGTAAAACTGCAAATCTCAGCATGCCCAAACAGCTGTCTGGGCATGCTGAGATTTGTAGTTTTGCAACATCTGGCGGGTTACAGTTTAGAGACCACTGTATAGTGGTCTCCAAACTGTAGCCCTCCAGATGTTGCTAGGCAACTCACTGGCTTCCGTAGTCTGCAGCATGCCGCACCAGGGAGCCAGCCGCACGTCATCGCCGCCCGCCATTCACCCCCGCCGCTGGTCACAGGACAGTTCGCCCGTTCTGCCCGGGGGAACTGAACTTTAACCCCCCGCCCCCAATCTGCTACAACTCACAGCTGTCTGGGCATGCTTGGAGTTGTAGTTTTGCAACATCTTGAGGGCTACAGTTTAGAGAACACTGTATAGTGGTCTCTAAACTGTAGCCCTCCAGATGTTGCTAGGCAACAACTCACCGGCTTTTGTAGTCTGCACCAGGGAGCCGCACCTCATCGCCACCAATCGCTGCCGGTAAGTGACCGCTGGTCACAGCACAGTTCCCCCCTTCTGCCCGGACTACTGTGGGTGGACAGAGCGGGGGAACCTAACTTTGGGGCTTTTGTTTTGACACAAAGCACTTTATGGTAAAACTGAGGTGTTTTTTTTATTTTTTCTCCCCTGGGGTTCACTACAGCGTTACCCAATCTCCAATCTATTTGTTTTGTTTTACTACTCTTTAAAAAAAATGTAACTCTTCCTGCAAAAGGACTTACTTGTATGTCCCGGAAGCTGCTGCATTTCCACAACAGGAGTTAAACCTAACAGCCTCTTCTTTATTTAAAATTGTAGCTGATGTGGCCCTTATGGATTTTCAGCCATTTTGATTCCTTCTCCTACCGATTGCTTTGTGTTTGCAGAGTGGGGGAATAATCTGATCACTGCAGCAGATCACACTGAACTTCTATCCCTTTACTAACACTAGACTAAAATGTGGTGTAGAATCTTTATTACACCAGTCTTCATTTTTGCGCTTACACAAAGGAAAGAGCAGTGTTCGGCTATATCACACAGGAGACCCAGTCCGTGTAATTACTACACTAAAATTTACCCTCTCTCTCCCAGGAGGTATGGGTACCTACTAGGTGGACCGGCTTTGCAGCAGGAATCAGACATGATCCTGCTCTGTACCGGACAGCCCCGGTTGGTATCCATAACCACAGGCTGCAGCTAAAAGCCTGCAGTGGACGCAAATTGCTAACCATTTGGATATTACGATCAAAGTTGATCATGGGACCAAAGCTAGTAAAGTACTGGTGCCAATCCTTTAGTGAACCTGCTCGGGAGCACTGCACTGCAATAGCAGGATCCTGATCAGCTGATATGACAGCTGGTGGGTCCCTGTCTGCATCTGTGCCGTCCGATCTTTATTCTGTTTCTCCAGGATGCTTTTGCAGGCTGGAGAAGCAGAGTGCAAATAAAACTGATCAATCTTGTGCTATAGTACAGCATTAAACAGTGTTAGCAATGTAATAATTGGAGACAGTTTAAATAAAATAAAAAAGTGTGATCAAGTAGTAACGGCAAAACAAAAATGGTACCGATAAAAACTGCAAGTAGTAAAATAAAATCCCATTCCCACCATTTACAATTTTTCAAATAAAATAATGTACTGTAAATAAAACAAACACATTCCCAAACGCTGTGTGCAGAAATGTCTGAAATATGAGACTATAACATAAAAATTGCATGGTTAATGGTGTAGACGTTCAGAATTTGGTCAATTCATGCACCCCAAAAGATAAAAATAAAAAGTGATCACGAAGTAACATGAAAACTAAGTTGGTACCGATAAAAACAACAAGGGGTAGAAACAGCTGAGCTAAGTGCACTGTAATAAAACCCGATAGGTATGCCTTGTGTTTCAAAGGAAAACGGTCAGCCAGGTTCACCCACACTAAACCCAGGATTCTAACGAGGGGTCACTTAATGATATTGCTTCAGTAGGTCCCGAGATATCAGCTTCCGAAGTTCCATTCTTGTATGCAGAGTGCTGTGGAGGTGCCCCCCCCCCTGGCTGGCCGCTTCTATCTCCCTCAGTTATCTCTTAATACTGCCCCGCTATTTAAATATTCATAGTCTTCAACTCCATGTCCTAGCAGGGATGTGGAATTCCTATCGCCCCACGCCCGGGACATGCAGTGCCGGGCAGGTAAATTTTTCCGGCCCTTAGCCCTGCTTCAGGCAAGCAGGGCCGAACCTGATAATCGCAGCAGTGTTCAGCTGTCTGTATGGAGCGGGCTCTGGACTCGTGCCGCTCCATACTCTGCAGCCCCTGGCTGTTTTCAGTAGCTGGGGGCTGCCGCTAATAGCCAGCATGCGGCGATCGCTGCGGCTGACTATTAACCCTTTAGATCGCCGCTGTCAAAGCTGACAGCGGCATCTAAAGAGACATGTGAATGCTCCCAGGTGGGATAGTAGGGTGGATCACCCTCCCGAACGATCCACTATAGAGGTAGCCGGAGGGCTTACCTCTCCTTCGCTGGTGTCCGTGGCTCTGTCATTGATAGAGCATGGCTGGACTAGGCTCTTTCAATGGATCGCAGAGCACACAGATCAGTGGAGTTCAATAGAACTCTATTGATCTGTATGAGGAATCTAATGATTACTCCTAAAAAAAAGTGTTAAAGAAAGACACACATTAACCCCTTCCATGTTAAAGTTGAAATCACCCCCTTTTCCTATATATGTAAACATAATATGTAAACATAATAAATATGTAAACATAATATGTAAACATAATAAAAATAAACAAACATATTTAGTATAGCTGCGTACGTAATTGTACGAACTATTAAAGTATAACATTATGTATCCCTTACGGTAAATTATGTAAATAAAAAAAAAAAAAAATACCAAACCACAGAATTGCAATATTTATAATATCCCAGAAAAAAAAGTTAAAAAGCGATTAACCCCTTAAGGACCAGGCCCATTTTGGCCTTAAGGACCAGAGCGTTTTTTGCACATCTGACCATTGTCACTTTAAACATTAATAACTCTGGGATGCTTTTACCTTTTCATTCTGATTCCGAGATTGTTTTTTCGTGACGTATTCTACTTTTAGTGGTGAAATTTCATCGATACTTGCATCATTTCTTGGTGAAAAATTCCCAAATTTTCTAACTTTGAAGCTCTCTGCTTGTAAGGAAAATAGACATCCCAAATAAATTATATATTGATTCACATATACAATATGTCTACTTTATGATTACATCACAAAGTTGACAGGTTTTTACTTTTGGAAGACACCAGAGGGCTTCAAAGTACAGCAGCAATTTTTCACAAAATTTTCAAAATCTGAATTTTTCAGGGACCAGTTCAGTTTTGAAGTGGATTTGAGGGGCCTTCATATTAGAAATACCCAATAAATGACCCCATTATAAAATCTGCACCCCACAAAGTATTCAAAATGACATTCAGTAAGTGTGTTAACCCTTTAGGTGTTTCACAGTAATAGCAGTAAAGTGAAGGAGAAAATTCAAAATCTTCATTTTTTTTCACTCGCATGTTCTTGTAAACCCAGTTTTTGAATTTTTACAAGGGGTAAAAGGAGAGAAATCTTCCTAAAATTTGTAACCCAATTTCTCTCGAGTAAGGAAATATCCCATATGTGTATGTCAAGTGTTCGGCGGGCACAGTAGAGGGCTCAGAACGGAAGGAGCAACAATGGGATTTTGGAGAGTGAATTTTTCTGAAATGGTTTTTGGGGGGCATGTCACATTTAGGAAGCCCCTATGGTGCCAGGACAGCAAAAAAAAAAAAAAAAAAAAAAAAAAAAAAATTAAAACACATGGCATACTATTTTGGAAACTACACCCCTCAATGAACGTAACAAGGGGTCCAGTGATCCTTCACACCCCACAGGTGTTTGATGACTTTTCGTTAAAGTTGGATGTGTAAATGAATTATAATTTTTTCACTAAAATGCTGTTTTCCCCCAAATTTTACATTTTTACAAGGGGTAATAGGAGTAAATGACCCCCAAAATTTGTAACCCCATTTCTTCTGAGTATGGAAGTACCCCATGTGTGGACGTCAAGTGCACTACAATGCTCAGAAGAGGAGTGCCATTGAGCTTTTGGAGAGTGAATTTGTTTGGAATGGGAGTCAGGGGCCATGTGTGTTTGCAAAGCCCCCCGTAGTGCCAGAACAGTGGACCCCCCCAACATGTGACCCCATTTTGAAAACTACACCCCTCACAGAATTTAATAAGGGGTGCAGTGAGGATTTACACCCCACTGGCGTTTGACAGATCTTTGGAATAGTGGGCTGTGCAAATGAAAAATTAAATGTCAGACACCTGTGGGGCGTAAATGCGCACTGTACCCCTTATTACATTACGTGAGGGGTGTAGTTTACAAAATGGGGTCACATGTGAGGGGGGGGGGTCCATTGTTCTGGCACTATGGGGGCTTTTTAAACACACATGGCCTTCAATTTCAGAAACATTCTCTCTCCAAAATCCCAATGGCGCTCCTTCTCTTCTGAGCATTGTAGTGCACCAGCAGAGCACTTTACATCCACATATGGGGTATTTTCTTAGAAGAAATGGGGTTACAAATTTTGGGGGTCTTTTTTTCCTCTCTTCCCTTGTGAAAATCAAAAATTTAGGGTAACACCAGCATTTTATTGAGAATTTTTTTTTCATTTTCCCATCCAACTTTAATGAAAATTCTTCAAACACCAATGGGTGTTAAGGCTCACTATACCTTGTTACGTTCCGTGAGGGGTGTAGTTTCCAAAATGGGGTCACATGTGGGTATTTTTTTGCGTTTATGTCAGAACCGCTGTAAAATCAGCCACCCCTGTGCAAATCACCAATTTAGGCCTCAAATGTACATAGTGCGCTCTCACTCCTGAGCCTTGTTGTGCGTCCACAGAGCATTTTACGCCCACATATGGGGTATTTCCATATTCGGGAGAAATTGCGTTACAAATTTTGGGGGTCTTTTTTTTTGCTTTTACTGCTTGTGAAAATAGAAAGTATGGGGCAACATCCATCAGCATGTTAGTGTAAAAATTGAAATTTTTTTACACTAACAGGCTGGTGTAGACCCCAACTTTTCCTTTTCATAAGGGGTAAAAGGAGAAAAAGCCCCCCCAAACTTTTTAGTGCAATTTCTCCCGAGTACGGAAATGTAGTGGTCTTTTTAGGGTACATTCGCACTGGTGGGTTACGGTGAGTATCCCGCTAGGAATTTGTGCTGCGGCGAAAAATTTGCCGCAGCCCAAACTTGAAGCAGGAAACTTACTGTAAACCTGCCCGTTTGAATGTACCCTGTACATTCACATGGGGGGGGGGGGGGGGGGGGCGCAAACCTCCAGCTGTTTCAAAACTACAACTCCCAGCATGTACTGACAGACCGAGCATGTTGGGAGTTGTACTTTTGCAACAGCTGGATGCACACTGGTTGGAAAACATTCAGTTAGCTTGTTACCTAACTCAGTATTTTCCAACCAGTGTGCCTCCAGCTGTTGCAAAACTACAACTCCCAGCATGTACTGATCACCGAAGGGCATGCTGGGAGATGTAGTTATGCAACTACAACTCCCAGCATGCCAAGACTGTTTGCTGTTTGGGCATGCTGGGATTTGCAGTTTTACAACATCTGGAGGGCTACAGTTTAGAGACCACTGCACAGTGATCTCTAAACTGTGGTCCTCCAGATGTTGCAAAATCACAAATCCCAGCATGCCCAGACAGCAAAATGCTATGTGGGCATGCTGGGAGTTGTAGTTTTGCAAGATCTAGAGTGTTACAGTATAGAGATCACTGCAAAGTGATCTCCAAACTATGGCACTCCAGCTGTTGCAAAGCTACAACTTCCAGGATGCCCAAACAGCTGTCTGGGCATGCTGGGAGTTGTAGTTTTGCAACATCTGGAGGGCTACAGGTTACAGACCACCGTATAGTTGTCTCAGACTGTAGCCCTCCAGATGTTGCTAGGCAACTCACCGGCTTCCGTACGATCCAGGGAGCCGCATAGCCGTCCTCTGCTGCCACCGCCGATCGCGTCCCGCTGCCATCGCTGACGGGTAAGTGGACTTTGGCCCCAGTCCTCTGTTGTTTCCCCGTTCTGCCCCGCCTATTGTGGGTGGGCAGAACGGGGGAAACAAAAGTTAACCCCCCCGCCCCCTGATCTGCTATTGGTGGTCGCTTTTGACGACCAATAGCAGGGATAGGAGGGGTGGCACCCCTGCCACCTCACTCCTATCCCTTCAGGGGGATCGTGGGTGTCTTAGACAACCGCGATCCCCCTTATATTCCGGGTGACCATAGACCCGTATTACCCGGAATAGGCGCAAATCGCAAGTGTGAATTCGCCGACATGGGGGGGGGGGAGACTGATGACCGGTCCCAAAATGGTACCAATACAAAAAGTAGATTATGGCGCTAAAAAATTGCCATCATCCAACCTGGTATGCAAATTATTATTATTTTTTTTTTTACAGGGGTCTAAAAATGGCAATAAAAAAATCAAAAAAGTTCATAATATTATTATTTTTTTATTACATTAGTAAAACATCATGGAAACGATACAAATCTGGTATTGCAGTAATCAGGCGGCCTAAAGTATCAAAATAACATGTTAGCTCAACCACAAGGTAAATCGTTTGGAGAAAGTTAATAAAAAATTAAAAGGTATCATTATAGTAGGTACCGTATTTTTTGCCGTATAAGACGCACTTTTTCTTTCCCAAAACTGGGGGGGAAAAGTTGGTGCGTCTTGTACGGCGAATACACCCCTATCGCGGCGGTCCCTGCAGCCATCAACGGCCGGGACCCGCGGCTAATACAGGACATCACCGATCGCGGTGATGCCCTGTATTAACCCTTCAGGCGCGGCGATCAAAGCTGACCGCCGCGTCTGAAGGGAAAGTGACACTAACCTGGCTGTTCAGTCGGGCTGTTCAGGACCGCCGCGATTTCACCGCGGCGGTCCCGAACAGCCCGACTGAACAGCTGGGTTAGTGCTTACAGGACACCGGGAGGGACCTTACCTGCCTCCTCGGTGTCTGCTCCGTGCCGGGATCCGATGTATGGCCGTCGCTCTCCTTCCTTGTCTTCACGTCGTCGTGCACGTGCGTTGGCGTGCGTAACTACGTGATGGCGGTGACGGAGAGCGATGATACTCGGCCGGCAGCAGAGACATTCCGGAGCGACAGGGACACGGCGACAGCGATGGAGCGACATCCAGGGCAGCGGTGACGGGTCCGGAGGGGCGGAGGCACGTGAGTATTACCTCCTATGCAGTGGTCTTCAACCTGCGGACCTCCAGATGTTGCAAAGCTACAACTCCCAGCATGCCCGGACAGCCAACGGTAGTTACGGCTATTATAGGGCAAGGAGGAAATAATTTGTGTAAAAGCAAAAATTGGTCTGAACAAGTGGATCCTCATGAGGGACTAGTGGATTTTGCTCCGTTTTAGTCCCGTGGACAAGTAGTTTTTATTTTATTTTTTTTAATAAAATTTCAACACCCCTGCCTAGTCACCAGTCACGTGAGCGCAGCGCTCTCTGCAGGGTGCATGCGCCAGAAGATTTAATCATGACTGGAGAGCAGGGAAAAATCTTCTGGCGCATGTACTCTGCAGAGAGAGCGCTGCGCTCATGTGACTGGTGACTCCACGTCAGAAGGACATGGTGTCGAAGACTATGAATATTTAAATAGTGGGGGCAGTATTAGGAGATAACAGGGGGAGACAGAAGCGCCATCCGGTGGCCCCCGCCCTCGTTAAAATCCTGTTCACCCACACTATAACCCACTGTATTGGGTTTCGTGTGGCTTAACCTGGCTGACAGTTTTCCTTTAATAATACTCCACTGCACGATATATTAGCGCAAACATTTTTTTTTTCTGGACTGTTCTTTGATTTAAATCATTTCCAACATTTAGGGTTATGTTTACATGTAAGGATGTATTCACACGTACAGTATCCTGCGCATATTTGATGCACAGGATTTGAAGCAGCTGAGTTTAATGTAAACTAAATGACTGAACACAGCTTCAGATCTGCAGCTTGAAGTACTGCCCTTCAAATATGCACAGGTTACTGTATATGTGAATAGACCTTTTTATGGGTATCTGTAATATAATAAACAATACTCTGCTGCCACCCTACATGAACTGCTCACTCAGCCAGTCACTGGGGTCACTAAAAGGCCAGTTCTGTACATTTCAGTGAAAAAAGTATTCCCCAGAAAGCCTGCTTTAAAGTAGCAAGTAGATGAAAATCAATGTAATGCATGCTGCTAATCATTGGCCAGTTTTGTACGTTCAATCCTCTTACTGCAAAGTACAGAGTTTGCCTTTGCTAAAAGAAATAAAATTATTTTTTGTTTTACAGAGGGAGAAGCAGTGGAAAAGGTCCTCCTCAATCTGTAAGTTTTTATGATTGTTAGAACCTAACATTTTTATTTATGATGGATAAATGACCTCATATTTAGCTTTTTATCAACAACCTGTCTCAAAATCTAATCTAGTATTTAAAATGACATAAATAATCTGATAGGTTTTCCTAGGAGGACAGAAGATTTGAAAAGCTCCAGGTGCATTTTAGAATAAAAAAAAAAAAAAATTTATATATATATATATATATATATATATATATATATATATATATATGTGCATATACACAGCGCATTACATTGTTGATAAGCATATATATTTGGGCAAAAATCCACAATGAAAACTGAATGTTATGTTTTCATTTTTAGATTGTGTGACTGCTATTTTTTCAGTACACTTTGAAGAAAATGTATGAGCCCATCGTCACAACAAGTTAACCTAGGTCCTTCCACTGCATGGTATACCTTTTACAGCAGGAAACTTAAAGGAAATCTGCAGTAAGATAGACTTATCCACAGGATAGGGGATAAGTGTCTGATTTGGGGGGGGGGGCTGAACGCTGGGACCCCCTTAGATCTCCTGCACGGGGCTGCGGCTCTCCCATGCAGGAGGCGTGCCGGCCACAGTATGACACTGTGGCTGATACTCCTCCTGCATGTGGTACTATGGGAGAGGCGGGACGGGGGGGTCAGTCAAGCTCAGTGAGCTCGACGACGCGCGCATTAGCCGGTGGACGGGGATAAGTTTTTCACTGCAGTTGTCCTTTACGGTTATACACCTACATTAGTCGTCAGCTGAACACTTATTTTCCGACTTCTATACATCCTCTGCTTGACCAAGCTTGTATGTGTTATCAATCGAGAGAGGAGAAAACTTCTGCTATTGGTGGTTTAGCTCTCGACAGAATTAAAGGAAATAAAACAAATGTTAGGCACACACATTAAGGGGCCCTATAGTGGGCTGATTGGCACTCAGTTACTTAGCCTTTGAAGACTCAATCATTCACGTGTGCATACTGGAGAGACAGAGGGGCCAATGTGCGGCCAATAAGTATCTTGTTGGCCATAGAATGGGTGGCCTTTACCCATTTCTCTTAAACTTAGGCTTATGTTTCAGGAGAGGTAGAAACCAGTGTTCATCTGTGCAAAATAAAATGGCCTTGGATTGACTGGAGGCAGTCCCCGCCTTTTTTGCAAAACACCTTTTTACAAAATAAAATAGGTTGCTGCAAATCTGCTGCGACTGCAAAAAACATGCAGCAGACCTGAAATGGTATTTTTATCTTTTTTCCCCCTAAAATATTTGGAAGTGGGGGAAAAAAATTACTCTGTACCTAAACATAAAATTTAAATAGTTGTCAGTGCTCCTGAAATAATTGAGTCATAGAAATTTGTGTGACACTTACAAAGTTCTACATAATTTAAACACTATTTAGAAAAGTATACAAAGTCCTCTTTGGCCAAAAGTGGAATTCTTTTTGCAACATTTTACTGCAGATGTATGTTACTGCTTCAGCCAGATAGTTTGTTCCATTAGAGGCTCTTCTATGAATAATTGTCGGCAAATTAAAAATAAATACGCCCAGTCTGTAATTCTTAAAGGAAAACTGTCACATATTTTCTCCTGCACTATTCACCAGTATTGGTGGATAGTGCGGGAGACGCTGATCAAAACGAGATCTACCTTGGTCTGATCCGCGCCGCCGTTCGCCCGCAATTGTAGTTTTAATCTCTGTGTATATCCGGCTGTAACTGGCAAAGGTGGTGCTTCTGCGGGCTAACTGACACTGACGTCAGCGCCGCTCATGAATATTCATCCCGCCCTCTGGTTAGAGGGAGAACAGGAGGGATGAATATTCATGAGCGGCGCTGACGTCAGTGTCCGTTAGCCCGCAGAAGCACCGCCTTTGCCAGTTACAGCCGCATATACACAGAGATTAAAACTACAATTGCGGGTGAACGGCGGTGCGGATCAGACCAAGGTAGGGCTCGTTTTAATCAGCGTCTCCCACACTATCCACCAATACCGGTGGATAGTGCGGGAGAAAATATGTGACTGTTTTCCTTTAAGATTCCGTCCAGTACTACTGGGGATATAGTTTGATAAAAAAGAGAGCTCTTGGGTGTATTTAAACATCATTTTTGATACCCAGGAATACAATATACTGTATGTATGCTGTGAGGTTTAAATCCTGTTTAAATAATAAATATTCTTTAAAGAGTCTTTGTCATTTGGATAAGCAGCAGCAAAGGAAGTCTCTTATCTGAGCACAAAGCCTGTATTGTAGCTGGTAAAAGTAAGGAATGTGCATAGATCGAAAGCTACTGTTAGTGTTGTGACATTTCGGCTCAATTTTATTATGGCTTTTTCACACCCGATTTGTTCAGCATTTTAAACACTAAAAAATTGCCATGAATATTGTTGCCATTTTCTTTTTTTTTTTTTTTACAGTTAACATGCATGTTTTTCTGGCATTTCGTACAGAAAAGCTATTTTTTTAAAAACCTCAGACCATGCTACATCTAAAATATAATAAAATGGCACTGACCAAAGAAACACCAAAAATCAAAATGCTTTTTATGTAATGCATTTTATTTTTAATTATAGAGTAAAGAAGGATACACACACACACACACACACACACACACACACACCCACCGTATATACTCGAGTATAAGCAGAGTTTCTCAGCACGATTTTTCGGGCTGAAAACACCCCCCTTGGCTTATATGAACTCTCCACTCTCAGTGGTCTTCAACCTGTAGACCTCCAGATGTTTCAAAACTACAACTCCCAGCAAGCCCGGGCAGCCATCGGCTTGCTGGGAGTTGTAGTTTTGAAACATCTGGAGGTCCGCAGGTTGAAGACCACTGCGGCCTTCGACATCATCCAGACCCCCCACCCCCTTTAGTTTTGTACTCCCCTCCGCTCGGCGGGACGTTAGGGTGCGCTGGTCCGGTGCTGCAGGACTGTCCGGTGGGATAGTCATTCCGGACTGTCCATCTTCACCGGGGGGGCCTCTTCTCTGCGCTTCGGGCCCAGCCCCGGAATAGTCATATTGCCTTGATGACGACGCACAGGGACGTTCATTAGCAACGTCCCTCTGCGTCGTCGTCAAGGCAACGCCTCTACTCCGGGCCCGAAGCGCGGAGAAGAGGCCCCCCCCCCGGGGAGGATGGCAGCCCGGAACGACTATCCCACCGGACGACCTCCCCACCGGACAGTCCTGCAGCACCGGACCAGCGCACCCTAACGTCCCACCGAGCGGAGGTGAGTACAGAACTAAAGGGGGTGAGAGGGTGGGGGGGCTGGATGCTGTCGAAGGCCGCAGTGGTCTTCAACCTGCGGACCTCCAGATGTTTCAAAACTACAACTCCCAGCAAGCCCGGATAGCCGATGGCTGCCCGGGCTTGCTGGGAGTTGTAGTTTTGAAACATCTGGCTTGCTGGGAGTTGTAGTTTTGAAACATCTGGAGGTTCGCAGGTTGAAGACCACTGTATCAGACATTGACAAGCAGTGATGATGAAGGGGGGTGGGGGATGATGACAAGGGGATGATGAAGGGGGGGATGATGACAAGGGGATGATGAAGGGGGGGATGATGACAAGGGGATGATGAAGGGGGGGGGGTGGGATGATGACAAGGGGATGATGAAAGGGGGGGTGGGTGGGATGATGACAGGCGGTGATGATGACGGGGGTCTGGATGATGACAGGGGGATGATGTATTTCCCACCCTAGGCTTATACTCTAGTCAATAACTTTTCCTGGGATTTTGGCGTAAAATTAGGGGCCTCTGCTTATATTCTGGTTGGCTTATACTCGAGTATATACGGTATCTCTATAAATATATAGCTCTATGGAAGAACCGTTCGACAATCTTTGGCTCTCCCATAGAACTTTATAGACGGGGCGTGGCGGATTCACTTCAGGCGGGGGTCGTGACGCACCGCTGTGAAGGAGAGCCGGGGCTCCAAACAGGAGATTATTGTGGGCCCCAGTGCGTTGGCCCACCATGATCCTTCGGCTGGGGGATAAGTTTTATTTATTTTTTTTCTCTCTCCATGATACTTCTTTAAAAGTTATACAAGGAATCCTTTTTATTTATTTATTTATTTTTTCATACTGAGAGAATAGTGGATGCATGGAATAGCCTTCCTGCAGAAGTGGTCGCTTCAAATACAGTGAAGGAGTTTAAACATTCATGGGCTAGGCATGAGGCTATCCTTCATATAAGATGAGGATAAGGACTATTTACAGTATTCAGAAATATTGGTCAGCCTAGCTGGACCAAAAGGGCCTTTTTTTTTTTTTTTTTTAAATCAGATTCTTATTGAATTTTTCCAACACAAAATAACACAAATCTCCACCAGTGAGGGCTCCTGGCCACAGCCATTGAGACCAAGCAAACACACCTTAGGGAGCTAAGATAGTCGCTCCATACACCGACCAGATAAGTTCAAGCACTGCCTGCCAATACACATCTAAAAGGGGGCAATCCCACATCATATGTACCAAATGTGCCTCCAACCTACCACACTTGGGACAAGCAGAATCAGACCTGACCCCAATCCTCTGTAAGAACAGTGCAGTTTTGTACACCCTATGCAGAAGCTTACAGAGAAGATGGGTAGTGGGTGAGGAGTCAGGAGGCCTAGTAAGGGTACCTCAAGGTACCTAGTAAGGGTATCTCAAGTATGCGTAGCGGGACCAGATCTCCATGTCGTGCCATAAACAAGCGTCCTGTAGGACCTAGTGTACTGGCATGTGCCCAACCCCGTATTTGGTGCAATTGGAAGGCCAAAAAATACAACCAGGGGTTTGGAAGGGCTAAGCCGCCTAAAGACTTCCCCCTCTGAAGCGTTTCCCATCTAATTCTAGCAGGGCTAAAGAGAGGGCTGTATCTCCCAAAAATAACATACCATCCGCATAGAGTGCTACCCGCTCCTTAATAGAAGCATACTGAAACCCCAATACAGCAGCGGAAGTTCTAATAAGGCAAGCCAAAGGCTCAATAGCTAAAGCAAAAAGCAGAGGCGATGGGACACCCCTGCCGTGTGCCCCTTTGCAGACAAAATGACTCTGACAGCTGACTGCTCTAAGTCTGGCAACCGGGTTCCTATATTATAACTGTACATAAGAGAGAAACCTAGGACTAGAGATGAGCAAAGTTACAGTAATTCGATTCATCATGAACTTCTTGGCAGTTGCTGACTTTAACCTGCATAAATTAGTTCAGCTTTCAGGTGCTCCGGTGGGCTGGAGACTCTCTTCTAGGACTGTATCCACCTTTTCCAGCCCACCAGAGCACCTGAAAGCTGAACTCATTTATGCAGGCTAAAGTCAGCAACTGCTGAGCCGAGTGGTTCATCGAATTACTGTAACTTTGCTTCAGCAAGGCCAGAAGGAGAGGAGGTCCAGACTCTCCAAAATTTGTCTAGAGGCATCTAAAACTTGGTTAAAATCCCCACTAAGAGGAGGAGCTACAGGGAACCCAGACACAATAGAGAAAATGTGATGCAACACAGCACCACAATACGGAGGAGGGACATATACACTCACAGTAATGTCTTCGGTGAGACACTTCACAGACCAGGCAAACAAAGCATCCATCGGGATCCATAACAGATGAGATCGCCTTAAGGGAATGGATTTATGAACCAGTATACTGACTCCCCTAGCATGAGAAGAGTAAGTAGAATAAGAGGAACCAACCCAAGCTCTATGGAGGTCCGCAGTATTGTCTGACATCAAATAAAACATATTATAGCAGGTTGGAACTGTCTCACCAAATTAAAAATGGCATAACGTTTAGTAACCTCTCCTAGTCCCCAGACATTCCTCCCCACATTAAATACCGTCATCATGCAGGGAGAGCCATAAATGAACATAACGGACCAGAGGAGACCAGCATACACACCCACAGTTAACAAGACAAGCAACAGACAAGAGAAGATCGAGAGACTGAAAACAAACCAAACAAACACTCCAAAATAAAACACAGAAAACTCAGTCACCCACAACACCGCGGCATGCGGCACCAGGGGACGCCAATATGATCACACCAGTCAGCAGCACACTCCAGAACCCATGGGGACATCCATCCCACAACACAGAATGGAAAGATACAGGTGCAGGCTAGAGTGAAAACATACAGCGAGAATGCAGTGAACCAGCCAAACATAACCTAGCAAGCAGTAGAAATACTCCTGCAGTATAAATCACACCCCTTAAAAAAAAAAGTGAGAACAATCCCATAAAACAAGAACTAGCAACCCCCTTCCCCAAGCATAGAGACATTAGTATCTAAAACAAGATGAGTCCCGGCCCAGCATAAAATACACAAAAGTACAGTAGAAAAATAAGAGAGGCAACTTCAGAATAAGGCAGTCCACCAAGGGGGCAGTATCTTAAACTAAAGAAACAGATCAGGACCCGAAGAGTCCCCTACATGCCCTCTAGCGCAGCTGATTTTCTTGGGCGTCCAACCAGCGGATGGCTGCATCAACTCCCTTGAAAAAATGGGTAGTACCTATAACCAACACACGCAGTCTAGCTGGGTACAGCATAGAGTACTGGACCTCTAGGGACTGCAAACGCTTCTTAACATCCGTGAACAAGGCCTGCTGCTTCTGCACCTCTGCTGAGAAGTCAGGAAAAAATGAAATGACATGACTGTCCACTATGATCGGCTTGCTAGGGAGAAGACAGCCTAAAAATCAAGTCCTGATTAATGTAAAAGTTTCACAAGCATAGACTGGGGTGGACCCCCCTGGTGGGAAGGGTCTAGTAGGGACCCGATGGGCACCTTCCACAGCAAAAAGAGGGGTTACAGGGGTTGTGTGCTGCCCTGCCTTTCGGAGCTCTGCTCGCAGCTTCCGGAAGTTCATTACTCCGAACGCTGTGTGCGGGCTTCCGTGTTAGCGCCCACCCCTCAACGAAAGTCTATGGGAAGGGGGTGCGACCGCTGTCACTCCCACTTTCCATAGACTTTCGTTGAGGGGGCAGGCGTGACGTCACGAGGGGCTGGGCGTGACGTCACGATGGGGCAGCCGCGAACACGGAAGCCCGCACACAGCGTTTGAAGTAATTAACTTCCGGATGCTGCGAGCGGAGCTCTGAAAGGCAGGGCAATGCACAACCCCTTTAAGTTGTCAGTCCCAAAAACATCCTTAAGCCAAGTTTCCATGTACTCAGTAGGTTACCGCCCCTCACATTTTTCTGGGAGCCCCACAATACGCACATTATTTCTGCGTAGCATGTTCTCCAGGTCATCCGCTTTAGCTTTGAGGAAGGCAATGTCCTGACCATGTCTAGTACAATCTCGCACTACAGGAACAACCGCATCCTCCACATCAGATTCTGCTTTCCGCAGCAGAGGTGCGATCCGTCACTTTCTGCAAATCCTGGCAGATGAGAGAAATGTCAGACTGAACAGTTCCCACCTGAGTAGTCTGTTGAACCAGAGTCAGGTTGCACCTTTGTATGTCAGCAACTACAGCAGCCAGGGTAGGTTCAGCAGGAGGCCTAGGTGAGGCAGCCGCTGCTGCAGCAGACAGCACAGACGGAGTATTAGGCAAAGAAACGTTTGAGTCCTGAACAGAGGCTTGCAGGAGAGTCAGGGGACGGGGACCGTAAGGCGATCTTCTCCAATTTAGCCACCACCTCCTGTTGTAATGCCAATTTTATTCCTTAGGTTAGCAGACATACCCATTCCTGGTTGCGAGGGGCCAGCCCCATCCTTTGTTCTTCTTCCACTTATTTCTGGCCATGGAGTGTAATAGAAAATGCACACAGCAGGATTATAGCAGAAAGCACAACAGATAGGCAGGGACCCACAGTACAGTCCAGCAGCAGAGGGGAGGGGAGCACCACAAGATCAGTGAGAAAGGGCACATCACCCCAGGCAGTATGCAGCTTTCCCCAGTTCTTTACTTGTGAATAGAGTAGTACAGTGGTGGAGGGAGGAACACCCCTGTGTCTGTCCAATGTGATAGTAACGGGAGCCCCCGTCAGGAAGGAGGTGTAATGGAGGCAGACACACCAATGCAGGAGAGCAGGCACTAGGGGTTAACAGATTGACAGCAATGGCCAGCTCCAGATCCCCACCCCACCACTGCAATGGGGGGGGGGGGGGTATGTGTCAGTCACCCCCAGTTTAGGGCCCAGAAGAGAGGTTCCCCCACAGAGCTGCCGCCGAAGAGGTATAATGACGGCAGCCCCGCAGCTGGAACGCTCCCTCACCTCCTCTGTCTGCACGTTCGCTGAGTACAGCAGCAGTGCTGCTCCCGTTGGCTATCTTCCGGTGAAGCAGAGGCTCCATCCTGCCCCTCCAACAGCAGGGACTTAAGGCAGTAGTTTGTGGCTGGCGCTCCAAGATGGCAGGTGAGCGAGAGGTGCCGCACTCACAGGAGTTCATCCCGGCACTCCACACTGCACTGCGCTAGACAGAAGAGGATCTGCCACCACCCGGATCCTCTCTGTTACCTCCAATTAGTACTAAGGCAGAGGGCCGCGAGTCGGACAGGCAGGTAGCAGGAAAGGCCGAGGTTTCAGTGCCTACTTCCAGTTAGGGCGCAGCAAGCCTACAGAGTCCTCCACAACCTCAAATACTGCCACCAGGGGGCAGATATAGGGGGACAAGTTCCTCGGAAAGTTAGGATGGAACAGAATAGAGCAGGATGGTTCCTCAGGATGGCAGGAGCTCTCCACGCACACGTCTGCTCAGGCAGCCTTGCAGACCATGCCCCCCCCAAAATGGCTCTTTGTTTCTATGAAGCATTTGGCTGCTACATTTTAGCTCACATCAACTACACACAATGTTCAATTTTTAAACAAAAGACTTAAACCCGTCATCCAAAATGACATTTATGGCATATTCATGAAACATTTCAGAAACACAAGCTATCCTGTTTAAAGTAACTCAAATTAAATTCAGTGGAAGTTATGCAAACTTTATAAAACACTGTTACTTATATATATTTTTCTGACCACCTCTGAAGACTCAACCAGGCTGGAGGACATTATCTTAAAGAGAATCTGACAGCTGTCTACCTGCACTAAACCCAATATACTGGGTGATTGTGTGGGTGAATAGCTTAAAGGGTATGCCGGTGGAAAACAATATATTATTATTAATTTATTTATTAAATGGTACCAGAAAGTTAAACAGATTTGTAAATTACTTCTCTTAAAAAATAAATCCTTCCACTACTTATCAGCTGTTGTATGCTCCAGAGGAAATTATTTTCTTTTTTAATTTCTTTTCTGTCTGACCCCAGTGCTCTCTGCTGACTCCTCTGTCCATGTCAGGAACTGTCTAGAGCAGGAGCAAATGGCCATAGCAAACCTATCCTACTCTGGAAGTTCCTGACATGGACAGAGTTGTCAGCAGAGACCACTGTGGTCAGACAGACAGAAATGAAATTCAAAAAGAAAAGAACTTCCTCTGGAGCATACAACAGTTGATAAGTACTGGAAGGATTAAGATTTTTTTAATAGAAGTAATTTACAAATCTGTTTAACTTTCTGGCACAAGTTGATAAAAAAATAGTTTCACCAGAGTACCCCTTAAACCCCTTAAGGACTCAGGGTTTTTCAGTTTTTGCACTTTCGTTTTTTCCTCCTTACCTTTTAAAAATCATAACACTTTCAATTTTCAACCTAAAAATCCATATTATGGCTTATTTTTTGCGTCACCAATTCTACATTGCAGTGACATTAGTCATTTTACCCAAAAATTCATGGCGAAACGGAAAAAAAATCATTGTGCCACAAAATCGAAGAAGAAACGCCATTTTGTAACTTTCGGGGGCTTCCGTTTCTACGCAGTGCATATTTCGGTAAAAATTACACCTTATCATTATTCTGTAGGTCCATACGGTTAAAACGATACCCTACTTATATAGGTTTGATTTTGTCGCACTTCTGGAAAAAATCATAACTACATGCAGGAAAATTTATACGTTTAAAAATGTCATCTTCTGACCCCTATAACTTTTTTTTTTATTTTTCCACATACAGGGCGGTATGAGGGCTCATTTTTTGCGCCGTGATCTGAAGTTTTTATCAGTACGATTTTTGATCTGACTTTTTGATCACTTTTTATAAATTTTTTAATGGTATAAAAAGTGACCAAAAAATAAGTTTTTTTGCGCGTACGCCATTGACCGTGCAGTTTAATTAATGATATATTTTTATAGTTCGGACATTTACGCACCCGGCGATACCGCATATATGTTTATTTTTTTATTTACACTGTTTTATTTTTATGGGAAAAGGGGGGTGATTCAAACTTTTATTAGGTAAGGGGTTAAAGGACCTTTATTAACACTTTTTTTTTTAAACTTTTTTTTTGCAGTGTTATAGGGACCTATAACACTGCACACACTGATCTCTCATGCTGATCACTGGCGTGTATTAACACGCCTGTGATCAGTGTTATCTGCGCTTGACTGCTCCTGCCTGGATCTCAGGCACGGAGCAGTCATTCGTCGATCGGACACAGAGGCGGCAGGTAAGGACCCTCCCGGTGTCCTGTAAGCTGTTCGGGACGCCGCGATTTCACCGCGGCGGTCCCGAACAGCCCGACTGACTAGCCGGGATAGTTTCACTTTCACTTTAGAAGCGGTGGTCAGCTTTGATCGCCGCTTCTAAAGGGTTAATACCGCACATCGCCGCAATCGGCAATGTGTGGTATTAGCCGCGGGTCCCGGCCGTTGATGAGTGCCGGGACCGACGCGGTATGATGCGGGATCGCGACGCGATCCCTCTTCATATCGCGGGAGCCGGCGCAGGACGTAAATGTACGTCCTGCGTCGTTAAGGGGTTAATCTTATTGGGGGTGTAGGTGCAGAGTTCTGTCCTTTCCAGCTTTGCAGCAGCTCATCCAGCACCCCTTCTTCATCAATATTCACTCCTTAGCCTGCCCCCTTTGACATAAGAGCCGAGGTGGGGTTCCTCGGGTGTAGCGAGCAGAACACTCATACCGCATCCACCCTTCGGCCGGCTCTCACGTCACGGAAGGGGCCAGGTCGGGAGTGGATATTGATGATGCAGGGGAGCTGGGCAAGCTGGTTCCCTGCCCTTCAATGCGTGCTGGAGCACAATATGAATAAAAGCTTGAAAGGGCAGAACTCTGCCCCCCTGCCCCCAATAAGAGTAAGTGACCCTTCATTTTAAAGCTCTTTACCCACACTATAACCCAGTATATTGGGTTTAGTGCGGGTGAACAGCTGTCAGGGCTGATGCAGAGTAACACTGTGTGTCTTCTCATAGCAGAATCTGCAGCATATTTCCCACAGCGTGACATTCGCATGTGCTCAGTGTGACCCTACCCTTTAATGTAGAAAACAATGACTGGTTGAAAAAAAAAAAAATATATATATTTTTTTTTCTCTCTCTACTAACATGCTAACAGCAACAGATAGTTTGGTACTTTGCTGTCACTGGCAGGGAAGTCCCTATAGAGTTGGCAGTTTTTTTTTTTTTTACTACTTTTTTCCTTCTCAATCTTAATGTATATGAATAAGTTCATGACCATCAGTATATTGCAGCTCCATTTTTTTTTTTTTTGGTGTTCTGCTTGAGTCCACATTCAAGCGATCAGTTAATTTGGCAGCACATCAGTGCCTAGGCCGTAGTTGTCATTTGACTGGTCAAATGAGCAGTTTGAGAATCTAGAACTATTGTATCATACTTATTGTGCCCAAATGTTCATTCTTTTGTTTTAAACTTTTTTTTGTTTTGTTTGCTTAGTCTTTGCTTCTGTCTTAGGTGTTCATAGTACACAGCTTCTTGCTGCAGTCTTAGTGCTGATGTTAAAGGGGTACTCCAGTGGAAAAAATGTTTTCAGATCAACTGGTGTCAAAACGTTACACAGATTTGTAAATTACTTCTATTTAAAAATCTTAACCCTTCCAGTATTTGTCAACTGCTGTATACTACAGAGATACTACAGTGAAATTTGTGAAGTTCTTTCCAGTCTGACAACGGTGCTCTCTGCTGACTCCTCTGTCCCTTTCAGGAACTGTGCAGAAATGAACACAAAGAATATCCATGTGTGACTGATCCACGCCAAACGCTAATCCCAAACAGAAGACACAGGCGTTTTATGAATCAATAAAACATCACTTTATTACATTTGATTATATAGAAAAAAAAACATACCGTATATACTCGCGTATAAGCCGACCCGAATATAAGCCGAGGCCCCTAATTTTACCCCAAAAACCCAGGAAAAGTTATTGACTCGACTAAAAGCCTAGGGTGGGAAATATATTATCCCCCCAAGTAATCATCCAGACCCCCGTCATCATGTCCGGGCATGCTGGGAGTTGTAGTTTTGCAACATCTGGAGGTCCGCAGGTTGAAGACCACTGATGAAGGGGGGATGATGACGAAGGCCGCAGTGGTCTTCAACCTGCGGACCTCCAGAGGTTTCAAAACTACAACTCCCAGCATGCATGGACAGCAGATGGCTGTCCGGGCATGCTATGAGTTGTAGTTTTGCAACATCTGGCGGTCCGCAGGTTGAAGACCACTGATGAAGGGATTGACAGGCGGAGAGTTCACTCGAGTATAAGCAGAGGGGGGCGTTTTCAGCACGAAAAATCATGCTGAAAAACTCTGCTTATACTCGAGTATATACGGTACATTGCAAATTGATAAAATTACGTATAGGGAAAGAGTGTAACTGATGGAAAACTGAACAGAAATGGAAGCACACATGGAAGATGTGACCACATTGTTAGTATTACTGTAGCAGACATGAGTAGTGTTCAACAAAAAGGCTCAAAATGCTGAAGGTAGCAGCAAAAAGTGCATACTAGGGGAGTATCAAAGCAGAGGTTGCAAATGGCAAAAATACAGGGAACACAAAAAACAAATAGAATAAATACAATCATTACCAAGTGTACCAGGTAGATGTGTATGCTTCCACCACCCAACGTTTCGCACAAGGCTTCGCCCCAGAAGAAGCCTTGAGTGAAACGTTGGGTGGTGGAAGCATGCACATATACTCGGTCCACTTGGTAATGTGGTATACAGCAGCTAAGTATTGGAAGGGTTAAGATTTTGTAAAAGTAGTAATTTACAAATCTGTTCAACTTTCTGTCACCATTTTATTTTAAAAAATTTGTTCTCCACTTGTTTCCACCGGACTTCCCCTTAACGACCAAGGACGTAAATTTACATCCTGGTGCATCGGAGCGATGCACGAATCATGCGCAGCTGGTCCCGGCTGCTACTCGCAGCCAGTGACCGCTGATAATGGCCTACATCCGTGATCGCACGGATGTCTGCCATTAACCCCTCAGATGCTGTGATCAATACAGCGATCCGATCATCCAGAACGGTGCACGGAGGTCCCCTCACCTGCCTCCGCTGCCTTCCACTGATCTTCTGCTCTGGTCTGAGTTCAAGCAGACTAGAGCAAAAGATGACCGATAACACTGATCTATGCATAGCACTGAACAGTATTAGCAGTCAAAGGAATGCTATAAATAGTCCCCTATGGAAACTATTCAAGTGTAAAAATAAAAGTAAAAAAAAAAATTTGAAAAAATCCCCTCCCCCTATAAAAATTTAAAATGGCCTTTTTCCCATTTTACCCCATAAAGTGTAAAAAAAAAAAAAAAAAAATAATAATAAAATGAATACACATATTTGGCATCACCGCGTGCGTAAATGTCCAAACTATTAAAGTCTAATGTTGTTAATGAAAAATTAAGTTTTATATACCCAAATGTGGTATCAATAAAAAGTACAAATGGTGCAAAAAAATGAGCACTCATACTGCCGCGTATACGGAAAAACGAAAAAGTTATAGGTCATCAAAATAGGATTTTAAACATACTAATATGGTTAAAAGGTTAGCGTTTTTTTTTGCGCAACAATAATAGAAAAGTATGTAATCATGGGTATTATTTTAATCGTATTGACCCACAAAATAAAGAACACATGTCATTTTTACTGTAAATTGTACGGCATGAAAACAAAACCTTCCAAAATGTGCAAAATTGCGGTTTTCTTTTTAATTTCCCCACACCATACATTTTATGGTAAAATGAGTGATGTCATTATGTTGCGCAAAAAACAAGCCCTCATACTGGTCTGTGGATGAAAATATAAAAGTTATAATTTTTAGAAAACGAGGAGGAAAAACGAAAATGCAAAAATAAAACTGGCCTGGTCCTTAAGGTCAAAATGGGCTTGGTACTTAAGGGGTTAAAGGGGTATTCCAGTAAAAAACATTTTTTTTCATATCAACTGGCTCCAGAAAGTTAAACAGATTTGTAAATGAATTTTATATTTAAAAAAAATCTTAATTCTTCCAGTACTAATTAGCTGCTGAAGTTGAGTTATTTTCTCTTTAACAGTGCTCTCTGCTGACACCTCTGTCTCAGGAACTGTCCAGATCATGAGAAGTTTGCTATGGGGATTTGCTCCTGCTCTGGACAGTTCCTGAGACAGACAGTTGTCAGCAGAGAGCAGCACTGTGGTCAGCTGCTGAAGTTGAGTTTTTCTTTTCTAAGTACTGAAAGGATTAAGATTTTTTAATAGAAGTAATTTACAAATCTGTTTAACTTTCCGGAGCTAGTTGATATGAAGAAAAAAAAATTCTCACTGGAAAACCCCTTCAACTATCTACTTATATCAAGAATGTGCTCTAAACCTCCCTCAGTGGTAAGGGGCCTATACACATAGAGGTCGATCGACAGATTCTTTCCGTGTCTCTTCCCTATCCCATGCACCTGCGCACTCAGCTCTTTCAAGGGGAAGAGTCTGGATACTCTTTATATATTTTAGATAGGGGTTTTAAACAAGCAGAGCAGGCCCACAGTAGTGTTCAGGGGGAGAAGAGGAATAAGGTTTTATCAAGTAGAAGTATGCATGGCAGAATCTCAGGTGTGAGCAGATTCCTTATGGGTTGTGTTTTTAAAATTGAAAAAAGTGAAGTTTTGCCGTGTATTTAAAAGCTAGTAAAAGTAGCAGCATTTATTACTTAGAAAGAAATGTCAACTTGAGAAAAGTCTGAAACTGTAAGTTACAAACTGCATATCTGAAATCTAAACCTTATTCAAGGTTACCGTCTGTGCTGCTTAATAAAAACTAACATTGTCAGCAGGGCTGTGGAGTTGGTAGATAAATGTTCCGACTCCTCTGTATTAATATGCGAATGTATTAAAGTTTAAGCTAACAATCAGAGTTTACAAGTTTTTATAGCCTTAGCTGAATGACAGCAGTTTTTCCAATGGTTTACAGCTTCAGTCTTGAACTATAGACCCTCCATTCCCTTCACTTATACAAGTGTCTCTAGTCCTCCATAAAAACAGATTTACTTAATCCCTTATCAGTGAGAGGCTAGGTTACCCAATGGTTCCCTGTAACAGCAGAACACAACACTATGGAAAGTATTGCCGCTCCTAATTGTGCGTGGCGTGCCATATAGTGAAGCACATGAAAAGCATGCTTATTCACGGTCACTGTTCGTTTTGCGGTTACGTGAGGCTCTGCATGCATTTGTGTTTATTCTTACAGTAGAGAACTCATTAATTATAACATTTTGTAAATTGGGACATTCCAATCTAAATTTAGTCGGAGTCGGTGCATTGTTTGCCGACTCCAGGTACCCAAAATTTCGTCCGACTCCACAGCACTGATTGTCAGCGTGCTATATAATTTAAAAATTATTATTTTTTGATTAGTTCAAAAGACAATTGTAACAGTTACCTGTAGTAGACAAGTGCAGACTTCATTTATTTTATTTTTTTTTTTTATTCATTTTTTTTTTTAAACCATTCCTCGAGTAACTGCATTGTCCCCTTCTGTATTGGCCGCCAGCAACCAATCACAGCTCAGCTTTTATTAGACCAGAGCTTGTAAAGATATGAAAGATAAGCTGAACATTTAGTTCCTTAACGCTGTGTGCGGACTTCCGTGTTCATGCCCGCCCCCTCAATGAAAGTCTATGGGAAGGGGGTGCGACGGCCATCACGCCCCCTTCCATAGACTTGCATTGAGGGGTCGGTACGTGAAGTCACATGACTGGGTGTGACGTCATGAGGGGGCAGGCGTGAACACGGAAGCCCGCACACAGCGTTCAGGAACTCAATGTTCCGCACGCTGGGGAGTGGAGTAACCCTTTTAATTGTCTTACTCTCCTATTCAGTAGGTGAGCTAGCACTGTATGATGTAATGTAATTCTATATAAACTAGCAGCCAACTGTGGCTAGTATCTGGTGCATGGTGCTCTTTTATTTATTTTTCACTGTGGAAATTCCGCATTCTGGAAAATTTTTATGGGCACTATCATTAAAACAAATTTTTGCTTTTGCACTCCTTATGGTAAAAAATCTTTCTAATGTACTTTTGTTTAAAAACAAAGTTTTCTATGTTTTATTTGTGTTTTAATAAAGCTGCCACTAGGTGTCTCCCTACTTGTCCAGAGCACATTTCCTCCCATCTCCGGCACAGACTTTGGACTTCCGCTAGCCTGGCAGAAGTCCAAAATCAGGAAATGCAGTCTGGCGTGCGAAGGAGGGTGTGTGCAGCCTTAGCCAATCATAGCTCATCTCACACTGAACTGCTCTGGGCTGTGTGGCAGAGTGAGGGAGGAAGTTCTCCCCTGTATGGCTTCTGATGACATGCCTGCTGGGGAACAAACCTTCTCAGTCTGTGAATCTGAGACTGAGCAGAAAATACAGAGCAATATCAAGGTAGGAAACTAAAAAATAATAAAAATAAAGGCAGGGGGTGGTTTATCATGGGGCAGTGAACTGGAAGGATTATAAAATTTAACAAGATCAGGAGAGGTACTCTTTAAAGACCGGTCTTTAAATTTTTCAGAATCCTATTGAACTAAGTGGGGCTTTAAATTTCATCAGCTGTTTGGTGTCCTGCCCTGTACAGTAAACTTGGCTGGAAGCCTTGTGCCATTCATCGTATAGTGGTGGAGCCAGGTAACTCCAGCTCTGCGCTCATTTACTTCAGAGGGAGCTGAGCTGCTGTTATCCTGCGCTACCCTTACACAATGAACTGGGGATTCTGGCCTTGTTCACTGTATACTGCTGGATGCTGAATAGATGATCAGGGAGACAGGTCTCTGCACCCTGACTGTTTTACCAAAAAGTTCTATCTTAGTCTCATCTGTCCACAAGACTTTTTCCAAGAAGCATTTTAGCTTACTCAACTTAATTTTAGCAAAATGTAGTCTTGCTTTTTTATGTCTCTGTGTCAGCAGTGGGGTCCTCCTGGGTCTCCTGCCATAGTGTTTCATTTAATTTAAATGTTGACGGATAGTTTGCGCGGACACTGATGCTCCCTGAGCCTGCAGTACAGCTTGACTATCTTTGGAACTTTTTTTTGGGCTGCTTATCCACCATCCAAACTATCCTGCGTTTTTCTCTTCCATCCACGCCCAGGGAGATTAGCTACAGTGCAATGGGTTGCAAACTTTTTAGGGTGCGTTCCCACACGGCGTATATGCAGTGTATTTCATGCTGCGCAAAATTTACGGCAGCAGCGGGAAATACGCTACGTATTCCTTGCTCACTATACACACTGGGCTTTCTGGCGGCAGCCCTATGCGTGTAGTGAGTTTTAGAGGGCCATGTGACGCACGGCTCTGCCTCCAAAACTCACTGCACACATAGGGCTGCAGACGGAAAGCCCAGTGTGTATAGTGAGCAAGGAATACGCAGCATATTTCCCGCTGCTGCCGTAAATTTTGCGCAGCGTGAAATACGCCGCATATACGCCGTGTGGGAACGCACCCTTAATGTTGCACGTTGTGGACAAAGGCAAATCTAGATCTCTGGAGATGGACTTGTAACCTTGAGATTGCGGATATTTTTCCACAATTTTGGCTCTCAATTTCTCACCGTTCTCCTTTTTCTGTTGTCCATGCTTACACACAATGCAAAGATTAAGTGAACTGCTTTCCTTTTTATGTGCTTTCAGGTGTGATATTTTTTTTTTTTATTTTTTTTTTACATTGCCCACACCTGTTACTTGCCCCAGGTGAGTTTAAGGTAGAATCACATGCTTGAAACTTATTTTTCCACAATTTGAAAGGGTGCCAATAATTTTGTCCAGACCATTTTTGGAGTTTGGTGTGACATTATGTCCAATTGATTTTGTCCTCCCTTTTTTGTTTAGTTCCAATACACACAAAGGGAATAAACCTGTGTATAACAAAACATGTGTTACTGCAATCCTTTTCTGTGAGGAATACTTCATTTTCTTGAAAGATTTCAGGGGTGCCAACATTTACAGCCATGAGTATTAGGGATCAACCGATAATGATTTTTTAGGGCCGATACGATATTCTGTGACTTTTCAGGCCGATAGCCGATAACATAAACCGATATTCTGTTATAAGTTATCGGCTATTCCCGTATCGGCAAGATAATTGCCGATATCGATAATGTCCAAAATCGTGAATATCGGCCAAACAGATAATCGGTCGATCCCTAGTATGTGTGTGTGTGTGTGTGTGTGTGTGTGTGTGTGTGTGTGTATGTATATATAATATATATGTATGTATAATAATATTTATCAGTGTGTATGTATAAATTTCACCAGCGCCACTCAACCACTGCTCATAATAATTCTGAGGAACATTGTATGAAAGTTTAACACTTTCTTCCAATATAATGTAATTCTTTTCTAATTTCAGATTTCTTTTGATGGTATCTATGCAAACATGAGAATGGTCCACATTCTTACTTCAGTTGTGGTAAGCTCCTTCTACATGGTGTCCCTTGTTGTTCATTTGCAATCAGCTGATGAATGGATTCCATGGTTTTCTCATCTGCTTCTAGACTATTTTCACAAACACCATGTAAAGGGATTTTCTAATTTCAGGCATTTATGGATTTTTGTTTTGTAAAATAAGACCCAAGCCCATTTCCTTGAACCCCAACTGTGAGGAGAATGAAGGTTTTTAACTCCCGTAGCCTTAAATGGAGACAGTTAAGTGGCTTCTCTTCTAGACCATGGGCAAATGTTACCATTGCTGGCTAACTCACTTGGTGGAGTGGTGGCAAGGGGGACACCTGTTCTCTTAATACACGTGGGAGCCAAAACTGGGCCCAAATTTATTAGATTGTTGTGACATGTTGCGATATCTTGTTAATCTGCCATAAATGACTGAGTTGGGAATATGCTTCATTTGCCTTTACTCTTACCTGCGGTCTTTAGTTAATAGAGCTTGTGACATTTTCCTCCCTTCAGATTAGACTCCCCCCAGGTTATTTTTTACATTAATCCAACAGATATTTTGTCTCAATGTTGCAGATTTTTCAGACAAAATGCTATTTGAAAAAGACTTTGTTATAAATATTTTTTCCCCTCTCTTCCTGTTAGGGTTCAAAGTGTGAAGTACATGTGAAAAATGGTAGTGTGTATGAAGGAGTTTTTAAAACCTATAGTCCTAAGGTAAGTGAGGTCCTGTTAATAAAAACTGCTTATACCAGGCTCCTTGCCCTTGCTTTGGGTTGTTCTGTCTAGAAGAATGGATTTGTGCTGCAGGTTCCTTCATAGATTATCCCTGCGCTTTAGAAATCCTTCTGATTTACTGTGCATGGATAGCGAGACACAGCGCTTACCTAGACCTCTTTCGTCTCCTTCATTTTGAGAATCATTGGGGGTGATGTTCTGGCATCTAAACTGTTTTTGAATTAATTCTGTATAGCTGTATTTAACTTGCATTTTTATGCTGTATATTTTTTTAATTTGACAATTTCTATTTAAGATCACTAGTGCTTTGTCATTGGATTTCTATTGATTTGTTTAAATCCATCTTTAAAATTGACTTAAATGAAATAGAGAAAATAGAATTAATTTTGTTTGCAGGATTTGTAATTTTTATTATAAGATATTAGTATGATTGATGCATATAAAAGGTTTTAAAAACAAAAATATTGATTCTGTGCCTGTACTATTTGGGTTTATTTATTTTGTGTTGTGAATTACTATTTTTGAAGATATTATGATAAAAAATGAATTAAAGTTTTTATTTTATTTTTATTTTTTATAAAGTAAAGTGAAGTGTGAAGCAAAGTTAATTTTTTTTGCCTTTTTCTGACTGCTTGTTGAATCAAGTAATGATCAGATAATATTAATCACAACTTCATCAGGACTTTTGGTTAGAAAAAGCAATCCCAAATTATCTCACAACTTCTGTTTTTTAGTGCGACTTAGTGCTTGATGCAGCTCATAAGAAAAATAAAGACTTTACTGGGGGGCCAAAGCGAGAAGACATTGTGGATAGCATTTTATTCAAGGCTTCCGATTTTGTTATGGTGCAGTTTAAAGACATGGATGTGAATTATGCAAAAAGAGGTATGCGACTGAGTTTATAATTAATTTTTTAGATGTGGGTTTTCCTTTTTTTCCCCCCTTTTTTATTAGCCTGTTTTCTGCCGTTCACCTGTGTGGTGTTACAGTAGTTAAAGAAAAAAAAAAAGTCACAGCTTTAAAGTTTTTTTTCTCTTCTGTGACTTAGATACGGTTTTAAAACTAAACTAACAGCCTATTCACCATCACTAAATACAATACACAGGGTTATAGTGTGGGGGAATTGGGTTAAAATGAAGAATGACATACCTGGATCCTTGGCACGGTTGCAGAGATATGCTTGCTAATAACAGATCTATCTCTGCAATTTTACCACGGATCTGCACTTTAACCCTGTGTATTAGGTTTAGTTCAGGTGAACCTGCTGCCAGTGTCTGACATGTCAAAAGTTTATTGTTAAACTGATCTCTTAGTTATTTAAAGATTTTAAAAAAAAAGTACCTTATCCTACTGCTCCTTTTGATTCAAGTTGTTTTTCTAGGTGCCAATTATGCTAATAAGGGCCTAGACTGTAAACTGGGTTTTCAGCGGCACTTTGAATTTGTAAAGCCTCAGTTTCACATGTTAAGGAGGGGGGGGGGGTACTCCACTGCCCCAGCGTTCGGAACTTTTAATTCGGAACTCTGGGTGTGCGCTGTGAGGGTTGTGACATCACGGCCACGCCCCCATCAAAGCAAGTCTATGGGAGGAGCGTGGTGGGTGCCACGCCCCTCACATAGACTTGCATTAAGGGGGCGTGTCCGTGACATCACAACCCTCACAGCCCGCACCCAGCATTCAGAACTAAATGTTCCAGATGCTGGGGCAGTGGAGTACCCCTTTAAGAGCTGAGGTAAACACCCCCTTGACAATTCATAGTCTGCAACTACAGGGTGGGCCATTTATATGGATACACATTAATTAAATGGGAATTGGTTGGTGATATTAACTTCCTGTTTGTGGCACATTAGTATATGTGCGGGGGGAAACTTTTCAAGATGGGTGGTGACCATGGCAGCCATTTTGAAGTCGGCCATTTTTAATCCAAGTTTTGTTTTTTCAATAGGAAGAGGGTCATGTGATACATCAAACTTATTGGGAATTTCACAAGAAAAACAATGATTTGCTTGGTTTCAACGTAACTTTATTCTTTCATGAGTTATTTACAAGTTTCTGACCACTTATAAAATGTGTTCAATGTGCTGCCCATTGTGTTGGATTGTCAATGCAACCCTCTTCTCCCACTCTTCACACACTGATAGCAACACCGCAGGAGAAATGCTAGCACAGGCTTCCAGTATCTGTAGTTTCAGGTGCTGCAGAATGGGCAAAACAAATTTGGAACATGACCCTCAGTTTATGCAGAAGATTTTGTTCAGTGATGAGGCAAACTTTTATGTGAATGGTGAAGATAACAAACAAAACCACCGCTATTGGTCTGACACTAACCCACATTGGATAGATCCCTCCAAGACTGTTGGAACACAAATATTGATGGTATGGTGTGGTATATGGGGTACAAAGATAATGGGGCCATTCTTCATCAATGGAAACCTCAAGGCCACTGGATATGCGAAATTGCTTCATGATGATGTGTTTCCCTCTTTATGCACTGAAGCTGGTGCGTTCCCTGAGTTTTTCCAGCAAGATGGTGCACCACCACATTATGGGTGTCAGGTCCAAGCATTCCTAGATGAACAGTTTCCTGGAAAGTGGATTGGTCGTCGAGGGCCAGTTGAATGGCCCCCAAGGTCTCCCGATCTGACCCCCTTAAACTTTTATCTCTGAAGGCAATTGTCTATGCTGTGAAGATACGAGATGTGCAGCACCTGAAACTATGGATACTGGAAGCCTGTGCTAGCATTTCTCCTGCGGTGTTGCTATCAGTGTATGAAGAGTGGGAGAAGAGGGTTGCATTGACAATCCAACACAATGGGCAGCACATTGAACACATTTTATAAGTGGTCAGAAACTTTTAAATAACTCATGAAAGAAAAAAGTTACATTAAAACCAAGCACATCATTGTTTTTCTTGTGAAATTCCCAATAAGTTTGATGTGTCACATGACCCTCTTCCTATTGAAAAAACTAAAGTTGCATTCAAAATGACCGACTTCAAAATGGCCGCCATGGTCACCATCCATCTTGAAAACTTTCCCCCCTCATATATACTAATGTGCCACAAACAGGAAGTTAATATCACCAACAATTCCAATTTTATTAAGGTGTATCCATATAAATGGCCCACCCTGTATATATGCAACTGTTAAAGCGCGACTGTATATATGCAACTGTTAAAGCGTCACCGCGCCCACCACATGCCTACCCCTGTATGTCAGCGCTGTAACTGCTGTGTGAATGACACACAGGTCCCAGCGCATGCGCCCTTCAGCTAATCTAATGTGTACGCTGCTGTGTGTCATCCAGCAAGCACTTGCTCCCGCCGCCGTCTTCCTCCTCAGTGCGCCTGTGCAGAGCAGCGCGCAATCAGGTTAGTTCTAGATACTAGGTGCGGACAGCAAGCGCGCTCTCTGCACCTAGCACTGTGCAGGTGCACTGAAGAGGAAGACGGCGGCGGGACGCGGGAGCGAGCGATTGCTGGATGACACACAGCGGCGCGCTTGTTAGATTAGTTGAAGGGCGCATGCGCTGGGACCTGTGTCAATCACACAGCAGTCCCAGCGCTGACATCGTGTAACTCGCGCCACGCCTATCCGACAGTCAGTGGCTTGGAATAAAAGCATTTTTTGGCGTCATCAAAGCCTGCAAATTCAAATAAAAAATATTGCTACACACACCACCTGCAAACAGTACAAAGGCTGTGTGCAGGTTATTGCACCAAGATTTTATGACAGTTGCGCTTTAAGGTGAACAAATTGGGATAAGCACACAAGTTGCATTCTTTTCCAGCTCTGTGCCAAAAGAGAGATCAGACCCTGACTGTTTGGATAGACTATCGGCATCAGATTGGTAGGGGTCTGACTCCTGGCACCCACACAATGAGCTGACCCAAAGGGGCTCCAGTATTCTGGTGAGTCCAACAGTGTCTTTATTGTTTTTCAGGCACAGCGTTGTACATTGACTAGCAGCTATTCCCAATACTGCTGCTCATTACAATGTGTAGAACTGTGCATGGTAATCAAAATAGCTTTATTCATTGCAAGACTGGTAGACTTGAAAATCTATGACATAAATTCAGGTCTAGATAATATGGTTATTTTGGAATAGTTTCACGGTATTAAATATCAGTTTCTGTGAATATTTCTGGTGCAAATTCTGGTTGAACCTTTTTCTAAGTCCCGAGGGAATTATAGGGGTTTATTTAAAAAAAAGTGCCTGTATAAAGATCGTGGGAAATTTGCCTTACTTGTGGAGAAGGCTTGTGTGTCAGGTCATGTTAAAATCACCTAAACTACCATGGTGGTTAGAAGCATGCAGAGCGTCCAGCCTGTAATAGCAGCATTTGGGTGCATTCTCTCAAAAAAACATTTGCTGCTGTTTGCTTTGTTGATCGATGATATATATATTTTTTATAAGTTTATTGGATCCTTGAACTGTTTTACTTAGATACTTATTTTTATCATGCAAAGGCTAGCTAGAATGTCCTTTTCATAGGTGGTGAGGTGAGGAACTTGTGGTAATCATTCATCTAAGATCTAGTGCTAAAATTGGTGTTCTCAAGGTATAGGTTGACTTGTTTATGTGTGCACAGACCTAAACCTCACAGGCTGAGCCTAAAGAATGTAGTATGGACACAGTGTATCCTTTTCTTGGAGTATTCTCAGAGCGGTATTGGGCACATGCTTAGATATTTCTTTATTCTTTTTTCAAATTATTTATTAGTGTAGTAACTTTACAATTCTTGTCTTTTAGATGGATTCACAGACTCTGGTATATCTTCTAAAGTGAATGGTGAGCACAAGGAGAAAGATCTGGAACCATGGGATGGGGGCGATGGCCTTATTAGTAGCAGTTTGCCTGCTAATAGCGAGGAACTGGAGTCTTTAGATACAGATGTAGTAAGTAAAGACTGTTACATGTTATAAGTGGAGACCTACATTTTATTGCAACAGATGACTTTCCGTTTAACTGTTTGCTTGCTACACCCGGTTTGGGTGTATGTTATGTCCACACGCTGTGTAACAATTAAAGGGGTATTCCAGGCAAAAACTTTTTTATACATATCAACTGGCTCCAGAAAGTTAAACAGATTTGTAAATTACTTCTATTAAAAAATCTTAATCCTTCCAATAGTTATTAGCTTCTGAAGTTTTGTGTCTAACTGCTCTATGATGATGTCACGTCCCGGGAGCTGTGCATGATGGGAAAATTTCCCCATAGGAACTGCACAGCTCCCGGGACGTGAGTCATCATTGAGCAGTTAGACAGAATAGAACAACTCAACTTCAGAAGCTAATAACTATTGGAAGGATTAAGATTTTTTAATAGAAGTAATTTACAAATCTGTTTAACTTTCTGGAGCCAGTTGATATATATAAAAAAAAGTTTTTGCCTGGGATACCCCTTTAACCCCTTAAGAACTCAGGGTTTTTCCGTTTTTGCACTTTCGTTTTTTCCTCCTTACCTTTTAAAAATCATAACCCTTTCAATTTTCCACCTAAAAATCCATATTATGGCTTATTTTTTGCGTCGCCAATTCTACTTTGCAGTGACATTAGTCATTTTACCCAAAAATGCACGGCGAAACGGAAAAAAAAATCATTGTGCGACAAAATCGAAAAAAAAACGCCATTTTGTAACTTTTGGGGGCTTTCGTTTCTACGCAGTGCATATTTCGGTAAAAATTACACCTTATCATTATTCTGTAGGTCCATACGGTTAAAATGATACCCTACTTATATAGGTTTGATTTTGTCGCACTTCTGGAAAAAATCATAACTACATGCAGGAAAATTTATACGTTTAAAAATGTCATCTTCTGACCCCTATAACTTTTTTATTTTTCCACGTATGGGGTGGTATGAGGACTCATTTTTTGCGCCGTGATCTGAAGTTTTTATCGGTATGATTTTTGTTTTGATCGGACTTTTTGATCACTTTTTATTCATTTTTTAATGATATAAAAAGTGACCAAAATACGCTTTTTTGGACTTTGGAATTTTTTTGCGCGTACGCCATTGACCGTACGGCTTAATTAATGATATATTTTTATAGTTCGGACATTTACGCACGCGGCGATACCACATATGTTTATTTTTTATTTTTTTTACACTTTTATTTTTTTTATGGGAAAAGGGGGGTGATTCAAACTTTTATTAGGGAAGGGGTTAAATGACCTTTATTAACACTTTTTTTTTACATTTTTTTGCAGTGTTATAGGTCCCATAGGGACCTATAACACTGCACACACTGATCTCTAATGCTGATCACTGGCGTGCATTAACACGCCTGTGATCAGCATTATCGGCGCTTGACTGCTCCTGCCTGGATCTCAGGCACGGAGCAGTCATTCGTCGATCGGACACCGGGGAGGCAGGTAAGAGCCCTCCCGGTGTCCGATCAGCTGTTCGGGACGCCGCGATTTCACCGCGGCGGTCCCGAACAGCCCGACTGAGCAGCCGGGTCACTTTCACTTTCACTTTAGAAGCGGCGGTCAGCTTTGACCGCCGCTTCTAAAGGGTTAATACCGCACATCGCCGCGATCGGCGATGTGTGGTATTAGCCGCGGGTCCCGGCCGTTGATTACCGCCGGGACCGACGCGATATGATGCGGGATCGCGGCGCGATCCCGCTTCATATCGCGGGAGCCGGCGCAGGACGTAAATATACGTCCTGCGTCGTTAAGGGGTTAAAGTAGCACTATTGCACAGGTGAGGGATAGGCGATAAGTGTCTGATCACGGGGTCTGACCGCTGAAACCCTAACTATCTCCGGCATGTCACCTTGGCTCTCCTCTGGATAGGGGATAGGTTGTCCTGCATGTCTGTTCTCCTTTAAGTTGTTTAATAAAATAACTGTTTAAATATTTTAAATATTTGTATAGACATGTTTGAAGACGGGTCCAGTTTGGACCTTTCTCATGTGTTTGCTTGTGTTTCTGTAAACTGTTTATGAAAGTCATCTGTCCTGACATTTTATATATATTTTTTTTCTGTATATTTTGGCAAAACTTTATGCTGCAATATACCACAGCATACTTTACTGTGCTTGATCCATTTTATTGGACAAAGTAGTTTAAAAGAGGTCATGCTTGGTCCATTTCTAGGTATACATATTAGTTTTTAGAGGACCGAAGGCTGTCCAGGCATGCTGGGAGTTGTAGTTTTACAACAGCTGGAGGCACCCTGGTTGGTAAACTCTGCCCTAGAGGTTTGTTTACATTCAGTGTACGCGTTCAATACTATATACTATTAGACCTTTACTTACAGCATTTATTGGTTCATTTTACCTTGCATCCTTGCTGTCCGGTCATCCTGGATTAAAAGGGGTACTTCACTGGAAAACATTTTTTTAAATCAACAATGACAGGTAGTTAAACAGATTTGTAAATTACTTCTATTAAAAAATCTTAATACTTTTAGTTTTTATAAGCTTCTGTATGCTCCAGGAAGTTCTTTTCTTTTTTAATTTCCTTTCTGTCTGACCACAGTTCTCTCTGCTGACACCTCTGTCCATGTCTGGATAGGTTTGCTTTGGTGATTTGCTCCTATTCTTGACAGTTCCTAAAATGGACAGAGGTGTCAGCAGAGAGCACTGTGGTCAGACAGACAGAAAGGAAATTCAAAAAGAAAAGAACTTCCTGCAGAGCATTCAGAAGCTTATAAATACTAGAAGGATTAAGATTTTTTAATAGAAGTAATTTACAAATCTCTTTAACTTTCTGGCACCAGTTAATTAAAAATGTTTTCCAGCGGGGTACCCCTTTAACCCCTTAAGGAACAAGGGGGAGATTTATCAAAACCTGTGCAGAGGAAAAGTTGCCCATAGCAACCAATCGGATCGCTTCTTTCATTTTTAAAAGTGCCAGTGGTGCAAAATGAAAGAAGCAATCTGATTTGTTGCTATGGGCAACTGTGTAACTTTTCCTCTGGACAGGTTTTGATAAATCTCCCTCCAAGGGCGTACAGGTATGCCCTGACATCCTGGTACTTAAGGACCCAGGGCGTAGCTGTACACCCATGGGAATTTCGATCCCCGCCGCTTGCCGGGCCGGGACCAGACCAGAATGCCGGCTAAAATAATCAGCCCTCCCCCATGCAAACCCTGGGGGGTCCTGAGATCCCCCAATTCAGATCGGCGATTCCGAGTCAATTGGTGACCCCGAAATATAGGGTGATAGGTGCCGTTCAAAAGTCACCTATCAACCTTTAGCAGCAGGAGTGAGGTAGCACTGGTGCCACCTCACGATCTTCCTGATTCATCGGCCGTTACCAGCCGACTAATCAGGACTCCTGCTGTGGGGGTGACCTTAACGGCACGCGCTCCGCCCCTATTCCTGTGGGTGAGAGCGGGTGCAGGGAGTCAGTACCTGTAGTGGAGTCCCACTATCCCCGGCTGGGGGATCGGGGCCCCTGGAGCGCAGTCAGCGGCAGCAGGCAGGAGGATCTTGGAGCAGCAGCAGGAGGTAAGGCTTGGGCGCCTACTGTTGCTTACTGTTTGCAAAAAAGGGCATGCTGGGAGTTGTTGTTGTGCATCAGCAGAAGGCACAACTCCAACTCCCCGCATGCCCTTTGGTAGTTTGTGCATGCTGGGGGTTGTAGTTATACAGCTGGAGGCACATTTTTTCTATGTAAAAGTGGGACTCCAGCAGTTGCATAACTACAATCCCCAGCATGCACGGATAGCCAAAGGGCATGCTGGGGGTTGTAGTAGTGTGCCTCCAGCTGTTGCAAAACTACAAGTCCCAGCATGCCCTTCGGCTGTCAGTGCATGCTGAGAGTTGTAGTTTTGCAACTGTTGAATGTACACTGGTTGCGAAACAGTTTACCTAACTCAGTGTTTCGCAACCAGTGTGCCTCCAGCTGTTGCAAACTACAACTCCCAGCATGCACCGAAAGACCGTACATGCTGGAAGTCGTAGTTTTGAAACAGCTGGAGGCACACTGGTTGTGAAACACTGAGTTAAGTGACAAACTGTGCTTTGCAACCAATGTGCCTCCAGCTGGTGCATAACTACAACCCCCCCAGCATGCATGAACAGCCAGGGCATGCTGGGACTTGTAGTTTTACTACAGCTGGAGGTTTGTGTTTGTGAAAAATTGGAATATTGCTGCTGAACTTTGAAGCCCTCACTTAACAACATACAAGTAAACCATTCTGGCAGACCCATCCCACCCGCATCAAAATAACAATCATACCCAAAGACCACACATAGAAAGGGTCAAGGGGTTAAACCGTAGTCCAGAATCATAGACTTTCATAAGTATACAAGGGAAGGGTATCCCCACCGAGAACAACACATTAAAACCACACTACAGACAAGCCATTCACACACATACTACAGAACACATCCTAAGAGCTCCCCAGTTGTCCACAGAACCACCCTAAGCCTGGGAGGACCCACAAACTGGCGTCTCAACAACCACGGTACCCAGACCTTGTGAAAATTTTTCGCCTATTTCCAACTTGCATATAAGGCATGATACAAGGGAACATATTTTGTTCACTAATGCTATCCACCGGGACAGAGGGGGGGAAGGACACATCCTTCCAGGCCATCACTATAACCTTACGCGCACAAAACAAGAGGAAACTGATCAGTATGCGCCTAGAAGAGCCCCTCTCTAGTCCATTAATAACTCCCAACAAACACACCTTCGGCATCAAAACAAAGGGTAAGTCTAAATGATCTGACAAGAATGTAATCACCTCCCTCCAAAAAGGTACAACACAAGAATAAGTTCACACCGTATGCAGAAAGGTGCCTCTCTCCTGCCCACACCTAAAGCAGACATCCGACTCAGAGATCCCCATGCGATGTAGTCTCACAGGAGTATAATACAGACGAAGAATAAACCTGGATTGAATAAGCATATTTCGGGCACTAACTACCGTAGGGTAATACGTCTTAACTACTTCCTTCCACATATCCTCAGAAAACTAGGAATATCCTCAACCCACTTCAGCTGTGTCCCCCGCAAACTGGTCCGGGCCCACTGAATGCAGTAGAGCATAACTCTTGAGTAAGAGGCTTAACCAGGTCGGTGGTTCCCAGGAGCAGCTCCAATTCATTAAACACAGGGGTAACTTCCAGGGAACCAAACTGCGTAGGGACCGCATGTCGCAACTGAAGATACTGGAAGTGGGCATCCTGAGAGACATGAAAACGTTCCCTAATATCAGCAAATGAAGGAAAGACACAGTCATCACCAAACATGTGCATGGCGAATTTGAGTCCCCGGGAGCTCCAGAATCTGTCTGCCTCCAAATGAGTATTAGAAGGATCTCAGAGCCCTGCTAAGTTTAACAAAAAAAAAACCTAGGGGGAACAATAGGTGACAAATTAAAAAGGTAGAGGAACTTCAGGAGAAATATAATTTTGAAAATGTTGACCCTACCTGCTAAGGACAAGGGTAAGGAATCCCATGCTTGTAAATGTGTATGACCTAGAAGAGGGTCTAAGTGCCATAAACTTAGAATGATTAGATGACCCCTCCACTCCCAAATACCTAAAGCGGGACACCGCCTGCAACCCATTAGGTAATACAGAAGGTAAAGTCCCTACCCGGGACAAGGACATAATGGACGATTTGGCCCAATTAATCTGGAGACCAGAGACCTCCCTGAACCTTCCCAGAAGATCAAACAGAGCTATAGGGATATCTTCTCGGTCAGGGAACCACTAGGGAGTCTCCTAATAGTCAGAGGAGTGGAATGCCGCCACTAGAGGTTCTTCAGCCAATGCAAACAGAGATAGAGGGCACCCCTGCCTAGTGCCCCTGCCCAGCGGTTTAGCAGCATTAACCGCCACTTTAGTAGAAAGAGGTGTCTGGGCCACAGAGTCACGCTGGGAGCGACCGCTAGTCTCAGAGAGTCCATCATCTGAAGAAACATCATCCTCCGAGGAAGGGCGAGCTGCGCCAACCCCTGACTTATTACGTTTGGACTTGCCCCTCGGGCCTCTCATGATATCACACAGACACTTATCTGGAGAAATATGAGCAAAGTAAGGCACCAGAAGTTAGAAGCACCACTCGTAGCCCGCAGAGCAAGCGTCTCCAGTTAAGATGGCAAGCATAAAGTTCCACAGTAGAGAGGGCATCAGCGGAAGGTGATCAGAGCACTTCACCAGCACTGCTTTCCCCACAAGTCCCAGCACTCCCAGCCAAAAGTTATATCAGGAGAGTCCAGCACAGGGAGGGTTAAAGGAGCTGTAACAGATGAGACCCCAGCAAGCCCTGATGGAGTAGGGAGATCCACAATCCCAAGGGCCAGATTGGTAGGGCAAGGACAGGTGTACTCACTGCTCCAGTAATTGCGGGTAGAAAGCTCCTCTCTCCTTCCTAGCTGTCAGCCCAGCCTGCGTCCTCAGCACTGCAGCCCGTCCGTCCCAGCAGCACAGGGACCGGGGTTGGCCTGGAGACCGATCTGAGACAAGGCCCCGCCCACAAAGGCCAGCACCTCAGGACATGTCACAGTGCAGCTCCAACGGACACCTTCAGAGGCCGCCTGCCTCCAGAAGGCCGCTACTTCTCGCTCTCTCCTCCACAGTCCGCTCCACCAGCCTCCCGCTCACCGCCGTCGGCACCGTAATGGAGCCGCAAGCTTCAACACCACCGGCACAAGGGACCCCCGAGTCCAAAGGCACCCTCCGGTATGTGACACCACTGGTCAGGGGGGATATATCGGTGAATTAGTCAGGTAAGGCTGCATTCACATCACAATTTCTCCATCCGACCTGAGTACACGATTTTTATAACTTAAAATCGTATGGAATTGTGTATAAAGTCGGATCCATTGACCTCCATAAAAAAATCGGATCCATTACACACATCAGATTTTGATCCGCATCCGATTTCACACGATTTGGATTTTAAATCGGGGTTGACCGCAATTTCAGACCTGAACAAAAATCGTGTGAAATCGGATGCTGATCAAATCGGATGTGTGTAATGGATCCGATTTTTTAATGGAGGTCAATGGATCCAACTTTATATACGATTTCATACGATTTTAAGTTATAAAAATCGTGTACTCAGGTCGGATGGAGAAATTGGAGAAATCGTGATGTGAATGCAGCCTAAGCGAGAGCTCGGCAGAAACATGTCCGTTCAGCTCCCAATGCAGGCCATGCCCCCTCTGTCTTCTAAAAGTAAAAACATGTCAACTTTATGATGCCAACTTAAATTATATATTGATTCACATATTCAATATGTCTACTTTATTTGGTATGTCTATTTTACTTACAAGCAGAGAGCTTCAAAGTTAGAAAAATGCTATATTTTCAAATTTTTCATGAAATTTTTGAATTTTTTACCAAGAAATGAAGCAAGTATCGACAAAAATTTACCACTATGTTAAAGTAGAATATGTCATGAAAAAACTATCTCGGAATCAAATTCATAAGTAAAAGTATCCCAAAGTTATTAATGCTTAAAGTGACAGTGGTCACATGCGCAAAAAATTCTCTGGTCCTTTAGGTAAAGAAGGCCTTGGTTCTTAAGGGGTTAAAAGCCACATTATTCTGCAATATTGTTAAAACTAGATCAGAAATTTGCAAACTTTGTGTAACACCACAGGTTGTAGTCTACTGATGTACGTGTCTGTATCATTACATATGGGTAAATTATTTAATCTGCCAAATGTTGTGTTGTGGTTATTTTTAATGTGAGGTCTATCAAAATCTGTGTATAGGAAGAGTGGTGCAGTTGTCTAAAGCAACCCATCAGATCGCTTCTTTGAAAAGGCCTCTGAGAAATGAAAGAAGAGATCTGGTTGGTATGTGCAAGTGCACCACTCTTCCACTACACAAGCTTTGCTTAATCTACCTCAGTTTATCAGTGCATGCTGTAGTGTGAGTCCTTATATAATTTTATTGAAATTGCATGCTACGGTCACGGTAAACCACTCACAGCTACTATTTTGATGTGACTACAGACTATCACTTAACCCTTGTTGAATAGATCCTTTTGCATCACTATGTTTTAAAAGTTTTTTATTTATTATTTTTGTTTAGTCTAATGGTTGGGATCCAAATGAAATGTTTCGATACAATGAAGAAAATTATGGTGTGGTATCAACATATGACAGCAGCCTTTCCTCATATACGTAAGTAAAAATCTTGACTTTGTAGATCAGAAAACATTAATTATGCAACTAAGGGATAACGTTTTATATTGGAAACCTATTGCACAATCAATAAGCTTAATACAGTATTCTATAAAAAACAGAAAACCCCTTTACATTATTTTATGCCATATCAGTATTCTCTAAATATGTGCATTTTTTTCCTCATCTAAAGTGTTCCTTTGGAAAGAGACAATTCGGAAGAGTATTTAAAGAGAGAGGCAAGAGCTGCACAAATAGCTGAAGAGATTGAGTCCAGTTCTCAGTATAAAGCCCGTGTTGCCTTGGAAAATGACGAGCGGTCTGAAGAAGAAAAATACACTGCAGTACAACGCAACGCGTGTGAGAGGGAAGGACACTCTATGGCTACTAGGTAGGATTTAAGTAGAAGAGAAAATCATTTAGGTTATGTCCTTCATGGATGTGTAAGAGCTTTGTTTTATCATATTTTTTTTTTCTTTCATAAAGGGAAAATAAGTATGTTCCGCCTGGACAGAGGAGTAAAGATGGTATGTCATGGAGTAGCCATGGTGTAAGACAGAACTCGCCAAGAATGGGCCAGTCTGGATCTGGTCCTATTCCTTCAAGAACTGGATCCCATCCTTCAGATTTCAGCCCAAATTCTGGATCTGATCAGAGAGTAGTTAATGGAGGCAAGTTTCTTAAAACCTATATATTTGTATTCATTTTAAAACTCTACCTGTGATAGAGGCAGAAGGGTAAATGTGCAGTTTTGAATTGCCCTTATTCTATTCCTATTGCTTGATACAGTTAGTGATAAGACAGTAGTATAAGATTGTAATTTCATAATAGATTTAGAGAAATTTTAGGCATGTCATTGCAAGGTATGAATAGAGATTTTACTTAATTCTCAGCATTACTCCCATATTTTAATTCATTTGCCAAAACTACAGGTATAATGCGAGAAACCATTTCCCCTCTGTTTTTACTTTTTCTGTTGACCTGTTTTTTTCCCTCCTCTTCATCCCATATTTTTATTTTTTATACTTTCCTTCATCTCATTTGTTCTGTCAGGTGTTCCCTGGCCATCGCCTTGTCCATCTCCTTCCTCCCGCCCACCTTCTCGCTACCAGTCAGGTCCCAACTCTCTTCCACCTCGGGCAGCCACCCCTACAAGGCCGCCCTCCAGGCCCCCTTCGCGGCCATCCAGGCCCCCGTCTCACCCCTCTGCTCATGGTTCTCCAGCTCCTGTCTCTACTATGCCTAAACGCATGTCTTCAGAAGGTACAACACCTCTGTTTTTTGTTTGTTTTGTAAAACCCCTTCCACGTCCTGCAACTTTGCTTATGGATTTCATAAGACTTTAATAATCACATCTACAGCTTCAGTGTTTTGCAACCCTGGTCAGACTTCCTAATGTAATCTATATAATTGGCTTAAGACTGCTTAGTTGGACTGCAGTAATCCTGTGCACTAGCGCATAGTGAATTCTGCAAAGCATGATCAGCTTGTCATTGTGTTGCCTGCATTCATTGCTCAGACAGTGTCACTGAGGATTTAAGCAGTTGGTCATTTCTAAATATCTTAAAAGTTGGCGGTACTACAGAGGTTTCCCCAATTAGTTACTGTGAAATAACTTCTGTGCATTGAATACTAATCTGATAATCCACTTGCTTTTAATACATTAATGGTTAACTGTTGTCATTTTCAACTTTTCATGCTTTTCTGCCTTTTCACTTGCCGCAGGGAGCCCTCTATTGCTAACATTAACAATATCATTTTTTTTTTTTTTGTTTGTTTTGCTTGTTGGTTTCTCTAAAGTTTTTTATTTGAATCGTGTATTGTTCTGTATTAAGTGTGTGTTAAAAAAAAAAAAAAAAAAACTATAAAAATCAGCCCTATATGAAACCTGGCTATACAAAAACCTTTTTAAAGAGATTTAGTCATTAGGTTTCTGCTGCCATAACTGACAGCTGCAAAATTTTAATGCATAATGGTCCTTAAAAACTACTTTTGACATGTTGATCAAACATATCAAAAGTTGAGGACTGCATCGGGTCTTACTGCTGAGACCCACTGCAATTGGGAGTTATTAGCTAGGAAAGAGGGCAACATTATGCTTCCCTCCCATGACCCAGGAGCATTAAATTGTAATGCTTCTGCTTGCACAGAGATGCATTTTTCTGCATAAAGCACTATATTTTGTAAGATACATTATTATACCACTTCTACTGGAAAGCTATTTCATTTATCCACTACTAAGAAAGTAACCTTCCTGTAGAAGTGATAGCTGCAAATACAGTGAATGAGTTGATGCCTGCATGGGATAGGCATAAGGCTATCCTTCATATAAGAATGTGACCAGGGACTATTGATAGTATTCAGAGTATTGGCAGACTAAATGGGCCAAATGTTTATCTGCCAACGCATTCTATGTTTCTAAATAAAAAAAATAAAAAAAAATAATTCAACAGTACTGTGAGTGAAGCCCGTCTGGGTATTTTTTTTTATACTACAACTAAGCTAATACTTCGCATTCGCACGGATCTCAGCAGTGAGAACCCAGTGTGATCAACAACTTCTGACATGTCTGCTCGAAAAGTCAAGTTGTTTTAAGTGACACTGATACTTAAATGATAAACTACTTGCATCATCTAAAGCAGCTTTGCTTTGCATTGATAACAAGAACACAAGGTGCAGTGACATGGGGGAGATTTATTAAAATCTCTGTAGGGTAAGCCTGGTGCAGTTGCCCATAGCAACCAATCAGATTGCTTCTTTCATTTATTTATATATATTTAAAAAAATTCTGGTTGCTATGGGCAACTGCACCACTCTTCCTCTACACAGGTTTCGCTAGATCTCCACAGTAGTCCTTCCCATTATCTGTGCACAGTTAGTGGTCCTCCCTTCGGCCACTGATTGTCAGCTGTCTGCCTATATGTATATAGGTAAGCAGCCATCAAGCTGGGTTTTTTCCTGTATATGAGGAGTATGGTTGCATTACAAGATGTAAGTAATCAGCAACTCGGGGCAATATAAACTTGTCATATTCCGTTTAAAAGGTTACTGTAATTTTAGAACAACATTTTACATAAAGCCTATAACACTGTACCCAGAGCAAAAGTCAATGTTGCGTTTGTATATGTATGTTTGTTGTCGTAGCCTGCTTGCTTGCTATGGGGAACCTCAAATTGACTCCTTTCTGTTTCTCTGCGTTCAAGTTATTTTTATTTTTTTTAATTGTATTTAAACATTGATAATTGAGGTTTTGGCAATATAAATGCAAGTTTGATCATTGGTTTAACATTATGCCACTGATTTGTCCTACTACATGCTTCTTGATATAGGCTTTTTTTTTCTCTCCTGTGCAATAATGCATGGCAATATCCTAAAAAGACAGTGCACTGCAATGTGTGTTACAATTGCAAGCAGAGTATGAAACAAGCTAAATGACAGTCGGTTGTTACAAACATATTCAAAGTATCCCGCAAAAAAAGATTGAAAAATAGATGGCACTCACCCTTCATCTTTATGAAATCCATTAAAAAGGAAGCAGGTCGGGCAGTGGAGCTACCACAATCTGTTCAGGCAATGGCTGTTTTGCATCTTCCTGATGGTTTTTCTCTAGCCTACTCTCATCACTGGAAGGTGACACAGATATTCACGCTCACCAATGATGTCAGGGCTCATGGACATGCCTGTAAGAACAAAAAAAATATTAACCAAATTGAACATTTTGCAAAAATACAGAATAAAGAACAAATCATAATGGTCAGCCAGAAGACCTGAACACAAGAAAAAGAATGAAACAAAGTAAAAATATAAAAACTCAGCTGTTCAAACATATAGAAAAACAGAAGATCGTAATGATCATTTTTCTATAAGTTTACAAATTATCAGTAAAATGTCAGGGACTGTGCTGTTGCCTGTAGTTTGCAATTAATAAATGTCCATGCACTTTTTGTTAACAGATCTGTCTCTGGTGTGGTGCTCCAGCAAACGCCACTTAGCAATCAAATCACATTCACGAGGGCATTACCATTTATTCAGCAAAGGTTTAGACAAGCAAAAAAAAAAACTTGCAATTTGACGTGTTTATCGTATTTTTAGCTTTTATTTATTTGTAACCCCTTAAGGACCCAGGGCGTATACGCCTGTGGGAATTTCCGGACCAGGATGACTGCTGATATCTATCAGCAGGCATCCCGTGCAAAAGCCCAGGGGGTCCTGACACCTGGGATTTGTAGTTTTGCAACATCTGGAGGGCCACAGTTTGGAGATCACTGTTCAGTGGTTTCTAAACCGTGGCCCTCTAAATCTTTAAAAACTACAACTCCCAGCATGCACGAACAGCAAATGGCTGTTGCGCAATGCTGGGAGTTATAGTTGCGTACCTCCAGCTGTTGCATAACTAAATCTCCCAGCATGCCCTTCGGCGATCAGTACATGCTGGGAGTTGTAGTTTTGCAACAGCTGGAGGCACACTGGTTGGAAAATACTGAGTTAGGTAACAGAACTTAAAGGGGTACTCCGGTGAAAACCTTTTTTCTTTTAAATCAACTGGCTCCGGAAAGTTAAACAGTTTTTTTTACATTACTTCTATTCAAAAATCTTAATCCTTCCTGTACTTTATTAGCTTCTGAATACTACAGAGGAAATTCTTTTCTTTTTGGAATGCTCTCTGATTACATCACGAGCACAGTGCTCTTATAATAATAAGTCTTTATTTATTGTTGTCCTTAGTGGGATTTGAACCCAGGGCTGCAAGGCAGCAGTGCTAACAACCAAGCCACCATGCTGCCCTTAGCATACATCTGCTATGCACGGTTGCTAAAATGGACAGAGATGTCAGCAGAGAGCACTGTGCTCGTGATGTCATCAGTGTTCCAAAAAGAAAGCAATTTCCTCAGGCTTAGTAGTGGAAGGAGTCTTGTAGACAGAATCCATTACTAAGCCGGGGCTTAGCGTTAGCCCCCAAAACAGCTAGCGATAACCTCCAGTTATTATCCCAGAACCCACCGCCGCAGGGGTGCCGGGAAGAGCCGGTACCAACAGGTCAGGAGCGTCAAAAATGGAGCTCCTGTGCCTAGGTGGTAACAGGCTGGTGTTATTTAGACTGGGGAGGGCCAGTAACAATGCTCCTCGGTCACCCTGGTAACGTCAGGCTGTTGCTGCTTGGTTGATATCTGGCTGATACTGAAAAAATGGGGGAACCACACACTTGTAAATATTTTTTTATTTATTTATAAAAAAAAAAAAAATGCATAGGGTTCCCCCTATTTTCAGTATCAGCCAGATACCAACCAAGCAGCAACAGTCTGACGTTACCAGGGTGGGGGAGGACAATTGTTACTGGCCCTCCGCAGCGTAAATAACAGCAGCCTGTTACCGCCTAGGCCAAGGAGCGCCATTTTTGATGCTCCGGGCCTGTTGGTACCGGCTCTTCCCGGGACACCTGTGGCGGTGGGTACCGGGGTAATAATTGGGGGTTAGCGCTAGCTGATTTTGGGGCTAACACTAAGCCCTGGCTTAGTAATGGATTCTGTCTATAAGATGGCTTCCACTACTAAGCCTGAAAATTCAATTATAAAAAACGACACATTAATAAAAAAAACACTCCCCACAGCACTCGTTAACCATTTTATTGAAATAGAAAAAACAGCTGGTCATCGTCGCAGTCCACCGAATCTGACGTCCTCCGCATTCACGTATCTGAAATGAGAAGAAAAGAAAAACAAATTATATGGGTTAGTACATTTTTTGTGCTCTCCCCTTGTAAGAGCGCACATAATGCAGCGTGTTCCTAAACAGGGATCCTCCAGTTGTTGCTAAACTAAAACTCCCATCATGGGGGGCAGTAGTTAAGCAACAGCTGGAGTCTCCCTGTTCGGGAACATAGTGCTCTGTTCCCATTATGAAAAACTCATAATGTGAACAGAGATATGTCCCTCTGCCCTTGGACTACTACGCCTATCATGGGACAGAGTAGTACCGCAGCGCTGCTGAGGGATGGCACTTGCACATCCCCCGGCTGCGGGACTTTTAGGACTACTACTCCCATCATGTACAAACTCTGTCCATGATGGGAGTTGTAGTCCAGGGGCTGAGGTGCAGATCGCACCGGGCTATTCTGCAGAGACCCGCTGCGATCCGCATGTAAGTTAACAAGCCGGGCGGTACATGCGGCTACATTGCGCTCCCCGTGGCTTCTATATACACTGACTTAATTCATAATCCCCGCCGGGAGACGGGAGCTCTGATTGGTCAATAGCTATCCACCAATCAGAGCTCCCGTGTTCCGGCGGCGGGGATTATGAATTATGTCAGTGTATATAGAAGCCGCGGGTAGCGCGATGTAGACGCATGTACCGCCCGGCTTGCTAACTTTAAATGCGGATCGCAGCAGATCATTCTGTGGAGATCAGCTGTGATCCGCATTTATTAACTATACAAAGCGGCGGAACATGCATCTGCATCTATATACAGCTGTCATAATTCATAATCGCTGGGAGAGGGGAGCTCTGATTGGTCAATAGCTATTCTCCAATCAGAGCTCCCGTGTTCCGGCAGCGGCGATTATGAATTATTATAGTCCCCGCCGCCGGAACACGGGAGCTCTGATTGGAGAATAGCTATTGACCAATCAGAGCTCCTGGCGGGGATTATGAATTATGTCAGTGTATATAGAAGCCACGGGCAGTGCGATGTAGCTGCATGTACCACCCGGCTTGTTAACTTACATGTGGATCGCAGCTGGTCTCTGCAGAATGACCCAATCTGCACCTCAGCCCCTGGACTACAACTCCCATCATGGGCAGAGTCTGTCCATGATGGGCGTAGTAGTCCTAAAAAGTCCCGCAGCCGGGGGATGTGCAAGTGCCATCCCTCAGCGCTGCGGTACTACAACTACTCCCATCATGGGACAGACTCGTGATAGGAGTAGTCCAGGGGCAGATCGCAGCAGATCATTCTCCAGAGAGCTGCTGCGATCCTAGTTTATTAACTATACAAGCCAGCGGTACATGCGGCTACACTGCACTGCCCGCCAGCTTCTATATACAGTTCTTATAATTCATAATCCCCACCGGGAGAGGGGGGGGGGCTCTGATTGGTGGATAGCTATTGACCAATCGGAGCTCCTGTATCCCGGCGTCGGGGATTATGAATTATCACAGTGTATACAGGAGCCGCGGACAGCGCAGTGGAGCCGCATGTGCCACCGGCCATGCAGATCGCAGCAGGTCTCTGCAGAATGACCTTCTGCGATCTGCACCTCAGCCCCTGGACTACAACTCCCATCATGGGCAGAGTCTGTCCATGATGGGAGTAGCAGTCCTTACTGTCCCAAAATAGACACTTCGGTACGTGTCCTCCGAGGTGGTGTATATTTGCGCAGTAAAAAAACGCAGTTAATAAATACGATTCTACAGTAGAAAGTGCTCTATGGTAAACTTAACTGTAGACATGGCCATGAAAAATTCTCAGATTTTGCGCAAAAAAATGCGGACTTGCTGCGCAAATTTTTGCGTTAAAAAATACACCAAAAAAAAGCTCTATATACAATGATAAATTCCCCCCCCCATGGTGTATTTACATTCTCAGAATAAATGGGGTTACAAATTTTGGGGGGCATTTTGTCCTATTACCCCTTGTAAAATTTGGGGGAAAAAACAGCATTTTAGTGAAAAAAAAATTCATTTACACATCTGACTTTAACAAAAAGTCGTCAAACACCTGTGGGGTGTTAAGGCTCACTGTACACCTTGTTACGTTCCTTGAGGGGTGTGGTTTCCAAAATAGTATGCCACGTGAGTTATTTTTTGCTGTTCTGGCACCATAGGGGCTTCTTAAATTTGACATGCCCCCCAAAAGCCATTTCAGAAAAACTCGCTCTCCAAAATCCCATTGTCGCTCCTTCCCTTCTGAGCCCTCTAGTGCACCCACAGAGCACTTGACATACACATGAGATATTTCCTTATTCAAGAGAAATTGGGTTACAAATTTAATGGTGACTTCTCTCCTTTTACCCCTTGTAAAAATTAAAAAAATGGGTCTACAAGAACATGCCAGTGTAAAAAATGAAGATTTTGAATTTTCTCCTTCACTTTGCTGCTATTCCTGTGAAACATCTAAAGGGTTAATACACTTACTGAATGTGGTTTTGAATACTTTGAGGGGTGCAGTTTTTATAATGGGGTCTTTTACTGGGTATTTCTAATATGAAGACCCCTCAAATCCACTTCAAAACTGAACTGGTCCCTGAAAAATTCTGATTTAGAAAATTTTGTGAAAAATTGTAAAATTGCTGCTGAACTTTGAAGCCCTCTGATGTCTTCCAAAATTAAAAACATGTCAACTTTATGATGCAAACGTAAAGTAGACATGGTATCCGTGAAGAGAAATGAAAATATCGGCACTCACCAATGTGGCTGCAGGGTCTTCTTTATTGAGACATACTCACATGCGGGGTACAGAAGAGAGGGGAGTGGGGGGGACAAGTGGTGGCGACCGAGCTCTAGTTTCGCACACTTGATGTGCTTTGTCCAGCACCATTTGTATCATCTGAGCACCACCTGAGGCATTACAGCTACACCAACTCCCACCTGCCATTCCTAATCCAGCACACTCACGCAGTGCTGCACTATCTCCTATGTGTAAAGTAGACATATTCTATATATGAATCAATATATAATTTATTTGGGATGTCCATTTTCCTTTTATAAGCAGAGAGTTGCAAAGTAAAAAAAAAATGCAAAATTTTCAAATTTTTGAATTTTTCACCAAGAAATGTATTGACAAAATTTTACCACTAACATAAAGTAGAATATGTCACGAAAAAACGATCTCTGAATCAGAATGAAAAGTAAAAGCATCCCAGAGTTGATGCTTAAAGTGACAGTGGTCAGATGTGCATAAAATGGCCGGGTCCTTTGAAGGGGTATTCCAGGCAAAAACTTTTTTTTTATATATCAACTGGTTCCGGAAAGTTAAACAGATTTGTAAATTAAAAATCTTAATCCTTCCAATAGTTATTAGCTTCTGAAGTTTTCTGTCTAACTGCTCAATGATGGACAGCTCCCGGGACGTGAGTCATCAGAAAGCAGTTAGACAGAAAACAGCTGCTTCTAAACTGGGCGTTTCCCGAGACAGGTGTCATCAGAGAGGACTTGGACAGAAAAGAACAACCTTAACTTCAGAAGCTCATTAGTACTGAAAGGATTAAGATTTTTTAATAGAAGTAATTTACAAATCTCTTTAACTTTCTGGAGCCAGTTGATATATATAAAAAAAGTTTTTGCCTGGAATACCTCTTTAACACTGGGCATTCCCTAAACACACTATCTAGGTTGAATTAAAGGGGTTATCCATGTTGTTTTTAACTTTTTACTATCATGCCTGTGATACCAAGTTTATGTCTTTACTTGCCTTTACTTAGAGTAGCTCCCACCATCTTTTTCTCTTCTTTTTTTCTTATTTTTTTTTTCTTTCTTTCTTTCTTTCTGTCTTTTACCTATTGGTTATCTCTCCCTAACACCCTCCATGCCTTTAAAAAAAAAAAAAAAAAAAAAAAGCTTCTAAATTGAATTGGGGGTTGGCTGCTTCTGGTCTTCCCTGACAAGCCAGCCACCTGAAATAGTGCGGTCCAGCTGTACGTGACACCGCCCCTGTTATCAGCTGTTTTCTCCAGTCGAACAGGATCCTGGAAAGGCTCGCGACAACAGTTATCCAGACACCAAAAGAAATGCTGAATTCTGAGGGGGGACCATGACATCACAAAAAAAGGGTATTCCACCCATGTAAGGCAAGTAAACCACTTAAAGGGGTACTCCGCCCCTATAATCTTATCCCCTATCCTTTGGATAGGGGATAAGATGCTAGGGGCTGAGTACCCCTTTAAGGCATAACTTTGCATCACAGGCACAATAGTGAAAAGTTGAAATAGTTGGAATCTTTTCTCTAGATCATGCTCAGAGGGCAAGGAGGCTGTGTGAGCCACAGGATGCATGCCTTCTTCCTCAACACGCCACAACCACCCCACCCCTTTATGCCTTGACTAATTGACTTGCAGGGCTCAGTTCTGAAAGACAAGCTCTCCCTATAGAGAAGTCACTCAAGGCAGGAAGGATGCATGCATCCTATGACTCGCACTACATCCTTAAATTGGTTATTCAGCGGGAGGGTTTTTTTCAGCACTTCGGCAGTTAGCAACATAAAAAAAAACTTTTTCCTTTGCTCCAGCAGTTGCTCCAGTCCCTGGCTACTCTCAGAAATCGTGACACCTGGAGGGACGCCAGGGCCCGACGTGTCACACTGCCCCTCAGCTAATCACTGACTGTGGCGTTGTCTTACCTCAGCCAGTGATTAGCCGAGGAGCACAATTTCTGAGAGGAGGTACAACATGATTACTAAAGCTTTTTTCCTCTGTCCCTCTTCATTGGTGGACACCTATACTGACACTAGGAAAAAAAATAGTAGTCTCCTCCCTTGCAGGATATAACCGCCCACTGGAAGTGAGGTAATCAGTTTTTCGCTATTTTCAGTAGGAGGAAAGACACAGGTCTGGGAGGTCTTCAGACCTGGCCTTTATTATTATCTAGTAAGGGCTGTTTAGTTAAGTCTTAATCTCCCTTTTGTTTCCCTTTTTCAGGTGGGGGTTCAGGATCATGGCGCTACCTGTTTCCCTATACGTGACAAAGGGGCACGGAACATAAGAGTATGGGCAGTTAACCCCTTATTGCTGTGCTTGGCCAGACCCCTCATGACCTCTGGCGGCATTCTGGAGGGGACAATCCGGTGAACCTTCCCTTCCCCCTCTTCGGGCCACGCATCTCTACACATGTATTGCGGCCAGGCACAGTGCCCTGGCCACGTTATCTCCGTCCGCTTCCCCAGTGGGGGCGTTATCTGCCCACTTACTACATTGTGCGGCCAGGCCAGGTGTCCTTGCCTTGTTCTTTATTAGGATGACTGTAGACCGATAGCTGCAGGCAGCGGGTCTCCGGTCCCACGTGGCTCACCGCGTTCTCAGTGCGGGCACACCAGCCTGCTTTCTCCTTTCTGCTGTGGCCAGGTGCATTATTACCGCATTCTTACAGGCTGACTGGAGACTTACAGCTGCAGGCAGCGGATCTCCAGTCCCAGGCTTACTCCTTCCCTTTGTGGCCAGACAGCTGCAGGCACGGGTCTCCGGTCTCACGTGGCCGACTGCCCTCAGTGCTCCCCACGTGGCCAGGCGCTTCCGCGGTGGGGGAGGAACCGGCCGTGTCTTTTACCCAGTTCCCCATCCCTCTTCCTGTAATGGCCGCACATCGTCCGGCCGGCGCCCCATTCATGCTGCGGGGGTGCCGCATCTTACCACAAGTCCCCCCGTGCTTCTCCTAGTTTGAGGCCGGCTCCGGGTGCGTTGTTCTTCTAGCGCTCCCTCCCTTCTTGGCTGTCTGTTAGTTTAAAAAATAAAAATAAAATTCACCACTGGTCACTCAGACCATTTGGTGGTGTTTGGCACCCTCTTGTGGCCATCAATTGTATTGCGCCATGGATTTTTCATTACTTCTTGAGCTCCCCCTTGTAGCAGCTAAGCGCTATTACAACTTTGGCCTGTATCTGTTTTTATCAGTTTTAATATCTGCAGGGTCTCTTTTTATAGGGATGGAATCGGGGGCCTGCTTTATTCCTTCGGTCACCCTGAACGGTGGCCTGCCTTAGACTATTTACATTGTCAGTTGAGGTATGCCTCTGGCGTATCTATTTTCTGCAGGGTTCTCACTCTGTCAGGGAACATATGCGCACCGATTCTACCAGGGATTTCTCGATGCCTTGGAAACTGTCATGCCCATTGTGTCCACGGCCGAATTTCAGTCCCTCCCTACCGAGGCAAGACACTGGTTGGGTGCCCTTGCAGGAGTTTTTTTTTGCATTCCTGACAGAAGTTAAAGACACTCTGTCAGGTCCGCCGGTCACCCATCATGGGGGTGTCCTGGCGTGTCCTACAATATGATTCCCTCCCCTACAGGCTGCTGCATCTGCGGCTAGGGCTCTGGATCCCCCCTTCTAGTGCGAGTGTCCCTGCGTGGGCATGGATTGGTCCTGATGTAGATATGCCGGACAGTAGTTTCGCCTGTCACTCATCTCTCAGCTGCCGCGTCCATGGCTAGCACTCCGGTACCCTACTGCTGATGCAAGGTGTCCGACAGAATGACCCGTTGTCTACTGTGGACCGCTACCAGTAAGCCAGACAGTGGTCTGCATAGTTTCCTCCGCCGCCTGCCACTCATCGCACAGCTGATGTATCTGCGGCTGGAGTTCCGATACCCCACTGCTGTGCGTGGTGTCTGAAGGAGTAACCTGTTGGATACTATGGACCCATACCAATATGCCAGACAGTGATCTGTGTGGTCTCCTCAGCCGCCTGTTACTCATCTCTCTGAGGCTTGAGTTCCAGTACCCCACTGCTGTGGAGGTGTACAAAGACGTGTCCTATGGACTCTAGACTGGGTACAGGGATGCAATCCGTGGCTCCTCAGCCTCCCACGATCTCCCAAGGTGGCGGGAATACTATCTAGGCCTCCCCTCCCTCCCACATGCGGTAGTCGGGGCACAGTGATCGCCTATCTGGCTCCTTTTATCCAGCGACTGGAAGTGTACTTGTTCAGCCAGACTGTTGTCTTCATGGTCTCCATCGCTGTCTGTTCCCCATCTCTGGGCTGCCGTGGGCTTGGTCAGATCTCCCATAACTTTCTGCTGGTATAAGGACTCTGGATGAGGGTCTCTGCCGGTACACGGGACTGATGACAGACAGCCAGACTTTAGTCTTCTTGGTCTCTTACGCTGCTAGGTCGCTCGTTAGTTCGGTCATACTCAAATACCCCACTTTCTGTAGGGGGGGTTTTCGATGGAGTGACCCTGAGCATTCAGGAATCCTATACCAGTTAGACTGATGGTTGTCTGCATGGTCTACTACTACTACTACGTAGGGTCCACTACCATACACTTCCCACGGCGTGGATGGTAGTTCAGGTTACCCACTGCCACGGTGTAGTTAAGAGTGAGTCTCCCTATGTTTCTCCATGGGCCCTATATAATACACCACATACTGGTTTTGGAGTTCCCTCCTTTACCAGGTGCCTCCCTACATGCCTGCTGCTCTCTAGGCTGAAGGTTGGTAACCCATTTCGGCATGTGATTCTGTCTACTGCCCCTGGTGTGGCCATGGTCCCTATGCCAGATAGCTAGACTGTGTCTGCATGGTTTTCTACTCAGCCAGCTCACCTTCCCCATTCTTGCCGCTCCTGGGCTTACAGTCCGGTGACTCATTTTCCAGGTGAGGGTCCAAAGATTGTGTCTTGGTGGTTTCATTGGATCTTTTATACTTGCTGGTTAGACTGTGTCTGCATTTTCCTGCTCAACATACATCCTTTATCCCTTGCATCTACGACAGTAGTCCTGGTATGTGGCACCATTTGGGGCTGGAGGAGTGTGGGCATTCCCTGCAGGTTCCATGGACTTTCACAGAAAGAGCAACACTCTGTTCCCCTTTCTACGGGGCAATGTTGGTCTGCTAGGGGTAGGGTTGTGACACCATGCTGCCAGACTTTTGAATGTCTGCGGTTGCTTTCGCGTCTGCAGTCTTGGTACTATTGTGCGATAACCATGTTTGTGTCCCTACATATGCTAGACCACTCTGCATGTGTAGAGTCCATCTTCCCTTTTTTCTGTGGGGTGTGCTTCAGGCCTTCCTGTGATCTTGTTTCCACAGGTTTAGGTGGTCGAACTCCTCTGCTTTGGCATGGAGCATGATGGGGTGACAGTCGGTTCAGCCCCCCCCCCCCCCCCAATGCCTCCAGGTACCTGTCCTGGTTCCTGTGCAGGGTGGTTCAGATGCCAGCTCTGTTAACTTTGGGGATGACCAGTATGTCTCAATTGATGCCCTTCTGGTCCAGGGTTAAACCACGTTGAGGTGTTCCCCTCAACGCTTTGGGGGGGGGGGGGGGGGGTGGTGGTGTGCTACTTCCATTCGTAGTCAGGACTCAAATTAGCTCCTCCATTCCTTGATATGTTGTTTCTGGGGAGTACGTCCTAGTACTTTGTCCCCTTACCTTCAGGCGGCATTTCACTGCTCCTATAGTGCCTGGTGCACCTTGATCATCCCCCTTCCACAGGGGGTATGGGGATCAGGGAGCTTGGCATGGTCTGGGCCTGGGTTTCATAGCGACCACCCCTTGTCTTCCCCTTCTCTATATAGGTGGGGTACCTGGCTGGGCCTTTGTTTTATGCTGAGAGCAATCAGCTGAGCTGCGCACATTTGCAGCCCAGCTCTATTCCTGTTTCTTGGTTATCTACTGCTGCTCATACAGACTTGGCACTCTCCTCTGTTGGAGGAGTTTATGCACTCATGTATGGCTCTGCGACAGCCGGTCTAGCACAGTCTGTTGTTTGGGTCCTGCCATTGCTGCTCTCCTCCCTTGGAGCAATCTTCCTGGAGGGCTTTGTTCCTCCTTCCTTGTCTGTGTCAGTTGCGCTACACTGACACAACAGTCTTCTGGAGTAACCTTCCCTTTTGTTTGTTTCCCTCTTCGTTCCCGTCCTGACGGGATGTTGAGTCGGTCCACTCAGACCGCTGGGGTTCATGTCTGTTTGGTCTCCTGGTCTTGGACACTATCCTAGTATGCTAGGTTGGCCCTTCTGGTTCTTTGGGCCTTGGTGATGGTTGTGGTCTCGGGCAGGTTAGCTCTTATGCCCCGACTTCTCTGTGGTCCTGTTTGTGGGGCAGACTTTCTGTACCGCACTTCTTGTCTAAACGTAGAAGTTTGTCACCCGGAGCATTTTGCGGACGTTGGGTCTACTTGCTCTACAGGTGCCTCCAGTTCCCATGTCGGACGCTCCGGTGTTCCGGGATGCCCCTTTTCAGGGCATTCCGCTCCCTTTTTGGCCTTATTCCTTCCGTCTCCTCCTTCGTGGGTCAATGTACTCCCGGGGCTGTGGGTGTTCCGGTCATCCGGATTACTCTACTCAAGCTTATTTCACCTCCCAGGTACTCGTGGCGGGCCCCTGGGACGGATGTTTTTGGTCTGCAGCTGTTTTGGTCAACGATTTTCTGCACCAGGCCTTGCCAGTTTCCATCCTTTCTTTCTTTCCAGTGTGTTTCTGGTCTCCACCTTCCGTACTCGCCTTTTGCCCAGGCGTACGCTGCTCTCTCTGGTGTTTTTTCCTCCATGTTCTCTTGACTTGGTGGACTCAGGATGGGGTTCTCTTGTTTGTGCCCTTTTCCATTTTTGTTTCTCAGCCGGTTTAGCACTCTGTCTGGTTCTGTGTTCCTTGGAGTTGATTCCTACCTCCTCCTGGAATGGTTCCAGCCCTTCTGGCTTCCTAGTCGACCTTTTCTTGTCTCTTTATGGACTGTAGCTTTGGAGTCTCTACATAGGACTGTCTTTTTCTTTGCGTCTTAGTCCTTCTCCATGGACATGGTTCTTCCGGGAGCTCAGTTTGTGGGCCTCGTTTGGTTGTCTTTGCCCGGGATCTCGTCCGCAGGCCTTACGGTCGAGTACGTTCGGTCTCTGGACTGATTCCCCTTTTGCTGTTGGTTGTTTTTCGCTCCCTAGGGGACTGCTTTCATATGTCCCATCAGTATAGGTGTTCCCCAATGAAGAGCGACCGAGAGGAGATTTTTTTTTTTTGTACTTACCATAAAATCTTTCTCGTAGCTTTCATTGGGGGACACCGCACCCACCCATTTCTTCATTCTTTGTCTGGATTTTCTGTTCCGTTTATTTTTTTATTTTTATTTTCTGGGGTCTTCTGGACATATTTCTTTGTTGGCTTCTCCTAATGCATGGTGACAAAACTGATTACGTCACTTCCAGTGGGCAGGTATATTCTGCCAGGGAGGAGCCGACTTTTTTCCCTAGTTTCAGCACCCCCTAGTGGCAAAAGCATATACCCATGAGTATAGGGGTCCCCCAATGAAGGCTACGAGAGAGATTTTACGGTGAGTACCAAAAAAAAACTTTTTTTTTCTGATTAGAGCTAAAAACTGAAACTTATGTTTTTCTCATGTTTCTATTTTCTTAAAATAATTTTATTTAATTTCTTGCACATTATTATGGGGTCTGCCATCTTGGGCTGTTTTTTAATAACATTTAGAGAACTGCTTTACTGCAGGACTCGTAGGCCACCGCACACATTACCTGTCCCATTCAGATGAATTTTAGACACTACTGGACATACCCTGTGACCTTTTCAGAGGTAATTCGACATGGAGAGATCTCTGTAAATGGTGGAAAGCCAATCACCTTTTGCTGTGATCCTGCTTCTGATATGAAGAAAGTCATTCCTTTTCTGTACAGGTCATTTCACAGTAAGTCTCAGCTTACTTTTAGGCCCAGTAGCCAGAATGAAAACTGGAAGATTTCAGTATTTTAAAATATTGATGGGGGAAAAAAAAAAATACCCCAAAAATCTTTATGGTAACTATAAAAATATGATTTAACCTGTTAATGACAAGGACCTATACACATCCTTGTACCATTTAAAGGGGTATTCCAGGATTTTTTTTTTTATTTTATTTTTTTTTTACTATGCTACAGGGGCTGTAAAGTTAGTGTAGTTCATAATAGTGTCTTTACTTGTGTGTGACGGTTTTCTCACAATTCTTCTTCTGTGATTTTTCACCCCAATATTTTTTAACAGCATACAAAATGACTGTTGTCTCAGATTTTTCCCAGGTTGCAATGCGGCCGAGACGTGACCTCATTAGTAAGCAGATGACAGGGAGCCTTTCTGCTTCAATGGGTGGAGGGATCGCTTGGTGGGAGAGAGATCAATCTGCAACTAATGCAACAGCTGTAGGCACCCTGATTGAAAACCACAGGTCTTTTGAATCGATGCAGCTCATTTGTTTCAATGGGTGGCTGATGTGTGGGAGGGAGGAAAATGGAATTATGGGATTTGTAGTAAAAAAAAAAAAACTGAAATATGAAATAATAGTTCACAAAAAGCTAGCCACATTGTTATGGTTATCTCACAACATAGCCATTTAGACAAGCGCAGATCCTTCTAAGCATGTCCATTACTGTCTGCCAGAAAAATACTAAAATCACCTTATGGTGGATAACCCCTTTAACAGTGTATAGTGCGGGGCTCCTGACCCCTTCCCTGGCGCAGGGTGATCGTGGGGGAGTGATTCACTGCTAAGGTGGCCGGAGGGCTTACCTCTCCTCCTGTGGCTGCTACTGCTCTGTAATTGATAAAGCCTGGTCCAACTAAGCTCCATCAATCAAGCACAGATTTAATGTACAGGGTGGGCCATTTATATGGCTACACCTTAATACAATGGGAATGGTTGGTGATATTAACTTCCTGTTTGTGGCACATTAGCATATGTGAGGGGGGAAACTTTTCATGATTGGTGGTGACCATGGTGGCCATTTTGAAGTCGGCCATTTTGAATCCAACTTTTGTTTTTTCAATAGGAAGAGGGTCATGTGACACATCAAACTTATTGAGAATTTCACAAGAAAAACGATGTGCTTGGTTTTAAAGTAACTTTATTCTTTCATGAGTTATTTACAAGTTTCTGACCACTTATAAAATGTGATCAATGTACTGCCCATTGTGTTGAATTGTCAATGAAACCCTCTTCTCCCACTCTTCACACACTGATGGCCGCAGGAGAAATGCTGGCACAGGCTTCCAGTATCCGTAGTTTCAGGTGCTGCACATCTCGTATCGTCACAGCATAGACAATTGCCTTCAGATGACCCCAAAGATAAAAGTCTAAGGGGGTCAGATCGGGAGACCTTGGGGGCCATTCAACTGGCCCACGACGACCAATCCACTTTCCAGGAAACTGTTAATCTAGGAATGCTCGGACCTGACACCCATAATGTGGTGGTGCACCATCTTGCTGGAGAAACTCAGGGAACGTGCCAGCTTTAGTGCATAAAGAGGGAAACATATCATCATGTAGCAATTTCGCATATCCAGTGGCCTTGAGGTTTCCATTGATGAAGAATGGCCCGACTATCTTTGTACCCCATATACCACACCATGCCATACATTTGTGTTCCAACTGTCTTAGAGGGTTCTATCCAATGTGGGTTAGTGTCAGACCAATAGCAGTGGTTTTGTTTGTTAACTTCACCATTCACATAAAAGTTTGCCTCATCACTGAACAAAATCTTCTGCGTAAACTGAGGGTCCTGTTCCAATTCTTGTTTTGCCCATTCTGCAGCACCTGAAACTACGGATACTGGAAGCCTGTGCTAGCATTTCTCCTGCGGTGTTGCTATCAGTGTGTGAAGAGTGGGAGAAGAGGGTTGCATTGACAATCCAACACAATGGGCAGCACATTGAACACATTTTATAAGTGGTCAGAAACTTGTAAATAACTCATGAAAGAATAAAGTTACGTTAAAACCAAGCACATCATTGTTTTTCTTGTGAAATTCCCAATAAGTTTGATGTGTAACATGACCCTCTTCCTATTGAAAAAACAAAAGTTGGATTCAAAATGGCCGCTATGGTCACCACCCATCTTGAAAAGTTTCCCCCCTCACATATACTAATGTGCCACAAACAGGAAGTTGATATCACCAACCATTCCCATTTTATTAAGGTGTATCTATATAAAGGGCCCACCCTGTAGTTCTATAAAACTACATTGATCTGAGCAATCCATTGATTCTTCCTAAAAGTCTCCTAAGGGGAAAAAAAAGTCGAATAAAAGTTTTAAAAACACCCATTAACCCATAACTTCCATATTAAAAGTTTAAATCCCTCCCTTTTCCCAAATTCCATATAACAAAATATGGAAACATCATAAAAATAAACATATTTGGTATCGCTGCACGCGTAATTGTCCAAACTATTAAAATAAAACATTGTGTATCGCGTACGGTGAACGGCATAAACCAAACCCCAGAATTGCATATTTTTATCACATCATACCCCTAAAAAAATAAAGTAAAAAGTGATCAAATAGTCAGATAAATACCACAATGGTACCAATAAATTCGGCAGATCAAGGTGCGAAAAAGGAGCCCTCGTGGTGCCCGGTAAACAAACAAAAAAAAAAAAAAAAAAAAAGTTAGTGGTCAGAAAGTGGTAATTTAAAAAAATAAAATAAAAGATAAGTTTTAACCCCTTAAGGACCAGGGGGTGTTCCGTTTTTGCACTTTCATTTTTTTCCTCCTTACCTTTAAAAAATCATAACCCTTTCAATTTTGCACCTAAAAATCCATATGATGGCTTATTACTTTGAGCCACCAATTCTACTTTGTAATGACATCAGTCATTTTACCCAAAAATCTACAGCAAAACGGAAAAAAATCATTGTGAGACAAAATTGAAAAAAAAAAAACGCCATTTTGTAATTTTTGGGGGCTTCTGTTTCTTCGCAGTAAATTTTTCTGTAAAAATGACACCTTCTCTTCTGTAGGTCCATACGATTAAAATGATACCCTACTTATATAGGTTTGATTTTGTCGTACTTCTGAAAAAAATCATAACTACATGCAGGAAAATGTATACGTTTAAAATTGTCATCTTCTGACCCCTTTAACTTTTTTATTTTACCGCGTATGGGTCGGTATGAGGGCTTATTTTTTGCGCCGTGATATGAAGTTTTTAGCGGTACCCTTTTTGTATTGATCGGACTTGTTGATCGCTTTTTATTCATTTTTTCATGATATAAAAACTGACCAAAAATACACTATTTTGGACTTTGGAATTTTTTGGCGCGTACGCCATTGACCGTGCGGTTTAACTAACAATATATTTTTAGAATTTGGACATTTCCGCACGCGGCGATACCACATATGTTTATTTTTATTTACACTTTTTTTTTAAATGGGAAAAGGTGGGTGATTCAAACTTTTAATAGGGGAGGGGTTAAATGATATTCATTCACTTTTTTTTTTTTTTTTTGCAGTGTAATAGCTCCCATAGGGACCTATAACACTGCACACACTGATCTATTACATTGATCACTGGTTTCTCATAGGGAACCAGTGATCGATGATTCTGCCGCTTGACTGCTCATGCCTGGATCTCAGGCACTGAGCAGTCATTCGGCGATCGGACACCAGGAGGCAAGGTAGGAGACCCTCCTGGTGTCTAACAGCTGTTCGGGACGTCGCGATTTCGACGTTTCATGGTTTCATGAACATGGTTTCACTTTCCCTTTAGACGCAACGTTCAACTTTGAACGCCGCGTCTAAAGGGTTAATAGCGCGCGGCACCGCGATCATTGCAGCGCGCTATTAGCCACGGGTCCCGGCCGTTGTTGTGGCCCCGCGTTATAGAAAGGGAAAGGACTCACGACGTACCGGTAAGTCCTTGGTCCTTAAGGGGTTAAATTAATAAAACATTGCACAAACTACACATGTTCGGTATGGTTTTAATTGCCCTGACCTACAGTATTAAGATTACATATTAGTTTGACCGTACGGTGAATGGCGTAGAAAAAAGACCCAAATTTGGAGCAAATCCTATGAAAAAATGAACTGAGGCATTACAAAGTACAATTAGTCCTGCAAAAAATAAGCCCTTGTGTTGTAGATGAAAAAAAATAAGAGTTATAGCTATTAAAGGGTGAGGAGGAAAAAAAGTGCAATAACGAAAACTGACCTGGTTCATAAGTGGTTAAATAATGGGTCATTTTTTTTTCAATTTTTTTTTTTACGCATTCTCTTTAACTGTAAGGTTCAGTGAATAATAGTTTCAAGTTTTAAACTTTTAAAAATTCCTTCTGGACATTCCTACATGTGCTTTAGAAATTTATATGCAAATTTTCCAGTAGTATGCACTTTGTATTTGTTTAAATAAACTTAAATAACATTTGTTGTTGGCTGCATGCAGATTTTGACTTCATTTCTGCAATTAAATTTTAAGGCTTGTTTTGCGCTTAACAAATCTTTAGCAGTCTCTTCAATATTCTGCTTTTCATGACCATATGCTGTGGTGGCAATATTGTGACGTATCTGTTTAAAAAAAAAAAAAATCCCCCCCCCCATGTAACCTTTTATATTTAATAAAGTTTACATGGAACAATTTATGATTTCAGGACCTCCAAGGATGTCTCCCAAGGCACAGCGGCATCCTCGAACCCATAGAGTTTCCAATGGTAGAAACACAATGTGTGGTCTTGAATTTGTTTCTCGCAATGAACCTGGAGATGTGTCTGCTCCACCGGTGGCTAGAAACAGCTCCTCAGGTGGCACTTGGTCATCTGTTGTGAGTGGAGGTTAGTAGAAATAAGCAATATACTAAACGTATAATAAATGCAGTGTGACAATTACTATAATTTCCTGGTTTATGCTTTTTTTCAGTGCAAAGACTTTCACCCAAAACCCACAGGCCTAGATCTCCAAGGCAGAGTGCTATGAGTGGTGCCACAGGGGTAGCTGTAAGCTCTCCTCAGGCTGGCTCTGTTGCTCCTGAATCTGTTACCATGCCTGTACCCACTGGATCTCCAACACCTGCAAGCCCTGCTTCCAATAGAGCAGTTGCTCCCTCTAATGAAGGTATGTGTGTGGTGGTTTGTATGGTCATCAGGTCAGGACATTTCTTTAATTCTAGCAGATGGTTATACACCAATACAATGAACTTTATTTACTTATCTTTAAAAAGTGTTCAGTAAAACCTAAAGAGATTATATATTTAGAGTAATGTGAATACAGCCTAAAAAGACAAAAAACAAGTACATAGCTGAAAGCTTAATGTCGATACGTCATAAAGAGTGTACATATAGTGCATAGCGTTTATATTGATACCACCTTATAGATGAGTTCACTTTTTATAGTGTACTTTTATTAGTTTTGGGTTGTGGGTACTTTTTTGACCTTTGGTAATTTAATAGATTGTGCATGTACAGTCATGGCCAAATGTTTCTGCCTAAGTACAATTTCATATGTTCTCTGCATCAGGTTTATGCAGAAACTCAATAGTTAGTGTTGACTTTTTTTCAAGATTTCTGCAATTCATCCTGGCAGACTGGATATAGTTTTTGGGCCAATTCCTGACTGATGACAGCGTATTCCTGCCTGATCACTGCTTGGAGTTTATCACAATTTCTGTGTTTTTGTTCACCTGCTTCTTGAGGATTGGCCACAGGTTCTGAAGAAGTAGTGAGCTTATTTTTGGCAAATTTTATGATTTGATTTAGTTGGTTTGACTAGAATTGTTTGCTCATTTTCAAAGTTACCATCTATTGGGCAGACATTTTGAAGTGTATTCAGTTCATACAGAGCCCCATGACCAAGGACCTGGCTTCTGTTATAATAGATGTAGAAATTACTTTCATTAAGTTTGTTTTATTTTGTTTAAATCACTTATAATCCCTGTTTAGTTAACAATATGAACATTGTATGTGTACCTTTTTAATGTAAAATGTAGTGTAGGTATCCTTAATATCTTTGGATCTATCCGTGTACTGAAATTTGAAAACTATGTATGTTTTTTAATATCTAGCTAAGGATTCTCGATTACAAGATCAGAGGCAAATTTCCCCAACCAGTGGAAGAGAGTCAATTAAACAAAGTGATTCTTCTACCTTTTGTAAATCTGAAAACAAAGGTATGTGCATGAACCCTATATTAAAGTCCTAAATGGCAACAGGTCTGATGCAAAAAATCTGTTCACTCGACTCAATTATCTTGTTCATGTTGGGCTTAAAGGAACCTTTTATACAGAGCCCTATACATCTTAAGATTGTTAAAGTACCAATGTGTTAAATATTCTGCATTGTTTAACCACTTAAGGACCCAGGGCCCTGATGCCCTGGAACTTAAGGACCCAGGGCATACCGCTGGGACCGGGATGCCTGCTGAAATCATTCAACAGGCACCCCGTACAAACCCCTGGGGGGGGGGTCCTGAGAGGTCAAATTAGATCGGTGATTAGTGGCGATTCCGGGTCAATCAGGTCTCTGGTGAGCCGGAAAAAAAGGGGTGATTGGTGGCGTCCGAGACGCCGCCTATCACCCTTTTTTTTTTTTTTTTTTTTTTTTTTTTTAATAATGTGGTCATTTATGGGGTATTTCTAATATGAAGGCCCCTCAAATCCACTGGTCCCTGAAAAATTCTGATTTTGAAAATTGCCACTTAACTTTGACGCCCACTGTGGAAGTAGCCGGAGGGCTTACCTCTGCTTCCGTGCTGGCAGGACCAGACTTTATCAATGGAGTGCAGATCACACAGATCAATTTTGGTTCTATGGAACCACATTGATCTGTATGAGGAATCACATGGTTCCTCCCAAAAGTCCCCTAAGTTGATGAATAAAGTGTTAAAAACAAAAGGTTTAATAAAAGTTTAAAAAAACACACATTAACCTTCCTTATTAAAAGTTTTAAACACCCACCTTTTCCCAAATTCCATATAAAAAATATAAAACCTAATAAAAATATGTGGTATCGCCGCGTGCATAAATGTCCGAACTATAGAAACATAACATTAATTAAACCGCACAGTCAATGGCATACACGTAAACAAAAATTCCATAGTCCAACTTTGTATACTCTAAAAAAAAAAAAAAAGTGTAAAAATACGATCAAAAAGTCCCATCAAAACAAAAATGGTGCCAATGAAAACTACAGATCATAGCGCAAAAGATTAGCCCTCATACCACCCCATATAAGGAAAAATAAAAAAAAGTTGTGTGTCAGAAAAGGACAATTTTATTAAACATACTAATTTTGGTGCATGTAGTTAGAAAAACCTAAATATATTGGGTATCATTGTAACCGTATGGACCTAGAAATAAATATATGGTATATTTTTTACCGAAAAGTGCACTAGATAGAATCAGAAGACCCCAAAATGTACTAAATGACTTTTTTCCCAATATGTTTTATTTTTTTCTTCTGGGTTCGCCGTAAACCTTGTGGTGAAATGATTGACATTACAAAGTACAACTGGTGGCACAAAAAATAAGCCCTCATATGAGTCTGTAGGTGCAAAATTGAAAGCGTTTTGATTTTTAGAAGGTTATGAGGAAAAAACGAAAGTGGAAAAACCCATGGTCCTTAAGGGACTAAAGTGACAGTGGTCAGATGTGCAAAAAAATGCTCGGGTCCTTAAGGTGAAAATGGGCTGAGTCCTTAAGGGGTTAATGTTTGAGAGAAAGCTTTGTTATTAAACTGACTGCATGTAGCTAGCATCTATATCCGTGTTCAACTCAAGTCTTTAAAAGTGTGAAACAATTGTCTTTTTATGATTTTATAATCAATAGTTCCACCGATGGCTTCAGAGCAAAGAAAACAACTGGATGATTTAAAGAAGTTTAAAAATGATTTCAGGGTATGTATTTTATATGGATGTAATATGCATTTCAAGGATAAGTATGAGAGCTATTTGCCGACTTTATTTGTCTCTGTAGTTACAGTCTAGTTCTAGTCCTGATGCCATTGATCAGCTCCTGGGCAAAAATCGTGACAACTTGGAGAAACCCAGAGAACTTTTGAAGGACAAATCTGACTCTAACTCGAAAGAGTCTGCCAGTGAAAGTGGCAGTAATGCACCAACTAGCAACAGCAGTAGCAAACCAAGCAGCCCCAGTATTTCCCCATCTATTAGCAGTAGTGGTTCTGAACACAAAAGAGGACCAGAGGTTACATCACAAGGTGTACAGACATCTGGACCTGGAAAGCAGGATCATGAAGACAAGGATGACAAAAAGGAAAATGCTTCAGAGTGAGTAAATTACTTTAAGAGTACTTAAAGGAAAGTTGATTTCATTGAACAAAATAAGTGAGATATATATAATATTATAGCATTCTTGTTTGTTTCTTTGTTTGACCAAAACTGCAGTGTATAAAACCTCTTTTAGGGCCTATTGCAGGCAGAATATCCACGTGTGCCACAGCGCCAACTGATTCAGTTGGTGCTAGGACTGTTCGGAAATCCTTTATCTTCAATGCGTGTTCATGTGAGTCTGGAATTTGAATTTCCACGGCAGAATTTTTCACCACAGAAATTCTGCTGTGTGCATAATACGGAAGAATTCCATTGAAAACAATGGGAGGCTGCTGCACCGGTATTTCCAAGCAAAATTTTCTGCTGGATTCTGCCCGAAAATTTCAGTGTAAATTGGCCCTTAGAGAAAAGTTGCTTTATACCTTATTACAACACTGTACCTAAAATAAATCTGAAAGGGGCATCACTCTGTGGATAGGAGCCTGAGGCTTCACTACATAGGATAAATAACACTTGTGTTTCTCTTTCAGGCAAGTAAGAAAATCTACCTTAAATCCAAATGCGAAGGAGTTCAATCCACGATCATATGCTCAAGTAATTACTCCAATTTTTTTGCTATGTCCTCTCTTTATTTAAAATGCAGCTGAGCTTGAAGTTTAAAGCGGTACTTTGTTGCTAGACATCTTATCCCCTATGCAAAGGGAGAGCTGCCAGACCGTTGAGATCTCTGTGCAGACGCCTGGCGTTCTGAACATTATGCTGAGAACACTGGGTTCGGGAGGCCATGGTCCCCAAACCCCCACGGAGTTTGTGATGGGTCCCAGCGGCAACCCCTGACCTCTGAGTACCCCTTCAAGCCTGGGTATAACACATGTCTGGCAAAGCAGGTTGTCCTTGGTAGATGGTTCATGGAGCCAGAGCCTTGTCCCATTTCAACCTATGAGGCTCCAAATATTTTGCTAGATGCAATCTATCCACTTTGTTAAATCTGGTGCCTCCATCCCAAATTGCTAGGAATTGCCAAACATGTGCGGGCTCTAAGACTGGTTATCTTATGTATATTAATGTTGCTCTGGTTACAGCTAATATTTCAAATGACTTCCTTATGCACAATTTGTATATGCAAACTACAAGAGCAACAATGTAGGAAAGAGCACAGATTTCAACTAGCCATGGGTGTAACATTATAAATTGTCTGGCTAATTCTTACATCCATGTCCTTATAGTTACTGGTACCAAGTGGCAGTAATCTGCTCTGTTTCTCAACCCCCCCCCAACTAATTGGTTTATGTGCACAAGCTTCTGATATTGCTGTAGTTCCTGGTGTCCAAGGCTTTTAGACCCAGCAATATTAGCAGCTAATGCACATTATTCTATTGGTTGGGCAAAATTTGTTTAAATGCTTGTCTGCACCTGGTCATAAACAGTATAGTTGTACCATTTAGTTACCAATTGTCTAAGAGATATAAAAGAGAGGCAGTGCGCATGCAGGATATTTTAAACACAATACAATTTTCAATTGACAAAAGCAAAAATAAAAGAAATGGTCATATTATGGATAAATCTTCCGTGGTAGCTTGATACTGGTTTGCTATAAATTCTTGTACTAACAAGCTATATCCGTAATCAGTAAACCAGTAATCCATGCTTGATAAAGGCACACTGCCGAAACGTTGCACTTGTACACTTTGTGGTACACAATATATTTCTGAACCTCCTAACATCCGGATCTCTGGTCTTCTGTGCTGTGACCTTTCATTCACTTGGATCTATGGAACCAGCATTGGCTAGCTGGTAGGTCACTTGCACGAACCTGCAGCAGTTTGGTGCTGACTCCTATCTACTAAGCTATATCAGTAGTTATAAACAAGCAAAATTGCTGAGTTGAATTTATCAAAAGTGGTGCCGATAAAACTACAGGTCATGGCGCAAAAATAAGTAATTGGGGCCACATATTGCCGGGCAACTGTCAGGAGTGAAGCATAGCCCTGATCCTGACAGTTGTCCCTTTCGATGAGTAAAAAAATAAATGTCAAAGTAAACAATAAATATGAATAAATATACACAATCCCCATAAAAGTTTTTAATAAACTTGCCAAATTTAGTGCTTTGAGTGCCATCTCTGTAAAACTAAAATAAAAAATTGTGAATTAACCCCTTCTTCCCTAATAAAAGTTTGAATCACCTCCCCCCTCCTTTATCCTATTTATAAAAAAGTGATTTTTTTTTTTTTTTTTTTTACATAAACATATGTGGTATCACCGTGTCTGTAATTGTCAGAACTATAAAAATATAATAAATAAACTGCACGGTCAATAGCGTATACGCAAAAAAATACCAAAGTTCAAAATCGTGAATTTTTGGTCATTTTGTGTACCAAAAAAAGTATAAAAAGCGATCAAAAAGTGTCATCAAAATAAAAATGGTACCGATAAAAACCACAGATCACAGCTAGAGTTGAGCAAACTTCCAGTAATTTGATTCGTCACAAACTTCTCGGCTCTGCAGTTGATGACTTTAGCCTGCATAAATTAGTTCAGAGAGTCTCCAGCCCACCGGAGCACTGAACTAATTTATGCAGGATAGTCGGCAACTGCCGAGCCGAGAAGTTCGTGACCAATCAAATTACTGGAAGTTTGCTCATCTCTAATCAAAACGCAAAAAATGAACATCACACATCCCCGTATATGGTAAAAGAAAATTATAGGGGTCAGAAGAGGACATTTTCATACATGCAAATTTTCATGCACAAAGTTATAATTTTTTTTTAACAGAAGTAAAACTAAATCAAACCTATGTAAGTTGGGTATCATTTTAATTGTGTGGACCTACAGAATAAAGATAAGGTCTCACTTTTGCTGAAAAGTGCACTGCGTGGAAACGGAAACTACTTAAAATTACCAAATGTCTTTTATTACATTTTTGTCTGTTTTTGTGTTGTCGTAGATTTTGGGGTAAAATGATTGATGTCATTACAAAGTAAAATTGGTAGCACATAAAACAAGCCCTCATATACGTCTATTGGAAAACTGAAAGCCTTATGATTTTTAGAAGGTTAGGAGGAAAAATCGAAAGTGCAAAAATGGAAAAACCCAGAGTCCTTAAGGGGTCAAAGGAAAACAGTCAGCCTTTTCACCCACACTAAACCTAATACACTGGGTTATAGTGTGGGTTAACAGGAGTCCAATAAGGTGTCACTGACTAAAATACGTACCTTAGGTCTGGAGATATGTTCAACAGAAAATCTGCTGCTATATTCTGTGAATTGCCTATGACTCCACGTTCTAGTGACATGGAGTCGCTGGTCACAAAAACGTTTAGTTGCCGCATGTCCTCACGTGACCTGCGGCTCCATGTCACTAGGATGTGGACTCACAGACAATGAATATGCAAACTGTGCCAATGGGGCTTGCCATCAGCACGCAATTCAGATTATAGCAGCAGATCTTCGGTAGGACATATCTCTGGACCTAAGGTACATATAAGTGACCCCTCATTGGAATCCTGTTCACCCAGACTAAACCTAATACACTGGGTTATAGTGTGGGTGAACAGGCTGACAGTTTTCCTTTTAAGACCAAAATCGGCCTGGTTCTAAACTGGTTCTAACCTCTTCAGGACACAGGGCGTATGGATACGCCCTGCATTCCGAGTCCTTAAGGACACAGGGCGTATCCCTACACCCGTGGGAAATCCGGTCCCCACCGCTAGCCGGTTGGGGACCGGAGCCGGATGCCTGCTGAAATCGTTCAGCAGGCATCTCGGCATACCGCCCAGGGGGGGGGGTCATCATGACCCCCCCATGTCCACGATCGCAGCACATCGCTTATCAATTCAGACAAACGATGTGCTGCGATTCCGTTCCCCTCCGCTTGCCGGGCGGGGATCGGAGCCGGATGTCTGCTGATTTCAATTAGCAGTCATCCCGACAGTGTGCCGGAGGAGGTCCGGAGGAACTCTTATACTGGCGGTCGCTGCAGGACGCCGTTAAGTATTAACCGGCGTTCTGCAGCGGTTTTGCGTCATCAGGGTCACGTGTGGCCCTGTGACCCGGATATATATGGTGACTGGTGTTGTAATATACACCACCAATCACCAGCCGTGCTGTACTGGAGGCTGGCATTGTGGCCACCCCCCTCAGTACAGTTGTGATTGGGTGGCCAAAGTGGCCACACCAATCACTGTAATGGGAGGGGATGGTGGGGGCTAGGAGCCTGTTGCTCCGTTCTGCCCGCCATTTCCCAGAGATCTGGCGAGCGGGACGGAGCCCCGTGCTGCCACCATCCCCTCACTGTAAAAAAAAAATGCCCCTTGCCCCCTTTCTGTGGCCCCTTAGCACAGCAATCCCCCAGGGTTAGCTTTAGATTTAGGTAGGGACAGGTTAGGGTTAAAAAAATAAGTTTTTACATTTTTTTTCCCGGCGTACCTCAGTGGGTGTCCGTGGGTCCGTAGCACCTTTAGCTGCGTGACCCCAGCCCTGCTGGGTCGCTGCGGTCTGCTGCCAGCCTTTTTTTTTTTGCGCAGATCTTTTTTTTTTTTTCCCCTAAGCGTGTGTGTGTGGGACCGTCTTAGTTATAAGAGCGGTCTGCCACCGTTAAAGCCCACCCACCGCTGATCAGTCCCGTAGTACTGATCAGGGTTTTTTTTTTTGTGGTGCCGGCGCTTTTTTTTCTGCATTTTCTAGCGTTTTTATGCACCCATAGGCGGTCCGTGCCACCAGTAGCAGGCGTGTACTGTGTGGACGGACCATACCTGTGTGTGCAGCCTGTCCCATCGCTGTCAGTGATTTATCACTGATCAGCGTTTTTTGGGGGGTTCAGGTGGGTGCATTTTTTCGGGGTTAAGCTGTTTTTTTATTTTATTTTGGGTTTTTTTTGTGTGGGGGTCTGTGTACAAGCCACCAGCCACTGTTCTGGGCTGAGTAGCCGGACCCCCCACTGACTTCTGCGCCCCCTGCCGCCACAAGCGCTAATCAGTGCGCACACCAATGATTAGATAAACAGGTTTTTTTTTGGGCGCAGGGCTTTTTTGCGCTAGAAGTCCCCTTTTTATTTTTTTTTCTGTTAGGGCGGGTTAGTTTAGTTAGGTTAGGGAGGTAGTATCGCACCACACACAGCGCATACACAAATAAAGTTCCCCCCCCCCCCACACACACACACACCCCCATCCCCATTAGAGTAGGGAAATGGCCCGCAGAGCGTTTTCGGCGGAGGAGGCATATGCCATAATTGCCTCAGACACCGAGAGCGGCTCAGAGAGCGATGAAGACCCCACCTTCCTTATTTCATCGTCCTCATCATCATCTAGTTCTGATGATGAGCCACCAAGGCGGCGGAGATGCCGCCGTGCGGCGCCGCAAAACCTCCTCTGTCCTTGACCCTGTGCCCCATGCTAGTATGAGTTCCCCCTGGCGCTCATACTAGTGAAGCCCCCCCTGCCAAGGTCACTGGTACCTCGTACCGGAGAACTTGTCTGGGTTGAGCCAGCGGACCACGAGCCCGTGATTCCTGAGTTTGTGGGCGACTCAGGAATCAAGATTAACATCGCCGGGTTCACTGAAAAGGACATCCCGGGTATGACCGCCTGTATAAAATCAGGCCGGTCGTCAATCACTTTCGGGGCCAGATTTTGGGAGGCCTATGTCCCTGGAAGGGAGGTCGCTATTGATGAGTGTCTCATCAGCTTTAAGGGGAGACTCAGCTTCCGGCAATACATCCCTACCAAGCGGGTGCGGTATGGCGTGAAGATGTATAAAGTTTGCGAGAGTACCTCCTGGTACACTTGCAAGTTTATGGTGTATGAGGGACGAGATTCCCACATTGAACCCCCAGAATGTCCCCCCACTCTGGGTGTTATCAGGAAAATAGTTTGGGGCCTTTTGCACCCATTGCTAGATAAAGGTTACCACCTTTACGTGGATAACTTTTATACTAGTATCCCTGTCTTCACATCCCTCGCCGCCAGATCCACGGTCACTTGTGGGACAGTCCGGAAGAATCAAAGAGGCCTTCCTTCCTATCCCCTGCAGACTCCTATCCCCCGGTGTGAGTCCTGTGCCTTTTCCCATGAGAACCTGTTGTTGGTCTGGTATAAGGACAAGAGGGATGTCCTTATGCTGTCCACAATTCTTAGGAATGGCAGCACCCCTGTCCCTGTGCGAGGTACCGTGGGACCGGTCCTCAAGCCCGATTGTATTCTTGACTACAATCTGTATGTGGGGGGAGTTGATCTTTCTGATCAAGTCCTCAAGCCATATAACGCCATGCGCAAAACAAAGGTATGGTACAAAAAAGTTGTGGTCTACATGGTACAGGTTGCCATGTACAACTCTTTTGTTCTGTACAAGTACGCTGGCAACACGGGGACATTCCTCCAGTTCCAAGAGGAAGTTCTAAAGGCCCTCATCTTTGATGACCGCCAAAGAGCGGGTCAGAGCACCTCTGGAATTGTGGGCCCCCGGATCATCCCTGGCCAACACTTTCCAGGTGTGATCCCCCACACTGGAAAGAAGGGACGATCTCAGAAGAAATGCAGTGTGTGTCAATGTGACACCTGCCCAGATAATCCGGGCCTCTGCATAGGCTGCTTCAGGGAGTATCACACTTCCATGGAGCACTAAATTTTCCATCCTCTGCCCTAATTTTCATTCCCCAAAATTCGACTCCAATGTACCAGTCCAGGGTACATTGTCTTTCAAATTTTATACCAACCCCCCCAAAAAAAACAAAACCAAAACCTTTTTCCCAATATCTTTTTTTTTTCTTTTTTTTTTTTTTTTTTCTTTTCTTCCCCCTAAAAAATGGGTCATGGGACACAGTCAACAGCATTGGAGGTTTGCAGTTGCCTCAAATGCGCAACGCTCTCTCCCCACCTGAGCGGGTTGCGTATTTGAGGTAACAGAATAGGGACGGCCCCACACATCCCCTTCCCAGAATGTTAATTCAGAGTATAGGGTTTGGGGCGGGCATCATTTTTACTTTTGGCTATACTCTGGGTCATCATTCTGGGAAAATAATTGGCATATCAGTACTAAAATTGCAATTTTCTTCCCCCCCCCCCAATAGTACACTTCATCCATTCCTGGAAAATAAATGAAGGGAACTCTCGTCTGTTCCAAATCTCCACTTCACCCTATACACCTTCCCTAGGGGTTGTACTGTTTGTAGTATTCTCACATGTGGGTGCTCCTTTCTTGTATTTTCCTCTGAATGTATATAACTGTTAGGTCTGTAACAAACATCCGCCTCAAATGCGAAGAGTTCTCGCTAAGCTCTGTCGTATTTCCAGGCGACAATTCAGAGTCACATGTTCGTTGTTCCCAGAAAGATGAAGCAGAGCATAGGTTGAAAATTGCAATTTTCAAAAGCTACCCTTCATCCATTCCTGGAAAATCAGCTACTGATATGCCAAAGGCCACAAATACAAAGTGACCTCTATGACTTCTGAGCCTTGTTGTGCGCCCGCCCAGCATGTTACCCCATATGTGGATGTATTTTCATAGTCAGGGGGAAAAGCCCTCCAAAATTTGTAACCCAATTTCTCATATTACCCCTTGTGAAAATGTAAAAAATTGGGTAACCCCAGCATTTTTCTGTAAAAAAAAAAAAAAAAAAAATCTAATTTTTCAATTCATGGCCCACTTTTCAAAAAAAACTGTGAGGTGTTATTTCCCACTGTACCCCTTGTTACGTTCATTGAGGGGTGTAGTTTCTAAAATGGAGTCACGTGTTTTTTTTTTTTTTTTTGCTGTTGGGGGCTTTATAAATGCACATGACCCGCGACTTCAATTTCAACAAAATTTCCCTCCTTCTATTCTGAGCATTGTAGTGCGTCCACAGAGCAATTTACATCCACATATGGGGTATTTTTTTTTTCTCAGACAAAATTGTTCTACAAATTTTGGGGGCCTTTTGCCCTATTACCCAATGTGAAAATGAAACATTTGGGGTAACACTATCAATATAGTGCAAATTTTTTTTTTCACTCTTATGGCCCACTGTTCAAAAAACCTGTGAGGTGTTAGTACTCACTGTAACACTGTTACATTATCCGAGGGGTCTAGTTTCCAAAATGTAATGCCATGTGGGTTTTTTCTTGCTGTCCTGGCACCATAGGGGCTTCCTAAATGCGGCATGCCCCCAGAGCAAAATTTGCTTTCAAAAAGCCAAATATGACTCCTTCTCTTCTGAGACCTGTAGTGCGCCAGCAGAGCACTTTTCACCCCCATATGGGGTGTTTTCTGAATCGGGAGAAATTGGGCTTCAAATTTTGGGGGGTATTTTCTGCTTTAACCCTTTGTAAAAATGTAAAATTTTTGGGAAACCAAGCATTTTAGGTAAAATTATTTTATTTTGTTTACATATGCAAAAGTCGTTAAACCCCTGTGGGGTATTAAGGTTCACTTTACCCCTTGTTACATTCCCCAAGGGGTCTAGTTTCCAAAATTGGATGCCATGTGTTTTTTTTTTTTTTTGTTTGTTTTTTGCTGTCCTGGCACCATAGGGGCTTCCTAAATGCAACATGCCTCCAGAGCAAAATTTGCTTCCAAAAAGCCAAAATGTGACTCCTCTTCTGAGACGTGTAGTGCGCCAGCAGAGCACTTTTCCCCCCCATATGGGGTGTTTTCCAAATCGGAAGAAATTGGGCTTCAAATTTTGGGGGGTATTTTCTGCTTTAACCCTTTGGAAAAATGTAAAATTTTTGAGAAACCTAGCATTTTAGGTAAAAAATATATATATATATTTTTTACATATGCATAAGTCGTGAAACCCCTTTGGTATATTAACCCCTTCAGGACGGAGCCCATTTTGGCCTTAAGGACCGGAGCGTTTTTTGCACATCTGACCACTGTCACTTTAAACATTAATAACTCTGAAATGCTTTTAGCTATCATTCTGATTCCGAGATTGTTTTTTCGTGACATATATTCTACTTTAACATAGTGGTAAATTTTTGTCGATACTTGCATCCTTTCTTGGTGAAAAATCCGTAAATTTGATGAAAAATTTTAAAATTTTGCATTTTTCTGACTTTGAAGCTTTCTGCTTGTAAGGAAAATGGATATTACGAATACATTTTTTTTGGTTCACATATACAATATGTCTACTTTATGTTTGCATCATAAAATTGACGTGTTTTTACTTTTGGAAGACACCAGAGGGCTTCAAAGGTCAGCAGCAATTTTCCGATTTTTCACAAAATTTTCAAACTCTGTATTTTTCAGGGACCAGTTCAGGTTTGAAGTGGATTTCAAGGGTCTTCATATTAGAAATACCCCATAAATGACCCCATTATAAAAACTACACCCCCGAAAGTATTCAAAATGACATTCAGTCAGCGTTTTAACCCTTTAGGTGTTTCACACGAATAGCAGCAAATTAAAGCAGAAACTTCACAATCTTAATTTTTTACACTCACATGTTCTTGTAGACCCAATTTTTGGGTAAAAGGACAAAATTTTTACTTGGATTTGTAGCCCAATTTCTCTCGAGTAAGCACATACCTCATATGTCTATGTAAAGTGTTCGGCGGGCGCAGTAGAGGGCTCAGAATGGAAGGAGCGACAAGGGGATTTTGGAGAGTACGTTTTTCTGAAGTGGTTTTTGGGGGCATGTTGCATTTAGGAAGCCCTTATGGTGCCAGAACAGCAAACAAAAAACACATGGCATACCATTTTGGAAACTAGACCCCTCGGGGAATGTAACATGGGATAAAGTGAGCCTTTATACCCCACAGGTGTTTCATGACTTTTGCAAATGTAAAAAAATAATAATAATTTTTACCTAAAATGCTTGTTTTCCCCAAAATTTAACATTTTTAAAAAGGGTAATAGCAGAAAATACCCCTAAAAATTTGAAGCCCAATTTCTCCCGATTCAGAAAGCACCCCATATGGGGGTGAAAAGTGCTCTGCTGGCGCACTACAGGTCTCGGAAGAGAAGGAGTCACATTTGGCTTTTTGAAAGCAAATTTTGCTCTGGGGGCATGCCGCATTTAGGAAGCCCCTATGGTGCCAGGACAGCAAAAAAAAAAAAACACATGGCATACCATTTTGGAAACTAGACCCCTCGGGGAACGTAACAAGGGGTTAAGTGAACCTTTATACCCCACAGGTGTTTCACGACTTTTGCATATGTAAAAAAAAGATTTTTTTTAACCTAAAATGCTTGTTTACCCAAAAATTTTACATTTTTAAAAAGGGTAAAAGCAGAAAATACCCCCCAAAATTTGTAACACAATTTCTCCCGAGTACGGAGATACCCCATATGTGACCCTAAACTGTTGCCTTGAAATACGACAGGGCTCCAAAGTGAGAGCGCCATGCGCATTTGAGGCCTAAATTAGGGACTTGCATAGGGGTGGACATAGGGGAATTCTACGCCAGTGATTCCCAAACAGGGTGCCTCCAGCTGTTGCAAAACTCCCAGCATGCCTGGACAGTCAACGGCTGTCCGACAATACTGGGAGTTGTTTTGCAACAGCTGGAGGCTCCCTTTTGGAAACAGTGGCGTACCAGACGCTTTCATTTTTATTGGGGAGGGGGGCTGTGTAGGGGTATGTGTATATGTAGTGTTTTTTTACTTTTTATTTTATTTTCTGGTAGTGTAGTGTTTTTAGGGTACAGTCGCACGGGCGGGGGTTCACAGTAGTTTCTCGCTGGCAGTTTGAGCTGCGGCAGCTCAAACTTGCAGCCAGATACTTACTGTAATCCTCCGCCCATGTGAGTGGACCCTGTACGTTCACATTGGGGGGGGGGGGGGGGGGGGGGGGACATCCAGCTGTTGCAAAACTACTACTCCCAGCATGCGCTGACAGACTGTACATGCTGAGAGTTTTAGTTTTGCAACAGCTGTAGGCACACTGGTTATGTATCACTGAGTTTGTGACCTAACTCAGTGTTTCACAACCAGTGTGCCTCCAGCTTTTGCAAAACTACAACTCCCAGCATGTACGGTGCATGGTGTACATTGACTGCTGAGAGTTGGAGTTTGCAACAGCTGGAGGCACACCGGTCGTGAAACACTGAGTTAGGTAAAAAATAAAAAACTCAAGTTTCACAACCAGTGTGCCTTCAGCTGTTGCAAAACTACAACTCAGCAGTCACAGACAGCCAACGGGCATGCTGGGAGTTGTAGTTATGCAACCAGCAGATGCACCACTACAACTTGCACTTTAGCTGTTTGTGCAAGCTGGGAGTTGAAGTTATACAACAGCTGAAGGTACACTTTTCCATAGAAAAAATGTGCCTCCAGCTGTTGCAAAACCATAAGTCCCAGCATGCCCATAAGGGAATGCTGGGAGTTGTGGTGGCCTGCCTCCTGCTGTTGCATAACTACAGCTCCCAGCATGCCCTTTTTGCATGCTGGAAGCTGTTGCTAAGCAACAGCAGGAGGCTGTCACTCACCTCCAACGATCCATGCCGCATGAGGTCAGTCCCTCATCGTCGCCGCCGCCGCTGCTCCTGGGGCCCCGATCCCAACATTGACGCCGGGGATCGGGGTGCACGTCCCACACCCGCTCACGTCCTCCGGAAGAGGGGCGGAGCGGGTGCGGGAGTGACACCCGCAGCAGGCGCCCTGATTGGTCGGCCGGTAATCCGGCCGACGAATCAGGGCGATCGTGAGGTGGCACCAGTGCCACCTCACCCCTGCAGGCTCTGGCTGTTCGGGGCCTTCAGAGACGGCCCCGAACAGCCAGTAATTCCGGGTCACTGGAGACCCGATTGACCCGGAATCGCCGCAGATCGCTGGACTGAATTGTCCAGCGATCTGCGGCGATCGCCGATATGGGGGGGCATAATGACCCCCCTGGGCGATATGCCGGGATGCCTGCTGAACGATTTCAGCAGGCATCCGGCTCCGGTCCCCATCCGGCTCCGGTCCCGCGTATGGATACGCCCTCGGTCCTTAAGGACTCGGAATGCAGGGCGTATCCATACGCCCTATGTCCTGAAGAGGTTAAGGTTCACTTTGCCCCTTGTTACGTTCCCCAAGGGGTCTTGTTTCCAAAATGTAATGCCATCCGTTTTTGGGTAATTCGGTTTTGTACATAAAACCGTATTCTGAAACTATAGAGCAAAATCGTGTAGTGAACCCGGCCTGACACACGCGTCGATACAAAATGTTTTATTAATGTGTTTTTTTTTTTTTGGGGGGGGGGGGTTTAACGCTTTTTGGGATAAAATGGTAAAAGATCCATAAAAATTTTTATTGGGGAGGGGCTTTTTCCCCCCAATTTAAAAAAAAAAAAAAAAAAAAACTTATGTTCCCATAGGGGACTATTTATAGCAATTATTAGATTGCAGATACTGATCAATGCTAAGCATAGGCATAGCACTGATCAGTATTATTGGCAATCTTCTTCTGGTCTGCTCGATCTCAGACCAGAGGAGAAGACACTGGGATGACGGCCGGAGCAGGTAAGGGGACCTCCGGCCGCCATGTTGGATGATCGCAGCACCGCGAGTGATCTGGTCATCCATTCAAACGACCGCAATGCTGCGAATGCTGTTATCTGTATTGATCATCATCTAAGGGGTTAATGGCTGGAATGAGCACGATCGCTGATGTACACCATTTCCGGCGAATCCCTGGCTGCTGATAGCAGCTGGGACTTGCCCTGCATGATTTGAGCATCGGTCCTCTGCTCACAGCATGTATTGGATATAAATTTACATCCTGGTGCGTTAAGTATCAGGGCATACATTTACGTCCTATGTCATTAAAAAGTACCGGTCACCAAATAAACTGTTATCAACTGCCTCAGGCTATGTTCCCTAATTACTCCTAACACCCCTTCTGCCCTTAAAAACTATTTCTGAGCTTTAACCCCTTAAGGATCAAGCCCATTTTCACCTTAACCCTTTAACTACCGCGGACATAAATGTATGTCCTGGTTTGGCGGGACTTCCCGCACCAGGACGGTACATCCCGTGTATGACCGCGAACATTGGAACGGTGCTCTCGTCATACACGGCAGGTTCCGGCTGCTAGCAGCAGCCGTGGACCCGCCGGTAATGGCCGACATCCACGATGGCGCGGATGTCCGCCATTAAGCCTTCAGATGCCGTGATCAATACAGATCACGGCATCTGTGGCAGTGCGGTACTTTGAATGGATGATCGGATCGCCCGCAGCCGTCCGTCTCCCGGCGTCTCCTGGACTGGTCTGAGATGGAGCAGACCAGAGCAGAAGATCACCGATAATACTGATCAGTGCTATGTCCTATACATAGCACTGAACAGTATTAGCAATCAAAGGATTGCTAAAGATAGTCCCCTATGGGGACATAAAGGCCCACATTTATCAATGTGTTTACACCGTTTTTTCCTTCTATATTTGGCGCTAATTTGGCGCAAAGTATGGTTTTGCGCCTTTTTGTTAAGAAGTTTCTGCTGATTTTGAGTTACAGTCCACTGATTTGGGCAGTACGCATGATATGGACGTGTTTTATCAATTGCGCCTTTTATAAAAAGGCGCAAAGACCAGAAATACGGCAAAAATTTACACCAAGCTCAAGGTGGTGTAGGAAATCCTTCTAAGTGTCCACTGCGCTATCACAAAAACCAGTGTAAGAGAAAGGTGTAAGATAGAGGTTTGAGGGTATTACCGTGCTTGCGCCAAAATAATCAAGATGCGTGCGCCTTTTTAATAAAAAAAGGCGCAAGGACGGGAAATATACGGGGTTTAAAAAGACACAACAAAAACACGGAGGTAGACAGCTAATGATAAATGTGGGCCAAAAAGTGTAAACAAAAGTGAAAAATCCCCTCCCCAATAAATGGCAGTTTTTCCCATTTTACCCCCAAAAAGCGTAACGTTTTTTTTGGTATGGCCGCGTGCGTAAATGTCCGTACTATCAAAATATAATGTTAATTATCCCGTACGGTGAATGGCGTAAATGTAAAAAATAAATGCAAATGTGGTATCGATAAAAAGTACAGATGACTGCGCAAAAAATGAGCCCTCATACTGCCCTATATATGGAAAAATGAAAAAGTTATAGGTGGTCAAAATAGGACGATTTTAGATTACTGATTTTGTACAAAACGTTTTAGATTTTTTTTTAAAAGTATCTAGCCATGGGTATCATTTTAATCTTATTGACCCACAGAATAAAGAGCACACATCATTTTTGCCCTGAATTGTACAGTGTGAAAACAAAAACCTCCAAAATGTGCAAAATTGTGGTTTTCATTTAAATTTCCTCCCTAAAAAAAATATTTTTTTTTTTGGATTCGTTGTACATTTTATGGTAAAATGAGAGGTTTCATTACAAAGTACAATTGGTCACGCAAAAAACAAGCCCTTATGTGGGTCTGTGGATGGAAATATAAAGGAGTTATGGATTTTAGAAGGCGAGGAGGAAAAAACGAAAACTCAAAAATTAAATTGGCCTGCCCTTAAGACAGGTTAAGGGGTTAAAGACCAGGCCAATTTTATTTTTGTGTTTTACGTTTTTTCCTCCTCGCCTTCTAAAATCCATAACTCCTTTATATTTCCATCTACAGGCCCATATAAGGGCTTGTTTTTGCATGACCAATTTGTACTTTGTAATGAAACCTCTCATTTTACCATAAAATGTACGGCGAACCCCCCAAAAAAAAAATTTTAGGGAGGAAATTTTTAAGAAAACCACAATTTTGCACATTTTGGAGGGTTTTGTTTTCACACTGTACACTTTACAGTAGAAATTAAGTGTTCTTTATTCTGTGGGTTGTATTGACCCACAGAATAAAGAACACATGTCATTTCTACCGTAAAGTGATTAAAATGATACCCATGGCTAGATACTTTTATATATTTGTACCGCTTACAAAAAAATCTAAAACTTTTAGTACAAAATCAGTAATCAAAAATTGCCCTATTTTGGCCACCTAGAACTTTAATTTTTCTTTATATAGGGCGGTATGAGGGCTCATTTTCTGTGCCGTCATCTGTACCTTTTATTGATACCACATTTGCATGTAGAAAACCATTTAGATAATTAAAAAAAAATAAAAAATTTGGAATAAAATGTGTCAAAAAAGCTGCATTTTTGGCCTTTTTTTTTAATTTTTTTACATTTACGCCGTTCACCACACGGGATCATTAACATTATATTTTGATCGGACACTTTGGCACGCGGCGATACCAAATATGTTTATTAAAAAAAAATTACATTTTACGTTGTTTGGGTGTAAAATGGGAAAATCAGACCATTTTTATTGGAGCAGGGGATTTTTTATATATTTTTTTTTTTACTTTTTATTTTAAAATTTTTCAACTTTTACACTTTTTATGTCCCCATGGGGGACTATCTATAGCAATCATTTGATTGCTAATACTGTTCAGTGCTATGCACAGGACATAGCACTGATCAGTATTATCAGCTATCTCCTGCTCTGGTCTGCTCAATCTCAGACCAGAGCAGGAGACGGCCGGAGGCAGGTGAGGGGACCTCCGTCCGTCACTACAGATGATCGGATCGTCGCGGCAGCGCTGTGGGCGATCCGATCATCTATTTTAACGTGTGCATTGCCGCAGATGCCGTGATCTGTGCTGAACATGGCATCTGAAGGGTTAATGGCGGACATCCGCGCAATCGCGGATATCGGCCATTACTGGCGGGTCCACGGCTGCTGATAGCAGCCGGAACCTGTCGTGTATGACATGAGCACCGCTCCGATACTCGCGGACATACACAGGACGTAAATGTACATCCTGGGGTGCAAAGTACCTCTAAGCCAGGACGTACATTTACGTCCGTGGTCGTTAAGGGGTTAAAAAGCTGTGTTTCTTGCCTTTCTTCTTGCTCGCATAGTGCAATTTCCCAGCAGAAGAAAGAGGGCGTTTCCCAGCAGGCATGACATCACTGAAGCCTGCTGGGGGACAACTTCTCCCTCACATTGCTGCAGTGCTGTGATGAACAGAAGACCTCAAGCTCTGCATGTTTCAGTCTGTGCAGTATTCAGTGAGGCTTTCCTTCAGCTGTCAGTCTGCGTGACTTTGTGAGAATCTGTGGAGCTTTCACTTTCTGTGCAGCTGTCAATCAAGCTCCATGCATAGAAACACTTTGAGTTCGGACTCCTGCCAGGCTGGGAGGAGACCAAACTCACTTTATTAATTGTGGCAGGGTACATTTTAAACATATTTATGTTGATGATGATTTTAAAAGCAAGTGAATGGAAAAGTGTCTGCTAATTAAACAAGGAACACTATAGTAAAAATTTTATTTGGTGACAGGTACTCTTTAATGGGTTAATGGGGTACTTGAGTGGAAAACCAATTTTTTTTCAAATCAACTGGTACCAGAAAGTTAAACAGATTTGTAAATTACTTCTATTAAAAGGTCTTAAGCTTTCCTGTACTTATCAGCTGCTGTATGCTATAGATAAGTCTGTGTAGTTCTTTTCTGTCTGACCACAGTGATCTCTGCTGATTCCTCTGTCCATGTCAGGAACTGTCCAGAGCAGCCGAGGTTTGCTATGGGGATTTGCTCTTAGTTTGGACAGTTCCTGACATGGACAGAGGTGTCAGCAGAGAGCACTAAGGTCAGACAGAAAAGAACTTCCTCTGTATTCAACAGCACCTGATAAGTACTGGAAGGATTAAGATGTTTTTAATAGAAGTAATTTACAAATCTGTTTCTACTTTCTGAAGCCAGTTGATATGAAAAAAATTATTTTCCACCGGAGTAAAGTAAATTTACGCATGTGGCGATATATAGCATGGATCAGTTCAATCTGTGCTCTGCCAGTAGAACCTACCTGAGGAAAAGACTTTCTTAGCAGATTTTCTATGGCAAGTATTGGGGGTTTACTAAGGTGCTCCAGCTGCCATAAAAAAATGATTAACACTCCGCAATTATATTGCAGGGGTGCCCATCTGCTGCAACTGTCCCTTAGCTCTTTAAATACCATACCATTTAAAGAGTTGAATGGCAAATATTGGCTTGAACCCTCATGTCCATCTGCTGCTGCATACACCTATTTGTGCTCACTGACCTATATATTAATATGGTTGCAAAAGGTTTAAGTCCTGTGGAACAATACAGCTGTGTATTTGAAGTCAATAATCAATAATCCTTTCTGTAGTTTTACAGCACTGTACAGAAAATGTCATTATTCACACTACTCCCTGTCCTCATCCCTGTCCTCAGTGGGACTCTATCTAAATTCCAGATTAACCTATCCGTATGGCCTACACTAGAAATATTTTTTCTTTTCTTTAATTGCAGTACATTTTCTTATTTAAATAAAATTAAGAATCAGCAAAGTACAAACAGCTGTATAAGTCCCAGATTGTAATCAGTTTCTCCTTTTCCTTCTGAATAATGCAGCCCAAGCCTTCTACAACGCCAACCTCACCTCGACCACAAGCTCAGCCAAGCCCTTCAATGGTGGGACATCAGCAGCCGACCCCTGTGTACACCCAGCCAGTCTGTTTTGCACCAAATATGATGTATCCTGTTCCTGTTAGTCCTGGTGTACAGGTAATGCATGGAAGCATATACTGAACAGTATACAATATTTATATTGTTTTGTATATTCTGGCAACTGTTAGTTACTCCTCAACAGTTAGTGAGCCATCTAAAAATCTTATGGCTCAACTAAGGCTGCTTTCACACTATAAAATTCATCCGTTTTAAAGATCCGTTTGATGTTCCGTTATGAAAACACTGAAAACCGGCCGTTAAACGTCGGCCGTTAATAATAGACGTTATTTTGTGACTGGAGAATGAACGGAAGAAATAGTGCATGCGCTATTTCTCCCGTTACTATCTTCCGTCACAAAATAACGTCAGTTATTTATAACGGATTAAAACGGATAATGTAAAAATCCCATAGACTTTAATGGGATTTTCTAACGGATGTATGGGATTTTCTAACGGACGTTTAATGGCCGATTTTCAGTGTTTTCATAACGGAACATCAAACGGATCTTTAAAACGGATGAATTTTATAGTGTGAAAGCAGCCTTATGTCTGAACTATGCTTTTTATTTTAAAATAGTGTCATTGATGCAATGTTTCCTGTGAAAGTCTATGTATTCAGGATGGTTCCTTTACAGCAAAATGTATTTTTTTTTTTAGCCATTATATCCTATTCCTATGACGACAGTGCCAGTCAATCAGGCCAAGACATACAGAGCAGGTAAAGGTGAGACTAGCACATGCTGCATGCTTTTATTATTGTATTGTGTTTTGTGGCAGTGTACGTAATTGAGATTCTATTGAACAATAAAGGTTTAGACTGATGGTGCAAGACAATGTTTTGTACTGTTGCCAAACCATTTCATTATTAAGTTATGTCTATGGCCAACTACATTCCTTTCAGATGTTCTTTAGGCATTCCCTAATGTACTTGTGGTTGACCAGTAAAAACAACCCTATTCAATTCATATTCATAGGTAAAAATAAGTGTAATAGCAAAGTCAAACCTTAGATAAAATGTACTGCTAAATTAGAGGCTTACCCAGAGGAACAGATTTAGTATTATAATTGAATAAGACCTTACGTAAAGTTTGTTTACTATTACAGTACACTTGATGGCTGAATGGAGTATATCCATTGGCTGCTCTAAATGGTCTATTCTATAGACCTTACATGGCTTTTGTATGTGGTGGAGGGGTTTTGGTGCACAGATCTCCACCTATAAAAGCTCCAACATACAGTATGGTAGTTATAAGTGCAGGTGGTACATGGCTCTACATTGGTGATCATTTCCTATTTTTGTGTATTGTATGCCTTTACATTTTGAACCATTCTCTGTCAGGGTTCATATATACCCTCTCCAGTGTGCTCCCTGTTAGTGCATTTGTGCATACATATGTACCTGCTTTCATTTAGTTTCCCAATGTGTGAATCTGTATCCCCTGCTTTTTACTCAGCTCTGTGTACTGTGTCCGTTCATTTTTTTAAAGTATGTGTGTCTATGTATATTCAATAAAGCTTTATATACTTTTGCATATCTTCTTGTGTTGCTGAGTATTGAATTTGGCTGGTTAACACTTTGGTTGTCTCAGCAACCTACAACCACTTGGTTTATGTTTTGGTGACCATGGTAGTTATAAGCCAAAGTGGAACGTTAGCCAGCTGTACTTTTTTGAGGAAGTTGCTTCTAACAAGGGTTGTTTAAAAAATTAATTAATAAAAAAATTGAACAACCAGTGTAACTAAATTAGCTTGAGTGAAAACAACCATAGAGAACACAGAAGCTGCCTGCAATCCATTTTTACTGCAGCTAGTCTCTATAGTATTTGTCATAAGAGTCCATAGCCAGCTGTTACAATCTATAGCTTGTCTGTCACTCCTGGAGCAGCCTTGAAGGTTTCTATCTTGTACTTGTTCTATATAAGTTGCTTAACACAAAGAAAATTAAAGGGGAACTCTGGTGGAAACAAGTGGAAAATGAATGTTTTCAAATCAACTGGTGCCAGAAAGTTACAGATTTGTAAATTACTTCTATATAAAAATCTGAAGCCTTCCACTACTTATCAGCTGCTGTATACTACAGAAATGTGTATACAAATGTGTGAAGTTCTTTCCAGTGTGACAACAGTGCTCTCTGCTGACACCTCTGTCCGTGTCAGGATCTGTCCAGATTTGAAGTAAATCCCCATAGAAAACCTCTCCTGCTTTGGACAGTTCCCGACACGGACAGAGGTGTCAGCAGAGAGCAGTGTTGTCAGGCTGGAAAGAACTTCACAAAGTTCTCTGAAGTATATCTGTACTGGAAGGGTTAGATTTGTATATGACTTCTATTAAAAAAAATCTTGTTTAACTGTATTGCACCAGTTGACTTGAAAAATTTTTTTTCTCTATCGGCTCCATTGGGGGACACAGACGGTGGGTGTATGCTGCTGTCTCTAGGAGGTGTGACACTATGGTAATAAAAAAAAGTCAGCTCCTCCCAGCAGGATAAACCCGCCTTCAGGCCCTGAGGTAATCAGTTTAAGCTTAGTGTCTGAAGGAGGTGGAAATGGTCTGGAATTCTCCAGACCAGGTCTTCTGATTTTTTGTTTTCCTAGTATAGGGACGTGTTAGTTTTTTATTCCTTTTTCTTTTCTGTTTTCAGGTGGGGACTCAGGGACTCCGGTTCCCGGTTTAACCATTGCGAGTAAGGGGGCACAGACATTGCGTATATGCGCTGTTCACCCCCTCTCGCCAACGGTCAGCGCCTGGGTTGGTACCTCATGGGTCCGGGTCCCCCTATTTCCCTGCTCGCCTCGCTCGCGCATAGCAGCCAGGCGTGATGCAGGTAACTAAAGCTGACTGAAGACTTCACTGAAGACTCCATTAGGTAAGTTCTTCTGACTGAGGTAAGTACATTTCTCCCTTTTCCCCTTAGGTACGGACTTGCAACCTCTGGAGACCCCCTGTTTTTGGCCCACCTTTCAGGTTATGTGGCTGGCTTATACAGGGGTTGGACTTTTATTCTGGGGAGCAGTGGCATTTCAGGGGGCAGGTAATTTATTGGGCACTTCACTGTATGTGTGTGTGTTTCTTGCGACTATGTCCGCAGCGCCTTATATGAGGCTGTCAGCCGCGGCGCTGGTACAGGCCTGGCTGGGCTCTCTCAGCGCCGTCTTACTCTCACTTCTCCGACAGCGCCTTATATGCGGCTGACAGCCACGGCGATGGTTCGGGCCAGACGCTTTCGGCGCCGGCTCATCTTCACTTCTCCTGCAGCGCCTTATATGCGGCTGACAGCCGCGGCACTGGTACTGGCCGGGCGCTCTCAGTGCCGGCTTACTTTAATTTTCTCTGGCAGAGAAAAACAGGCCGCCCGCTCTATTCCCCGAGCGCATATGCGGCTGACGTGTGCTCGGGACAAGGAGCGGGCGCCATTACAGCTTCTTCTCGGCTAGTCCATAGCTCCGCCCACAGGGCAGTCGGAGCTCTTCAGAGGCGCGATGTAGCCTCCAATCAGCGCTGTGGGCGCGAATTTCAGTTAAGAGGGGCCAATTAGTTAGTGCCTCTGCTTCAGGCCCTTTCGGTTCCGGTGGATTCAGCCGTTCCACCAGCCTGGGTTTCTTCCCTGACCCAGTATATGGCTGACTTGACCCAAGTCTCCCGTTCGGTGGCTGAGGCCCCCCGGGAAATGGTGTCCGCCTTGTGGGCGTCATCTTGCGCAGGGCCCCTGAGAGGGCCCGCTCCTAGTCTCCACATACTTCACGCTCTCACAAGTGTACTAGGGGTGCCTCGTCTGACTCTTCCATTGAGTCTTCAAATAGACATGGGCGTTCCTACCGTGGGTCCCCCCCCCCCCATCTGGGCACAAACGTCGCTGCTCCAGAGGATGTTCTCGGAGTCGCCGCTCTGCCACGCCAGAGCCGCGTACCCGGTCAGGGTCGCCCCCCTTCAGGACTGCCTCTACTCGTTCACATTCTCCTGAACTGGCGGACGAGGCTTCCGAGCTGGCATTTGACTCAGAGGACCGCTCAGATTCAGTTGAAACGGTGAACTCATTGGTGACAACCATAAGTCACCTTTCACTTAGAGGACCCAGGATCTTCGGATGTCTCTCCAGGAGTATCCTTTTCATCGTGCTAAGCCAGCACCTCAAAGGTTCAGCTCTCGCGCTAACTTTGACGACATTCTGGAATCTGCATGGAAACATCCAGACAAGAGGTTCCCGGGAATCAAGAAGATTCAAGAACGTTATCCATTTGACAAGGACTTTGTCACTAAGGTGGATTCCCCTCCCTCTGTGGATCAACCAATCTCCCGGATCTCTACGGCAACTACACTGCCACTGGCAGGTGCCGCTTCCTTCATAGATTCCACGGACAAGAAGGTAGAATCCTTAGCGAAGTTTGCCTCTGAAGCAGCTGGCTCTTCTCTTCTTCACATCTTCGCCTCGACATGGGCAAGGCCCTGTAGGAGCGGTGCCAAAAGCTCCATCAGGATATCTTAGCGGGATCCCCCCCAGAGAATCTATCTGTCCTGGCTCTCCAATGCTCTAAATCTGGGGACTTCCTGTGCGCAGCTTAAATGCAGTCAGCCCGTTCTTCTGCCTTTGCTGTGGGTCACCTAGCGGCTCTCCGCCGCTCTATGTGGCTTAAAGCTTGGAATGCGGATGCCGCTTCCAAAAGGTCTCTCTCTGTGCTTCCTTTTACGGGTGGCCGTCCTTTTGGCAAGCGCCTTGATGAGATTATTTCTGAGGCGACGGGAGGTAAGAGTTGGTTGTTGCCTCAAAATAAGGCTCGCCCTACTTCCCAAAGGAATTCCTCTTCCTTTCGGACCTTTGGCTCCAGCAAAGGGTTCGGGCAGGCGCCTTTGCGGGACAAGAAGGCTCCCTCGTTCCGGACGCGCCCGTCTTGGAAGTCTGACTCCAACCGGTCCGGCTGTTTTGCGCCCAAATCAGGCAACCGCAAACCCACTTCTGCATGAAGTGAGGCCCCTACCCGCAGCTTTTTCCCGGGTGGGAGGTCGTCTCTTACCTTTTCGAGACATCTGGACCTTGAGTCAGGGACGTAGTGTCCAACGGTTACCGAATCGAATTCGCCTCCCTTCCGGGGGATCGCTTTTTTCGATCCCGGGCCCCCCGGTCGCCTTTTCTGGCGAAGCAATTTCGAGAGGCTCTCCAGTCTCTGCTTCTCCAGGGGGTTATCGTTCGTGTTCCTCCAGGGGAACGGTTCCGGGGTTTCTATTCCAATCTTTTTGTGGTTCCCAAGAAGGACGGTTCTGTGCGACCCATCCTAGACCTCAAGCATCTCAACAGTCATCTTCTCATCCGTCACTTCGGAATGAAATCTCTCCGTTCGGTGGTGGCGTCCCTGGAACAAGGGGAGTTTCTTTCATCGCTGGACATCAAGGATGCCTACCTCCATGTGCCAATATTTCCAGGCCATCATTGGTACTTCCGCTTTGTGGTTCCGAAGGGGCATTTTCAATTCGTAGCCCTCCCCTTCGGTCTGGCCTCGGGTCTTTACCAAGATCCTTGCGCCAGTGATGGGCCTGTTACGGTCGAGGGGAGTCTCGGCGATACCCTACCTGGCCGACCGTCTCATCAAGGCTCCAACCGGAGCCCAGACTCTGGAGAATGTGTACGTCACGCTCCACACTCTGGATCGCTTCGGGTGGACGGTCAACCGGGACAAGTCAGTCCTCTGTCCTACCCAGTCTATAACCTTCTTGGGACTTCGCTTCCACACGGCCTCTGCCCGAATTTGCCTCCCGCCGGACAAACGTCTGGCGCTTCTGTCGGGGTCCGACATCCGCACTTGTATGAAAGTCCTGGGTCGGATGGTGGCAACTATGGAGGCCGTACCCATTGCCCAGTTTCATTACCGCCCTCTTCAACTGGCGATTCTCTCTCGATGGGACAGGTCTCCTCTGTCCTTCGATCGTGAGATTGTTCTCCCTCGCAGGGTCCGTCAGTCTCTGCTCTGGTGGCTCCGCTCCCCCCTTCTTCTCCAAGGGCGGTCATTTCTTCCACTTAACTGTCAGGTAGTTACAACGGATGCCAGCCTGTCGGGCTGGGGCGGCGTGTTCAGGGATTGGACGGTTCAGGGACTCTGGTCTCCCCGAGAGACCCTTCTTCCGATAAACATATTGGAATTACGGGCGATTCTTCTTTGTCTTCTTCATTGGGAGTCCCGGCTTCAGTCCCGTCCTGTCCACGTCCATTCGGACAACGCCACGGCCTTGGCGTACATAAATCGACAAGGCGGCACTCGCAGCTTGGCAGCCTTGGCCGAGGTGACCAAGATTCTCATCTGGGCGGAAAGCAAGTCCGGGACCCTCAGGCTCTGGCCGTGGGCGCCCTAGTGATTCCTTGTGTGGGGTTTCCCCTACCCTATCTGTTCCCTCCCCTTCCGCTCCTTCCCAGGGTTCTGAGGAAGCTCAAAGCAGAGGGCGTCCCCGCCATTCTGATAGCTCCAGATTGGCCCCAAAAGTCGTGGTACGCCGACGTAGTCAGGCTCCTGGACGACGCTCCACTGCGCCTTCCGCTCTTTCTGGACCTGCTCTCTCGGTGTCCTCTTTGCCACCCCAATTTACAGTTGCTGAATTTGACGGTGTGGCGGTTGAGACCGCGGTTTTGAGGGTCCGCGGGTTCTCTTCCCAAGCATTCATACCATGCTCAGGGCTCGTAAGCCCTCCTCTGCAAGAATTTACCACCGTATTTGGCGGTCTAATTTGGTTGGTGTGAAGCTCAGGATTTATCCCCTGTAACCTTCTCGGTTCCCCGTCTTCTCTCCCTTTTGCAGTCGGGTTTGGAACTGGGGTTGTCTCTCAGTTCCCTTAAAGGTCAGGTTTCGGCCCCTGCTATTCTTTTCCAGCGGCCCCTGGCTTCTATTCTCATGTCCGGACCTTCCTTCAACGAGTGGCGCATGCTGTTCCTCCTTATCGGTCACCCTCTCCCCCTTGGGACTTGAGTCTGCTTCTGAGTGCCCTCCAGGGCGAACCCTTTGAGCCCCTTAGAGAGGTGTCTCTCCGCATCCTTTCTTGGAAAGGGGCGTTTCTTGTTGCTATCACCTCCATCCGGAGGGTGTCTGAATTGGCAGCTCTCTCCTGCCGTTCTCAGTTTCTGGTGATCCAGCAGGACAAGGTTGTTTTCCGGCCAGATCCTTCCTTTTTGCCTAAGGTGGTTTCAGCCTTTCATCTCAATGAGGACATTGTCCTCCCGTCTTTTTGCCCTGCTCCTTCTCATCCTAAGGAGCGCTTACTATACAAGCTGGATGTAGTTCGGGCTGTTCGGTCTTATCTCTCAATCACTTCGTCAGTGTGATTCCTTTTTCGTCCTTACGGAAGCTCGTCGTAAGGGACAGTCTGCTTCCAAGGCCACCATTTCTCGGTGCATTCGGTCCGCTATTTCGGAAGCCTATCGCTGTCAGGGGAAGATTCCTCCTTTCAGGGTTGTGGCTCATTCTACCCGTTCTGTTGGGACATCCTGGGCTCTCCAGAATAGAGCCTCAGCCTCGCAGATTTGCAAGGCGGCTACCTGGTCATCTTTGCACACTTTCTCAATGTTCTACCGAGTTCATACCTCCGCATCGGCTGATGCTAGTCTGGGCCGTAAAGTGTTGCAGGCGGCCGTGACTGCTTATCTGCCCACACAAGGGACTGCTTTGGTACATCCCACGGTCTGTGTCCCCCAATGGAGCCGATAGAGAAAAGGAGATTTCTTGTTTACTTACCGTAAAATCTTTCTCGAAGGATCCATTGGGGGACACAGCTCCCGCCCTTTTTTGGGGTTTCCTTTGATTCTCTGTCCGAGGGTGTGTTCAGTTATGTTTTTCTCTTCTGGTTCTCGGACAGTTTGGGTTTTCTTTGACCTGTTGGTCCTCTCCTATTGCTCTGGAACTTAAACGGATTACCTCAGGGCCTGAAGGCGGGTATATCCTGCTGGGAGGAGCTGACTTTTTTTTTATTACCATAGTGTCACACCTCCTAGAGACAGCAGCATATACCCACGGTCTGTGTCCCCAATGGATCCTCCGAGAAAGAGATTTTACGGTAAGTAAACAAAAAATCTCCTTTTTCCACCGGAGTTCCCCTTTAAGATAATGGAGTTCTCTAGTTTATTAGCTTACATGCCAAACAATAGTTACACGTGAAATTATAAAAAGGAAAAAAAAAAATGTACCTTTTTATTATGCCTTACTGTAACATGTCCACCACTGTTAAGATTCCCCTGCAGTAAGGAAGAATGACGTGTTTTTTTTTTTTTTCTTTTCTTATGAAAGATACAGGTCTTCTGTGCAAAGATTTATCTATAAACGTCTGAACTGTGAATTTTTCAACAGTTCAAATTTGGTGTTTCTATGCTAGCCTAAGTATAAAATGTATTTTTGACCAGTTTTTCTTTGTTGTGCAGTACCAAATATGCCTCAACAGCGCCAGGATCAGCATCACCAGAATACAATGATGCACCCTGTTTCTGCAGCAGGACCACCTATAGTAGCTACTTCACCCGCCTACTCTGCGCAGTATGTAACTTATAGCCCACAACAGTTCCCCAGCCAGCCTCTAATGCAGCATGTTCAGCACTATCAATCACAGGTAACTTTACTTAAGTTTCTTATTGGTTACTGAGGTCATCTCATTTATGAAAATATTATTTTAGTTTACCTATACTTGTTTGTTTTATTAGTTACCATTACATATATCTTTGAGATCTGAAGGAGTGTAATTCATGCATCTATTAAGTCTGACCTATATGAACTTGTTGAGCTAGTTAATTGCTATACTGCCACTTGGTTAAAAGGGGTACATATTTTGCAGTGCAACTATTAGCGCTACCTGACAACTTGCAGGCATTTTAATTCAGTTAAATATTAAAATTCTTGTTTTCTGAAATGTTTTCCTTTCAGCATCCCCATGTATATAGCCCTGTAATTCAAGGAAACTCTAGAATGATGGCCCCACCAGCACATGCACAGGGTGGTTTAGTGTCTTCATCTGCTACACAGTATGGTGCTCCAGAACAAACACATGCTATGTATGGTAAGGCCCCTGCAGAATTTGTGGATTTGCATTTGATTCTAAGACATACTGTATATTATTCTATTCATCAATTTTTACAATTTTTTTGTTACTACATATTTCATATAACAGCATTTAAGATATCACTATAAAATGATCTTAAGGCAATATTTTCAAGAGCTAAATGTGGAAACAACATTATAGCTCTTTGCTAGAAGTGCAGTAATAGTTATGTCTAGTAAACTTTTTGTAAAAACTTAACAGTATTGTGAGTCTTTTCCCACAAAATGGTGTATGAATCTGATTAGCACATCCTGTTCTGTAACATGGCAAATTCCTTTTAAATCGGAATTTGTCTACTTCAGTGTTTCCCAACCATGGTGCCTCCAGGTGCTGTAAAACAACAACGCCCAGCATGCCTGGACAGCCAAAGGCTGTCCAGGCAGGTTGGGAGTTGTAGTTTGCAACATCTGGAGACACCCTGGTTGGGAAACACTCATCTACTTACTTTATTGTTCTGCCTTAGGACATGTTCAAATTCTGGGGAATACGTCTGCATCCCAGGAGAATGGCATGCTGACTTACATCACAGTATTTCCCAGCCACACCCGTTTTTTTTTTGTCAAACATAATCTAAAAGGGACTACTTTAAGCACGTTTGCTAATGTATACGGTTTTTGTGGATCTCATAAGCATGGTCGACTACTACATTGTACAGATGTGAACTTACCTTATTATTGCCATGCTGGATGCATACATAGTGAAAATTAGAGTTCCTCAGATTAGGCAGATTCATTGTTAATAGGAAATTATGAAACCTTCTTATATACTTTATATGGAGATATACACGTACAATAATCATTTTTCAAAATGACATGCATTTTGAATTCAGTACCTAAATTCCTGAATGGGGTATGGTTCTACCAGTCATAAATAACTATGTAGTAAGAAACAAAGCTTCCACCACACCCGTCTCCTGTGTAATTTGATTCTATGGCACTGGGTCCCATGTTGAAGGCTGAGTGGAAAGCTATGTCTGCTAATGCATAGTTATAGATGGGTAAAACGGCGCCCTCGTTCAGGGATTTAGGTGCCAAATTTAAAGTGCTTGTTACTTAGACAAATGATCTGTGCTACAGTGCTGTACGTTAGTCAGTTGTCTAAAAAACATAAGAGGTACACTTTTTAGGATTTTTCTTAAGAATGTTGTAAAACCAAGTAAGTACCATCATGGCCGGAAGAAGCAGTCCTGGTGTGCGGCACCTTTAGAAGATGGGGTGTGGGCGTTTCCTGCAGGTTCCATGGCCTTTCACAGCAACAGCAGCACTCTCTGTTCCCCTTTCTAAGAGAGCCACGTTTGTCTGTTAGGGGCATGGTTGTGACACACCGTTGGGTGCTGAGTCTGTCTTCCATACTGCCGGACTTTTAGATGTCTGCGGTTTCTTTCGTGTCTGCAGCTTTGGTTCCCCTCTACTATCGTGAGGTAACCATGTATGTGTCCCTACATATGCTACGGTCCCTCTGCACATTTAGAGCCCACCTTCCCTTCTGTCGGGGGGGGGGGGGGGGGGGTGCCTCTGGCCTTCCTGTGATCTTGTTTCCACAGGTCTGCGGCGGTTAAAGGAGTAGTCCAGTGGTGAACCCAGTGGTGATCAACTTATCCCCTATCCTAAGGATAGGGGATAAGTTTGAGATCGCGGGGTCTTACCGCTGGGGCCCCCTGCGATCTCCTATACGGAGCCCCGACAGCCCGCGGGAAGGGGGCGTGTCGACCTCCGCACGAAGCGGCGGCCGACACGCCCCCTCAATACAACTCTATGGCAGAGCCGAAGCGCTGCCTTCGGCAATCTCCGGCTCTGCCGTAGAGATGTATTGAGGGGGCATGTCGGCCGCCGCTTCGTACGGTGGTTGACACCAGCTATCTGGCCGGAGAGCCTGGCCCCCGTACAGAGAGATCGCAGGGGGCCCCAGCGGTCGGACCCCCCACGATCTCAAACTTATCCCCTATCCTTAGGATAGGGGATACGTTTTTCACCACTGGACTACCCCTTTAAGCACCTCTGTACTGGCATGGGGCCTGATGAGGCGTGTTCGGCACCCCCTTATGCCTCATGGCACCTGCTCTGTTGCCTTACACGACCAAGATGGCTCCGTTTGCACCCATCTGTTCCAGGGTTTCCTCTCAATGCTTTTGGTTGCTGTGTGTGTGCTCCTTACTTGCATTCGTAGTCACATCTTTGTATATTTGGCCAGCACCTGTGTCCAGGATTCCGATCCCTCGGGGCACACAAATTGGCTCCTCCATACCTCGATATGTTGTTGCAGAGTTCCTGGGTGCTACGTCCACTCAGTACTTTCTCCCATTGCTGTAGGGTGGCATTTCCCTGCTCCTACAGTGCCTGGCACACTTTTAGAATCCCCCTTCCACAGTGGGTACGGGGATCAGGGAGCTTGGCATGGTTGGTGCCTGAGTTTCATCTCGACCACCCCTTGTTTTCCCCTCCACTAGGTGGACTGTTTTGCTGAGCGCTTTCTACTGCCAGGATGGAGCCATCTCTCTTCCCCCTATATAGGTGGGGTATCTGGCTGGGCCGTTGTTGATTTTGCTGAGCGCATTCAGATGAGCTTTTCGCTGTCTATGCTTGTGTGCTTACTGCCCACGATTGCAACCTGGCTCTTTTCCTTTTTCTTGGTTATCTACTGCTGCTCATGCAGCCTTGGCACTTTCCTCTGTCGCAGAGCCATACATGATTGCATAAATTCCTCCAACAGCCGGTCTAGCCACCATCTGTTGTTTGGGTCCTGCCATTGCTCTCTTCCTCCCTCTATAGAAAAAAAGAGGGAACAGAAAAAAAGCGCGGCAATGTGCCGTTACTCCTAGTAACTGAGAGTAAATGTGGAGAAAAGCAGTTCTGCTCACCTTTGGGTGTTGTACTACGGGTACAACACCATATAGCGTAGTGAATGGAAAGTTTAGGAGTGCTGCCACGTCACCTTCCCCATCTCAGGATGATCCTAGGCGGTCTTGGAAATAGAGGGAACTGTAACCTAGATTGGACCTGACGAAGAAGGGATCACGCCCTTCGAAACGCATTGTCCCACCCCCCATGTTACGGCCTTTTTCATTATCCTCATTTTATTCTTTTATGTTAAATAAAATCCTTTTGCCTATATATCATTTCCCATTCTGGATTTGATTTGCATCCGACCTTGGATTGATCTACACTTGCGAGGAGAGCGCCTGAACGCACCGGCATTTTCTGCTGCAATGCAGACCACAGTTCTCTCTTCCTCCCTCGGCACAATATCCTTTACTTTGTGGTGTCAGTGTAGCACAACTGACACTGTCAAGTCTTCTGGAGTAAATTTCCTGTGCCCAGAACCTGGGAGTCCAAGCCAGGTTCCCTTTTGTTTCCCCCTCCGTTCCCGCCCTGACGGGATGTTGCTTCGGAGTCCTCTGGTCCGCTCGGACCGCTGGGGTCCAAGATCAGTTAGTCTCCTTGTCTTGGACACTATCCTAGGATGCGGTGGCATGCCTTCTTTTCTAGCTCGGCCCTCCTGGTTTTTTGGGCCTTTCATGATGGTTGAGGTCTCGGGCATGTGTAGCGATCCTGCCCAGACTTCTCTGCGATCCCATTTGTTAGGCAGTCTTTCTGTACAGCACTTCTTCTTGTCCCAACACGGAAGTTTGTCACCCAGAGCTTTTTGCGGATATTGGTTTAAGTTCAGGTGTAAGTCTTCCAAGTGACTCAGGAACCTCCAATTCCCATGTTGGCTGCTCCAGTGTTCCGGGATGCTCCTTTTCAGGGTCGGCTTCTCCTCTGGCCGTTCCTTTTTGGCCATTTATTCTTCTGTGTACGTCTTCCAGGGGACTTGGCTACCTCCAGTTCCCATGTCGGTCGCTCCGGTGGGCCGTTATTTCCTTCAGTCTCCACCTCTGAGGTTTATGTACTCCCGAGATGGAGGGTGTTCTGGTCATCCGGATTACACAAGTCAAACTATTTTTGCCTCCCGGGTGCTAGCGGCGGGCCCCTGGGACAGGGGCTTTGGGTCTGCAGATGTTTAGGTCATTGATCTTATGCACCAGGCCTCTCTAGAGCCAGTTTCCGTCTCTTCTTTTTTTCAAGTGGTTTTCTGGTCTCCACCTTCTTGAATCGGTTGACTCTGGATGGGGTTCTCTTGTTGTGCCCTTTTCCATTTTTTGTTTCCAGCCGGGCTAGACCTTTTGTCTTGTTCTGTGTTCCTTGGAGTTGATTTCCTACCTCCATCTGGGATGATTCCGGCACATCTGGCTTCCCAGTCGACCTTTTCTTGTCTCTATATGGACCGTAGGTTTAGTGTCTTTGCAAAGGACTGTCCCTTACTTTGGCGTCCTAATCCATCTCCATGGACAGAGGATCTTCCGGGAGCTCAGTTTCTGGGCCTCGGTTGTCTCTGGCCTGGTGTCTTGTCCACAGGCCTTACGGATGAGTGGGTTCGGTCTCTGGGCTGATTCCCTTTTTCAGGTGGTTGTTTTTCCCTCCCTAGAGGACTGCTTTGGTATGTCCCATCAGTATCTGTGTCCCCCAATGAAGAGTGACCGAGAAAAGGAGATTTTTTTTTTTTTTTGTACTCATCGTAAAATCTCTTTCCCGTAGCCTTCATTGGGGGATACCACACCCACCCATTTCTTCATTTTTTTTTTGTCTTTGTGGGCTTTGAATGATACGAGAAATAGATTTTATGGTGAGTGCAAAAAATCTCATTCTTAAACATATGAACTGCACCATTTGGTTTGCAAAGCTACCAAGAGGTGTGAACTTTACAGGTGTAAGTATTTGCATTCTGAACAAATAACCTCTGTTGTTTGATCATATTTGCAATAGGATGATTCACAGATGAGGTTTTCTGTACAATTTAAGCCTGTCAGTTGCAAGTATAGGCACATGTGGAGCTTTGGAATTTGAGTCAGTTTCTTATATTTTTAGTTCCTTTCTTAAGAAAAGGTACCTCAGAGGGAGAGGCATAAAGGTGTAAGTGTATATGCACTTTGACATTCATGTCAAACCTGCATGTAAATATGGTAATAAAAAATGTTTCTAGAACATGGGATTGCTGCTTTTTATGCTATGGTTCTCTCAAGTTTCCTTTAGTACGTAACAATAGAGAGAGAACTTTTTTCCTTCTAAAAGGCAACTAATTTGCTTAACTTTTCCTAGGGAGCATTGTTTGACCTATAAAGTGCCCTAGAATGATTTGGAGTTCTCCACAAGAAAAAACGATAAACCTTCTCCCCTCCTGATGTCTCACCGAAAAGCATACACAATGACCATGTTCTCAATGACCAAATTGATGCCTAATTCCATTTTAGTTTGTTCATTTAAATCTCTCCTTTATAATGTACAGTGTATATCATGTATGGGTCACATTCTCATTAAAAGGACCAGTGCATGATAGTTGCTTGCCATAGGACAGTTGGCTTGGCAACTTGACCACCAATTTTTCAGTTGCATCTTTTCAGGCATGTAGTTGGATTGAGTGGGAGAATGCCTGCACAATTCCTTTTTTAAGCCTGTCAACAGCAACTTTTCTGAATTCTGCATTGTAGGGGGTAAAGAAATATGAATAATTATGCAATTTTTGTGTAGCGATTGCTCATCATGTTGTAAAACGGTTTAGTGCTGTTAACATTTTATAGACAGTGTTAGTAGGTGAATAATTCATTTATTATGTAAGAAATGTAGTTCTACAATGAGTTTCCATGTCTCTGTTATTTTATATTTATATTGATCTTTGTCTGCTTTTCCAGTTAGTATAAAAGAGCTTTTTAATAGCCATGGGAATTCCCTCATTTAAGATCAGCTGCTACTTTCCCAAACAGAATCCATTTCTGTACAGTTTGAGCTTTTTCATGCCCTATTTCTAAGAAGAAATTGTAGTCACATCTTATAAATTATAAGTTCACAGGATATGGACAATCACTGCTTTGTCATCTTTATATTTATTTTTAAGCTCTTGAAGAAAATTATTATTTTTTTTTTTAAATGTGGAAACTAGGCCGTCTCTAGTGGGCTCTGCTCACCTGTTTTATAGGTGGTCAGGCTGACGCCATTTGCCAACTTTTCAGGATTGCCTTAAAGGGGTTATCCAGGAAAAAACTTTTTTTTTTAAATATAAACTGGCTCCAGAAAGTTAAAAAAATTTGTAAATGACTTCTATTTAAAAATCTTAATCCTTTCAGTACTTATGAGCTTCAAAAAGTTAAGGTTGTTCTTTTCTGTCTTCTGGAGCCAGTTGATATATAAAAAAAAGTGTTTTCCTGGATAACCCCTTTAAAGTCTTTGCTTGACTCTCTGTGTGTGCTTCTTTCTTTTGTATTACACACTGTTTTTTTTTTTCTTCTTATAAAGAAGTTGAACATATTGGGGGAGATTCATCAAAAATTGTACAGAGGAAAAGCTAAGCCAGCTTCTCATAACTGGCTGGTGTTGAAATAGATTTTGCTAGATTCTTTTCTGCACCAACCTCCTCGTACAGGGAGCCTCTATCCTGAAAATGTTATTCAGTAGGTTGGTCCTGCCAAAATTGGCAGTTTTAGCTAACTTTTCTCTGTGTATGGGAACCTTTAGTCCAGTTGAAACTCTCGATGATTGTTCAGCTTCCTTATATAAGTTCACAGGTCAGTCATCAAATAGACTTTTGAATCAATTCTTATTTTGAGCTTTGAATCCCAAATTAATAATATCCAGATACACGTGTAGCTGAAGCTACTTTGATACCCCATTCCCCCTTTTTTTATCGTTAAGCATATCCCTTGTTCCTCACAGTTATTGCTGTTACTTTTTGTGTAATTCTCACCTGGTGGAATGTGTCTATGATAAAAAAATTAAATAAAAAATACAACATGTGGGAGATCAAACTTGGAGAAAAACTTAAGGATGTATCTGCTGCAAATTTACCATGGATTTCCTATGCAAATCTTTAGGATTTTATGGTAAGATATGCATGTTTTACATGTGTATCTTAGGCTGGGTTCACACTACGTTTTTGCCATACTGTTTTCAATCCGTTTTTCTAAAGAAAACCGTTTGGCAAAAAAAAGGCTGGAACAGTATGGAAAAAAAGTAAACCGTATGCGTTTTTAAACAGTATACTGTTTTTAAAAGTGCATACAGTTCCGTCAGTTTTTATAGGAAAAAAAAACATACGTTTTTGAAAATGTTGTCCATTTTTTATGGGAGTGGTCTTGGGTGGGGACTTTAGGATTCAAATGCGCATGTGCAAAGTAAAAACGTATACATTTTTCCCATATGGAACCGTATACATGTGCGTTTCCCATTGACGTCCATGTTAAAAAAAAAACGTATGCGGTTGCAGTACGGTTTTTAAACCAGAGACAAAATCGTGGTCAACCACGTTTTTGACTCCGGTTTAAAAACCGTACTGCAACCGCATACGTTTTTTTTTAACATGGACGTCAATGGGAAACGCACATGTATTGTTCCATACGGGAAAAACGTATACGTTTTTACTTTGCACATGCGCATTTGAATCCTAAAGTCCCCCACCCAAGACCCCTCCCATTAACCCCTTAAGGACCGGGGGGTTTTCCGTTTTTGCATTTTGGTTTTTTGCTCCTCGCCTTTAAAAAATCATAACTCTTTCAATTTTGCCCCTAAAAATCCATAAGATTGCTTATTTTTTGCGCCACCAATTCTACTTTGTAATGACGTCAGTCATTTTGCCCAAAAATCTACGGTGTAACGGAAAAAAAAAAAATCATTGTGAGACAAAATTGAAGAAAAAAAAACGCTGTTTTGTAACTTTTGGGGGATTCCGTTTCTACGTAGTACATTTTTTGGTAAAAATAACACCTTATCTTTATTCTGTAGGTCCATACGATTAAAATGATACCCTACTTATATAGTTTTGATTTTGTCGTACTTCTGGAAAAAATCATAACTTCATGCAGAAAAATTAATATGTTTAAAATTGTCATTTCTGACCCCTATACCTTTTTTTTTATTTTTCCGCGTATGGGGCTCATTTTTTTGCGCCCTGATCTGAAGTTTTTAACGGTACCATTTTTGCATTGATAGGACTTATTGATCGCTTTTTATTCATTTTTTCATGATATAAAAAGTGACCAAAAATGCACTATTTTGGACTTTGGAATTTTTTTTCGCGTACGCCATTGACCATGCGGTTTAATTAACGATATATTTTTATAATTCGGACATTTCCGCACGTGGCGATACCATATATGTTTATTTTTATTTACACTGTGTTTTTTTTTTTTTTATGGGAAAAGGGGGGTGATTCAAACTTTTAATAGGGGAGGTGTTAAATGATCTTTATTCACTACTTTTTTTCACTTTTTTTTTTTTTTTTTGCAGTGTTATAGGTCCCATAGGGGGCTATTACACTGCACACACTTATCTATTGCATTGATCACTGGTTTCTCATAGGAAACCAGTGATCGATGATTCTGCCGCTTGACTGCTCATGCCTGGATCTCAGCCACTGAGCAGTCATTCGGCGATCGGACAGCGAGGAGGCAGGTAGGGACCCTCCGGCTGTCCTGTAAGCTGTTCGGGATGCCACGATTTCGCCGCGGCTATCCCGAACAGCCCACTGAGCTAACCGGCATACTTTCACTTTAGGCGCGGCGTTCAACGTTAATAGCGTGCGGCACCGCGATCAATGCTGCGCGCTATTAGCCACGGGTCCCGGCCGTTGTTAGAGGCCAGGCCCTACTTGCTATGATGCGGGGCCACGCCGTGGCCCCGCGTTATAGATCATGTGCGGACACATGACGTTCCAGTACATCATGTGTCCTTAAGGGGTTAAAAATGGACAAAATTTTCAAAAACGTATGGTTTTTTTTTCTATAAAAACTGACAGAACTGTATGCACTTTTAAAAACAGTATACGGTTTAAAAACTCATACGGTTTACTTTTTTGCCATACTGTTCCATCCGTTTTTTTTTTGCCATACGGTTTTCTTTAGAAAACGGATTGAAAACAGTATGGCAAAAGCGTGATGTGAACCCAGCGATTTGCTTTGGTTTTTACCCTTTTGAGTTGCAAAGGGTGAAATGTTTGTTGAAAATCTGTAGAAAGATGACCCACCATGGAGTTAGAATAAACACTGCTGATTTCCTTGTGGGTCTTTTTAAAACTTAGTTTTTGCGGTGCTTGATTTATTGAGGCCCAAGCCTTTTATTAATTCTAGCAGACCTAAAGCTGCCCGTGCAACAGGCTTAGAAATCTAAAAGGGGTACTCTGATGGAGTTTTTTTTTTTTTTTTTTTTTCATATCAACTGGCTCCAGAAAGTTAAACAGATTTGTAAATTACTTTTATTTAAAAAATCTTAATCTTTCCAGTACTTATCAGCTGCTCTTTTCTGTCTGACCACAGTGCTCTCTGCTGACACCTCTGTCCATGTCAGGAACTGTCCAGAGCAGGAGAGGTTTGCTATGGGGATTTGCCCCTACTCTGGACATTTCCTGACATGAACAGAGGTGTCAGCAGAGAGCACTGTGGTCAGACAGAAAATAACTACACAACTTCCTCTGTTGTATACAGCAGCTGGTAAGTACTGGAAGGATTAAGATTTTTTACTAGAAGTAATTTACAAATCTGTTTAACTTTCTCGAGCCAGTTGATATGAAATAAAATGTGTTTTCCACCGGAGTACCCCTTTAAGTCAGCGCAGAACTGGCATATTACAGCTGCATGCAGGTGTAAATTCTGATAAATGAGACGTACAAAGTCCTTGTCCCCTTTCGTACTATAAATGTGCTTAATTGCACAAAATGTTGTGACTTTTCAGCCGATAAATCCTTCCCATTAGTGTGTTAGCAAATCCTAATCCAGATCACATGGCTGATCAGTCTAAATACAAAGGTTAAGTGCCATGGACATTTGCTATAAGTTAGTTCATTTTGGCCACATGATTTGTAAGGCTAGGTTCACACTTTGGAATTTCTGATTGGAATTCTGCTTAAGAATTTTGGTCTGAAATTCCAATGCAGCAGAATCCCATTGCTGTCATTGGTATTCCTTTGCATAGTGTGCACTACAAAATTTTTCGCTTATTTTTATTCTTCAGGCAGAATCCTCAACTCTGCAGACATTGTCATCTATGGGGCAATGTCCATTGGTCGCACTCGGAAGCACCGGATAGAATTTGTCCATTCTGAGCTTCCGAAGTGGGAACCTAGCCTTAAGGATAAAAACATGGTTTAATGTTTCACCTGTATACACTGCACAAAACCATTGCATTTCATGGAATCATATAGGTTTTTCTTTGTGGTACACCACAAAGCCCATTGGCTCATCAAAGCATATACTAAAGTGCTCATAATGATTTGTCTCTAGAAAGGTGGTTACGTTATGTGCTCAAGCTGTATGTATCTTGATGCCATTGTGTAGCCACAGATGATACATTTACATTTGTCTCGAGTTTAACTTCAGCAGTGGACAGCTAGTTATTGTGTCATTAAAAGCTGTATGTGTAGGATGGTGTATGTAAACCAGTAATGTTTTGAACATTTAATCTGGGGAATGCTTTTCTTATTTCATAGCTTCCTTTAAATCTTTTAGTGGTGATGACTGTGTGTATGGTGACTTCAATACAATGATGTCTCTCCTTCAGTAGCTTCAAAAGCTATAGCATAATAAATTTCATACTTATTTTCCATCATGTCGGCCTTACATTGCTTTCATTAAAGGCTAATTTGCGTTTCTATTTCCCCAAATTCAGCATGTCCTAAAATTCCAAACAACAAGGAGACTGCCCCTTCTTTCTACTTTGCCAGTGAGTTGTTGTTTTTTGATTCCCTTGCTTTCTTTACTGTGCTTGTAAACACAAATACTGAATGTTGAAAAAGCTTTTCTTTACTCCAGAAATTGTTGGATAGAGAAAGGGGGTCTTGGATAAATAATTCATAAACGTTACAGATATGTTAGCTATGTTTCAGTTGATAAAACCAAAACTGTCTCTAGCTGGAGAAGACAAGTAAAGTAAATATCTGTAAACATTTTTTTCTTTGTCCTGTCTAAATACAGTGTACAAAAAAGAAAGTTGCAACAGCACTCTAGGTAAAAAAAAAAAAATGGAGGCTCTCAGCGCACTTTTTGATCAAAATGTGTCCCCCCATCCACCACGCGGAGGTGGCCTCATATCGGATGGGACCCTAACATGATAACTCACCTCTGCTGTGCATATAGCGTCGGACTGTGTGACATGTTGGATCAGCCATTGACTAAACCACCTCCAGTCTGAGAGGGGTGGGGTGCACGGCTAAAGAGGGTGCCACACCCCCCAACTTACAAAGTAAAAACAAAAGAAAAAATAGCCATCACAACAACCTAATACACAGGTGCCCGCTGCTGTGGCAAATACACAATGTACAAAAAAGAAAGTTGCAACAGCACTCTAGGTCAGTAGGAAACACTAAAATTGAAAATATTTCTAGTGCAACAATTTTATGATGGAGCAGAATAGAGATGAGCGAACTTACAGTAAATTCGATTCGTGACGAACTTCTCAGTTCGGCGGTTGCTGACTTTTCCTGCATAAATTAGTTCAGCTTTCCGGTGCTCCGGTGGCTGGAAAAGGTGGATACAGTCCTAGGAAAGAGTCTCCTAGGACTGTATCCACCTTTTCCATCCCACGGGAGCACCTGAAAGCTAAACTAATTTATGCAGGAAAAGTCAGCAACCGCCGAGCCGAGAAGTTTGTGACGAATCAAATTTACTGTAAGTTCGCTCATCTCTAGAGCAGAACATTGAAAAGACTTTAAATGGGTTATCAAAGTTTTTAGAAAAACATCGCTGCTTTCTTTCAAAAACAGCGCCACATCTGAAGTGAGCTTCAACACCACTCGCAAACTAAGGACAAGAGTGGCACTGTTTCTGGAAGAAAGCTGCCAGGTTTTTCTAATCCTTGTTAACACCTTTTAATGTAGATAAGAACAAGCCCTTAATAAGGTGGTTTTATCTTCCTCTCTTTTCATATGTGCTTTTAGAGCATTTAGAGGTTTCCCCACACTCAACCCTTGAGATTCACTGAATTCATATATTACACATAATGGCCTGAAAATGTAATTGTCCTTTTTTTGTTTTTTTTTTTCCATAGCAACCAATCACAGCTCAACTTTCACTTTTTACAAGAGCTTGTTCAGCAATGAAAGCTGAGCTGTGATTGGCTGCTGTGGGAAAAACCAGACAGTAAGGGTTTCAGACTGATTGATAAATCAGGGCCATTGTCTTTAAGGAGAGGTGTAAGTGTGTACAGTACTTTTTTTCATTAAAATTAAATGGAGGTAAGGAAGTGGTTAAGGCGGAAGGGCTGGCTATTTCTGACAAGTATTTCATGGAGTTCTGTGACCAAATATATGTTCTGCTTCCAGTTGATGTCATTTGAATAATAAATCGAAGGGATACTTAAACTCTATTAGGAAGATTAAATAAAACTTATGCAAGGGAAAAGTTGACCAGTTGCCCATATCAACCAGTTAGATGGATTTTTTTTTTCTTCATTTTTAAAAAGACCTGAAAAATGAAAGAAGCAATCTCCCCAAGTATGGATACCACAAATGCCAAGTGGAGTCCATCAGCAGAAGTATTAGCAGTGTGCTGAAATGGAGGGCACTTTTTTCTAATTATAAATGGCAGTGGTTAACGTGTTACTGTCATTAGTTGTAAAATCTCCAATGATCTGTGAAGTAATTAGCCCTAAATTGATTATGCACAATAACATGTCACATGACAGGCACTGGAGCGTACCATGTCTACAGCACACCTGGGAGTCTAAAGTCCCATGGACAGACTCCGTAGAGCCAAACCGTAGACAACTGAAGACTTTTCAAATAAAGTCGAACATGGGTATGAAATAAAGAAAAAAAATTTTTGCTGGTCACATATTGAACATATCGGACAAAAACACTTGACACATTTCAGCCCATGATGGTCTGTCATAAGCAAAAAAAAAAAAAATCAATGATAAAGTTTAAAAAGGAGCAGAGGTGGGCATATACCGCCCCTGCAACTTATGGACACACAGATTAACCGCTTATGCACTGTTACTACCAAAAAGTATACTCAACCATGCCCTATTATTTTCCAGGTGTAGGCATAAAGTAAATCATTGCTAACAGAGTCAAAGTACATGAGATTTCAGTGTCAAAAAAAATTGCTCAAGATATAGTATACTTTTCTTGACTCTGTTAGCAAGAATTTCCTTTATTTATATCTACAACTTGGAAATAATGGGGCATACTTGGGTATACTTTTTGGTAGTAACAGTACATAAAGGGGTTAAGCTGCTTTTCAATATGCTGTTGTCTGTGTGTCTGTTATTTGAAGGGGCAGTATACACCCTCCTTCACTCCTTTTTAAATTTTACTAGTGGCTGGTGGGGCGTTTGACTGGGGCAGTACACCTGTCAAACCGTAACGCAGGTGTCCTAAGGAGAACTCAGGGAGGACAGAAACCTCCCGTAGAGCAGAAGCTTATGACGAAGACCCTGATGGGTTGAAACTTGTCATGCGTATGTGTTTGTCTGATTTGCTGTATGTGCAACCTATAAAAAGATTTTACTTTTCATAGCCGTGCTGGACTTCATTTGAAAATTCATCAGATGTCCACAAGAAGTCCATTCAATTTGTTTGAGAAACATAGGTGTGCATTTAAAAAGAAAACCAATTTAGTACCTTCAGGGATGTGGAAATCCTATCACCCAACGCCCGGGACATGTAGTTCTGGGTGCCGGGCAGGGGAATTTTTCATACATTTAGCCCTGTATCAGGCTAGCAGGGCCGGACCGACTTTATTTTTATAACGGCCGGTGTGAGGTGCAGACTGACGGCAGGAGTGGGCGCAGACTTGCATGGGGTGTACAGAGCGGGCTCCTGGCTCTAGCCCACTCCATACCTGACAGCACCCGGCTGATTTCAGATGCTGGGGGCCGCCGCTAATAGCCCAGCATGCGGCACTCGCCAAGGCTGGCTATTCACCTTTTAGATCACCGCTGTCAAAGTTGACAGCTGAGTCTAAAGGTTTCTTATAAACATCCCTGGTGGTCTAGTGGGGTGGTTCTTTTAAAGGGCTACTTCAGTGGAAAACAAATGTTTTAAAATCAACTGGTGCTACAAAGTTAAGCAGATTTGTAAATTACTTATATTTAAAAATCTTAGTACTTATCAGCTGCTGTATGCTTCAAAAGAAGTTGTATAGTCCTTTTCTTCATGACCACAGTGCTCTCTGCTGACACCTCTGTCTGTTTGCTATGGGGATTGGCTCCTGCACTGGACAATTCCTGGAATAGAAAGGTGTCAGCAGAGAGCACTGTGGTCAGACAGAAAAGAACAATACCACTTCCTCTGTAGTATACAGCAGGTGATAAGTACTGGAGGGATTAAGATTTTTAAATAGAAGTAATTTACAAATCTGTTTTACTTTTTGGCACCAGTTGATTTTAAAACATATGTTTTCCACCGGAGTACCCCTTTAAGAACCTATTACCCAGAGATGTATTTTCTGTATACAGTCCAAGACTCTTTTCAACCTTTTATCCATCTCATGTTTAAGTAGTTGTGTTTTCCGACTTAATGGGGAGGGAGATATTTTTTTTTTAATAAAAGTACAATAACTACTTAACTCTTGTCCTAGTAGGAGGGATTAGTGTGTAATCTGTAAAATGCCCCAGAAATTTAATGGGAGAAACTTGATAAAACTGAAAGGAAAGAGCAATGCAATCCGATTGGTTCCTTCATTTTAAGAGACAGTGGAATTTGGTTCATATGAGACCACTGCTTCACATTTTTCCTTTGCACCAGTTTTAATCTTGCCCATTGGTTCTTGGGTGAGCACTGTTGTAGCCCTTAAAATGGATGCATAATTTGTAATTTATAAAGATAACATGTAGTGTGTGGGTGAAGAATAGTGACTTACTCTGTATAATTGTGTAAAAGATAATTTGTACTTCATTTGTAAACCTTGTTTTTTTTTTTTTTTTTTTTAATCCCTTATGGAAAAATTCATAAACAGTTGTATAAAAAAAGCACTTTTTCACCACTTTTGCCTGGAGTGCCAAGCCACCATTTGCATTTTGGATTTTTTTTTTTACTTTGATCAATTCTGAGGATGAGAGCACCCATGGGACCACAAGTCCTTACACTGTGCCCCATTCAAATCTTAGTTTGGGTTTAGATATATATATAATTTTTTATTTTTCTATTAAAGCTTGGCGGGTATCGCAAATGTCAACAGAGTCAACAGACTGTCCTGTTTAAAGGAACATCTGGTCATCTGTGTTTATTCATATTGACCCTCTGTTTATGTATTTAATAAGCTGGCCACTATATTTACTATGTTGGATCTGTGATCTAAAGACTTTATCTTGGCCATACACCTTTGGCATCTATCAACCAAACATTTGATGGTATGGTAGTATAAACAAGTAGGTTTTCTTTATTTTATTTTTTAACTTTTTTTTTTTAACCAGTTTCTCTTATCCTGCATGCCCTGGATGTTACCCTAAATTTCACACCAGAGATTACTAAAGAGCTGTATGTGTAAATAGTCTGTGACTTGATCATGTGACCCCTTATTTGAATTTTAAATAGAGGTTTTTAAAATATTTGCCAGTAACTTACGTGCACCAATCAGTTTGATTTGTTTGTTTTTTGTTCTTTTTTTAACCCCTTATGGACCAGGGATTTTTCCTTTTTTGCACTTTAGTTTTTTCCTCCTTACCTTTAAAAAATCATAACTCTTTCAATTTTGCACCCAAAAATCCATATAATGGCTTATTTTTTGCACCACCAATTCTACTTTGTATTGATGTCAGTAATTTTACCCAAAAATCAACGGCAAAACGGAAAAAAAAATCATTGAGACAAAATTGAAAAAAAAAATGCCATTTTGTAAATTTGGAGGGCTTCTGTCTCTACACCGTACAATTTTTGCTAAAAATGACACCTTCTCCTTATTCTGTAGGTCCATACGACTAAAATTATACCCTACTTTTTATAGGTTCGATTTTGTCGTACTTCTGAAAAAACTACATGCAGGAAAATATTTTATACGTTTAAAATTGTCATCTTCTGACCCCTATAACTTTATTTTTCCGCGTATGGGGTGGTATGAGGGCTCATTTTTTGCACCATGATCTGAAGTTTTTAGAAGTACCATTTTTGTATTGATCGGACTTGTTGATCACTTTTTATAAATTTTTTTCATGATATAAAAAGTGACCAAAAATGCCCTATTTTGGACTTTTTGAATTTTTTTGCGTGTACACCATTGACCGTGCGGTTTAATTAACTATATATTTTTACTCTGACATTTCCGCACGCGACGATACCACATATGTTTATTTTTATTTACACTGTTTTTTGTTTTGTTTTTTTATGGGAAAAGGGGGGGGGGTGATTCAAACTTTTATTAGGGAAGGGGTTAAATAATCTTTATTACCGTATTTATCGGGGTATACCACGCACCCTCATTTTACCAAGGATATTTGGGTAAAAAAAGTGACGTCATTGCGTCTCGCAGCGCATAGCAACGACGCAGGCTTATCGGCGTATAACACGCAGGTAGACTTTAGGCTAAAAATTTTAGCCTAAAAAGTGCGTGTTATACGCCGGTAACTTATTTTCCCCCCCCCCCCCCCTTTTTTTTTTTGTTTTGCAATGTTATAGCTACCATAGGGGGCTATAAAACTGCACACACTGATCTTTTACATCGATGAATGGTTTCTCATAGGAAACCATTGATCGATGATTCTGCCGCTTGACTGCTCATGCCTGGATCGGCAATCGGACACCAGGAGGCAAGGTAGGAGACCCTCCTGTGTCCCAGAGCTGTTTGGGATGCCGCAATTTTGCCCCGGACATCCCGAACAGCCCCTGAGCTAACCGGCAGTGATTTACTTTCACTTTAGACGCGGTGTTCAACTTTGAACACCACATCTAAAGGGTTAATAGCGCACGGCACCGCGATCAGTGCTGCGCGCTATTAGCCACGGGTCCCGGATGTTAGAGGCCGGGCCCGCCGTGGCCCTGCGTTATAGAAAGGGAAAGGACTCAGGACGTACCGGTACGTCCTTGGTCCTTAACAGGTTAAATGGCAATTAAACAGTTCTCAATTAAAGTGTAAATAAGCGGCAGCCCCTGGCTGTGGAAAGCAGCTGCGAGCCGCTGAATATAGTAAGTTTGATTAACAAGCCCTCTCCTTACAACTTTAACCCCTTAAGGACGCAGGACGTAAATGTACGTCCTGGTGAGGTGGTACTTAACGCACCAGGACGTACATTTACGTCCTAAGCATAACCGCGGGCATCGGAGCGATGCCCGTGTCATGCGCGGCTGATCCCAGCTGCTGATCGCAGCCAGGGACCCGCCGGCAATGGCCGACGCCCGCGATCTCGCGGGCGTCCGCCATTAACCCCTCAGGTGCCGGGATCAATACAGATCCCGGCATCTGCGGGAGTTCGCGATTAAAATGAACGATCGGATCGCCCGCAGCGCTGCTGCGGGGATCCGATCATTCATAACGCCGCACGGAGGTCCCCTCACCTTCCTCCGTGCGGCTCCCGGCGTCTCCTGCTCTGGTCTGTGATCGAGCAGACCAGAGCAGAAGATGACCGATAATACTGATCTGTTCTATGTCCTATACATAGAACAGATCAGTATTAGCAATCATGGTATTGCTATGAATAGTCCCCTATGGGGACTATTCAAGTGTAAAAAAAAATGTAAAAGTAAAAGTAAAAAAAAAGTGAAAAATCCCCTCCCCCAATAAAAAAGTAAAACGTCCGTTTTTTCCTATTTTACCCCCAAAAAGCGTAAAAAACATTTTTTATAGACATATTTGGTATCGCCGCGTGCGTAAATGTCCGAACTATTAAAATAAAATGTTAATGATCCCGTACGGTGAACGGCGTGAACGAAAAAAAATTAAAAAAGTCCAAAATTCCTACTTTTTTAATACATTTTATTAAAAAAAAAATTATAAAAAATGTATTAAAAGTTTTTTATATACAAATGTGGTATCAAAAAAAAGTACAGATCATGGCGCAAAAAATGAGCCCCCATACTGCCGCTTATACGGAAAAATAAAAAAGTTATAGGTCATCAAAATAAAGGGATTATAAACGTACTAATTTGGTTAAAAAGTTTGTGATTTTTTTTAAGCGCAACAATAATATAAAAGTATATAATAATGGGTATCATTTTAATCGTATTGACCCTCAGAATAAAGAACACATGTCATTTTTACCAGAAATTGTACGGCATGAAAACAAAACCTTCCAAAATTAGCAAAATTGCGTTTTTCGTTTTAATTTCCCCACAAAAATAGTGTTTTTTGGTTGCGCCATACATTTTATGATATAATGAGTGATGTCATTACAAAGGACAACTGGTCGCACAAAAAACAAGCCCTCATACTAGTCTGTGGATGAAAATATAAAAGAGTTATGATTTTTAGAAGGCGAGGAGGAAAAAATGAAAACGTAAAAATTAAATTGTCTGAGTCCTTAAGGCCAAAATGGGCTGAGTCCTTAAGGGGTTAAAGGCATTAGCCAGGAAAAAACTTTATATATCAACTGGCTCCAGAAAGTTACAGAGCTGCTGAAGTTGAGTTGTTCTTTTCTGTCTAAGTACTCTCTGACACCTGTCTCAGGAACTGTCCAGAGTAGAAGCAAATCCCCATAGCAAACCTCTCCTACTGCAGTTCCCGAGACAGGCAGAGATGTCAGCAGAGAACACTGTTACAACTCCCCTTCAGCAGCTGATAATTATTGCAAGGATCAAGATTTTTTTAATAGAAGTAATTTACAAATCTGTGTAACTTTCTGGAGGCAGTCTATATATAAAATAATTTTTTTTTCTTGGATACCACTTTAAAGGGGAATTCCGGTACATAAGTCCTGAGTCCCTATCCACAGGATAGGGGATGAGTGTCGGATCGTGGGGGGCCCAAACACTGGGACTCCCGCGATCTCCTGCCAGACACCCCCACGATCAGGCGTGTACGTTGGGAGAGCTAGGGTGCCGGGTGGGAGGTCCCAGTGATGGGACCCCCCACAATCAGACACTTATCCCGTATCCACTGGATCCTGTGGATAGGGAATAAGCACTTACGTAACGCAGTTCCTCTTTAACTGTGCCAGTGGTTTAAGTTTGTTTGTTCCCCATTTACAATGTAAGCAAACATTGCAAAATTGTGCTCACTTCATTAAAGGGGTAGTCCAGTGGTGAAAACTTATCCCCTATCCTAAGGATATGGGATAAGTTTGAGATCACGGGGGTCCGACCGCTGGGGCCGACCGGCGATCTCTCTGTACGGGGGCCAGGCTCTCCGGCCAGATAGCTGGTGTCGACCACCGCATGAAGCGGCAGCAGACACGCCCCCTCAAAACATCACTATGTAGAAAAGAGAAAAAGAGACAGGGAGAGGATAGCGCCTTGCGTAATTCAGTGGGATAATCCTGATCCACAACCCCCATGCTAGTTGTACTCACCTGGGGTATGGCTCGATATGTGCATATCACCCCTCCGTGTGGGGTCAGATGGTCTCTGGCTGCAGCCTGCAGGATCCAGCCGGGTACTCGATAAGAGGTCGGCAGTAGACTTGAGAATAGTGCAAAAAAGTTGGTCTGCGGTGGCGCTGCCTTGTAGAGATCGGAATGAAGGTTTAGTCTTATAGTTAAAATCTCATTTATTGTTACATAAACTGAGATATGGACATGCAAAATGCGTTTCGAGGGTAAGTTCCCCCTTTCTTAATTGCAGGAATTACAATATAAGGTGCACACAGTGAGGCGCCATTTATACAGGAAAAAAGGGCGCTAAAACCAAACTCGGTACTGCCCACAAAGGGGCGTTGCAAATAATATCACATAAACTGTTAGAATTACATATGAACAAATCCCTAAGCTTATTTGACAAAGACATGTATAAAACCCATGTAGTTAAACTTCTATACAGAATGATGTATATATTGTGTAGGTTTGTATAGTCTTTTGAGCGTACATATATTACAGTGTAGAGGTCCAAAAAACAGGGTTGGACTCTGGATTAACCAAGACGAGGCTTGGAGTCGGATGTGTACGTCATACTTGGTGCTGATACGCTAGTTCATTCACAAATTATAGTGACCAATCAGCGGAGAGCTGCTCATAACGTCACTACTGCTAGCAGCCAATGGAGCATGCGAGGCGACCAATCAGAATCACTTGTATTATGTCAATGGAGAAGTGAAATGCCGGCATCTGTATAGCTTTTCAATGGGAGAATACATAGTTGTATATAGTGATGATTCCCGCTAGGTGTTTTGTAAGTCTGGTGACCAATCCCTGTGCCGCTCCTACTATAGCAACCAATCGGAATTGATTCCGATTGAACCTTGCAGAGAGACCATTGAAGGAAAATAATTTCTTCAGGGACTAGTGGGTTAAGGGCATTCTTTCTTGGGTGAATTAGATCGTGTGCTGGATATAGTCATTCAAGCCCAGTGGATTTAAAGTTTTCAATTTAAAGATTCAATAATTCTCCCTCCTACACAGCTGTGTGTAGGAACGATGGCTGGTGGCCGGAATATGTTCTATAGGCACCATGGGAAAATCAGAAAATTTGCATTCATGTCGTAGTGCAGCATGGCGGGAGACGCTATGTTGTTACATAGTTAGTACGGTTGAAAAAAGACATACGTCCATCAAGTTCAACCAGGGAATTGAAGGGTAGGGGTGTGGCGCGATATTGGGAAATGGGATGGGATTTTATATTTCTTCATAAGCATTAATGTTATTTTGTTCCAGGAATGTATCTAATCCTGTTTTAAAGCTGTTAATTTTTCCTGCTGTGACCAGTTCCTGAGGTAGACTGTTCCATAAGTTCACAGTTCTCATGGTAAAGGAGTGTCGCCCCTTGAGACTAAACTTTTTCTTCTCCAAATGGAGGGAGTGCCCCCTCGTCCTTTTGGGGGGGTTTAACCTGGAACAGTTTTTCTCCATATTTTTTTGTATGGGCCATTAATATACTTATATACATTTATCATATCCCCCTTTAAACGTCTCTTCTCAAGACTAAACAATTGTAACTCCTTTAATCGCTCCTCATAGCTAAGATGTTCCATGCCCCATATTAGTTTAGTCGCGCGTCTCTGCACCCTTTCCAGCTCCACAGTGTCCCTTTTATGGACTGGTGCCCAAAACTGAACAGCATATTCCAGGTGAGGCCGTACCAATGCTTTATAAAGGGGGAGTATTATGTCCCTGTGCCTCGAGTCCATGCCTCTTTTTATACATGACAATATCCTGCCGGCCTTGGAAGCAGCAGCCTGACATTGCATGCTATTCTGTAGTCTGTGATCTACAAGTACACCCAGATCCTTCTCTACCAGTGACTGACAGTTTAATCCCCCCTAAGACATACGATGCATGCAGGTTATTAGTACCCAGATGCATAACTTTACATTTATCCACATTGAACCTCATTTGCCAAGTGGATGCTCAGACACTTAGTCTATCCAAGTCATCTTGTAACTTATGCACATCCTCTATAGACTGTACTGTGCTACAAAGCTTGTTGTCATCTGCAAAGATAGAAACAGAGCTGTTAATGCCATTCTCTATATCATTGATAAATAAATTAAAGAACAGTGGGCCCAGTACTGAACCTTGGGGTACACCACTAATAACCGGGGACCAATCAGAGTACAAATCATTGACCACCACTCTCTGGGTACGATCCATGAGCCAGTGTTCAATCCAGTTGCAAACTAAAGTTTCCAAACCCAAAGACCTTAACTTAGCTGTCAGACGTCTATGAGGGACAGTATCAAACGCTTTAGCAAAATCCAGAAACACTATATCCACAGCCATTCCTCTGTCAAGGCTTCTACTCACCCCTTCATAAAAGCAAATTAGATTGGTTTGTCAACTTTTATCCTTAGTAAACCCATGATGGCTATCACTTATAATACTATCATCCCCTATGTATTCCTGTATGTAATCCCTTATAAGTCCTTCAAACAATTTACCCACAATGCACGTTAAACTTACCGGTCTATAGTTTCCTGGGGAAGACCTAGAGCCCTTCTTGAAGATTGGCACCACATTCGCCTTGCGCCAGTCCCTTGGCACAATACCAGACACCAGTGAATCTCTAAATATCATGAACAGGGGTAGAGATATTACTGAACTTGCCTCTCTAAGAACTCTTGGGTGTAGTCCATCCGGTCCTGGAGATTTGCTTACATTTAAATTACTTAACTTACCTTGTACCATCTCTACATTAAGCCAGTTCAGTACATTACATGATGTGTTACCAGCACTGACCTGTCCAATGTCAGCTCCTTCTTCTTTAGTATATACAGAACTAAAGAACCCATTCAGTAGCTCCGCCTTCTCTTTATAGCCTGTGACAACCTCCCCATTATCATTATTAAGGGGTCCTACATGCTCTGTCCTTGTTTTTTTTTGCATTTATATATCTAAAAAAAATATTTAGGATTAGTTTTGCTTTCTTTGGCCACCTGTCTCATTTTGGATTTTTGCTGTTTTTATTACATTTTTACAGATTTTATTAAGCTCCTTGTACTGTTTAAATGTTATAGCTGACCCATCAGACTTTTTTTAATGTTATTTTTGTGTTGTTTATCGCTCTTTTAACATCATTTGTCAGCCATGTAGGATTTAGTTTTAAACGTTTATATTTGTTCCCCTTTGGTATATATTTAGCTGTATAGTTATTTAGAGTTGATTTAAAGATCTCCCATTTACACTCTGTATCAGTATTTGACAACACCTCCCCCCAGGCTATGTCCTGTAGTGCAGATCTCAGCCCAGGGAAATTTGCCTTTTTAAAGTTATATGTTTTTGCCTTCCCCGCCTGTCTTTGTTTTCTACATTTTAAATCAAAAGTAACTATATTGTGGTCGCTATTACCAAGGATTTCCCGCACAGTTGCATTCCCAACCAGCTCTGCGTTGTTGGAAATGATCAGATCCAACAAGGCATCACTTCTTGTTGGGTCCTCCACAAACTGGCCCATAAAATTATCCTGCAATAAATTTAGGAATTGTCGCCCCTTTGTAGTTTTAGCCAACCCCGGACCCCAATCTATATCTGGATAGTTAAAATCTCCCATTATTACCACTGTACCTGCCCGGGCAGACCTCTCTATTTGTTTATACAGCCGACCTTCTATCTCTTCAGTGATATTAGGGGGTCTGTAGATTACACAAAGTATTATTTTTTCAGTATTTCCCTCCTTTTGTAATTCTACCCACAGTGATTCCACATCCTCAGAATCATCACACACTATGGCATAGTTCACACTGACTTTCATACCACTTCTAACATACAGACAGACTCCACCACCTTTCCTGTTCATTCTATCTTTGCGAAACAATACAAACCCCTGCAGATTGACAGCCCAGTCATGCGAGGAGTCCAGCCATGTCTCAGTGACCCCAACTATATCAATATGTTCCTCCAGTATCAAGGCCTCAAGCTCCCCCATTTTATTTGCTAGGCTTCTGGCATTTGTGAACATACACTTTACATTTCCATCCTTTATGTTATTGGGGTTAATGGGATTCAAGGGTGTAAGTTTTATTTTCCTATGAAGCCTATTCCTATTAACTATTCTAATCCCTCCCTCCGCTCCACCCACAGGTACATTTATAATTCCCACCTCTATCTACACTATCTATCCCCTCTTTGCTGTAGGTTCCCTTCACCCAAGTCCCTAGTTTAAACACTCCTCCACCCTTCTAGCCATCTTCTCCCCAAGCACAGCTGCACCCTTCCCATTGAGGTGCAACCCGTCCCTACGGTAGAGCCGGTAACAGACAGCAAAGTCAGCCCAGTTCTCCATGAACCCAAACCCCTCCTTCCTACACCAGCTTCTGAGCCACTTGTTTACCTCCCTGATCTCCCGCTGCCTCTCTGGTGCGGCTCGTGGTACTGGCAGTATTTCAGAAAATACTACCTTGGAGGTCCTTGCCTTAAGCTTGCCAATATTTACCATGACTGTTGAGTCCTCTCCAGCCCCGCCCAGCAACCGGTCAACCCGATCCGCGATGTGCCGAACTCGTGCGCCAGGCAGACAACACACTGTTCGCCGATCCCGGTCTTTGTGACAGATCGCCCTGTCTGTCCCCCTAATAATTGAGTCCCCAACCACTAGTACCTCTCTGGCCTGTCCTGTACTCCTCCCTCCCTCCTTACTGGAGCAGACCCCGACCCCCCCCCCCCCCCCCCCGGCGGTCAGAGGCAGTATCCTGCTGCAGTTCTGCTAGCTCTGTAATGGCATCCCCCTCATCTGCCAAGCGGGCAAACTTGTTGGGGTGTGCTAGTTCAGGACTAGCCTCCCTCACACTTTTTCCCCTACCCAGCTTTCTAACTGTAACCCAGCTAACTGCCTGACTGTCCTGCAACTCCGTCCCACTGTCCTCCCCCACCTCTACTCCCGAGAGTGCCTGCTGTTAGTAGCCTTTTTTCACGTTAGATCGATGGTTGTTGAGTCTTGTACTGAGCATTTGTGTTGTTCTAACAAGTACAAGACTCAACAACCATCGATCTAACGTGAAAAAAGGCTACCAACAACATAGCGTCTCCCGCCATGCCGCACTACGACATGAATGCAAATTTTCTGATTTTTCCGTAGTGCCTATAGAACATATTCCGGCCACCAGCCATCGTCGCTACACGCAGCTATGTAGGAGGGAGAATTATTGGATCTTTAAATTGAAAACTTTAAATCCACTGGGCTTGAATGACTATATCGAGCACACGATCTACTTCACCCAAGAAAGAATGCCCTTAACCCACTAGTCCCTGAAGAAATTCTTTTCCTTCAATGGTCTCTCTGCAAGGTTCAATCGGAATCAATTCCGATTGGTCGCTATGGTAGGAGCGGCACAGGGATTGGTCACCAGACTTAGAAAACACCTAGCGGGAATCATAACTATATACAACTATGTATTCTCCCATTGAAAAGGTATACAGATGCCGGCTTTTCACTGATTGGCTAATCGCCTGAACCAATGGCGCATACCTAGGATTTGATTGGATGCGTACACATACGAGCTCCACATAGAAGAGAACCTAATAATTCGGCGTAAAACTGATTGGCTCAATAGCCCCCCTCTGGACATTTTTGAATTGCGCATCATCTAGGAGATCTCATACCGGCATCTCCACGACTGCTCGCGTTCTTCTCCATTGACATAATACAAGTGATTCTGATTGGTCGCCTCGCCCCGTACTTCATAGTGATTGGTCGCCGTACCTACCAAGCAAAGAGCGACTACTACGACGTACATTCCCCCAGCCAATAGCATGCTCCATTGGCTGCTAGCAGTAGTGACGTTATGAGCGGCTCTCCGCTGATTGGTCACTATAATTTGTGAATGAACTAGCGTATCGGCACCAAGTATGACGTACACATCCGACTCCAAGCCTTGTCTTTGTTAATCCAGAGTCCAACCCTGTTTTTTGGACCTCTATACGGTAATATATGTACGCTCAAAAGACTATACAAACCTACACAATATATACATCATTCTGTATAGAAGTTTTAACTACATGGTTTTTATACAGGTCTTTGTTTTTATACATGTCTTTGTAAAATTAGTTTAGGAATTTGTTCATATGTAATTCTAACAGTTAATGTGATTTTATTTGCAACGCCCCTTTGTGGGCAATACTGAGTTTGGCTTTAGCTCCCTTTTTTCCTCGCCTCGCTGTATGTACCTTATACTGTAATTCCTGCAATTGAGAAAGGGGGAACTTGCAATCGAAATGCGTTTTGCATGTCCATATCTCAGTTTATGTAACAATAAATTAGATTTTAACTAGAAGACTGAACCTTCATTCCGATCTCTACAAGGCAGCGCCACCGCAATATTTTTTGAACTATTCTTAATACATCGCTATGGCAGAGCCGGAGATTGCCAAAGGCAGCGCTCCGGCTCTGCCATAGGGTTGTATTGAGGAGGAATGTCGGCCGCTGCTTCGTGCAGTGGTCGACACACCACCCTTCGCACGGGCTGTCGGGGTCCCGTACAGGGGATCGTTGGGGGCCCCAGCGATCGGACACCCCGTAATCTGCAACTTATCCCCTATCCTTTGGATAGGGGATAAGTTGCTCACCACTTGTTCACCACTGGACTACTCCTTTAAGTATTAGTATTATGACCTTAAGGACCAGAGCATTTTTTTGCTAATCTGACCAATGTCACTTTAAGCATTAATAACTCTGGGATGCTCTAACTTATGAATTTGATTCGGAGATAGTTTTTTCGTGACATATTCTACTTTATGTTGGTGGTAAATTTTCGTTGATACTTGCATCATTTCTTCCAAATATTTCAGAAAACGTTGAAGCTCTCTGCTTGTATATATTGATATATTGATTCACATATACAATATGTCTACTTTGTTTGCATCATAAAGTTGACAAGTTTTTCCTTTTTGAAGACATTAGAGGGCTTTAAAGTATAGCAGCAATTTTCCAATTTTTCATGTAAATTTCAAAATTTTTATTTATTCAGGGACAAGTTCAGTTTTTAAGTGAATTTGATGGTCTTTATGTTAGAAATATCGCATTATGAAAACTGCACCCCTCAAAGTATTCAAAATGACATTCAGAAAGTTTTACACTTTAGTTGTTTCACAGGAATAGCAGCAAGTGGAGGCGAAAATTCATAATCTTAAGTTTTTTTACACTAACGTTCTTGTAGACCCATATTTTTTATTTTTATAAGGGGTAAAAGGAGAAAAATTCCCCCAAAATTTGTAACCCAATTCCTCTCGAGTAAGGAAATACCTCATATGTGGATGTGAAGTATTTTATGGGCGCACTAGAGGGCTTAGAAGAGAAGGAGCAACAATGGACTTTTGGAATGCGAATTTTGCTGAAATGGTCTTTGGTGGGCATGTCGCATTTAGGAAGCCCCTATGGAGCCATAACAGCAAAAAAAAAAAAACACCTGGAAAACTACACCCCTCAAGGAACGTAACAAGGTGTACAGCGAGCCTTAACACCCAACAGGTGTTTGACGAATTTTCCATAAAGTTGGACGGGAAAATGAAACTTGATATTTTTTTTTTTTTTTTTCACTAAAATGCTGGTTTACCTCAAATTTTTCATTTTTACAAGGGGTAATAGGTGAAAATGACCCCCAAAATTTGTAACCACATTTCTCTTGAGTAAGGAAATATATCATGTGGATGTAAAGTGATCTGTGGGTGCACTACAGAGCTCAGAAGAGAAGGAGCGACAATGGGATTTTGGAGAGTATTTGGTTGGAATAGAAGTCGGTGGCCATGTGCGTTTACAAAGCCCCCATGGTGCCAGAACAGTGGACTCCCCTACATGTGACCCCATATTGTAAACTACACCCCTCACGATATGTAACAAGGAGTGCAGTGAGCTTTTACAACCCACTGGCGCTTGACAAATCTTTGGAACAATGGGCTGTGCAAATGAAAAATTACATTTTTCACTTTCACAGACCACTGTTCCAAAAATCTGTCAGACACCTGTGGGGTGTAAAATGCTCACTGCACCCTTTATGTTCCGTGAGGGGTGTAGTTTCCAAAATGGGTCACATCTGGGTGTTTTTTTTTTGTGTGTTTGTCAGTACCGTGGTAACCCGCAGCCACCCCTGTTCAAATCACCAGTTTAGGCCTCAAATGCACATGCTGTGCTCTCACTCCTGAGCCCTGTTGTGCGCCTGCAGAGCACTTAACTTCCACATATGAGGTATTTCCGTACTTGGGAGAAATTGCGTTACAAATTGTGGGTGTCTCTTTTTCACTATCATGCTGGTGTTGCCCCATACCTCTTATGAAAATGAAAAGTATGGAGCAAACACCAGCATGTAAGTGTAAAAAAAAAAAAAAAAAAAAATTTACACTAACATGCTGATGTAGACACCAACTTTACCTTTTGATAAGGGGTAAAAGGAGAAAAAGCCCCCCAAAACTTGTTGCGCAATTTCTACAGAGTACGGAAATACCCCATATGTGGCCCTAAACTGTTGCCTTGAAATATGACAGGGCTCAGGAGTGAGAGAGAGCCATGCGCATTGGAGGCCTAAATTAAAGATTTGCATAGAGACCTCCGTCACCAAAAATTACCCTACAGCAGGGTTTCCCAAACAGGGTGCCTCCAGCTGTTGCAAATTCTGCATGCCTGGACAGTCAATTGCTGTGTGCCAATGCTGGGAGTTGTTGTTTTGCAACAGCTGGAGGCTCCATTTAGGGAACATTTAAAAACAGTACACTAACTTTTTTCTGTTTTATTGGGGAGGGGGTACACTGTAAGGGGGTGCGTGTATATATAGTGTTTTACTCTTTTATTTTATGTTAGTGTAGTGTTTTTATGGTACATTCACACGGGTGAGTGGTTTACAGCTAGTTTCCCGCTGGGAGTTTGAGCTGCAGCGGAAAGTTTGCAGCATCTCAAACTTGCAGTGGGAAACTCACTGTAAACCCCCCACCCGTGTGAATGTACCCTGTATGGTGCAAAAAACTGTTATAATAACAAAAATAATCAAGCTATTTTATTAATATTATTTATTAATATATAATTACTGATTCAACATGGCAACCCCTAACCAATTTTTTTTAAGAACTAATATCCAGCTATTGCAAAACTACAACTCCCAGCATACACTGACATACCATGCTGGGACTTGTAGTTTTGCAACAGCTGGAGACACACTAAGTTAGGGTCTGTTACCTCAGTGTTTCCGCACCAGTGTACCTCCAGCTATTACAAACCTACAACTCCCAGCATGCATGGTCTGTCAGTGCATGCTGGGAGTTGTAGTTTTCAACAGCTGGAGGCACAAGGGTTGGGAAACACTGAATTAGGTAACGGACCCTAACTCAGTTTTTCCCCACCAGGGTGTCTCCAGCTGTTGCAAAACTACAACCTGCTGCATGCACTGACAGCTGAAGGTAATGCTGGGAGTTGTAGTTATGCAACATCTGGAGGGGCACAGTTTGGAGACCACTGTGTAGTGGTCTCCAAACTGTGGCCCTGCAGATGTTTCAAAACTGCATATCTCAGCATGCCCGGACTGTCCAGGCATGCTGGAAGTTGTAGTTCTTCAACATCTGTCTCTCCAGATGTTGCAGAACTACAACTCCCAGCATTCCTGAGCATGCTGGGAGTTGTAGTTTTGCAGCCTCTAGAGGGTCACAGTTTGGAGACCACTATACAGTGGTCTCCAAACTGTAGCCCTCCAGATGCTGCAAAACTACAATTCTCAGCATGCCCAGACAGCGCATGCTGAGAGTTGTAGTTTTGATACTTCTAGGGGGCCACAGTTGAATATCCCTCACCTCGATCTTTAGACTGTGGCCCACCTGCGCTGTTCCCGCCGGTCACATGCGGCGCTCCCGCTGGTCACGCTCACCGCCACTGCCATCACCGCAGCCAGGTATCCCTGCAGCCATCACCACGGCAACCCCGCCCTGCCCGGACTTCCAGGGGCAGGCAGAGCGGGAGAACCGACCGACCAATGGCAGGGGATAGGAGGAGGCACCCCTGCCACCTTGCTCCAATCCTTCAGGATGATCTGCACTGTCTGACAGCGCCGATCATCCTTATTTTCCAGGGACCCGATTGGACTGAAAATGCTGTGATTCGCCGCTCAGAATTGACCGGCGAATCACAGCGATCGCCCACAAAGGGGGGGGGAGGGGGATAGGTACTCAGGACCCCCCTGGGCGATGTCCTGGGATGGCGACTGATAGATATCAGCAGTCATCCCGTTCCGATCATCAATTTCTTTCAAAAACTGCTCCACATCTGTCTCCAGGTTGGGTGTGGTTTTATGACTTAGCTCCATTCACTTCAATGCAGAACCGCACCCAACCCAGAGACAGATGGGGAGCTGTTTATGAAAGAAAGAAGAAAGTAACAGTTTTTTAATTCCTGGATAACCACTTTAAGTAAGAACGGTGTTGACTGTCACTCTGATGTTTTCTAATTTGCTAGATCAATGTGGGAGTGGCTGCTAGATAAAAAGTTAATGAATTGGTTTAGAAAATTTTCATAATTTAATGCTTCTGGCACTTACCCTTACAAGTCTTGACTGTCATTTTTTTTTTCCTTTCTTGCTTCCAGTTTCTACTAGCTCACTAGCACAGCAGTATGCACACCCAAATGCTGCATTACACCCACATCAACCTCATCCTCAGCCTTCAGCAACCCCCACTGGACAGCAACAGTCTCAACATGGAGGTAGTCATCCAGCACCAAGCCCAGTTCAGGTAAAATTACTATAAGATATATGCTTAAAATATTGTGGAACATGTATTGTCTCACCTTTTGGTTTTACTTGAACCCATATATAAGAGGGTTTCACTGTCTCTCTCTCTCTCTCTCTCTCTCTCTCTCTCTCTCTCTCTCTCTCTCTCTCTCTCTTTCGCTCTCTCTTTCTCTCTTTCTCTCTTTCTCTCTCTCTCTCTTTCTCTCTCTCTCTCTCTCTCTCTCTCTCTCTCTCTTCTCTCTTCTCTCTCTTTCTCTCTTTCTCTCTCTCTCTATATATATATATATATATATATATATATATATATATATATATATATATATATTATATAATATATCTTATCAATGTAAATTGTGCTAAAGCTTAAGGGAGATTTTCAAAAACAGAAAAAAAGTATATAGATAATGTTTGTATGTTTGCTGGAGACCACATTGATCAGTGAGAAGACTGAATGCTGCGGTGGCCAAACAAGTTTATCAGCAGGGAGGACTTCACATTCAAACAGTTCTCCTTCATCATTATATGGTGTACAGTTACTGCTTTACCCAAGACCCATTTGTTAGTCTACCTTTGATATGAAAACAAACCGTGTTCCCGTACATCCTACCAGCAGCAGATGGGGTTAATCTAATATAGATGGTGGTTCTCGAGGGGTAATCATCTGACCCCTTTGAAGAAAGTTGATTGGAGGTTTCTAGCCTGGAAGATGATTCCTTCTGACAGAGTGGGTAAGCTACAGGCTCTCTTAGCATTTGAACCTTATACCAAGTTTCTTCTGTGATTTCTACCTTCTTTCAACTGAAGATTCCAGTTAATTTCTTTGCCACTTCTTGTAATCCTACTCGTAATCCTTCCTACTCAAAAGAAACGACGTTTCATTCTCTTAACTCCTTAAGGACCAAGGACGTATGAGTACGTCCTTGGTCCCGCTCCCTTGATATAACGCGGGGTCCCACGGTGACCCCATATCATATGGCGGCGGGCCCGGCGTCATAGTGAAGCCGGGACCCGCCGCTAATAGCGCGCGGCACTGATCGCGGCTAAAAGTGAAACTAAAAAGTGCCGGTTAGCTCAGGGAGCTGTGCGGCATCCCGAACAGCTGTACTACAGGAGGAAGGTCTCTTACCTTCCTTCCTGCAGTCCGATCGTCGATTGAATGCTTCAAGCCTGAGATCCAGGCTTGAGCAATCAATCGCCGAAAACACTGATCATTGCATCCCTATGGAGATGCATCGAACACTGTTAAAGATCACTAAAAGCAATGTTTGGAAAAGAAAAGTGTAAAAAAAAAATCATTATCCCTTCCCCTAATAAAAGTTTGAATCACCCGGCATTTCCAATAATAAAAAAATAAATAAAAAAAGTGTAAATAAAAACAAAAATAAACATATGTGGTATCGCCGCGTGTGGAAATGTCCGAATTAAAAAAAATATGCCGCTAATTAAACTGCACGGTCAATGGCGTACGCGCAAAAAAATTCCAAAGTCCAAAATAGCGAATTTTTGGTCACTTTTTATATCATGAAAAGATGAATAAAAAGCGATCAAAAAGTCAGATCAATGCAAAAAACTTCAGATCACGGCGCAAAAAATGAACCCTCATAGCGCCCTGAACACGGAAAAATAAAGTTACAGGGGTCAGAAGATGACAATATTAAACGTATAAATTTTCCTGCATGTAGCTATGATTTTATTCTGAAGTAATACAAAATCAAACCTATACAAGTAGGGTATCAATTTAACCGTATGGACCTAGAGAATAAAGATCAGGTGTCATTTTTACTGAAAAATGTACTACGTAGAAACGGAAGCCCCCAAAATTTACAAAATGGCTGTATTTTTTCAATTTTGTCGCACAATTATTTTTTTTCCAGTTTCGCCGTCGATTTTTGGGTAAAATGACTGATATCATTACAAAGTAGAATTGGTGGCGCAAAAAATAAGCCATAATACAGATTTTTAGGTGCAAAATTTAAAGAGTTATGATTTTTTAAAGGTAAGGAGGAAAAAACGAAAGAGCAAAAACCGAAAAGTGCCCGGTCCTTAAGGGGTTAATATAGCCAGATGCCTCCGATTTTATGTGGATAGGCCCATCAAGTTCTGGAAAGATAAAAAAAAAAATCTTCCTATCCTGTTTGCCAAAAGTTGCTAAGTCTCCAAGCCTACTCTATCTAGGTGGATCAGGGTGGCAATTGGAGAATCTTTGGTTGCTCAAGATTAGGATCCACCTGTCTTTGCACTGGAAGTGGAGATTGCCGTGGTTAAATAGGCTGTGACAAAGAGATCTATACCCTGGGAACTCCAAGATGCAGTGTTTCAGATCTGGTCTTACCCTCTATCGTTTCAATGCCACCTTTTCTCAATACTCTGCCTTTGGGCGAACAGTTCTAAATTCAACCCTCCCATATAGGGTTTCTACTTGCTTAATCCCCATCAAAGCTGCTTTTAGGACATAAGGAATCGTTATTTCAAATAGTAATTTGTCTTTCCTTTATTCTAACAGCAGCACTCAAATTACGCTCCCTATTTGTCTACTTGTTACACACTGGACTGGGGTGTTCTTAGTTTTCATAGAGGACCTCATTGTGGTTTTTATTTTTTTATTTTCATTTTTTAGGACTAAGGGAAAACATATTAGGGGGTATTCATCAAGAGTTGTGTAGGTGCTAGTCTTTTACCCCATTAATTCATGTGGTGGAAACTGTGCCTGCACCAAATTTATTACATGGTGCAGGGCATGTGTTAAATCTGGTGCTGATCACATTTCTTCAGCACACTACTTTGTGTGTTACCCCTCTGTGACTTTTTGTACGGCTTTTTATCCCATGCAACAAAATGTGCGACTTTTTAATAATGCTATTGCAGTTAGTTTTGTGAACCAGGTCAGTGCTGGTGTAGATTGGCGCCTCAGTAAGGGCAGTTGTGACAAACTGAAAAGTTACACATCATAAATTCCTGACCACTGCGTGATATCAATTGAAATCACAACATGATATGTTCTTTTTGAAAAACCTAAAGCAAAAGTCTCAATGAAAAGTCTCTAAGCAGCATCTGAGACAAACTGTGAGACAAATGTACACCATAAAACCAGGGTGAAACCAATGATAAATTCCCCCCATTTTCTAGTAACAAACGATTTCTGATAAAAGTGATGTTTATATGCTCTTCTTGTTTCTTCATAGCACCATCAACACCAGGCAGCCCAAGCTTTGCACCTTGCTAATCAACAACAACAGTCTGCCATTTACCACACAGGGCTGGCACCAACACCACCTTCTATGACCCCAGGCTCTAATGCGCAGTCCCCACAAAACAGCTTCCCAACACAGCAGACTGTTTTTACAATTCACCCTTCACATGTCCAGCCTGCCTATACCAATCCACCTCACATGACTCATGTGCAACAGGTAAGTAAGCATGAATCTTCTAAATAAGGCTGCTTTCACACTATAAAATTCATCCGTCTTAATGATCTGTTTGATGTTCCGTTATGAAAACCCTGAAAATCGTCCATTAAACATCCGTTCGAAAATACCATACGTCCGTTAGAAAATCCCATTATAGTCTATGGGATTTTTACATTATCAGTTTTAATTTGTTATAGTCAGTTATTAATAACGGACGTTATTTTGTGACTGAAGAAATAGTGCATGCAGTATTTCTCCCGTTACTATCTTCCGTCACAAAATAACATTTGTTATTAATAACGGACTATAATGGATTAAAACGGATAATGTAAAAATCCCATAGACTATAATGGGATTTTCTAACAGAAGTATGGGATTTTCTAACGGACGTTTAATGGCCGATTTTCAGGGTTTTCATAACTAAAATTCATCCGTCTTAAAGATCCGTTTGATTTTCCGTTATGAAAACCCTGAAAATCGGCCATTAAACGTCCGTTAGAAAATCCCATACTTCTGTTAGAAAATCCCATTATAGTCTATGGGATTTTTACATTATCCGTTTTAATCCATTATAGTCCGTTATTAATAACAAATGTTATTTTGTGACGGAAGATAGTAACGGGAGAAATACTGCATGCACTATTTCTTCAGTCACAAAATAACGTCCGTTATTAATAACTGACTATAACAAATTAAAACTGATAATGTAAAAATCCCATAGACTATAATGGTATTTTCTAACGGACGTATGGGATTTTCGAACGGATGTTTAATGGCCGATTTTCAGGGTTTTCATAACGGAACATCAAACGGATCTTTAAGACGGATGAATTTTATAGTGTGAAAGCAGCCTAACCTGTAAGCAGTATTACTTGTCCATCAACTTTATATGGATACTGGTCATTTTAAAATACCTAAATAGTTGCTCATGTAAGTTACAGAGAGGGTTTAGCTTTTTAAACAGGTTATCTGTCAAGAACAAAAAAGGGAGGATTTTGATTGTACTGCTATTCTTCATTTATCTAATGACCAGCTTAGGATCTTGCATCAGACACAATGGAGGATGCAGTGTGATCTGTAATGTGATCAGTAGGCTGAATACAGAAACATCACTGCCATATCCTCTATATACACAGTGCTTAGTGAGTATTTTTTATATACCATTTACAAAGTATGTGCTAGTAAATGGTTTTCCCTCTGGATAGCCCAGCTCCCGATGTGGAATTACCTCTTAAAGGGGGTACTCCGGTGGAAAACTTTTTTTATTTTTTTGTAATCAACTGGTGCCAGAAAGTTAAACAGATTTGTAAATTACTTCTATTACAAAGTCTTAATCCTTCCAGTACTTATTACCTGCTGAATACCACAGAGGAAATTATTTTCTTTTTTGGGACACAGAGCTCTCTGCTGACATCTCTGTCCATTTTAGGAACAGCCCAGAGCAGCATATGTTTGCTATGAGGATTTTCTCCTACTCTGGACAGTTCCTAAAATGGACAGACATGTCAGCAGAGAGCACTGTGCTCGTGATTCAGCAGAGAGCTCTGGGTTCCAAAAAGAAAAGAATTTCCTCTGTAGTATTCAGCAGCTAATAAGTATCGGAAGAATTAAGATTTTTTAATAGAAGTAATTTACAAATCTGTTCAACTTTCTGGCACCAGTTGATTTAAAAAAAAAAGTGTTCCACCGGAGTACCCCTTTAAGGCTTATTCACGCTATGGAATCTTTGCATCTGTAGTGGGCACTGGTAGAACAAGCTGGTGCTAGGACTGTTAGGCAGTGCAACGTCTCCATAGACGGCAATGCATTTCCAAGTAGTCTTTGCCAAAAGAATGAACAGGCTCATTCTTTTGGCAGTGTGTGGGAACTGGAAATTCTGCAGTTTAAATGGGAGCTTATTGCTACAGGTGACTTTATTTATTTTATTTTTTTGTGCGGCTGTGAACACTTATAATCTTCCTTGCCTAAATAAACATGGACTTAATGTTAGTTTTATATGATCAGTAGTCCTTAGCTGACATGATCTGAACATATCTGACTCCAGTCTCTCATTGTTAAGGCTCACGTTCAGTCGGGAATGGTTCCTTCTCATCCAACTGCTCATCCTATGATGCTGATGACGGCACAGCCACCAGGGGGTCCTCAAGCAGCGCTTGCACAGAGTGCTTTACAGCCCATTCCTGTTTCTACAACTGCACACTTTCCCTATATGACACATCCTCCAGGTGAGCACTGGTTGAGAATGTAAACGGATTATTATATTATTTAACACTTTATTTTTATTTATCTTTTTAATGTCCTTAGTACTAAACTCTCGTTTGTTTTCAGTTCAAGCACATCACCAGCAACAGCTCTGAACCTGGAGTTTCTGTGAAAAAGGCTGGAACCCTTTTGTAGGCCAAAAAATTTCCCACCACTTTCTTCCCTCCAGTGGAAGTTATAACATCTAGAATCTCTCATTTTTATTTTAAAGAAAAAAAATCTGCTAACCTCCAATAGGAATGCCAACTGATCATCCTGCAGTGGGAAAGATTCGGACGACGTAGAGGCATGTAGGAGCTTGCAGGCTGTCAGTACACTGCCTTTGTCCTCCTAAAGCCCCACCTTTGCTTGCTGATAACTGGAAGTTATTTATTTTTAAAGGCTCTTCTAAGTTATGAACTCATCAGCCAGTGAAGGAAATAACACAAGTGATTCTTGCTGCTATCTTGACCTTAAAACAAAAATCAAGACTCTAAAACCCCTTTTTATGTCTAAACTTGAAACCGATTCAGTAAGATTCTTATCATCAAACTGATGGATTATTATTTATGAATCAGGTTTGATGTGGCCGCTGTCCTGCAACAGTGGAGTAACTTTTAAGTTAAGAAAAAAAACTTTTACTTTGTAGATAATATAAAATAAAAACTTAAAAAAAATAAATAAAAATTAAAAAAGTTTTAAAAACTGAAAAAGTACTTTGTGTTTAATAATTTGATACGAACAAGGTTTTTGGACCAGAGACAAGTATCGCTTACACAAAGAATGAGTGCGCTGACATATAGCTCTTATTTGAGTGGAGCGTGCCCATTCATAGAGAGCTCTTTACCTCTCCAGGCATGATGACACTAGGACTTCTGGATTTTAGCTCAACCCACACCATTAAATATTTCTTCTGTGAAAACCCATTTATTGTCTGAAAACCTGTTAAAAAATTTGTATTTGTATTTATTTCTATTTAAGAGCATTGGTGGTCAACTGACTGTAATTATCAGGCCTTACCTTGGTACTAATGCCTAATTTTATTTAAATGACAATTTAAATGGTGTCTGTGTCCTGAGTGAACATTTCCTCTGAGTGATACCCAATGTGTCAAGGATTAGCTTTTCTTACTCCAGAAAAAAATCTTTCTGTGCTGCTTATAGCAGTCAATTGTGGCTCAGCTTTTATATTTTAAACTGTTCTGGAATTATGAAAGCTGCCTAGTGATTGGTAGCAAACCCATTCATAGCGTCAAATATGGTTCTTGCAAGTTTAGTTTCACCTTACAAACCACAGTGTTAAAGGGATACTCCACCTATAGACATTTTATCCCCTATATAAAATCCCTCCAGAGGATAGGGGACAAGATGTCTGATGGCGGGGAGTCCAGCCGCTTGGACCCGCCACGATCTCCATGTCGGCACCCTGGCTGTGGTCGCTCGACACAACCACTTCCATGGCCATGAGTGGAGGAGGCGTGGCATGACATAAATACGGCTGCATTCTGAACATAATATTCAGAATGCCGAGATGCCGGCCCGGAGATCATGGGGTCCAAGGGGTCAGACCCCCTCCTGTGGAGAGGGCATAAGATGTCTAGGGGCGGAGTACCCCTTTAAGATGTTACATAACTGGAATCCATACATAGTGACTTCACCTGAATATTTTCACCATATTGGTTTTTAAATTCCTGTGCCCTATTTCCACTGCCAGGGGAGAATCCTATAGAGAGACAGCAATAAAAAAAATATGAATTTCAATTAATTGTATTGGTTCCAAGGAAACAATATAGTGAGCGATCAGAGGAACCATAACATGTCTGTGTATTTCCACGTGCATGGACTAATCTTTGAGCTAAACATATTCTGCTGCCAGGATCAAGTAGGTAAAATGGGAATTAGACTTGTAGAAGTCATTCACTGATTTCAATAGAGAAAACCTATAGCATTGAAAACTTTAAAACTGTAACCATGAGAAATCACTTTAAACCAGCATTTACTTGGTTTTAGAGCTGTTAGAGCATTTTTTGCAGAATGTGTGGAATTTGTGCTGAATTTATGCAGAATTTCTTGTGCTCAATAGACAGATTCTCGTCAGCATTCAGAGTCCCTTTGACTTCAATGGACTCTGCTGAGGAGAATGCAGACTTTCCGCAGAGGAAAATCTGCTGTGTGAATCGGACAGCGGCAATATAATTCACCACAATGTTAACTTTATGTAGCAGAATTGCTGAGCTAAACTGTTCCTCCAAATTCTGCATGGTAATTCTCCTGTGTGAACATAGCCTTAAACTAGAGTTTAGAGCTCTAATAATAACCCCTTAAGGATGCAGGTATTTTTCATTTTTTTTCTTTTCGTCTTCTAATAGTCATGCAGTCATGGCCGTTAAAGGGGTACTCCGGTGAAAAACTTTTTATTTTTATTTTAAATCAACTGGTGCCAGAAAGTTAAACAGATTTGTAAATTACTTCTATTAAAAAATCTTAAATCTTCCTGTACTTATTATCTGCTGAATACTACAGCGGAAATTCTTTTATTTTTGAAACGCAGAGCTGTCTGCTAACATCATGAGCACAGTGCTCTCTGCTGACATCTGTCCATTTTAGGAACTTTCCAGAACAGCATATGTTTGCTATGGGGATTTCCTTTTACTCTGAACAGTTTCTAAAATGGACAGAGATGTCAGCAGAGTAAAAGGAAATCCCCATAGCAAACATATGCTGTTCTGGACAGTTCCTAAAATGGACAGAGATGTCAGCAGAGAGCACTGTGCTCATGGTGTCAGCAGGCAGCTCTGTGTTTCAAATATATAAGAATTTCCGCTTTAGTATTCAGCAGCTAATAAGTACAGGAAGATTTAAGATTTTTTAATAGAAGTAATTTACAAATCTGTTTAACTTTCTGGCACCAGTTGATTAAAAAAAAAAGTTTTCACCGGAGTACCCCTTTAATGTGTGCACCCCTGAAATTTTTATAGAAAATGAAGTATTTCTCACAGGTGTATAGCAAAACGTGTGTAACTGCAATCCTTTTCTGTTTATTCCCTGTGTGTATGGGAACTAAACCAAAAAAAGGAGGAAAAAAGCAAATTGATTGGACATAATGTCACACCAAACTCCAAAAATGGGCCGGACAAAATTATTGGCAAGCCCCCACCCCCCCCCACTCCGGGGCCGCAGTGGCTGCTGCAGATCAATGATTTAAAGCGGGCACCTTAAATCAATGAACTGCAGCGGCTTTTGCGTGGGCCAGAGACCCGCCCGCTTCTCTCCCCCTGCCTGTCCTGGGCTCCTCTCTAGTCAAACCGGTGTTTGACGACTTTTCGTTAAAGTTGGATGTGTAAATGATTTAATTTTTTCACTAAAATGCTATTTTAATTTTATAAGGGATAATAGGACAAAATGCCCCCCAAGTATGGAAATAAAGGTAAATAGGAAGTGTAAAATATGTGTAGCTCACTTAGGATAAAAGAAATAATGTGCTTGAGGTTAAAGGTGTTGCCTTCACCCAAAAGGCCTAATGTAATATGTAGAAATTATAAATAAAAAATATTTATGTGAACCAGTCCTCAAAAGCACAGGGGAGAGAAAAAGGAAAAGACTAGTGGAGATGGGATCCAAGAAATGGTCTTTATTATATAAAAAGGATATATATGGCCAATTGCCTAGCAGGGCCCTTGCTAAAGGCGAATGGAATATACTGGGTAAAAAATAGATATAATAAAAAATACAGAATATAGTAGGATTAAAATGAAATAAATATGATGGGTAAGTAGCACCAAATAAAATTAATGAATTTTATTTGGTGCTACTTACCCATCATATTTATTTCATTTTAATCCTACTATATTCTGTATTTTTTATTATATCTATTTTTTACCCAGTATATTCCATTCGCCTTTAGCAAGGGCCCTGCTAGGCGATTGGCCATATATATCCTTTTTATATAATAAAGACCATTTCTTGGATCCCATCTCCACTAGTCTTTTCCTTTTTCTCTCCCCTGTGCTTTTGAGGACTGGTTCACATAAATATTTTTTATTTATAATTTCTACAAGTATGGAAATACCCAATGTGTGGAGGTCAAGAGCTCTGCTGGCGAACTACAATGCTCAGAAGAGAAGGAGCGCCATTGAGCTTTTAGAAAGAGAATTTGTTTGGAATGGAAGTCAGGGGCCATGTGCATTTACAAAGCCCCCTGTGGTGCCAGAACAGTGGACCCCCCCCCCCCCACATGTGACCCCATTTTGGAAACTACACCCCTCACAGAATTTAATAAGGGCTGCAGTGAGTATTTACACCTTACTGGCATTTGACAGATCTTTGGAACAGTGGGCTGTGCAAATGAAAAATTAAATTTTTAATTTTTACGGATCACTGTTGCAAAAATCTGTCAGATACCTGTGGGACGTAAATGCTCACTGTACCCCTTATTACATTATGTGAGGGGTGTAGTTTATTTTCAAAAATGGGGTCACATGTGGGAGGGGTCCATTGTTCTGGCACTATGGGGGCTTTGGAATTGAAGGCCACGTGTGTTTACAGACAAATTTTCTCTTAAAAATCCCAATGGCGCTCCTCTTCTGAGCATTGTAGTGCACCCGCAGAGCACTTTACATCCACATACGGGGTAATTTCTTACTCAGAAGAAATGGGGTTACAAATTTTGGGTAGCTTTTTTCCTATTTTCCCTTGTGAAAATGAAAAATTTAGGGTAACACCAGCATTTTAGTGAAAATATTTTTTTTTTCATTTTCCCATCCAACTTTAATGAAAATTTGTCAAACACCTGTGGGGTGTTAAGGCTCACTATACCCTTTGTTACGTTCCGTGAGGGGTGTAGTTTCCAAAATGGGGTCATATGTGGGGTTTTTTTTGCGTTTATGTCAGAACCGCTGTAAAATCTGCCACCCCTGTGCAAATCGCCAATTAAGGCCTCAAATGTACATAGTGAGCTCTCACTCCTGAGCCTTGATGTGCGCCCGTAGAGCATTTTACGTCCACATATGGGGTATTTCCGTATTCAGGAGAAATTGTCTTACAAGCAGGAAACTTACTGTAAACCTGCCTGTGTGAATGTACCCTGTACATTCACATGGGGAGGGGAAAACCTCCCAACTGTTTCAAAATTACAACTCCCATCATGTACTGAAAGACCGTGCATGCTGATAGTTGTACTTTTGCAAATGCTGGAGGCACACTGGTTGGAAAACCTTCAGTTTGGTTGGAAAATACTGAGTTAGGTAACAGAACCTGTGTGTCTCCAGCTGTTGCAAAACTGAGATGTAGTTATGCAACAGCTGGAGGTACGCAACTACAACTCCCAGCATGCCGAGACAGCAGTTTGGGTATGCTGGGATTTGCAGTTTTGCAACACCTGGAGGGCTAGAGTTTAGAGACCACTGCACAGTGATCTCCAAACTGTGGCCTTCCAGATGTTGAAAAACTACAAATCCCAGCATGCACAGACAGGAAACTGCTGTGAGGGCATGCTAGGAGTTGTAGTTTTGCAAGATCTAGAGGGCTACAGTTTGGAGATGACTGTGTAGTGGTCTCTAAATTGTAGACCTCCAGCTGTTGCAAAACTACTACTCCCAGCATGCCCAAACAGCTGTCTGGGCATGCTGGTAGTTGTAGTTTTGCAACATCTGGAGGGCTATAGTTTAGAGACCACTGTATAGTGGTCTCAGACTGTAGGCCTCCAGATGTTGCTAGGCAACTCACCGGCTTCCGTAGGATCCAGGGAGCCAACCGCACAACATCGTTGCCCACCGATCACCGTCGCCCGCAGCCTCTGAATGGGTAACTGGATCTTCTGCTGCCGGTCCCTGTCGGTTTCCCCGTCCTGCCCCGCCTATTGTGGGTGGGCAGAACTGGGAAACCGAAAGTAACCGCTGCCCCCGATCTACTATTGGTCGTCGCATCTATACAACCAATAGCAGGGATAGGAGGGGTGTCACCCCTGCCACCTTACTCCTATCCCTTAAGGGGGATCGTGGGGGTCTTGGACAACCGCGATCCCCCTTATATTCCGGGTCACCATTGACCCGTAATCGCGCAAATCGCAAGTGTGAATTCACTTGCGATTAGCTGCGATCGCCGACATGGGGGGGGGTTACTGATTACCCCCCTGGGCATTTGTGCGGGGTGCCTGCTGATCGATATCAGCAGTCACCCCGGTCTGGTCCCCACCCGGCACGTGGTGGGGACCGAAATTCCCACGAGGTCCGGAACAGGTTAATATCTTTGGAACTTGTTTGGGGCTGCTTATCCACCATCTGGACTATCCTGCATTGACACCTTTCGTCAATTTTTTTTCTTCAGTCCACACCCAGGGAGATTAGCAACAGTGCCATGGGATGCAAACTTCTTGATAATGTTGCGCACTGTGGACAAAGGCAAATCTAGATCTCTGGAGATGGACTTGTAACCTTGAGATTGAGGACTTGAGAACCAAAATTGTTGAAAAATATTAACAGACAGTTCTCTTGTCCTCTTTCTGTTGTCCATGCTTAGTGTGGCACACAGACACACAATGCAAAGACAAGTGAACTTCTCTCCTTTTTATCTGCTTTCAGGTGTGATTTTTTTTTAATATTACCCACACCTTTTACTTGCCCCAGGTGAGTTTAAAGGAACATCACATGCTTGAAACAATCTTATTTTTCCACAATTATCTCCAATTTGCTTTTTTTCCCTCCCTTTTTTGGTTTAGTTCCAATACAAACAAAGGGAATAAAACTTGTATAGCAAAACGTATTACTGCAATCCTTTTCTGTGAGAAATGCTTCATTTTCTTGAAAGATTTCAGGGGTGCCAACATTTATGGCCATGGTTGTTAACTCTTTTAATTTTCCACCTACAGACCCATATGAGGGCTTGTTTTCTGTTATCAATTGTAATTTTATTAAGACATTACTCAATTTACCATAAAATCTACGGCAAAAAATTATGAAGCAAAATGGCAAGAAAAAAACTGCTGTTTTAGTATTTTTTTTTAGGGGGTTTGTACACACTGCCCTTTTTGCTAAGAACTATGTTAACTTATTCTGTACATCCATACAATGCCCAATGTATAGGTTTTATTTCACTTTACTTTTTGTAAGTATGCTTAAAATTGCCCTCTTATGACCACTTTTACTTAAATTTTTCACATACAGGGCCGGATGAGGGCTTATTTTTTGCGCTGTGATTTGTAGTTATTGGTACTAGTTTTGTTTTTAAGGGGATTTTATTGTTTTTTTTTTTTGTTTTTTTTTTTTATCTTATCTGGTAGAGATGAGCGAAGTTACAGTGATTTGATTCGTCAAGAACTTCTCGGCTCGGCAGTTGATGACTTTATCCTGCATAAATTATTTAAGCTTTCAGGTTCTCCGAGGGGCTGGAAAAGGTGGATACGGTCCTAGGAGAGAGTCTCCTATAACTGTATCTACCTTTTCCAGCCCACCAGAGTACCTGAAAGCTGAACTAATTTATGCAGGCTAAAGTCAGCAACTGCCGAGCCAAGAAGTTCTTGACGAATCGAATCACTAACTTTGCTATCTCTATTTTATGGTATATGAAAAGAACAAAAATCAGCACTTCTGACCTTTTACACATTTATGCAATTGACTGTGCGATTTTATTAACATTTTAACCCCTTCAGGACACGCACTGTAAATGTACAGCACTGTAGGGAGTAACTTTGTGCATAGTTCTGTACATTCATGGCGCGGCTATAAAGCTTCTGGCCGATGGGATGCTCCTCTCTGTTCCTCAACAAGTGCATTTGGCATAATTTACAATTAGGAATTTATACATTTGTTGTTTGGTTGTATTATTGCCATGACAAAGAGTCAATACCCAGCCCGAAAACGCTTCAGTGTTTAACGTGCCTTACGTGACATGAAGTCCATTGAAATCATGGGAACGCAGCAAAAAGTCAGTGAGAAACAAGCCACCCATATGCTCAGAGCATGTACATGAAAAGAACATTAGGAAGGATCAAGTAAGACCCAGGAGCAGGGGTAGGCCAGACAGTGAAGTAACAAAGACAAATGAGCGAGCCAACCGTGTAGAGGAGGTACTTTACGTTCCACAGAAGACTACAACCAAAAAGGAGGGAGGAAGAAGACTCAACGGACGAAAAGACAGAAAGAAGAAAAACACACCACGGAGCTCCACTTGAACACAATACAGAAAAAAAACGCAGCCAAGGTGGAGGCCAACCGGATGCAGGCCAGCATGCAAACACACCTGAGATAGCAGATGAAGACTGCCCCGGACACAACCACACCAGTCAAGGGGGACCTCACCACAAAAGCCTATACAGCTGGGAGGAACAAAACTCTGACCAGGGAAGCCAGGTTGCATCAAACCTGGACACAGCTTAAGGGTGCACAGCTAAAAACTCTTCCATATGCTGGATCTGAGCGACTTCTGCAAACCACTTTTCAAGGAGGGGGGGGGGGGGTTCAGAACACCTCCCACGCCTAGGATTTACAGTTTTAGCAGCCTGGAGGAGATGCCATGCAAATTACTTTTTATATTTAGCCTGTTCCATGGGAAACACACAGAGCAGGGCTACATCGGGGTTGGGGGGGGACCTGGATACCTGTCACATCATGAATAACCTGAAGAACAGAGTGCCAGATAGATGCCTATTTAGGACAGCCCCACCAGATATGTGTCATTGTGCTCTCAGCTCCTCCACACCGCCAGCATGAGCTCGGTACAGAAGGGTACCAGCAATGAAGAACTGTCGGCACCTGGTACCATTTGGATAAAATCTTATAACTTGTCTCTTGAGATTATGTGGCAACAACCACCTTATGAGTTAGGAAAAAAGCAACCAGTCCATTGTTAAGGAGGGAAAGATTTGCCTTGCTCAGATTTCTAAGCACGACAAAAGGCTAGAAGGGGTTCTGAACTGGGGGACAGACATCAGCATACCATAAATGGCCTAAATGGAGTGCCGAGGGCACGAGGAGGCTAAACGCTGGCGCTCAAATGACGTTAAGAAAATTATGTAAAGTGGTCAGGGAGGGTAGAATAGAAATGTCGTAGCTGAAGGTATGGAAAAGGTGCACGTCTAGATAATGGACGCTTCTCCAACAGGGCTTCCAGAGACTTAACACCTCAAGCTAGGACATTGTTAAAACAGAGGGGGTTAAACGCAGACCCTAAAAAAACTACCATTGGAAGAAGACCCAGGTGAAAACTGCAGGTTATCTGTGATAGGAAGGAGGGGCCCCTACGATTAACCAGAAATGCATCTGGTCCTGCAGTGTGCAAGGAAGCCAGGGTATGGCGAGTAGTATAGGAAGTGGGAAAATTATCCTGTGGGGACCAGGTCCATGGTAGAGTGGAAAATGCTTTAGGACAGATGTGTTGCGCCAAGCGAACCCATAGCTTAGAGGTAACATTGTGAAAGAAATGTATAACACGTGAGTGGTCACAAGCCAAGTAATACAAATGGCTGACCCCGCCTAGTAGTTTGTGGCGAGTCATGGTCAACCGGTTAAGCCGTGGGCGAGCAGAGACCCACACAAAGGACCCAAAACCCGCCTGCATCTGGTGCCAATACAGGAAAGGGATGTGGATGGGGACCGTCTGCATTTTGAGGATGCTAATCCGGCTAAACCAAGAGAAATATTTGCGATTCCAGGACTCCAGGTCCATAGGGAAATGCGCTAATAGTGGGAAGAAATTCAGGGAAAAAAAGTTGGGAGATGAGATGGAAGCACCGGCCCTCAATATATAACCACCTAACGATACAGGACGTAAATGTTCGTCCTGATGCAGTGGTACTTAATGCACCAGGACGTACATTTACATGCCTGTGAGCATCGGAGAGATGCTAGGGTCATGTGCGGCAGGTCCCGGCTGCTGATAGCCCCCTCCCCTGTCTTCCATGGGTCTTCTACTCTGGTCTGAGATTGAGCAGACCAGAGCAGAAGATGACCGATAACACTGATCAGTGCTATGCCCTATGCATAGCACTGAACAGTATTAGCAATTGAATGATTGCTATAAATAGTCCCCTAAGGGGACAATTAAAGTGTAGAAATAAAAGTGAAAAAATTTGAAAAATCCCATCCCCCAATAAAGATGTAAATGGTCAGTTTTTTCCCCATTTTACCCCCAAAAAGTGTAAAAATTAAAAAAATAAATAAAAAATTTACGTATTTAGTATCGCCGCATGCGTAAATATCCGAACTATTAAAATATAATGTAAATTGTTCTGTACAGTGAACGTTATAAAAAAGCAGCAATTTCTGACTTATTTAACATTCTATTTCAAATTGATAAAAAATTTATCAAGTTTTATATATGCAAATGTGGTATAAAAAAATTGCAGATCATGGCGCAAAAAATTAGCCCTCATACCGCCGCTTATATGGAAAAATGGAGGGATTTTAAATGCACTAATTTGGTAAAAAGTTTGCAATATTTTTTTTATAAGCGGTATAATAGAATAGTATGTAATCATGGGTATCCTTTTATTCATATTGGCCCACAGAATAAAGAAAACTAGTCTATTTTACTGTAAAGTGTACAGCATAAAAACTAAACCTTCCAAAATTTTCAAAATTGCAATTTTCTTATAAATTTCCCCTACAGCAACACTGTGAATGTCAGGATCGGCTCATATACTGGCAAGAAAGTGCTCCATTACCAAGACATACAGAAAAGGGGGCAGCCCTGCTTGGTGCCATTATGAATGGAAAATGTATCAGAAAGAGAACCATTAATCTTCAGCCGGGCAACAGCGGAGTGGTACAGCGCCAGGACTTTAGCAATAAAATTAGGGTCCAACCCGGGTCTGTGCCAAGGAGGACCAGGAGATACGATCGAAAGCCTTCTCGGCATCAAGGGAAAGGATCATTAAATGTATCTTATGAGATTGCGCATAATGTCTAGAGTTTTAATAGTCATAGAGGGAGATTTATCATTGCTTTTTTTTCTATGTTTTGGCGCAATTCAGGTGCAAGAAGCATATTTAGCAACTTTTATGCATCTTTTGCTATAGACCGTTTCATTCTTTTTGCCTACCCGTAGAACTTTTTCTTTTTGACCATGCAGTGGTCATGTATTTATAATTTGCGACTTTTGTCAAAAGTCGCTATTTTGTGCGCAAAGGTACTTTTTTAGGCGCCAAGCTACACCATCTACCAGTAGGTGTGAGAATCACTTCTACCTTCCACAATTCAACCTTTAACCTCTTGTGGACGACAGCGTCCAACTCCCACTCTATGACACGTGCTCAAAAGCTGAGTGCAGGTCATAGCTGGGCAGTCCTGGCGACTATCTGCCACCACGAACAATCTCTAATGCCAGACATCACCGATCATGGTGATGCCCTGCTTTAACCCCTTAGACACCACAATCAAATTTGATTGTAGCGTCTAAATGCATGTAAAATCTCCCGGCAGCTCTGTGAAATTAAGTAAAAAACATCTAACCTTCCAAATTCAGGACCCAGGAAAGTGTCTACTTCCCTACCTCACAAGCGTCTAGAAAAAGTGGTAGAGCTTTTCCCACCACAGCAGAGCTGTGCAAAATTCATCATCCTCCTGCACCTTTTTGATAAATAAGATCCACGTTAGTCAAACCCACCACCAATATAAACGTGGGAAAATAGCTCTACCGTAGACATTCTTTGATAAATCTGGGCCATAATGTTCAGAGTTTTGTATTATCCCTGGCCTCCTTCCCCGGCACAAACTCCACCTGTGTAGAATGCCATTCAGCCAACAAGTTTAGACTAGCTTTTTAGGTCCACATTCAATAAAGACATAGGCTGGTGAGGGTCCTGCCTGGGACACAGCAGGAACAGACTCTCAGTGGGTAATCAGCCGTTGCCGGCGACCACCCCTGGGAGGAAGGCGGGCCTGCTTGGAGGATAGTTGGGGGACCTCCAGTAGAGACCTCTTAGTGGCCCCAGAGGACAACATGGACTTGCCCTCGGTCTCCTTGCCTGAATGGCCTAAGTCCTGCAGTAATCCAAATAAGTAATCAGGGGAGCGCATGGTAAATGTGTTCCCACCTTTCCGTACAGATAGGGTGAAAGGGAAACCCTTTTGATAGGGAAGGTCTCGCTCCTGGATAATTTCAAGGGCAAGCATGAGAGCAACTCTTTGGGCCAAAGTGTGACAGGACAAGTCCGGGAACAGTTGAACTTGGACGTCCTTGTAGAAAATTTGTCTTCGAGCTGAGCGGAGAATGTCCTCTTTGATGGCGTAAAAGTGCACCCGGCAGATTATATCATGTGGGCGCTGGTCATCAGGATGAGGGGGCCTAAGGGCCCTATGTGCTCCAATTTCAATGTGGCCATCCAGAGCACAGGGTCGACACATCCTGACGAAGTTGAGCAAGTTCCTGTTTGCACTCTGCCACCATCTGTTTAGCCAAGGAAGAGAGGTCCTCCTATGTGGGAAGTGAAGCAATCAGAGAGTGTAAATCTGCCAGGGTGACCAAGCAGGCCAGGGGGACCAGCAGGTCAGGTTAGGAGGGGGGACAACATCCCGATTCCTCAGTGAGGCAGGAAAGTGAACGGAGGAGACAAAAGCAGGTAATGGTGCACCAAAAATGGAAGGGTGCCCCTCAAGCTAGTCAGAGGACCCGGAGACTGTGCAGGGGGAGCAACCACAACACTATCCACCCCTGGCATCGGTGCAACTACCAGAGGCAGCATGCCTCTCACAGGACAAGGAGGCAGAGAGTCGTGAGAGGGGGAGTCCCCTTCGGATCAGGGAGAAAAGGGTGCAGTCCCTTGTTGCAGCCCCTGTTAAGGGGAAGATTTAGTGTAAAAGGCCACCGCCGGGCGATCCCCCAGACGTGACTGGCAGTAGTGGAGGAGCAACAGGGGGGCCATGAGGGGACACAAGCCCGGGCCAGGCACCTTTGGAGGAGAGTGCAGGGGAGGTGGAGCAGGGTCCCTCTGCCCAGAGGGCTCATGGAGAGGAGGTAGGGCTCACGTGAGGCAGATGGAGGGGAGCGCTGAGCCTACCTGAGTCCCAGACTCTTGAGCAGGCTGGGAGGTCCACAGACCGCCATCCCCGACAGGGGAGGCACAAGCAGACATGGAGGCACCGCCATCCCCGATAGGGGAGGCACAAGCAGACATGGAGGCACTGCGCTTCCAAGCCTCCACAGCAAGCGACTTCAGGGAGGAGGAGGAGAAAGATCCCAGCAGCGGAGGTACCTATCGGTAAGGAGGGTGCAGGCAGCAGGCGGTCCGTAGAAGCGGAGACCGGAGGCATGGCAGGGAATGGAGCAGGGCCTGTGGGAGCAGAGGAGTCGCAGCCATGATGACCAGAGGTAGGGACACACTCCTGCGGGGCTGTGACTGGGTAAAATAGGTGGCCAGGTCTAGCTGTGGAGAGGAGGGACGAGAGCGAGCCCACTTCTGGGATTTCCTATAGGATTTCCCCATAAATTGTGCCAGAATCTGCTAAAGGGTGCAGGACAGGAGCTCCAGCAACGTGTGTCCTCACTCAGCCATGGCAAGCCACGCCCACCCCTTTTATCTAATTTTTTATGCGTCTCATTAAAGTTTTGTAGTTTTATTTTTTCACCTTTTTGGGAGCTGGATTTCTACTTCATTGTTTTTTGTACATTATCAGCGTGGGATATGGCTCACAGCCATCCGTGCTCTGGGACTACTCCAATGACAGACTATACCCCATTCAGACTGAAGGTGATCCGACTTGCATTTTTATCCTTTTTCTTTACTAGCATACCCTCTGCTGACTTAAATAGGGCAGTGATCCAAACCTAATCTGGCATTAAATGAACATTTCAGGCGGATTATATTGTCCGTACAAAGAACCGTACCAGATGACAGACAGTGGCGTTGCTAGGGTTGGTGTCATCCCATACCTACAAATTAGCCACAAATTCTACTTTGTAATGACATCAGTCATTTTACCCAAAAATCTACGACGAAGCAGAAAAAAAATAATAATTGTGAGACAAAATAGAAAAAAAGCCATTTTGTAACTTTTGGGGCCTTCTGTTTCTACACCGTACATTTTTCGGTAAAAATGACACCTCTTTATTCTGTAGGTCCATACAAAATGATACCCTACTTATATAGGTTTGATTTTGTCGTACTTCTGAAAAAAAATCATAACCTCATGCAGGAAAATGTATACGATTAACCCCTTAAGGACCGGGGTTTTTTCCGTTTTTGCATTTTCGTTTTTTGGTCCTTGCCTTTAAAAAATCATAACTCTTTCAATTTTGCACCTAAAAATCCATATGATGGCTTATTTTTTGCGCCACCAATTCTACTTTCTAATGACGTCAGTCATTTTGCCCAAAAAACTACGGTGAAACGGAAAAAAAATCATTGTGCGACAAAATTGGAAAAAAAAACGCAGTTTTGTAACTTTTGGGGGCTTCCGTTTCTACGTAGTAAATTTTTCGGTAAAATGACACCTTATCTTTATTCTGTAGGTCCATACGATTAAAATGATACCCTACTTATATAGGTTTGATTTTGTCGGACTTCTGGAAAAAATCATAACTACATGCAGGAAAATTAATACGTTTAAAATTGTCATCTTCTGACCCCTATAACTTTATTTTTCCATCTATGGGGCGGTATGAGGGCTCATTTTTTGCGCCGTGATCTGAAGTTTTTAACGGTACCATTTTTGCATTGATAGGACTTATTGATCGCTTTTTATTCATTTTTAAATGATTTAAAAAGTGACCAAAAATGCACTATTTTGGACTTTGGAATTTTTTTGCGCACACGCCATTGACCGAGCGGTTTAATTAATGATATATTTTTATAATTCGGACATTTCCGCACGTGGTGATACCATATATGTTTATTTTTATTTACACTGAGTTTTTTTTTTATATTGGAAAAGGGGGGTGATTCAAACTTTTAATGGGGAGGAGTTAAATGATCTTTATTCACTTTTTTTTTTTCCACTTTTTTTTTTGCAGTGTTATAGCTCCCATAGGGACCTATAACACTGCACACACTGATCTTCATCATTGATCACTGGTTTCTCATAAGAAACCAGTGATCAACAATTCTGCCGCATGACTGCTGATGCCTGGATCTCAGGCACTGAGCAGTCATTCGGCGATCGGACAGCGAGGAGGCAGGTAGGGGCCCTCCCGCTGTCCTGTCAGCTGTTTGGGATGCCGCGATTAGCCGCGGCTATCCCGAACAGCCCGACTGAGCTAGCCGGCAACTTTCCCTTTCGCTGCGCACTATTAGAGGCGGGTCCCGGCTTCACTATGACGCCGGGCCCGCCGTGATATGATGCGGGGTTACTGTGTAACCCCGCGTTATATCAGGAGAGCAGGACCAAGGACGTACCGGTACCCCCTTGGTCCTTAAGGGGTTAAAATTGTCATCTTCTGACCCCTATAACTTTTTTATTTTTCTGCGTATGGGGTGGTATGAGGGCTAATTTTTTGTGCCATGATCTGAAGTTTTTAGTGGTACCATTTTTGTATTGATTGGACTTTTCGATCGCTTTTTATTCATTTTTTCATGATATAAAAAGTGACCAAAAATACGCTATTATGGACATTGGAATTTTTTTCACGCATACGCCATTGACCGTGCAGTTTAATTAACAATATAGTTTTATAATTCTGAAATTTCCGCACGCGGAAATACCCCATATGTTAATTTTTATTTACACTTTATTTTTAATGGGAAAAGGGGGGTGGTTAAAACTTTTATTAGGGAAGGGGTTAAATGATCTTTATCAACTTTTTTTTTCCACTTTTTTTTTGCAGTGTTATAGCTCCCATAGGGGGCTATAACACTGCACACACTGATCTTTTACTTTGATCAATGTTTCTCATAGGAAACCATTGATCAATGATTCTGCCGCTTGACTGCTCATGCCTGGATCTCAGGCACTGAGCAGCCATTTGGCGATCGGACACGGGGAGGCAGGTAAGGGACCCTCCTGCTGTGCCACAGCTTTTCGGGATGCCGCGATTTTGCCGCGGACATCCCAAACAGCTCCCTGAGCTAACCGGCAATGATTTACTTTCACTATAGATGCGGCGTTCAACTTTGAACGCCGCGTCTAAAGGGTTAATAGCGTGTGGCACTGTGATCAGTGCCGTGTGCTATTAGCCAAGTGTCCCGGCCGTTGTTAGAGCCCCGGCCCGACCCGCTATGACGCGGGGTGTTAGAACGCGAGCGGACTTGGCGTAAAGTTACGCCCTTGGTCCTTAAGAGGTTAAAGTGCACAATAGAGACAGTTGAATATATAATAGATAAGAGGTAGCAAACCACAAACGGAGGAGCAGCTGTATGGCAATAATGCAGGACAGGGCCACCAGGAACCCCACGCGTTCCGTCATGCCCAGGTGAGTTCCTCAGGGGTGTTGTGCCATAATGTCCCTGATGTCTCTTTAAATATCAAACGTAATTGGTAGTGATACCTGACTAGAGGAGTGTTTGTCCAAAGCCCCACATGGCGGAGAGCGCACGCCATATAATACAACCTCAAGATACATCTGGATTGGATCAACATCTCTCTACTACTAACTAAAGTGGAATAATATGAACCTTCAACCTCCTTCCAATGACTCTGACAAATCCGGGACATCAGCCACCCATTTAGGAAAGGCCTGTGAGAAAGGGCAAGGCCCCAGCGATTAGAGGAGAGCATAATACCGGGTAAGGGGTTTAGATAGATCCATGGTGCCCAGGAGAAGCTCCACATCGGAGAATGCAGGAGTAAACGTCAGGGAGCCAAACTGCGCTTGAACCTCATGCCTCAGCTGAAGATACCTATAAAAGGCATTTCCAGGGATGCCATAGCGTTCTGTCATGTCCGAAAAGGGATAGGAAAACCTGATCCTCCGCAAACAAGTGAATCACAAATTTGACATCATGAGAACCCCAAAACCCAGCCTTCTGTAACCCATGTAAGTGAGATAAATGTACATTCCCCCACAAGGGTGCTCTAGGAGACACCAGAGGTTGTGGAAATTAACTCGACACCACGGACCACACTTTAGCTATAGTTAGGAGGGGAATAAAAAAAGAGGATTGAGAGTGATACCTGTAGAATGAGTTAGTAAGAGATTCATACGAACCCATCAGCACTCCAGCCAAGGCAGTTGCCGAGTTTAACAGATCCAGGTCGATCCCCCGCACTGCATAGACCAGTTGAGAGGCAAGAAAATAGTTTTATACATCAGAAGTGGCTAAGCTGTTTTTTAGGAGCCTGGAGAAGAGCCCGACCAAGTCTGGGAAGTTTACCCTGCCAATAGAAGGAACCCATAGCACTACATAGCACACTAACATATTTCTTGTGAAGAATTGGAGGGGCTCAATGAAAAAGGTACAGGAATTTAGGAAGGTAAATCATTTTGAAGATATTGATCCTGCCAGCTAGTGACAGATGGAGCGAGGACCAGGCAGTTAACCGCTCCATAGTGGAACATAAAAGCGGATCCAAATTCAGGAAGAGAGAATCACTCAAGGATGCAGTGACCTCCACCCCCAGGTATCTAAACCGAGAGACTAGTTGCACCCCAGCTGGGAGAGGGACCCAAGGTGAAAACGCCATCAAAGAGGACTTCGCCCAGTTTACCCTCAAGCCCGAGATTGACCCAAACCGGTCCAATAGGTCGAATCCGACAAATATACTAGCGTGTCATCCACATAAAGGGAAGCCTTCTCTACAATAGACCCCCTGGGAATGCCACAGATAGTAGGATCATTATGGATGGCCGCCACCAAAGGCTCCTCGACGAGAGCAAAAAGAAATGGAGAAAGCGGGCACCCCTGCCTCGTCCCACGACCCAGAAGGAAGGGAGCAGAAACATCCAGGTTAGTGTGAATGCGGGCCCTAGGACTATCGTATAACAACAGAACCCAAGCACAGAAAAGGGCCACCCCACCAAGTGAAAGGCCTTAGACATCTAGACTGACTACCACTCCAGTAGGAAAGCCTTCTTCCACCGCTGCAATATTAACCCCTTTAGGACGCAGCCCTTTTTCGCAATTCTGACCACCGTCGCTTTACAAATTAATAACTCGAAAATGCTTTTGTCGAATATTCTGATTCTGAGAGTTTTTTCGTGACATATTCTACTTTATTTTGGTGGTAAATTTTCTGGGTTACTTGCATCCTTTTTTTGGTGAAAAATCCCAAAATTTCATGAAAATTTTGAAAATTTTGCATTTTTCTAACTTTGAAGCTCTCTACTTATAAGGAAAATGGATATTCCAAATAAATTTAATTTTTATTCACAAATACAATATGTCTACTTTATGTTGGCATCATAAAATGGACATATTTTTGCTTTTTGAAAAAATAAGAGGGCTTCAAAGTAAAGCAGCAATTTTCAAAAATGTTATGAAAATTGCTAAATCTGAAGGGACAGATGTTACAGAACTACAACTCCCAGGGGCAGTCTAGGCATGCTGGGAGTTGCAGTTTGGCCTTCCTAGTGGTTGCCACAGTAAAGATCACTTTACTTTCTCTTTCATTTTACCCCCCCCCCCGCCCCCCACGTAGTTTCCCTACCTGAGCCAGGATCCAGCGATGATAGGGGATCCCCAGAATCAGTTCTGACCAATGGCAGGGGATAGGAGGAGACCGCAGCACTGCAACCTCGCTCCTATCCCTCAGGATGATCAGGGCTGTCCCTGACAGCTCCGATCATCCCTATTTTCCGGGTGATCGGCTCACCGAATTGACATGCAATTTTCTGTGATCGCCGACATGGGGGGGGGGGGGGGGGGGTCAGGGTCAGGACCCCCCTCGGCGATGTGTCAGGATGCCTGCTGAATGATTTCAGCAGGCATTCCGGTCCCAAACTGGCTAGTGGCGGGGACCGGAATTCCCACGGGCGTATGCATACGCCCCACGTCCTTAAGGACTCGGGATGCAAGGCGTATGCCTACACCCAGCGTCCTTAAAAGGTTAAGGCGGAGGCGCTTTACATCAGTAACTCTACCCGGCATAAAACCCGTTTGGTCAGGATTAATGATGGAGGATATGACACCACGCAGGCGAGTTGCCAAGACTCTAGCCAGAATTTTAATATCAATATTCAAAAGGTAGAGGCCTATAAGAATCAGGAAGCAACGGGTCCTTTCCAGGCTTGGGAAGCACTACTATCAACGCCTCCCTCATAGAATCTGGAAGAGGCTCCTCATCGGGCCAAGCGCTCCTCATTCATCCTTTACCAAACGCCTACCGTTGCATCCAGACCCAAGGTTTTCCCATGGGGAAGATCACAAATAGCCTGTCCTACCTCCTCAACTCCAAAGGGGCTATCCAGTGCCTCTGCCTGAGCACAACTAAGCTTGGGGAGGAATAGCTCCTGCAAAAAACACTTCCTGCTGCAGCTCACGCTCCATAGCTGACCTAATCTTCCATTGGGCTGCCACTCCTGCTATAAAAGCACCCCTAACCACGGCCTTGTAAGCATCCCATTGAACTAAGGGGTCAGGAAAAGAAGCGTTATGCTCCCAGTACTCAGTATGGGCAACCCCCAGAGTCTCAACAACAGTGTCAGCCTGTTACCAGCCGGGGTGCATGCGCCAAATACGGGAAGGGGGCGTACAGTAGCCGACACAACTGCACGGCTCCCCGCCACAGCGGGTTTGCGCAGGAGACGAGCGTGGACGCAGCAACTCAAACAGGTCTGCAGACTGGACCATTTGAGGCATTCCCTGCTCACTGTTTTATTGTGTACTGTATCTACTCATTCCAAGCACAACCCAAGCCGCTACTGTATCAGCGACTGGGATATCATTCAGATATAGATTTTTTTTGCTCAAATAACTGAGTATTGATCTCTCTATGCTACATTAAATATACTTAAACATCATCTGAGTCACTGTCTCCTCTTATGCCCCTGAGGAAGACATTTGACTTTTTTCAGAAACGCGTCGGGCTACAATTTGGAGACGTGCAGACTGAGATAGTGACTATAGCTGCAAGCATTGAGATATTGTGATTGACTTTAACAGGAGTCCATATATTGCGTCTTTTTGGAGGGCCAACTTTTTGCCAAAGTATACACTCACTATTTAAGATATGTTTTTAGTGATAAACTAGTAAAAGTTATGTTTTATGTCAATCCCCATTATTTGTTATATTGAATTAGACTGGGAGCACTGCATACCTAGGTTTATAGATACCTGACCTATCTCATATTATCCTGCTAATAATGATAAAGCCTGGCAGGACCCGGCTTTATCAATCGAGCGCAGAGCACACAGATCAATGGGATTGTATGTAATCCCATTAATCTGTATGAGGAATCAAATAATTCCTCCTAAAAGTCCCCTAAGGGGACTAAAAGTGTATAAAAAAAAAAGTTTAAAAACACACACATTAACCCCTTCCTTATTAAAAGTTTAAATCACCCCCCTTTTCCCAAATTCCATATTAAAAATATATAGCCATAATAAAAATAACCATATATGGTATCGCCACGTGCCTAAATTTACGAATTATAAAAATATATCGTAAATTAAACCGCACGGTCAATGGCGTACGCGCAAAAAAATTCCAAAGTCCATAATAGCGTATTTTTGGTCACTTTTCATATCATAAAAAAGGAATAAAAAGCGATCAAAAAGTTTGATCAAAACAAAGATAGTACCGATTAAAACAGCCATGCTGTGACTTAGTCATTTCCAGCTTACTGTTGAATATTGTAATTTTTATGTTTATATAATGTTTTTATGTATTTTATCAACATTTATGTAATTGTATTTTAATGTTTTATGGAGCCCAGGTATGCCTTTTATGGAAGGGGTCAACTCCATCCACCCATACCTGGCGTCCATTTTATTGTCTATAAATATGCTCTCTGTGTAACATTGTTTATGCCAATCTGAGGAAGGAGGGTTAACCTGCAAAGTGGGTCATATGTGATTTCCTAATAACCATAGTGCCTAAATGGCACTTTAAATTATATACCTTCACTTGAATTTTCATTCTGCTAATGAAACACTGAACAGCGCCTGAAGCACGGGTCTTTTTCTTCTTTACCCACTACATTGAACAGGATCGGATTCTCCATCCCGGTGACCCTTTGGGCTTTGCAGTTCATTCCGGCTACAACCATACCCCTTTTTGGGGTGATAAGCGCTGATTTTCTTCCATAAGGTGAGCGGCCAACTGAAAGGCTGGCACAGTCCACCCTCTTCCCCACCTGGTACCTTGGGTAATATACGAGGCATGGTCTCTCTTTTCTCCTATCTAACACTAAACAGGACACACCAAAACATATACGCCCTACAAAGTGCAGACCTATAACCTGAATACAACTTCTGCGGGCGTCAAAAAGACCCCAAGTAACCTGAACTAGAAATACAAGAATACTCCCGCCACCCCACCACAACCTAAATTGGCCGGTAGCTATAAGTATTACCCAGAGAGTCCTTAGGAGAGCCGGAACCTATGAAGGCCCTAAGGAACCTATCTCAGCTATCTAAGAAACAAAGCTATCTAAGAAAAAAAGCGGGAGAGCAGCCATGAACAGGACAGTCCGAGACAGTTCAATACAGGGGTCCGACAGGTGGGGCCGCATCCACCCAATGAAGGGCCTCAATCAGATAGGTGAAGAACTTAGTAGCGGCCCCTTCCACCACTCTGAGATGGGCAGGATACAGCATCGAGTAGCGGTAGCCCTTGGCACGCAGCTTCGAGCGGACCTCAGTGAACTTCACCTGCTGCTTACGGAGTTCCACAGAGAAGTCAGGGTAGAAAGACACTGCGCCCCTCGCAAATGACCTCTCCCTTGAGACGTACTGCACGGAGAACAGCATCCCTGTCCTTGAAGTGTAGAAGTTTGGCAAGGAAGGGACGAAGAGGACCCCCAGGGAGAGGAGGCCTGGATGGGAGTACGAGCTTGTTCAACAGAGAAATAGGCAGAGAAGGTGTCCACTGGAAGAATCTCCTTCAGCCATGTTTCTAGGAATAACACATGGCCCACAGACTCATACTTACAATGCTACTATGTGGTCATACAGATATGGGTACATAGTGGTGTTTTGGCACTAAATAGTGTGTTTGGGGTATTATGTTAGTTGATGGTGTCTACAAGATTGCATATAGGACAAGGGTTGTATCTATGGCCATACTGTTTATTATTTCTTTCTTTTTGCACAATTACTTATGGAATAGTTAGGAATTCCTCTTTATACTATAGTTGAATTGTGGTGAGGCTTGTCTATTATGGTATGTGAATCTAGTTGACAGCACATACCACTGATATTCCTACTTGGGAGCTATTTCCCATATGATATACAGGAGCTATCTTTATTTATAAGAGCATATGGTTAGGAATTCAGTGTGCACTTGGCACCATACAGTCATAATGGCCCAAGGTTAGTCATAACATACATACTGTGGTTCATCATGCTAATATTATGTATTAAAAGTAAAGACATAAAAAGACAACCGGGAGGCAGTGCCTCGTGTATTACCCTTGGTTGGTGAGGAATCCACTAAACTTACTGGGTAAGTACACCCAGGGCTTAAGTTAAGATGGCCGCTCACCTTAAAATGAAGAAAATGCACATATCACCCCTCATCCAGGGTATCAAATGGTTAGGATAAGCTGCCAAGCCTGATGGTCATAGGAGGACATGGATCTTCCTGTGGGAACTGAAGAAATTATATAGGAAAAGACCACTGGAATCCAGGCGCTGCTTTATCCAAAGATGCAAGGATGCAGGTAGGTATTGTTAACCAGATACTTTTATTTATATTGTAGCATACAAGTTAGCAAGATCATGACGCGTTTCGGGGTCTGCTACCCCTTCCTCAGATGATCTAAGAAACTACTGACACCAGCAGACCTTATATAGTATCACAATGAAGGTAGTACAGGTCAAAAGGGGTGGGCTTGATGTGATGTCACATCCAGTCCACTTACAAGCAGCATAACATAAAATACAGAGAAAAAAGCATTTAAACACCATTGTAATATAGCTCTATGAACACAAGATAAAACCCAATAAAGAAAAAGACAAAAAAGCAATAAAATACATGGGAAACGCTTATAGCTGTCACTGCGTCAAAGGGAAGTGCATCCCGGTAGTAATATATCAAAGCGAGGCTCCGTTGAGGGAGCCATCACAACAGTAAAGAATGTAACATGTGGGCCGGTTGTAAACACTGGAGTCCCGATGTATACAGAGAGCTGACGGGATCTCCGCACGCAGAGCGCACCAGCGTCTCACTGTCAGACCATCTCTAGGGACACGTCGCTAGGCTGACACTCTGTAACTTTGTTATATATTGGCCAACCTTTGTATTACGCTCCACGGACTAGGTGTCACATTATATTTGCAAACTGTAATTAGTATTGCGCTGATATTATCCGTTAGGTTGGTCAAGTTGATGAGCCCTGTGTTGGGGCATCATTCTTTAGGAATACAATTCTTTAGGTACATGATGTGAATTGGGGTACTTCTTATAAGTGGTTTCCTAGCTACTATACCATGCTTTATGAGGCATTTTGCTCTCTATATTATATATACACTACCCCCATATGCTCTAACTTTTATTAATTTATTGGTTTTCCCATGATATAGCAGTTCTGTTAGTCAGGCCAAATAAGTTGGTGTGTGCCAGATATGGCATTATAATTATTTTTATAGTACATAAAATTTACTGTTTCATTATTACTGACACTAATATAGTTATGCCCATAAACTTATGCATATTACGCTTTTGCCCGTATGTGGATGTGTGTTGCGAAATGGCATCATTTTATGACACATAATACAATTCCCTTTTTTACTTCTATTATTGGCATTAGTATATTTAAGTATTATATGCTTCTTATTAGATACACAATTTTTGCACTACACCATGGATTTTTATCTACCGTATTTATCGGGGTATACCACGCACCGGCCTATAACACGCATCCTCATTTTACCAAGGATATTTGGGTAAAAAAAGTTTTTTACCCAAATATCCATGGTAAAATGAGGGTGCGTGTGTGCGCATGTATACCCCGATACACCCCCAGGAAAGGCAGGGGGAGAGAGGCCTTTGCTGCCCTCTTCTCTCCCCCTGCCTTTCCTGGGGTCTAGAGCCCTGCTGCCGGCCCTTCTCTCCCCCTGGCTATCGGCGCCGCTGCCCGTTCTGTCCCCCTGACTATCAGTGCTGGCGCACGCTGGAGGCCTGGAGCAGCGTGGACCCGACCCCGGCAACAGGTAATTATGCCACCGGGGATGGGGGGAGGCAACGGGGCAGTGGCGCCTTCTCTCCCCCTGGCTGTCGGCGCCGCTTCTCTCCTCCTGGCTATCGGCGCCGGCAGCGATAGTCAGGGGGACAGAACGGGCAGCGGCGCCGATAGCCAGGGGGAGAGAAGGGCCGGCAGCAGGGCTCTAGACCCCAGGAAAGGCAGGGGGAGAGAAGCGGGCAGCGACGGCCTCTCTCCCCCTGCCTTTCCTGGGGGTGTATCGGGGTATACATGCGCACACACGCACCCTCATTTTACCATGGATATTTGGGTAAAAAACTTTTTTTACCCAAATATCCTTGGTAAAATGAGGGTGCGTGTTATAGGCCGGTGCGTGGTATACCCCGATAAATACGGTAGATAAAAATCCATGGTGTAGTGCAAAAATCGTGTATCGAATAAGAAGCATATAATACTTAAATAAAAATTTTAGCCTAAAAAGTGTGTGTTATAAGGCGATAAATACGGTATGTGGTTATCTTTTTATTAATACTTTTTTCATTATCTTACTTATTCTGTAATTACTGTATTTATCGGCGTATAACACGCACTTTTTAGGCTAAAATTTTTAGCCTAAAGTCCATGTGCGTGTTATACGCCGATACACCCCCAGGAAAGGCAGGGGGAGAGAGGCCGTCGCTGCCCGCTTCTCTCCCCCTGCCTTTCCTGGGGTGTAGAGCCCTGCTGCTGGCCCTTCTCTCCCCCTGGCTATCAGCGCCGCTGCCCGTTCTGTCCCCCTGACTATCGGTACCGGTGCCCCATTGCCGGTACCGATAGCCAGGGGGAGAGAAGGGGGAGCGGCACCCATTGCCTGCGCCGCTGCCCCGTTGCCTCCCCCCATCCCCGGTGGCATAATTACCTGTTGCCGGGGTCCGGTCCCCGCTGCTTCAGGCCTCCGGCGTGCGTCCCCTTCGTCGTTGCTATGCGCTGCACGGCGCGGCGCATGACGTCAGTGCGCCGCGCCGTGCATAGCAACGACGCAGGGGACCCGACAACAGGTAATTATGCCACTGGGGATGGGGGGAGGCAACGGGGCACCGGCGCCGGCAATGGGTGCCGCTGCCCCTTCTTTCCCCCTGGCTGTCGGCGCCGCTTCTCTCCCCCTGGCTATCGGCGCCGGCAATGGGGCGCCGGTACCGATAGTCAGGGGGACAGAACGGGCAGCGGCGCTGATAGCCAGGGGAAGAGAAGGGCCAGCAGCAGGGCTCTAGACCCCAGGAAGGGCAGGGGGAGAGAAGCGGGCAGCGACGGCCTCTCTCCCCCTGCCTTTCCTGGGGGTGTATCAGGGTATACACGCGCACACACGCACCCTCATTTTACCATGGATATTTGGGTAAAAAACTTTTTTTACCCAAATATCCTTGGTAAAATGAGGGTGCGTGTTATAGGCCGGTGCGTTGTATACCCCGATAAATACGGTATCTATATATTTTATTTTTTATTTTTATTCATATATATAATTTCCCATTTCTTTTACACATGTACAGTGGGGATCAAAAGTTTGGGCACTCCAGGTTAAAATTTGTATTAATGTGCATAAAGAAGTCAATGAAAGATGGAAAAGTCTCCAAAAGGCATCAAATTACAGATTAGACATTCTTATATGTCAACAAAAGTTAGATTTTATTTCCATCATTTACACCCTGCAGAATTTATAGCATGCACTGCCCCCATTGCAAAGCTGAGATCTGCCAGTGTCATGGATTGTTCTCAACCATCATCTGGGAAGACCAGGTGATGTCAATCTCAAAGGTTTTAAATGCCCAGATTCATCTGACATTGCCCCAACAATCAGCACCATGGGTTCTTCTAAGCAGTTGTCTAGAAATCTGAAACTTAAAATAGGTGACCTTCACAAAGCTGGAGAAGGCTATAAGAAGATAGCAAAAATGTTTTCAGATGTCAATATCCTCTGTTCGGAATGTAATTTAGAAATGGCAGTCATCAGGAACAGTGGAAGTTTTTTTTTTTTACTCTACTACCTTCAACCCCCCCATCCCTTCTATCTTCTAACTTCCACCCCCCCCCCCCCTTCTAACCCTATCCCCTCCCTCCCTCTCCCATCATCCGCCTGGTACCCTTACATATGATACTATTCGTATTTTATATCCATCTTTCCCATTCTTTTGTGTTTGCTACCCTTTTCTTTTTACCTAGATAGTATATTTCCTCATATTTTCTAACTTTTTCTATTGTGGACAACCATTCATTTATGTGAGGTATCCATGGAGAAAACCAATTCCTGAGGATAATTATCCTAGCCAATCCTAATAATTTATGAGTTAGGGTTGTATTCCCCTCAATTTCTAGCCCTAGCAATATCGTAGTGAAGCTATGTTTTAGGTTCATTTCTTCATTTTTTTCCAACTTCCCTAGAACTTGTGCCCAAAACCCCTGAATCTTTACACACTTCCATAACATATGTTCTATATCTGCATCTTCCCTTTGACATCTAGGGCACTTCGATTCTGATCATAATCCCATTTTAAATAGTCGTAGAGGGGTGTACTGTATTTTATGTATTAATTTCACTTGTGCTATTTTATGATTGTTTATGATTGTATGAGTGTAGAGTTATCAATATTCTTAAAGATTTCATACCAGTTCTTTTCTCCATTCTCCCTATTTCTTTTTCCCATTTACCGCTAATTATCTTCATATTATTTGATACTCTATGATTAATCATAATTTTATAAATCTTACTCATCCTTCCCTTATCTTGACATCGGTTATCCATCAACATGTCAAACAACGCGTGGTTTTCAATCGCCCACCTAGGATTATTTTTTTCCGCCTGAAAGGCCCCTTTAACCTGTTGATAGGAAAATCTATGTCTGCCTTCTAATTTGTATCTGGAGGATAATTCATTCCAGGTCCGGAGGCATTTACTGTTTACGATTTGTTCTACTTTGGAAATTCCATTTGCCTCCCATTTCACATATTCTTTAAATTTATATACCTCTGGGAAATACATATTGCCCCAAATTTTCGAGAATCCCAGACTACCCACTATTCCGATTATTCTCCTTGCCGCTTTCCAAACCTTATTAATCATTGTAAAGAAAAAAGTGTTCCCAATTTTGCTTTTTAAATCTCTTTTCCCTTCTAATATTTCCCATATAGAGGCGTTTTCTCGTCCCATTATGTTCAGGAAGGCATTGATCATCCCGTCCTCTGAGCGAAGCATATTTAATTGTGATGCAAGGTAGTACAACTCGAAATTGGGTATACCCATCCCTCCTAGTTTAACTGGTGGGTTAATCATGTGCTGTTTAATCCTAACCTGTTTTTGTCCCCAAATTAATCCATTTGTGCATCTCTCTATTTCTTTAAAGTATTTCTCTGGGATCCAGGTTGGGGTTGCTCTGAGGGGATGAAGTAACATTGGTAACACAACACTTTTTAATAGAATCACACGATCCGCAGAGGCTAGTGGGAGTCTATTCCATATGTTGATCTTACTTTGAATGTTTGATATAATTGGGGCAATATTTAACTTAACATATTGTTAAATATTTCTTGTAATTTTAATACCTAAATATTCCATTACTTCGTTAGATCTAAAGGGTGAGTTATCTTCTGACAATGAGTTACTTTGACTACCCAACGGGAGGATACCTGACTTGGAACAGTTAATTTTATATCCCGAAAAGTTTCCATATTCTTCCACTATCCCTCTTATTATCTTTATTTTGTCAGCGGGATCTCCTGGGCCCCTAATCCCAAATCCTTCAAATTAGTCAGTAATTCTAATGGCCTGTGCCAATGGTTCTATTGCTATGGCAAAAAGGGAAGGCGATAATGGGCATCCTTGCCTAGTACCTCTTTCAAGGGTAAAGCTCGATGACATTATTCCATTAATTTTTATTCTAGCTGTAGGGGCTTGATATATTACATTTATGGCTCTCTTTAATAACTCCCCCAAATCTATCTCCTCAATCACCTTTCCTAGATAGCCCCACTCCACCCTGTAAAACGCCTTATTGGCGTCCAGTGACAGGATAGAGTGGGGCTGGTCTGTACCCATTTGCATGTTCAGGAAGGTTCTCTGGATGTTGCTATAGATATTTCTTCCTTGTATAAAACCTCTCTGATCTTCATTAACTATATCTTTAATCACTTTCTGCAACCGGAGTGCCCAAACTTTTGCAAACAATTTATAATCGGTATTAAGCAGTGATATTGGGCGGTAGGAGCCTATTTCTTTCTCATCCTTGCCCTTCTTTTGAATGAGTACAATACAGGCTTCTGCCATTGATGGGGATAACTTCCCCGACACTAAGGATTCATTACATATTTCCAAAAGATATGGCAATAATGTGGCTCCAAAAACTCTATATATTTCAAATACCATTCCGTCACTCCCGGGTGCAGAATTTCCTGAACATTTAATTCCTCTATGTTAATTTCCCTGTTTAATTCCTGTTTTTGTTCCTCCGAAATCTTTGGAAGTTTTAATGTTCTTAAATATTTTTCTCTATCAGAATCTGACTGCTTAACCTCACTCTTGTATAGTTCTTTATAAAATTTTAAAATACTTTGTTCTATTTCCTCTTTATTGTATAACAATTTGTTATTCTCATCTTTTATTACTTTTATCTCTTTGTTTGTTCTCTGGTTTTTAATTATACCCATGAGCCACTTGTTAGTTTCCCCCCCTTCCACATATTGTTTTTGACCCTTAAAAAAAAGAGCGTGCTGTGCTTTCTCTAAAGTATAATCTTTATATCTATTTTGTGTATACATTAATTTGTCCCAATCCTTAGCTTCCCTTGTTTGTGAGTAAGTGTTTTCTATCTCTTAAATTTCTTGCACCATTTCTTTTTCTTTCTCGCTACATTTTTTTCTAAATTTAGCTATTTTCTTTATTAATATACCTCTTAAGAAGGCTTTTAATGTATCCCACACCGTGTGAATCCCCGCAGACCCTTTATTGAATGCCCAAAATTCTGCTATCTCTTCTTCTACCCCTTCCGTGATTTCCTTAATATGAAGCCAGTGTGGATTAATAGTGAAATGATGTGTATTTGTTATTCTCCTATCCTTCTTTAGATAACCCACCACCATTGCATGGTCAGAGATCGTCTTAGGCTCATAGTTTATTTTTTTGCAAAGAAATGAGTGTTTGTTCATCTACTAATATTAGGTCAATCCTAGTTGCCGTTTTGTATGACATGTTAAAATAGGAAAAGTTTTGTTTAGTTGGGTATAAATGGCGCCAGGCATCACTCCACCCACTTTCCTGGCACCATCTGTACAGTAAGGTATCTTGTGTTTGATCCATCACGCAATTTAAGTCACCGAGGGCATAGAATTCTTTATATGTTTTCCCCTCCAAAAATACTGTTAATCTCTGTAATATCTCAAGTGAGAAGGGGGGCATAATGTAAATTGCTGCTATCACCGTGTCAACATCCTCCCAGTTGCAATATAAGAACACATAGCGGCCTTTTGGATCGATTTCTACCATATACTCTTGAAACCCCACCGCGTGATGGATCAGCACAGACACTCCTGAGTAATAATTAGAGACAGTTGAGTGGTATGTTATTTTAGCCCATTTTTTCCTTATTAAACTCACTGGCTCCTTTGTTAAATGGGTCTCAATTAGAATGATTATTGCTGGAAGGTAGTTATTTATTCTATCAAATATAGAGCATCTTGTCTTCTTCTCCTTAATACCCCTAATATTCCATGTAATTATTTTCTTACTTCCTATTTTTTACTATCCAAAGAGAGGTAATAGCTAAAATTGTGTACACAGGCTGACAATGGCCCCTTCCCCTCCCCCCATTCCTCCTCCCCCCATTCCTCCTCCCCCCTTCCCTATTCCCTCCCCCACCCCCATTTCCCCCCTTCCTCTCTTATCTCCCTCACAGCCATTTGCTGCGAACCTAAACTTACACTAACCTCGTGCCCCCCCCCCCCCCCGTTCCGGCTCTACCCCCCCCCCCCCCCCTCGGCCGCCATACTTCTCTCAAAAAAAGATTCCTCAACTCTATAAACCTCTACTTCTCAGCCATTTATCTATCTCTTCCTCTGAGTGAAAAAATAGAATTTGATCATTATCCTTGATTCTCATTCTAGCTGGGTACAAAAGTGAGAATGAGATGTCCTCTGTTCTGAGTCTCCTTTTAATCTGAACAAACTGCATTCTTTTTCTTTGTGTTTCCCTTGAAAAATCTGCAAACATGGCTATCTTTGAGCTCCCTCTTTCTATAGCCCCCTCTTCTCTAGAGAGTTTAAGAATGATGTCCTGGTCTTTTGAATTTAGCAGTTTAACTAGCAGGGTCTTTGGTGGAGAGCCCGGCACCGGTCTCTTCATTGGGATCCTATGTGCTCTCTCAACACAAAAGTTCTTGGTAAAACTATGAACACCAAATGTCTCTACTAAAAGAGTTTCCACAAATTTAACTGGATATTCTCCTTCATCTCCCTCTTGAAGACCTGTAATACGGATGTTAGCTCTTCTAGAGCAGTCCTCCAGATCTATCACTTTAGATTTAAGAAGGGAATTTTCCTTTTTCATCTCATCCCACTCCTTATGCATTTCAGAGAAGTTTTTTCCAGTGTAGGGATGGCTTTTTCTATTTGTTTAACTCTTCCTTTAATTTTATTTGTGTCATCTCTTATCAGGGATATATCTGTACTCAGTCCTCCAACTTGTGTTGTAAGGTCAGCAATCGGTTTATTGCATTTCTGAACCTCTGCTAAGATTGAGTATAATACTGGGGTGTTGTTCTCTCCTTGTTCTCCGTCCTCATTTCCTTCATCTGTATTTAAGGGGGTGTATCTTGAACCTCCTATCTGTGGGGGGTTTTGTGTTTGTGTACGAGTCTTTACAGTATCATGGGGGGATTTAAGATATTTAGACGGGGGATTTGTTTCAGGGCCCCCTGATCTTCTGGGATTAATTTTCGGTGACATGTTGAGTATCTTATATCACTCCAAAACCCAGATTCATAACTAAGAAAAAGCAGCAGAAAAAAGAAAGGGGAAATATGTCATGTTACCTTCATCCTGGTGGGGGGTACTGTATTCCATCAATTGTAGATAGAGGGGGTAGGGAAGAGAGGGACGAGAAAGGGATGAATAGTCACTCACAGTCAGTTGTTCTTTTCAGAAAGTTGAGAAAGTTCGCAGATCAGTAATCATTCCAGCTGCAGGGAAGAGGGAGCAGACATTTGCATTTAAAATTTTGCTAATTTGCTCTTCAATATTCTTTTCTCCCTTCTATTTTCTCATTTGTTCCTTCATGTCCCCCCTCCTCCCCCCCCCACACTCCCATCTCTTATGTGGCCAGATCTCCCCAGAAGTTATAACTTTATACAGCTCAAATCCATAGTTTAAGGGAGTGTGCCCAACACCTTTCCTGGTGATCGCCCCTCTGTGTGTCTCCAATCCAGTTGTCACAACCGTTCATCTACACGACAGCACACAGGGGGGCAAAGGGAAGAATCCTCCATTTGGGGCAATACCCCTGGATACGGTCTCAGTGGAAGAGAGGGGGTAGAGAGAAAAAGGAGGACCAGAGTAAATAAGGTCATGCATCACTTTGTTCCTAATTCAACCTCAAGCATGCCACTGCTGTGGGTCCCCTTTTCCGTTCTCTCGCTGCACTTTGCGCTTAATACACTAGCGAAGTCTGTAAGTAAGTGTTCCATAGTTCCACCTTTCCGCTCTTAGCCAGGCCCTGCCTCTCAGCTCCCCCGTTTAGCTTGTCCGGAGTACCATCCCCCCCCCCCCCCATATTAACATTGCCTTGCGTAGCGTAGCTGAGCACTTATTGCAATATCGGGATGTAACTTCCAAAAGCCGGTGCAGCCGCGTGGCAGCTTCACGCCTCCCTCCTCGCTCCTCACCCAACGCCGGCTTCCTTCACTTCCGGATCGCGCTCCACTCCCGAGCATCGCGAGATTTCAGAGCTGGAGCAACTCTGAGGCGGAGGGGGGAGGAGGAGGGGGAAGAGAGGGGGGAGGTTACCACGGCAACCACACACCACAGAGCGGGGAGAGAGCAGGGAGAGCAAGGGGAGCATCAAAACCTCGGCAGCGGGGGTCCATCATCCATCGCCAGCTTTCCTCCAGGGTAAGTGGCCTAATCCCTCATAGTTTGCACCCAGGTCTCCATTGCAGGCTAACGGCGGGTGGGCGGGCCGGGCGCGGGCACGCGACGCCGACGGGTCACGTCATCCCTTCACGTGCTTCCTCCGGTGTGTCTGCCCCAGGAACAGTGGAAGTTAAAGCAAGATCTGGAAGCCCAACAAAAATATCAGACAGAACAGTTTGCACGATTGTGAGAAAAACAATTCAAAACCCACGTTTGACTGCACAATCCCTCCAGAAAGATCTGGCAGACACTAGAGTTGTGGTACACTATTTCACTATAAAGAGATACTTGTACAAATATGGTCTTCATGGAAGAGTCATCAGAAGAAAACCTCTTCTACGTCCTCACCACAAAAATCAGCGTTTGAACTTTGCAAATGAACATATAGACAAGCCTGATGCATTTTGGAAACAAGTTCTGTGGACCGATGAGGTTAAAATTGAACTTTTTGGCAGGAATGATCAAAGGTAGGTTTGGAGAAGGGGAACATAATTTAATGAAAATAACCTCTGTCCAACTGTTAAACATGGGGGTGGATCAATCATGCTTTGGGGTTGTATTGCAGCCAGTGGCACAGGGAACATTTCATGAGTAGAAGGAAAAATGGATTCAATAACATTTCAGCAAATTTTTGATGCTAACTTGATGCCATCTGTGAAAAAGCTGAAGTTAAAGAGAGGATGGCTTCTACAAATGGATAATAATCCTAAACACACCTCGAAATCCACGGGGGATTACATCAAGAGGCGTAAACTGAAGGTTTTGCCATGGCCTTCACAATCTCCTGACTTCAACATAATTGAAAATCTATGGATAGACCTTAAAAGAGCAGTGTGTGACAGACAGCCCAGAAAGAACTGGAAGACTTTTGTAAGGAAGAATGGGCAAAGATACCTCAAACAAGAATTGATAGACTCTTGGCTGGCTACAAAAATCATTTACAAGCTGTGATACTTGCCAAAGGGGGCAGTACAATATATTAACCCCTTAAGGACCCAGCCAATTTTCACTGTAGGACCCGGCCATTTTTTGCACATCTGTCCACTGTCACTTTAAGCATTAATAACTCTGGGATGCTTTTACCTTTCATTCTGATTCCGAGAGAGTTTTTTCGTGACATATTCTACTTTATGTTAGTGGTAAAATTTTGTCAATACTTGCATCAATTCCAAAATTTGATAAAAAAATTTAAAATGTTGCACATACAATATGCTCAGAAGAGAAGGAGTCACATTTGGCTTTTGAAAAGCGAATTTTGCTGAAATGGTTTTTGGAGGGCATGTCACATTTAGAAAGCCCCTATGCTGCCAGAACAGCAAAAAAAAAACACATGGCATACTGTTTTGGAAACTACACCCCTCAAGGAACGCAACAAGGGGTACAGTGAGCCTTAACACCTCACAGGTGTTTTACGACTTTTTGTTAAAGTCGGATGTGTAAATGAAAAAAAAAATTTTTTTGCACTAAAATGCTGTTTTTTCCCAAAATTTTACATTTTTACAAGGGGTAATAGGAGAAAATTACCCCCAAAATTTGTAAACCCATTTCTTCTGAGTATGGAAATACCCAATGTGTGGACGTCAAGTGCTCTGCGGGGGAACTATAATGTTCAGAAGAGGAGGAGCGCCATTGAGCTTTTGGAGACAGAATTTGTTTGGAATAGAAGTCAGGGGCTATGAGCGTTTACAAAGCCCCCCGTCGTGCCAGAACAGTGGACCTCCCCACATGTGACTCCATTTTGGAAACTACATGCCTCACAGAATTTAATAAGGTGTGCGGTGAGTATTTACACCCCACTGGCGTTTGACAGATCTTTGGAACAGTGGGCTGTGCAGATGAAAAATAAAATTTTTCATTTTCACGGACCACTGTTCCAAAAATCTGTCAGACACCTGTGGGGTGTAAATGCTCACTGTACCCCTTATAACATTACATGAGGGGTGTAGTTTCCAAAATGGGGTCACATGTGGGGGGAGTCCATTGTTCTGGCACTATGGGGGCTTTGTAAACACATGTGGCCTTCAATTCCGGACAAATTTTCTCTTCAAAATCCCAATGGTGCTCCTTCTCTTCTGAGCATTGCAGTGCGCCAGCAGAGCACTTTACATCCACATATGGGGTATGTTATTACTCAGAAGAAATGGGGTTACAAATTTTGGGGGGCTTTTTTCCTATTTTCCCTTGTGAAAATGAAAAATTTAGGGTAACACCAGCATATTAGTGAAACATTTTTTTGAAGAATTTTCTTTAAACACCTGTGGGGTGGTGTTAAGGCTCACTATATCCCTTGTTATGTTCCGTGAGGGGTGTAGTTTCCAAAATGGGGTCACATGTGGGTATTTCTTTTTTTGCGTTTATGTCAGAACCACTGTAAAATCAGCCACCCCTGTGCAAATCACCAATTTAGGCCTCAAATGTACATAAACAAACAACAAAACGTGGTCTTTGAGACCACTTTTTTTGTTGTTTGTTTAAATTTTATACTTGGAGGTGTGTAAAATCCATAATTAATGCGCCTTGAATGTCTTCAAGGCAGCATTAAGGTAGCACCTGTGAGGCCATGCACCCATATTAGCCAACTCAGGTGGGGCTTGCAACTTGGCTCCCTCCTCCCATTGCATGTGTGCTCAGTCACACTGGAGGGGAGGAGGTTGTGAGTCGACCGAATGCTGCCGTAATTGCACACGGCAGGGGCGTACCTAGAGCATTTGGCACCCGGGGCGGACCCTTTGTTTGGCCCCCCCACACACACACCCCTTAATTACACCCCCTCCCTCCCCACCCCCCAGGGGCGGACTGACAACACTCGGGGCCCCCGGACCAAAAAAAAGGCAAGGGCCCCTGCTAGGCTCTGCAGCTCGTCAATCTTCTGCCATGCTCCTATTCCACCCAAAGCCCACACAAAATAAATTAAAATTTATATATGTAACAAACAAGTGATTATATACAGGACCATATGGCGGTAGATATCAGCTGTACACAGGATGTATATACCATATAAGTGATTACAGTTACATTTTGGGACTCACAATTACGTATTTTCTGATCAGCGGCGTCCTCTTTCCTTTTCTTCTCCGCCTGGATAAGACCGTCATGTGGATCTCTTAATATCTGCAGGAAAAACATGTCAGACTCGGCATATATTCAGTGCCCTCCTCTACACAATCTTTCCATCTATAGGCCCACAAACTGTAATAATTCCCTCCTTGGTGTCCTGCACAGAAAAAGGGCAGGTAGGTAGGTAGCCAGGTAACCCCCTCTTTCCCATAGGTATATGCAGAGTTACATCCACCCTCTTTCCCATAGGTATATGCAGAGCTACGCTACACCCCCCCTCTTTCCCATAGGTATATGCAGAGTTACACCCCCCTCTTTCCCATAGGTATATGCAGAGCTACACCCCCCTCTTTCCCATAGGTATATGCAGAGCTACACCCCCCTCTTTCCCATAGGTATATGCAGAGTTACACCCCCCTCTTTCCCATAGGTACGTGCAGAGCTACACCCCCCCTCTTCCCCATAGGTATATGCAGAGCTACACCCCCTCTTCCCCATAGGTATATGCAGAGCTACACCCCCCTTCCCCATAGGTATATGCAGAGCTACACCCCCCCTCTCCCATAGGTATATGCAGAGCACCCCCCTCTCCCTCCCTTCCCTATAGGTATATGCAGAGCACCCCCCTCTCCCTCCCTTCCCTATAGGTATATGTAGAGCACCACCCTCCCCCCTTCCCTATAGGTACAGTATATGCAGAGCACCCCCCTCTCCCCCCTTCCCTATAGGTACAGTATATGCAGAGCACCCCCTCTCCCCCTTCCCTATAGGTACAGTATATGCAGAGCACCCCTCCTCTCCCCCCCTTCCCTATAGGTACAGTATATGCAGAGCCCCCCCTCTCTCCCCCTTCCCTATAGGTACAGTATATGCAGAGCACCCCCCTCTCCCCCCTTCCCTTTAGTTACAGTATATGCAGAGCCCCCCCTTCCCTATAGGTACAGTATATGCAGAGAACCCCCCTCTCCCCCCTTCCCTATAGGTACAGTATATGCAGAGCACCCCCCTCTCCCTCCCTTCCCTATAGATACAGTATATGCAGAGCACCCCCCCTCTCCCCCCTTCCCTATAGGTACAGTATATGCAGAGCAACCCCCCCTCCCCACTTCCCTATAGGTATAGTATATGCAGAGCACCCTCCCTCCCCCTTCCCTATAGGTACAGTATATGCAGAGCACCCCCCCTTCCCTATAGGTAAAGTATATGCCGAGCCCCCCCCTCCCTCCCCCCTTCCCTATAAGTATATGCAGAACACGCCCCCTATAGGTAAAGGCAGGGTTAAAAATAAAAAAGGATGCTCACCTGATATCCCACGCAGCGATCTCCTCAGCTGCAGGGCCCGCGTCTTCTCCCCTCCACAGTACAGGCACTGATGAGTGACATCACCGGCGCCTGTACTGCGTGCTGCGTGGGGGCGGAGGTCACGCGATACACGCACAGGAGAAGGCGTCCCCTCTGTGAGAGCCGCATCTGAAGCTACACAGAGTGGATGCCTTCTCCTGTATGTGCGTGTATCGCGCATACAGGAGAAGGCACCGCTGTCTGCTGGGGATCTGGGATGAGCGTCCCGAACCTCAGCAGCGGCGGGTCAGTCCGCCCCTGGCACCCCCCTTGAGAGTGGCACCCGGGGCGGGCCGCCCCCTCCCCCCCACTTGGTACGCCACTGGCCCCTGTTTTGCTTATCATGCACAGGTAGGATTAGCGTTGGTCCTGCGCCATTTTGAGAAACCTTGGCGTTTGTGTGCGGGCTCTGGTGTGTCCTTCATATAAGGATACACTGGCGAATGTCTCAATTTTAACATCAATGTTGAGGGATAGCCAATGTCATTGTATACATCTACCACAGTAGTGCACCCATATTCCTGTATTGTATTACTCAAATGTACATAGTGCACTCTCACTCCTGAGCCTTGTTGTGCGCCTGCAGAACACTTTACGCCCACATATGGAGTATTTCCGTACTCAGGAGAAATTGGGTTACACATTTTGGGGGTCTTTTTTTTCCTTTTAACACTTGTGAAAATAAAAAGTATGGGGCAAAAACAGCATGTTAGTGTAAATTTTTATATTTTTTTACACTAACAGGCTGGTGTAGCCCCCAACTTTTCCTTTTCATAAGGGGTAAAAGGAGAAAAAGCCCCCCAAAATTTGTAGTGCAATTTCTCCCGATGTGGCCTTAAACTGTTTCCTTGAAATATGACAGGGCTCCGAAGTGAGAGAGCGCCATGCGCATTTAAGGACTAAATTAGGGATTGCATAGGGGTGGACATAGGGGTATTCTACGCAAGTGATTCCCAAACAGGGTGCCTCCAGCTGTTGCTAAACTCCCAGCATGCCTGGATAGTCTGTGGCTGTCCGGAAATGCTGGGAGTTGTTGTTTTGCAACAGCTGGAGGCTCCATTTGGAAACACTGCCGTGCAATACTTTTTCATTTTTATTGGGGGGGACAGTGTAAGGAGGTGTATATGCAGCGTTTTACCCTTTATTATGTGTTATTGTAGTGTTTTTAGGGTACGTTCACACTGGCAGAGGTTTACCGTGAGCTTCCCGCTATAAATTTGTGCCGTGGCAAAAAATTTGCCGCAGCTCATACTTGAAGCAGGAAACTTACTGTAAACCTGCCCGCGTGAATGTACCTTGTACATTCACATGGGGGGGGCAAACCTCCAGCTGTTTCAAAACTACAACTCCCAGCATGTACTGACAGACCGTGCATGCTGGGAGTTGTAGTTTTGCAACAGCTGGAGGCACACTGGTTGGAAAACCTTCAGTTAGGTTCTGTTACCTAACTCAGTATTTTCCAACCAGTGTGCCTCCAGCTGTTGCAAAACTACAACTACCAGCTGGAGGTGCGCAACTACAACTCCCAGCATGCCAAAACAGCTGTTTGCTGCCTGGGCATGCTGGGATTTTCAGTTTTGCAACATCTGGTGGGCTATAGTTAGAGACCACTGCACAGTGATCTCCAAACTGTGGACCTCTAGATGTTGCAAAACTACAAATCCCAGCATGCCCAGACAGCAAACAGCTGTGTGGGCATGCTAGGAGTTGTAGTTGTGCAAGATCTGGAGGGATACAGTTTAGAGACCACTGTATAGTGGTCTCAAACTGTAGCCCTCCCGCTGTTGCAAAACTACAAATCCCAGTATGCCCAAACAGCTGTCTGGGGATGCTGGGAGTTGTAGTTTTGCAACATCTGGAGGGCTACAGTTTGAGACCACTGTACAGTGTTCTTAAACTGTAGTCCTCCAAAAGTTGCTAGGCAACTTACCAGCTTCCGTAGGATCCAGGGAGCCAGCCGCATGACATGCCGCCTGCGCCGATCACCGCAGCAGATCGCGTCCCGCAGCCTCCACCAATGGGTAAGTGATCTTCGGTGCCCGATCCCCTTCGGTTTCCATGTCCTGCCCCGCCTATTGTGGGTGGGCAGGACGGGGAAAACGAAAGTTAACCCCCCCCCCGATCTGCTATTAGTCGTCGCTTTTGACGACCAATAGCAAGGATAGGAGGGGTGGCACCCCGCCACCTCACTCCTATCCCTTCAGGGGGATCGTAGGTGTCATGGACAACCGCGATCCCCCTTATATTTCGGGTCACCGGTTCACCATAGACCCGTATGACCCAGAATTGACATCAGCAGTCACCCCGGTCCGGTCCTCGCCCGGCGGGAACCGGAATTCCCGCGGGCGTACAGGTACGCCCTAGGTCCTTAAGACCCGGGTACAGAAGGCATATCCATACGCCATGGGTCCTGTACGGGTTAACTCTGCAGGGTGCCCAAACTTTTGCAGACGCCATTTTTTGGTTTTCTGTTATTTTGAAAGTGTAAATAATGGAAATAAAATCTAACTTTTGTTGACATATTATAAGAATGTCTAATCTGTAATTTGATGCCTTTTGGAGATTTTTCCATCTTTCCTTGGCTTTTTTATGCACATTAATACAAATTTTTACCTGGGGTGCCAATGCTTTTGATCCCCACTGTACATGACACCTGCCGTTTGCTCATGCCCTTTGAGGCAGCCTCATTATATGTAAGTTGCCAGGATTACGGGATGAACGACGTCATTCCACTGTTTCATTTCCTACAAGTGTTGGAAATGATGGCTGGTCAGGGCAATGGAGACGTTGCGCCTACATCTGACGGCCACATGATCCCTGTGGGGGCTGAACTGGAGGAGGAGGAGGATGAGGGGCACAGTGGAGCGCAGTTTAGGTTTGATGAGATGGGCGGTTTTTTAAGTCATCTGACAGGAGAGGAGGAGCATGATGAACTAAAGGACACCCCGGTCCGGTCCTCACCCGGCGGGAACCGGAATTCCCGCGGGCGTACAGGTACGCCCTGGGTCCTTAAGACCCGGGTACAGAAGGCATATCCATACGCCATGGGTCCTGTACGGGTTAACTCTGCAGGGTGCCCAAACTTTTGCAGACGCCATTTTTTGGTTTTCTGTTATTTTGAAAGTGTAAATAATGGAAATAAAATCTAACTTTTGTTGACATATTATAAGAATGTCTAATCTGTAATTTGATGCCTTTTGGAGATTTTTCCATCTTTCCTTGGCTTTTTTATGCACATTAATACAAATTTTTACCTGGGGTGCCCATGCTTTTGATCCCCACTGTACATCACACCTGCCGTTTGCTCATGCCCTTTGAGGCAGCCTCATTATACGTAAGTTGCCAGGATTACGGGATGAACGACGTCATTCCACTGTTTCATTTCCTACAACAAGTGTTGTAAATGATGGCTGGTCAGGGCAATGGAGACGTTGCGCCTACATCTCACGGCCACATGATTCCTGTGGGGGCTGAACTGGAGGAGGAGGAGGATGAGGGGCACAGTGGAGCACAGTTTAGGTTTGATGAGATGGGCGGTTTTTTAAGTCATCTGACAGGAGAGGAGGAGCATGATGAACTAAAGGAGCTAGAGGGTTATGAGGAAGGCGAGACAGAGGACCCAGACACACCATGGCAGTATTCAGTGGAGATGGAGACAGGGAATCCCTCCGAGTCACTTGCACAAATGGCACGATGCATGCTCAATAGCTTGCGTAGTGACAGCTGAATTATCACCATTCGGCAGCGGGATGACTTCTGGGTCTCCACCTTATTGGACCCTCGCTACTGGCACAAAGTGAGTGCCTTTTTTACACCCACTGAGAGTGAGGACAAACTGACTTACTACAGAGAGATCCTACGTAGTCAGTGGGCTGATGCCTTTCGGTGCCATCGACCATCCACTAGCAGGTCTTACTAGAGGGGCCCTCTGCGCTCACCTTCCTCTGCCATGGCTGCTGGGGAGGGGTGGGGTGGCAGGAGCAGCTCCATCAGCAGCAGCCTGAGTCTACAGTTGCTGATGAGTACCTTTCTTCACCTGCATAGTGAAGCAACTCATCAGCAGCAGGTAGACCTGGAGCAGGACCTGAACAAGCAGGTGGTGGCATACCTTGACATGCCCATGCTAACACACCTTGAAGATCCGCTGGACTTCTGGGAAGCCAAGCTTGATTTGTGGCCGCAACTTGCAGAGTTTGCCCTGGAAAAGCTTTCATGCCCAGCCAGTAGTGTGGCATCAAAGCGGGTGTTTAGTGCGGTGGGGGCCATAGTCACCCCAAGGAGAACTCGTCTGTCCACGAAAAATGTGGAGAGACTGACCTTTGTGAAGATGAATCAGGCATGGATCAGCCAGGATTTCCACCCACCAATGCCAGATGCATCAGAGTAGATTGACCATGGTGCTACACCAACACTGCACAAATATGGATAGTGCCAAACAGACTTAAGGCACTGCTCCCCAGTTACAAACATTCCAGACACCTTCATCACCGGGTACTGGTATTGCCACCCACCGCACCACTCTGGCACCGGGTCACTTTCAGGACTCCTGATGCTGCTGCTGCCACCTCCAGGCTGTTTCATTCAGCCACTATTTTGTCTCCTTATGCTTCTGCCAACTCAAGGCTGTGTCATTCAGGCAATATATACTCTCCCAGCATTATTGCCATGTTGATAACAGACCAGTAATAAAAGGAATATTGCCAAGGACTAGCAGAAACAGGGAACTGTGGATATTGAACACCAGCTGTTGGAATTGACTGACTATTCCAGGTGGTGGATTTACCATTTTGAAGTTCCTCAGTTCCAGTAGGCTTTAAGTCGTTCATTCTTTGTTGTGGTTCTTCAGTTGCAGAATTAAGTTGTATCATGTTTTCCTGTTCCTCCGATGAGCTAATGTCACTGGAACACACAATACTCATATTGTCATCTAATGAAGGATCCTTTTCTTCAGAGAACGTATCTATCATTTTATTATTTTGAATGTCAGGTGGTATTCTGACAATTTTTGTGAAGCCCTGGGGTCTCCTCATGCTTCAGCCAACTCCAGGCTGTGCCATTCAGACACTATATGGTCTCCTCCTACTGATGCCACCTCCAGGCTCTGTCATTGTGCTGACATGTGACATGGGACTCCTTGTTAGATTAGGTCCTATGTACCCACACGCTAGGGCCCGGGCCACTAAAACTTGGGAGTTAAAAGTTCCATTTCAAAATGCTCAATTTCAATATCTTAGATTTCTATTTAAAATTATTGTATTTCAATGGTCTCCTCATGCTTCAGCCACCTTTAGGCTGTACCATTCACTACATGGGCTCCTTATGCTTTCCCCACCTACAGGCTGTGTCATTCAGCTAATATATCGTTTTCTGATGCTACTGGGAGTGGAATATTAACTCCAAATATGTTCTGGTAACACTAGCTAACATAAATGCTTAATTAAGATTGATCTTTCAATGTAAGGGGTTATTAAACCCTCTGGTGTACTGCTGATGCCTGCTCCTGACTGCTCCTGTGTTTTTCAGGAATTACTTGGCTTACTGATGCTTCTGGGCTTGGGCCTTAAATTTTTGGATGTTTAGCACATGCTAAATACATGCTTAATAGAAATTTCAACATTGATCTTTCAATGTAAGGGGTTATGAAACCCTCTTGGGTACTGCTGGTGCCTGCTCCTGACTGTGTGTTTCAGGAACTACTTGGCTTATTGATGCTACTGGGCTTGGGCCTTAAATGTTTGGATGTTTAGCACTAGCTAAATACATGCTTAATACAAATTTCAACATTGATCTTTCAATGTAAGGGGTTATGAAACCCTCTTGGGTACTGCTGATGCCTGCTCCTGTGTCTTTCAGGAACTACTTGGCTTACTGATGCTTCAGGGCTTGGGCCTTAAATTTTTGGATGTTTTGCACTAGCTTACATACATGCTTAATTGAGATTTCAACATTGATTTTTCAATCTTAAGGATTATGAAATCCTCTTGTGTACTGCTGATGCCTTTTCCTGACTGTGTCTTTCAGGAACTACTTGGCTTACTGATGCTTCTGGGCTTGGGCCTTACATTTTTGGATGGTAGCACTACCTAACATGCATCTTCAATAGAGATTTCAACATTCACCTTTTAATTTTATGGGTTGTGAACCCCTCTTGTGTACTCATGCTGCTTAATGCTTCACTCTGTCAGCCCGTTGGTCCTGTTACAGTGTGCGACTCTGCCTCCTCATCCTCCACCATGTCCTCAGCCCCCACTGCCCAGAAAAGTCTCAGTGGCCCTTCAGCATACCATGTGTGCAGGGCACGGTGGTGTCACGCTGTTCTTCACATGGTTTGCCTTGGTGAAACAATGGCTGGTCAGGGCAATAGAGACATTGCACCTTAATCTCACGGCCAAATGAGCCCTTGTTAAATTTGTCCCTTTGTACCCACATGCAGGGGTCCGGGACACTAAAACTTGGGAGTTAAAAGTTCAATTTCAAAATCATTCATTTAAATTTCAAAATCTTAAATTTAAATTTAAAAAATCATACATTTCCTCATGCTTCAGCCAACTCCAGGCTGTGTCATTCAGGCAATATATGGTTTATTGATACTGCTGCTATCCAAAATTGACACTAGCTATCCAAAATCTTCATTTTACATTTCAAAAATTCTTGTGTTTTTTGGGGGGGATTGTGAAGCCCTGGTGTGCTTCAGCCAACTCCAGGCTGTGTCATTCAGGCAATATATGCAGAGATGTGGATAAAATCCAAGAAGAAGGATATCCCAGACGGCGCTTCTCTGCCGAGGAAAGATGCAATGCAACAATCCACACAAAATATAGGTTTATTGCATAGATCTCGCTATTGTATAAAAAGTAGTTATTCTCCAAAATGAACTTAAGTCACGTGAGTAGGAACTCTCTGTGTGGTTGTGTGATTCCAGAATCCGTCTCAAAGAACTCCTTAACACACCTTAGCCCAATGTCATGGCTAATATTGGAGTACAGAGATGTTACGTCACAAGTGATACCTGGTTCCCACTTCATGGTCAAGAGTTTCTCTATGAGCTGTGTTGAATCCCATAAATAACTGGGTTGCTGGATGACATATTCTTGGAGAAACAGGTCGATATAATGAGATAGGTTACTTGCAAGACAGTTGGTATTAGAGGTGATGGGGCGACCTGGTGGGTTATTAATGGATTTATGTATTTTTGGAAGGAAGTAGAAATAAGGTTTATTGTTGTGTTGGAACTGTAAATATTAATATAAATTTTTGTCCAAGAGACCCTATTTTCCTGTTGTCTCTATGATGTTACTGTATTCTTTGGAGATGTTAACAAAAGGATCTCCATGACTTTTTTCATAGAAGGCTTCATCGCATAGTATGTTTGTGGCTTCATGCTCATAATATTCCAGGTCCACTCTCCCCCCCCCCCCCCCCCCCCTTGTCGGCTGATCTGATGACAATATTCTTGTTGTTTTTCAAACCCTGGAGAGACAACTTTTTTGAGATGTGAGATTACTCTTTGTTTTCTTACTTTTGATTTTGGTGCTGTTGAGTTTATTGAAAACTTCATAAACGAGGTACTGAAATACTTGTATGTGTGCCCCCCTCAGCATGCACCGGGTAAAAATTGGATGCCAGCTTAACCGGTTGGTGCTTGGATTTATCTGGAGATTCTGAGGAAATGGGGGCGGGGTTCGCCTTACCACCATGGTCAGGTTTTGTTAGGAAAAAACTTTGTAATGTTAACTTCCATATGAAACGGTTAAAATCAAGAAAAAGCAGGAAATCATCACTCCTATTAGCAGGACAAAAAGAGAGGCTCTTCTCCAGTAAGGAGGTTTCGTATGGATTTAATTTATGTTTGGCTATGTTGAATAGTTTTATTTGTTCCTTATTTTTGTTCAGTTGGTCGGTGGATGCCTTGTTTAGTTCCGCTGTGCGCATACCAGTTTTGCATTTTCTTTTCTTGCCTCCACTTCTCCCTCTACTTCTGTGATTTTCCTTTTTGTTCTGTTGTGTGTGAACATCTCTGGGATCCTGTAAGTGGTCTTGGGGGGAACCCCTAAAAAATCCTTGGAGGGACTGGTGGTGGTGGTAGGGGTTCCTGATTGGTGGGATCATGCTGGAGACAGAGGGTTGGTTCCCTGTCCTGGGTCACTGGAATCCGAGGTCACTTCGAAGGGATATAGTGGCAATATCTATTGTAAAATTGATTCAGTAACCTTGGACTGCTGTGGTCCCACATCCAGGTTTCTCAGGTAAGGGGCTAGACACCCTTTGTTGTTGATATTGTGACTTATCACTTCAGATGCGACAGAATGTGCCAAGTCTTCCTTATTCGGGGGTGTAAAGGCCTCATGGATAGATAGGCCAAAGTCAATGAGTTGTGTCAGAGTGATGTCGCCCAGTGGCTCATTCCTCTTTGAGTTTAGGAGGGGGGGACACAGTTGTATTTTTGCTGATGTTTTCATAGAATTTTTTATATTTACTTGACAGGCTCCGGCTGGCTTGCAGAAATAGAGAGCTGGGCGTGCTTGGCTGTGTGGTTTTCACAGGTGTCCTATTGGGTCTAACCGTTGTCCCTTTGAAGTGACCTCGGATTCCAGTGACTCAGGACAGGGAACCAATCCTCTGTCTCCAGTAAGATCCCACCAATCAGGAACCCCTCCACCACCAGCCCCTCCGAGGTTTTTTTAGGGGTCCCCCTCCCCAAGACCACTTACCCAGAGATGTTCACACACAACAGAACAAAAAGAAAAATCACAGAAGTAGAGGGAGAAGAGGAGGCAAGAAAAGAAAAAGCAAAACTGGTATGCGCACAGCGGAACTAAACAAGGAATCCACCGACCAACTGACCAAAAATAAGGAACAAATAAAAATATTCAACATAGCCAAACATAAATTAAATCCATACAAAACCTCCTTACTGGAGAAGAGCCTTTCTTTTTGTCCCGCTAATAGGGGTGATAATTTCCAGCTTTTTCTTGATTTTAACATTACAAAGTTTTTTCCTAACAAAACCTGACCATGGTGGTAAGGCGAACCCTGCCTCCATTTCCTCAGAATCTCCAGATAAATCCAAGTACCAACCGGTTAAGCTGGCATCCAACTTTTACCCTTGTGCATGCGCAGGGGGCACACATACAAGTATTTCAGGATCTTGTTCATGAAGATTTCAAGAAACTCAACAGCACCAAAAACAAAAGTAAGAAAACAAAGAGTAATCTCACATCTAAAGAAAAGTTGTCCCTCCAGGGTTTGAAAAATAACAAGAATATTGTCATCAGATCAGCAGACAAGGGGGGGGGGGGGAGTGGTCGTCATGGACCTGGAATATTATGAGCATGAAGCCACGAACATACTATCCAATGAAGCCTTCTATGAAAAAAGTGTCAGAGAACCTTTCATTAACATATCCAAAGAATACCGTAACATCATAGACACAACAGGAAAAGAGGGTCTCTTGGACAAAAATGAATATTAATATTTACAGTTCCCACACAATCATAAACCTTATTTCTACTTCCTTCCAAAAAAACATAAATCCATTAATAACCCACCTGGTCGCCCCATCATCTCTAATATCAACTGTCTTGCAAGTAACCTATCTCATTATATCGACCTGTTTCTCCAAGAACACGTCGTCCAGTTATTTACAGGATTCAACATAGCTCTTTTAGAACTCTTGACCAGGATATTCTTTATCACTTGTGACGTAACATCTCTGTACACCAATATTAGCCATGACATTGGGCTAAGGTGTGTCAAGGAGTTCCTTGAGATGGATTCTGGAAAACTACATACAGCATTAAAGTCATCCCGTCATAAAAAGAACTTATTGATATCTGAGGAAATAGTCGGACTCAGATGTGAATTGTATTGATTGGCTTTGTCTACAATTCACAAGATCATAATTTTGATAATTTTCAAAATGTAATTTTTTTTATAATTAATATTTTGATGACAATAACAACATTTCTCTTTTTTTTTTATAAATTGTTAAACAGGGATCAATTTGTGTGCGGGCAGGGCACTAAAAATGTAGCCTACAATAATAAAAATGTAGTGTGTGCGTTTTTCACTTTTTTCAAATTTTTTTTAAACATTTTTTAGGTAGTATTACTACTTCCAGCATGGAACACACTGTTCCATGATGGGAGTAGTAGTAACTTTACTAATTGACCGATCGCTCCGGGTCCATTGCAATCCTTCTGTATTATTTATAGATGCGGCCGGCCGCTCTTCTATGGTCCCCTGCACTGCCCTATATATACACCTATTCATATTTCCCTCAGAGAGCTGTGATTGGCCAGATGATTCCAGCCAATCACAACTCTCTGTGGGAAATATATATAGGTGTATATATACATCAGTGCAGGGGACCATAGAAGAGCGGGCGGCCGGCCGCCCCCCATCTATACATTATACAGGACGATCGCATGGGGGGTCAGAAGTGACACTTGCTGCGATCTGTCTATTAATGCAGGTACCACAGCTCCCAGCATGGAGTAGAGTGTGCTCCGTGTTGGGAGTAGTAGTACCTGCAGTTTAGGACAGATCACAGCAGGTGTCACTCCTGACACTCGATGTGATCGTCCCATCTATTGCAGAGATGCGGAGCGATCTGGCCGGCCAGTGATATGAATAGAACATCACTGATTCTTATTTCCCACTGAGAGCAGTGATTGGCTGCAACCATCCAGCCAATCCCCACTCTCGGCGGAAAATATGAATGAGTGAGGTGAATTTCTATTCACCTCACTGGCCGAAGTACAGAGCAGAGATGCGAGCGCTATATAGATCCGCTCCGCAATAGATAGGATGATCACATCGGGTGTCAGGAGTGACAACCAGGGAGATCTTTGTATTAGTACAGGTACTACTACTCCCATCATGGAACAGTCTGTTCCATGCTGGTAGTAGTAGTACTACCTAAAAAACAGAAAAAATAGTGAAACACACACACACACTTTATTAAAAATTTATTACAATTTCTTTATAAAAAATACATTTAGTTAAATACATTTTTACCATCCCTACTGCATCTTTTTTTTTTTTTTGGTACCCAACTAATTAAGAAAACAAATGCAATTTTCACTCAAAGGCAAGAACGCCAGAAAAACTGCCAAAACGTAGGAAAAACCTTTGGCAGTTTTTCTGGCATTTTTGCTGGCGCTTTTTAAGTGTAAAAAGAAAAAAACAAGTGGAAACCTAGCCTAAAGGTACTTTTCAACAACAAAATGGCAGGCATCCATGCACAAGATGGAAAATATTTGCAGTTCAAAAGGTCTTGACAAATATTGCCTTTCATAAAGGGGTTATCCAGGAATGGAAAAACAGAGCTAATATCTTCCAAAAACTGCACCACATCTGTCCTCAGGGCGTGTGTGATATTACAACTTGGCTCTAGACATACAACCTGAGGACAGGTATGGTGCTGTTTTCAACTCTATTTCAAATTCTTTTAAAGGGGTATTCTGGTGATCACTGCTAGATCAGTGGGGTTTCTACTGCTGAGAATGAGGGTCTAACATGTACATTGATACTCTAAAGTTTCTATAATGGACAAAGATAGTCCAGTGGATAAGTGACAACTAGTATACCAGAATACCCCTTAAATTAAACAGATCTGGGTGAATTGGTTGCTATGAAATTCTGTTTCTTCCTATTTGCATAATTTTTTTAAATAGCTAGGTTATTGTTGTTTCTGCCTGCAGGGGTCACTGTTGCGTTTGGAAATCTCTTTTCAATCTAGGAACATTGAATAGCTACAGATGCTTCAAATCAGCCATGTACTTATTTTCCTACTGCAATAAATGTTCTATCCCATTTCACCCTAAGCAACAACTAAATTATCCTTTGCAGATGATTCCCCACTGACACAATACTGAGGAAGCAAGTTCCACCTGACAAAGAACTATATGGTTCATTTACTGTCTTAAGTATTATCTGCAATTACCCAATTGTGAATACAGTTTGTCTTTACCTAGCAGCATATGATGACGTTGATTGGCCAGAGGAGAGACTGAGGCATTCTTGAGGATTTATTTAGAAATAAAGGCAGCACATACTGTAATGATCTGGTCAATGAAGAAGAAAAGGTTTACTTGGAATGTATTTCATACTGAAAAAGCCAAACTGCCCCCCCCCCGCCTGTTTGGACACTTACTAGTCCTGCTGTGTCCATGCATCATCACCTATATCATGGACACACTTCCTTGATTGACAGTCGTGAGCGCAGTGATGACAGCTGGAGGAAAAATCCTCCCACTGTCAGCTTGTGTCCCGCTACTGTCAGTGAGGACAAGCTGGGAGTTGTAGTTTTGCTAATGCTAGGGGACATGTGAGCAGACAGCATACTGAGGGAGGGGGCGGAGACCTGCACAGAGGCCACGCCCCTCCCATAGAGAGGAATTCAGACTAGTGAGCTAAATTAAAAGTGTAATAAAATAAATAAAGGTGCTAGACACAAAAATTACATGTACTCAGGATTACGTACTGAGTGATATAAAAAAAAAAAGCATTTTTTGTTGGATCTGATGGGGACGCTTTAACTTCTAGGTGGAATGTTATTGTCCATTTGACAGTCCCCTAGTCACAAGAGTCTCCTGATGACAAGCTAGTGATAGGTTTCCTGCTGCTGGTACGCCAGAGATCAGCTATAATGTGTCAGGTCATCCTCACAGCAAGTATTCAATATTCCTACAGGGCCAGATGGGTCCTCCAGATGCTCTGTGTGTCTGTCCTAGCTAAGAGACAAGTGTACAAAGAGGGACATACTATATTAGTGCAGGGTCTCCTAACAGGATATTTAAAGGGAAATTGACAGCAGGGTTGCTAATACTGCCTGGCAAGTCAAGTAAGAACACCCCCCTAATAACTATGTACAAACTACCTCAGCAGTGATGTAGCCATTATGTTCCATGTGTTATGCATTTTTATTGATTGGGGGTTTCCTAATGGCCCACTGGGCGGGCATAGCAGTGCATTTAGGGGCTAGGGAACGTCGCCACTGCCCCATCGGGTGACACCCTGACTGGGCTGCCTGGCACTAAATAGCTGCACTCCAGCTATCCCGCAACAACCAATCCACCCTCCTCAGAAATGAAAAAATATAAAAAAAAAAAAAAAAAAACATACTATGGGCACCATAAATATCCGTACTCTGGAGGCTTTTAAAAAAAAATTTGACCCAGCATTTTGTGACATTGGTGGGCGGAGTCTTGTGTCGCTGTGCTGAGGCCGGAGTTTACGTCAGCGCAGCACCAACAGAAACATAAACAATAGTGAAGCCACAAAAAAAAAAAAACACGTGTCGGTACATTACCCACCCCAATATGTGAAGCTGTATTACTATGGATATTTCTTTCTTTAACCCCTTAAGGACCAAGCATTTTTCTGTTTTTACCCTCCTTACCTTTTAAAAATCATAACCCTTTCAATTTTGCACCTAAAAATCCATATGAGGGCTTATTTTTTGTGCCACCAATTCTACTTTGGAATGCACATCAGTCATTTTACACAAACATTTATGGCGAAACGGAAAAAAAAAATCATTGTGCGACAAAATTGAAGAAAAAACACCATTTTGTAAATTTTGGGGGCTTCCGTTTCTACGCAGTACATTTTTCGGTAAAAATGACACTTTATCTTTATTCTGTAGGTCCATACGATTAAAATGATCCCCTACTTATATGGGTTTGATTTCGTCGTACTTCTGGAAAAAATCATAACTACATGCAGGAAAATTGTCCTTTTCTGACCCCTATAACTTTTTTATTTTTCCACGTACAGGGTGGTTTGAGGGCTAATTTTTTGCGCCGTGATCTGAAGTTTTAATCGGTACCATTTTTATTTTGATTGGACTTCTTGATCGCTTTTTATTCCTTTTTTTATGGTATGAAAAGTGACCAAAAATACGCTATTTTGGACTTTGGAATTTTTTTGCGTGTACGCCATTGACCGTGCGGTTTAATTAATGATATATTTTTATAGTTCAGACATTTACGCACGCGGCGATACCACATTTGTTTTTTTTTTAAATTATGGTTACATATTTTTAATATGGAATTTGGAAAAAGGGGGGTGATTTAAACTTTTAAAGGAGTAGTCCAGTGGTGACTCAGTGGTGAGCAACTTATCCCCTATCCTAAGGATAGGGGATAAGTTGCAGATCGCGGTGGGTCCGACCGCTGGGGCCCCCTGCGATCTCCTGTACGGAGCCCCGACAGCCCGCGGGAAGGGGGCGTGTCGACCTCCGCACGAGGCGGCGGCCGACACGCCCCCTCAATACAACTCTATGGCAGAGCCGAAGCGCTGCCTTCGGCAATCTCCGGCTCTGCCATAGCGATGTATTGAGGGGGCGTGTCAGCCGCCGCTTCGTGCGGGGGTCGACACCCGCTATCTGGGCCGAGAGCTGGGGCCCCGTACAGAGAAATCGCAGGGGGCCCCAGCGGTCGGACCCCCCGCGATCTCAAACTTATCCCCTATCCTCAGTATAGGGGATACGTTTTTCACCACTGGACTACCCCTTTAATAAGGAAGGGGTTAATGTGTGTGTTTTTTTACACTTTTAGTCCCCTTAGGGGACTTTTAGGAGGAATCATTAGATTCCTCATACAGATCATTGTGGTTTCATAAAACCACAATGATCTGCGTGCTCTGCGCTCGATTGATAAAGCCTGGCCCTGCCAGGCTTTATCATTCAGAGCACCGGAGCTGCCGCAGCAGGAGAGGTAGGCCCTCAGGCTACCTCAGTAGTGGATCGCTCCCCCGCGATCGCGCTGCGGGGGGGCGATACACCCCACTGAACCACCAGGGACTTAATACAGGCACCTTTAGACACCGCTGTCAACTTTGACAGCAGCGATCTAAAGGGTTAATAGCCGGCCGCGGCGATCGCCGCATGTCGGCTATTAACGCCGGCCCCCAGCTACAGGAATCAGCTGGGGGCTGGCTGGTATGACGCGGGCTCGAGTCGGGTAACGGCCGGTAACGGCCATTGGACGAGTATAGACGTCCATGGTCGTTATCGGGTTAAAGGGGTACTCCCGTGGAAAAATTTTATTTTATTTTTTAAATCAACTGGTGCCAGAAAGTTAAAGAGATTTGTAAATCACTTCTATTAAAAAAATCTTAATCCTTCCAGTACTTTTTATGGGCTGTATACTAAAGAGAAAAAAAAAAAAAAGAAATGCATTTCCTCTGATGTCATGACCACAGTGTTCTCTGCTGACCTCTGCTGTCCATTTTAGGAACTGTACAGAGCAGCATAGGTTTGCTATGGGGATTTTCTCCTGCTCTGGACAGTTCCTAAAATGGACCGCAGAGGTCAGCACTGTGGTCATGACATCAGAGGAAATGCACCTCTTTTTTGGATTTCTCTTTAGTATACAACCCCTAAAAAGTACAGGAATCGCCGATCCCGCGGATGTCTGCCATTAACCCCTCAGATGCCGTGATCAATACAGATCACGGCATCTGCAGCATCGCGGTCACTTAAATGGATGATCGGATCGCCGGCAGCGCTGCCGCGGTGATCTGATCATCCAGAATGGCAGACGGAGGTCCCCTCACCTGCTCCGCTGTCTTCCGGGAGTCTTCTGCTCTGATCTGCCTTCCTGCAGACCAGAGCAGAAGATGACCGATAACCCTGAGCAGTGCTATGTCCTATACATAGCACTGAACAGGATTAGCAATCGAATGATTGCTATAAATAGTCCCCTATGGGGACTATTAAAGTGTAAAAATAAAAGTAAAAAAAGTAAAAAAAAATTAAGTAAAAAAATGTGAAAAACCCCCTCCCCCAATAAAAACGTGAATTGTCCCTTTTTCCCTATTTCACCCCCAAAAAGTGTTAAAAAAATATTTTATAAACATATTTGGTATCGCCGCGTGCGTAAATACCTGAAATATTAAAATAAAATGTTAATGATCCCGTACGGTGAACGGCGTGAACGTAAAAAAAAAAAGTCCAAAATAGCTGCTTTTTTTATAACATTTTATTAAAAAAAAATTATAAAAAAATGTATTAAAAGTTTTATATAAGCAAATATGGTATCAATAAAAAGTACAGATCACAGCGCAAAAAATGAGCCCTCATACCGCCGCTTATACGGAAAAATGAAAAAGTTATAGGTCTTCAAAATAGGGGGATCTTAAACGTACTAATTTGGTTAAAAAGTTTGTGATTTTTTTTCCAGCACAACAGTAATAGAAAAGTATATTATCATGGGTATCATTTTAACCCATGCATTGACCCAAAGAATATATAACACATGTAATTTTTACCGTAAATTGTACGGCGTGAAAAAGAAACCTTCCAAAATTAGCAAAATTGTGGTTTTCTTTTAAATTTCACCACACAAATAGCATTTTTTTTTGTTGCGCCATACATTTTATGGTAGAGAGAGTGATGGCATTACAACGGACAACTGGTCGCGCAAAAAACAAGCCCTCATACTAGTCTGTGGATGAAAATATAAGAGAGTCATGATTTTTTGAAGGCGAGGAGGAAAAAACAAAAACGTAAAAATAAAATTGTCTGCGCACAATGAGGAATTGGAGAGGAATTTCCACGAGTAATTCGGTTGCTTTTTCCTCTCCAAATCATTCAGCAGTGAAATCCCCATAGAGCTGGGCAGAATTTCTGCCCCTCAGTTCACACTGAGGAATTTCCTCAAGCAGAATTCTGACGAGGAAGTCTGTTCCGCTTGAAGAAAGTACATGTTCTTTCTTTCAGGCGGAGTCAGCATCTTACTCCCATAGAGATCAATGTTAATTTTTTTTTTTCAGTCAGAATCATTTCCACGTGGAATTGGCGCGGAATTTCCACATGAAAAAAAAGAGGATAATATATATATATTATACTCTTCTCCTCCTCCGCTTGAAATTTTCATTTCCGCATGTGGAATTCCGCTCGAATTCCGTGCCAATTCCGCATCAATTCCGCGCGAAATCTCTGTGAGTTCTTGTGGAAAAGTAACAATATTTTGAGGGAGAAAATTTCTGCTTGATTTCCACCCCAATTCCTCAGTGTGAACAGGCCCAAATGGACTGCGTCCTTAAGGGGTTAAGCTGCAGTATTGTGCATCTGTGAATATTCTGATAGGAAAGGAAAACGGTCATCCTGTTCACCCACACTAAACCCAATACACCGAGCTATAGTGCGGGTGAACAGGCGACTGATGTGTGGTCTCTGACTAATAAAGATCAGGTTCTATCTGCGCTGAATTGCGTGCTGGAGGCGGGCCTGCTGGTTGGATTTGAATACTCATGGTTACTGGTCATGTGAGCACTCAGTAGGCACAAGCTCTCATGTGACCAGCCATTCAAATCCAGCCAGCAGGCCCGCCTCCAGCACGCAATTCAGCGCAGATAGAACCTGATCTTCAGAGGGACCGGGCACCAGACTGCAGGTATGTATATTAGTCAGAGACCCTGCATCGGTCTCCTGTTCACCCACACTATAACCTGGTATACTGGATTCAGTGTGGGTGAACAGGATGAAAGTTTTCCTTTAAGGTTCCTTATTAACAAGGACCTTTTATCACTTTCATGCTGCCTGAACCACAAGTCATCTGGGGGGGGGTCACTGGTTACTTCTGCCTGCACTATTGTTTTCATTGATCTCTCCCTATATCAACTGTTCTTTGGACATGGCTGCATTTAGAACGGCTTCTTCACCTTTATCCCGACACGCAAACACTGAATGAAATATAGTTTTAAGCAAATATAGAGATATTTGGTTTGACCATGCAAATCATGTCAGATTGATACTGAATGAACAATTGTAACTGACAGGATTTCATTTGGTGGTTGGGAATTTGCATGTTGTAGGAATATGTGCACAGAAATTCCTCTGCCACCTTTACTTTGCATATCAAACTGTTAAAGCAAATGAAGCGTACCAGTCATTACAAAACATGAATTATAAGAATACGTCAAAAGTTTTCGTCAGTCGGGTCCTAGTTTTCAGATCCCGGACAATTAGTAAAAAGGGGGGGGGGGGGGGGGAGGGAGAACTGTGCTGCCATGTGTTTCTCATCCTGCTCTGTGCCTATGTGAATGGGACAGTCCCACAGTCTTACATTATAAGATAGTCTTGTTGAAGTGATTGGTCAGGATCTGAACACTCAGACCCTGATGGATAAAAACCTTTGCTATATCTCTATGACAATACAAGGTTTTTTTTTATATCCTTTTGATAGGGAAGACTTTATTTAGGATAACCCCTTTAAATTCCAGTATCTCATATTTATCATGTTTCAGTGACACATTTTCTCTATTGGTTTCTGATGGTGCTTTGTGCCACACCACAATGTAAATCAATGTCAGCTTAGCATATCATTTACAGATGCAGAGACACAACAGATTTTGTGTATGATCAGACTCATATCCTATCAGTTACTGACACAAAAGAAACAAATTTATTGGGGCTCCGCAAATATATCTTAAATACAGGAATTACCGGGCTAAAGGAACTTAAAAAGATCTTCTATTGAACATGTAGTCTGATCTGCTGGGGTCATGTTTAAGAGCAGGAGGAGCTGAGTAGATTGATATGTAGTTTTCTGTAAAAAGATTTGGCATAACTTGTAGGTCTGATTCAAATCTGGTCATTCTGAATTAGGATTCCGATGGATGGAGTGAGACCGCCTACTGGACTCCTAAACCTAGAATGACCAGAGATTTCAATCAATAAGTCATCCAGAGTCTTTTCCTACAAAACCTTATATCAGTCTGCTCAGCTTCTCCTGCTCTATAGCATGATCCTCCGCACATAATCGTGACGGTTCCTTTGAATACTAGAATTGATGTGTTAAAGGGGTACTCCGCCCCTAGACATCTTATCCCCTATTCAAAGGATAGGGGATAAGATGTCAGATCGCCGGGGTCCCGCTGCTGGGGACCCCGGGGATAGCTGCTGCAGCACCCCGCTATCATTACTGTGCAGAGCGAGGTCGCTCTGCACGTAATGACGGGCAATACAGGGGCCGGAGCATCGTTACGTCACGGCTCCGCCCCTCGTGACGTCACAGCCCACCCCCGTCAATACAAGTCTATGGGAGGGGGCGTGGCGGTCATCACACCCTCAGCCATAGACTTGCATTAAGGGGATGGGCCGTGATGTCATGAGGGGCGGAGCCATGACGTCACGCTGCTCCGGCCCCTGTATCGCCCGTCATTACGCACAGAGCGAACTCGCAGCGGCACCGCGGCAATCTAACATCTTATCCCTCTATCCCTTGGATAGGGGATAAGATGCCAGGGGCAGAGTACCCCTTTAAAGGGTTACTCTGGCTGTCACGCCACCCGTCCCATAGACTTGAATTGAGGGGTTGGGTCGTGACATCATGAGGGGGTGGGGCTATGACGTTACGAGCTTCCGGCGCCGGCTCAAGTGTTCGGAACAGTTTGTACCAAACGCTGAGCAGCAGAGTAACCCTTTAAAGGAAAAAAGGCAATTCTCAGCTCACCTGGGATATGCTAGGCAACCTCCAGGTAGGTGCAAAAAATAGTAGAAAAAAGCCAGCACATAGGATAAAAACCATGAAAAATTTTAATGAAAAAAAAATCCATTAAAAACCTTGAGGGCGGCAGAACACACGGGGCATAAAAAAAGCACAAAGAGAAAAGTCCCAATCGCAAGGAGCTGATGCGTTTCAGGTCTGCTAAACTTTACTTATCGCTATGAGTAAAGGTCAGCAGACCTGAAACGCATCAGCTCCTTGTGATTGGGACTTTTCTCCTTGTGCTTTTTGTATTTTTTGTATGTCCGTGTGTTCTGCCGCCCTCAAGGTTTTTAATGGATTTTTTCGTATGTGGTGGCTTTTTTCTACTATAGAATTGATGTGTTTATATTTATATTTGAGAGGGGAGCACAATATAATAAATTCCTATGGATGAATATTGTCTCATGCAATTCTGTATTGTCACTGCTATAGAAAATGATGCAGCATTTGAGTTATATGGTACTTGTCTACTTCCACAGGGCCCCACTAAACTTCATGCAGTGTTTTTTTACCCCTGTTGGATTCCATATGAAAAAGTTGTGACATGTTTCCATTTGTATTACTGAAGTATTATCCCTAAATAGGATCATTACGGGTTTTTGACTTTCCTTTACCTTAATGCTAGTGTGAACAGAGGCAACCAACTATATAACAAAAGATCGTCAGTGTTATTTGGATATGGAAATAGTATATTCTACAAATGAAATGATATGAAAAAGCAAGCATCAATATGAAGCAGTTAGATATTGCCTTAACAACACTGAATTGTAAGAACATTTGAGAATCTATAGAGCTGAAAAGGTTAAGAAAATGAAATTTGAGGTAACCTCCTGGACTACTTAATGCTGCTTGAACATGTATGTGAGATGACTGACTATTAGTGTTTGAAATGATCTATTTTCATTAGCACAGCTGGATGTTATACTGTGGCCTGCCAAGAAAATCTCTCAGAAATGTGTGCGGTTACTTCCTCTTCCGATTACCATTTTACAGCCAAAACCAACAAGAATTCAAATTGAAAAAAGTGACTATAGACAAGAAGACATGGTGTCTTGTGAAATGACTACAGACTGATGATTTTCACATTCTATCAGCAATATTCTGCTGCCTCCTTCCAGACTTCACTGGGGATCATGAATGAATGAATAGTGGGATAGGTTTTCAAGCATGTTTAAAAAATGAAATTGAGCAATGTCTCTGATAGATTCCTTAAAGGGGAACTCCGGTGGAAAGCTATTTTTTTTTTTTAAATCAACTGGTGCCAGAAGTTAAACATATTTGTAAATTACTTCTATTTAAAAATCTTAATCCTTCCAGTACTTATCAGCTGCTGTATGCTTCAGAGGAGCAGGAAATATCCAGAGCAGGATAGGTCTGCTATAGGGATTTGTTCCTACTCTGGACAGTTCCAAAAATGGACAGAGGTGTCAGCAGAGAGCACTGTGGTCAGACAGAAAGGAAATTCAAAAAGAAAATAACTTCCTCTTTAGCATTCAACAGCTGATAAGTACTGGAAGGATTATGATTTTGAAATAGAAGTAATTAATAAATCTGTTAAACTTTCTGGTACCAGTTGATTAAAACTTTTTTTTTCAACCAAAGTACTCTTTAACCACTTTAGGACTCAGGGCATACCTGTTCGCCCTGAGTCCGCTCCCTTTCTATAACGTGGGGCCACGAAGGTTAGGCCTGGCCTCTAACAATGCAGTGCTGCACGCTATTAACCCTTTAGATGTGGCATTCAAAGTTGATCGCCGCATCTAAAGTGAAAGTAAATGTCACGATGCCGGCTGGCAGGTAGTGGATCCTCTGTGCCAGAGAGGGATTGGCGTGGACCGTGCTAGTGGACCGGTTCTAAGCCACTACTGGTTTTCACCAGAGCCCGCCGCAAAGCGGGATGGTCTTGCTGCGGCGGTAGTGACCAGGTCGTATCCACTAGCAACGGCTCACCTCTCTGGCTGCTGAAGATAGGCGCGGTACAAGGGAGTAGGCAAAAGCAAGGTCGGACGTAGCAGAAGGTCGGGGCAGGCAGCAAGGATCGTAGTCAGGGGCAACGGCAGAAGGTCTGGAAACACAGGCAAGGAACACACAAGGAACGCTTTCACTGGCACTAAGGCAACAAGATCCGGCAAGGGAGTGCAGGGGAAGTGAGGTGATATAGGGAAGTGCACAGGTGAACACACTAATTGGAACCACTGCGCCAATCAGCGGCGCAGTGGCCCTTTAAATCGCAGAGACCCGGCGCGCGCGCGCCCTAGGGAGCGGGGCCGCGCGCGCCGGGACAGAACAGACGGAGAGCGAGTCAGGTAGGGGAGCCGGGGTGCGCATCGCGAGCGGGCGCTACCCGCATCGCGAATCGCATCCCGGCTGGCAGCGGAATCGCAGCGCCCCGGGTCAGAGGACGTGACCGGAGCGCTGCCGCGGGGAGAGTGAAGCGAGCGCTCCGGGGAGGAGCGGGGACCCGGAGCGCTCGGCGTAACAGTACCCCCCCCCTTGGGTCTCCCCCTCTTCTTAGAGCCTGAGAACCTGAGGAGCAGACTTTTGTCTAGGATGTTGTCCTCAGGTTCCCAGGATCTCTCTTCAGGACCACAACCCTCCCAGTCCACTAAAAAAAAATTTTTTCCTCTGACCTTTTTGGCAGCTAAAATTTCTTTGACCGAGAAGATGTCCGAGGAGCCGGAAACAGGAGTGGGAGGAACAGATTTGGGAGAAAAACGGTTGAGGATGAGTGGTTTGAGAAGAGAGACGTGAAAGGCATTAGGGATACGAAGAGAGGGAGGAAGAAGAAGTTTATAAGAGACAGGATTAATTTGACACAAAATTTTGAAAGGACCAAGATAGCGTGGTCCCAACTTGTAGCTAGGGACACGGAAGTGGACATATTTAGCGGAGAGCCATACCTTGTCTCCAGGGGAAAAAACGGGGGGAGCTCTTCTTTTCTTATCCGCGAACTTCTTCATGCGTGATGAAGCCTGTAAGAGAGAATTTTGGGTCTCTCTCCATATGATGGAAAGGTCACGAGAAATTTCATCCACAGCGGGCAGACCAGAGGGCAAGGGAGTAGGGAGGGGGGGAAGAGGGTGACGGCCGTACACCACGAAAAATGGGGATTTGGAGGAAGACTCAGAGACCCTGAAGTTATACGAGAATTCGGCCCATGGGAGGAGATCTGCCCAGTCATCCTGGCGGGAGGAAACAAAATGTCGCAAATAATCACCCAAGATCTGGTTAATCCTTTCTACTTGTCCATTGGACTGGGGATGATATGCAGAAGAAAAATTTAATTTAATCTTGAGTTGTTTACAGAGAGCCCTCCAGAATTTAGACACGAATTGGACGCCTCTATCCGAGACAATCTGCGTAGGCAACCCGTGAAGACGAAAAATGTGTACAAAAAATTGTTTAGCCAACTGAGGCGCAGAAGGAAGACCAGGAAGAGGGATGAAATGTGCCATTTTGGAGAATCGATCAACGACCACCCAAATAACAGTGTTGCCACGGGAAGGGGGTAAATCAGTAATAAAATCCATACCAATCAGAGACCAAGGCTGTTCGGGGACAGGCAGAGGATGAAGAAAACCAGCGGGCTTCTGGCGAGGAGTCTTATCCCGGGCACAGATAGTGCAGGCTCGCACAAAGTCCACAACATCCGTCTCCAGAGTCGGCCACCAATAGAAGCGGGAGATGAGTTGCACAGATTTCTTGATACCCGCATGACCTGCGAGATGGGAGGAGTGACCCCATTTGAGGATTCCGAGGCGTTGGCGAGGAGAAACAAAGGTCTTTCCTGGAGGAGTCTGCCTGATGGAGGCAGGAGAAGTGGAGATCAGGCAGTCAGGTGGAATGATGTGTTGCGGAGAGAGTTCAACTTCTGAGGCATCCGAGGAACGAGAGAGAGCATCGGCCCTAATGTTCTTATCGGCAGGACGAAAGTGAATCTCAAAATTAAATCGGGCAAAGAACAGAGACCACCGGGCCTGGCGAGGATTCAGCCGTTGGGCAGACTGGAGGTAGGAGAGGTTCTTGTGGTCGGTGTAGATAATAACAGGAGAACTTGATCCCTCCAGCAGATGCCTCCATTCCTCAAGTGCTAATTTAATGGCTAGAAGCTCTCGATCCCCGATGGAGTAGTTCCTCTCCGCTGGAGAGAAGGTCCTAGAGAAAAAACCACAAGTGACAGCATGCCCGGAAGAATTTTTTTGTAGAAGAACAGCTCCAGCTCCCACTGAGGAGGCATCAACCTCCAATAGGAAGGGTTTGGAAGGGTCAGGTCTGGAGAGGACGGGAGCCGAAGAAAAGGCAGACTTGAGTCGTTTAAAGGCGTCTTCTGCTTGAGGAGGCCAGGACTTGGGATCAGCATTTTTTTTGGTTAAAGCCACGATAGGAGCCACAATGGTAGAAAAATGTGGAATAAATTGCCTGTAATAATTGGCGAACCCCAAAAAGCGTTGGATAGCACGGAGTCCGGAGGGGCGTGGCCAATCTAAGACGGCAGAGAGTTTGTCTGGATCCATCTGTAGTCCCTGGCCAGAGACCAAATATCCTAGAAAAGGAAGAGATTGGCATTCAAACAGACATTTCTCAATTTTGGCATAGAGTTGGTTGTCACGAAGTCTCTGAAGAACCATACGGACATGCTGGCGGTGTTCTTCTAGATTGGCAGAAAAAATTAGGATATCGTCCAGATATACAACAACACAGGAGTATAACAGATCACGAAAAATTTCATTGACAAAGTCTTGGAAGACGGCAGGGGCGTTGCACAGTCCAAAGGGCATGACCAGATACTCAAAGTGTCCATCTCTGGTGTTAAATGCCGTTTTCCACTCGTCCCCCTCTCTGATGCGGATGAGGTTATAGGCGCCTCTTAAGTCCAATTTAGTGAAGATGTGGGCACCTTGGAGGCGATCAAAGAGTTCAGAGATGAGGGGTAAGGGGTAGCGGTTCTTAACCGTGATTTTATTAAGACCGCGGTAGTCAATGCAAGGACGTAGGGAGCCATCTTTTTTGGACACAAAGAAAAATCCGGCTCCGGCAGGAGAGGAGGATTTACGGATAAAGCCCTTTTTTAGATTCTCCTGGACGTATTCGGACATGGCAAGAGTCTCTGGGGCAGAGAGAGGATAAATTCTGCCCCGGGGTGGAGTAGTGCCCGGGAGGAGGTCGATAGGGCAATCATAAGGCCTGTGAGGAGGTAGAGTCTCAGCTTGTTTTTTGCAGAAAACATCCGCGAAGTCCATATAGGCCTTAGGGAGACCGGTTACTGGAGGAACCACAGAGTTACGGCAAGGGTTACTGGGAACCGGTTTTAGACAGTTCTTGGAACAAGAGGACCCCCAACTCTTGATCTCCCCAGTGGACCAATCCAGGGTAGGGGAATGAAGTTGAAGCCAGGGAAGTCCAAGGAGAATTTCCGAGGTGCAATTGGGGAGGACCAAAAGTTCAATCCTCTCATGATGAGATCCGATGCTCATAAGAAGGGGCTCCGTGCGGAAACGTATGGTACAGTCCAATCTTTCATTATTTACACAATTGATGTAGAGGGGTCTGGTGAGACTGGTCACCGGGATGTTGAACCTGTTGACGAGACAGGCCAAAATAAAATTTCCTGCAGATCCAGAGTCCAAGAAGGCCACTGTAGAGAAGGAGAAGGCAGAGGCAGACATCCGCACAGGCACAGTAAGACGTGGAGAAGCAGAGTAGACATCAAGGACTGTCTCACCCTTGTGCGGAGTCAGCGTACGTCTTTCCAGGCGGGGAGGACGGATAGGACAATCTCTCAGGAAGTGTTCGGTACTAGCACAGTACAGGCAGAGGTTCTCCATACGGCGTCGTGTCCTCTCTTGAGGTGTCAGGCGAGACCGGTCGACCTGCATAGCCTCCACGGCGGGAGGCACAGGAACAGATTGCAGGGGACCAGAGGAGAGAGGAGCCGAGGAGAAGAAACGCCTCGTGCGAACAGAGTCCATATCTTGGCGGAGTTCCTGACGCCTTTCGGAAAAACGCATGTCAATGCGAGTGGCTAGGTGAATAAGTTCATGTAGATTAGCAGGAATTTCTCGTGCGGCCAGAACATCTTTAATGTTGCTGGATAGGCCTTTTTTGAAGGTCGCGCAGAGGGCCTCATTATTCCAGGACAATTCTGAAGCAAGAGTACGGAATTGTACGGCATACTCGCCAACGGAAGAATTACCCTGGACCAGGTTCAACAGGGCAGTCTCAGCAGAAGAGGCTCGGGCAGGTTCCTCAAAGACACTTCGGATTTCCGAGAAGAAGGAGTGTACAGAGGCAGTGACGGGGTCATTGCGGTCCCAGAGCGGTGTGGCCCATGACAGGGCTTTTCCGGACAGAAGGCTGACTACGAAAGCCACCTTAGACCTTTCAGTGGGAAACAGGTCCGACATCATCTCCAGATGCAGGGAACATTGGGAAAGAAAGCCACGGCAAAACTTAGAGTCCCCATCAAATTTATCCGGCAAGGATAAGCGTATCCCAGGAGCGGCCACTCGCTGCGGAGGAGGTGCAGGAGCTGGCGGAGGAGATGACTGCTGAAGCTGTGGTAGTAACTGTTGTAGCATAACGGTCAGTTGAGACAGCTGTTGACCTTGTTGCGCTATCTGTTGTGACTGCTGGGCGACCACCGTGGTGAGGTCAGCGACAACTGGCAGAGGAACTTCAGCGGGATCCATGGCCGGATCTACTGTCACGATGCCGGCTGGCAGGTAGTGGATCCTCTGTGCCAGAGAGGGATTGGCGTGGACCGTGCTAGTGGACCGGTTCTAAGCCACTACTGGTTTTCACCAGAGCCCGCCGCAAAGCGGGATGGTCTTGCTGCGGCGGTAGTGACCAGGTCGTATCCACTAGCAACGGCTCACCTCTCTGGCTGCTGAAGATAGGCGCGGTACAAGGGAGTAGGCAAAAGCAAGGTCGGACGTAGCAGAAGGTCGGGGCAGGCAGCAAGGATCGTAGTCAGGGGCAACGGCAGAAGGTCTGGAAACACAGGCAAGGAACACACAAGGAACGCTTTCACTGGCACTAAGGCAACAAGATCCGGCAAGGGAGTGCAGGGGAAGTGAGGTGATATAGGGAAGTGCACAGGTGAACACACTAATTGGAACCACTGCGCCAATCAGCGGCGCAGTGGCCCTTTAAATCGCAGAGACCCGGCGCGCGCGCGCCCTAGGGAGCGGGGCCGCGCGCGCCGGGACAGAACAGACGGAGAGCGAGTCAGGTAGGGGAGCCGGGGTGCGCATCGCGAGCGGGCGCTACCCGCATCGCGAATCGCATCCCGGCTGGCAGCGGAATCGCAGCGCCCCGGGTCAGAGGACGTGACCGGAGCGCTGCCGCGGGGAGAGTGAAGCGAGCGCTCCGGGGAGGAGCGGGGACCCGGAGCGCTCGGCGTAACAGTAAACATATCCTGACTAGCTCAGTCGGCTGTTTGGGACCGCCGCGGTGAAATTGTGGCATCCCGAACAGCTGGAACATACAAGTTCCGAACAGCTGGAACACACAAGAAAAAGTCCGATCAATACAAATGGTACCACTAAAAACTTTAGATCACTGCGCAAAAGATGACCCCCCATACCGCCCCGTACGCGGAAAAATAAAGTTATAGGGGTCAGAAGATTACAATTTTAAAAGTATAAATTTTCCTGCATGTATTTATGATTTGTGCCAGAAGTACGACAAAATCAAACCTATATAAGTAGGGTATCATTTTAATCGTATGGACCTACAGAATAAAGGTGTAATTTTAACCGAAAATTGACTGCGTAGAAACAGAAGCCCCCAAAATTACAAAATGGCGTTTTTTCTTCAATTTTGTCGCACAATGAATATTATTTCTTTGTTTTGCTGTAGATTTTTTGGGGTAAAATGACTGATGTCATTACAAAGTAGAATTGGTGGCGCAAAAAAGAAGCCATAGTATGGATATTTAGGTGCAAAATTTAAAGATTTATGATTTTTTAAAGGTAAGGAGGAAAAAAAAAAAGTGCAAAAACGGAAAAACCCTGAGTCCTTAACCCCTTGCCGCAGAACGACGGCTATACCTGTCGCTGTGGCACGGGAGGGTTATGAAGCGAGCTCAGGAGCTGAGCTCGCATCATACCTGCATGGTCCCGGCTGCTATTAGCAGCCAGGACCCGAGGCTAATGTTGTACATCGCCGTTCTGGCAGATGTCCGGCATTAACTCTTTAGACGCTGCGATCAAAGTTGATCGCCGTGTCTAAAAGTGAAAGTAAAAGCATCCCGGCAGCTCAGTCGGGCCGATCAGCTAGGACTCAGCTGGAGGGTGCCTTACCTGCCTCCTGCGCGTCCGAACGGCGATTGATTGCTGCAGGCCTGAAATCCAGGCTTGAGCAATCAACCACCGATAACACTGATCAATGCAAAGCTATGGCTTTGCAGTGATCTGTGTAAAAGATCAGTGTGTGGGAGCCCTATGGGAGCTATAACACTGCAAAAAAAAAAAAAACTGAACACGAAAAGTTAAAGATCATTTAACACCTTCCCTAATAAAAGTTTGAATCCCTTTTCACATAAAAAAAAATGTGTAAATAAAAATAAACATGTGGCATCGCCACATGCATAAATGCCTGAACTATAAAAATACATCATTAATTAAACCGCGCAGTCAATGGCGTACGCACAAAAAATTCCAAAGTCCAAAATATCGTATTTTTGGTCACTTTTTATTACATTAAAAAATGACTAAAAAGCGATCAAAAAGTCAGATCAAAACAGAAATGGTAGCGATAGAAAACTTCAGATCACAATGCAAAAAATTAGCCCTCATACTGCCCCGTACATGGAACAATAAAAAAGTTATAGGGGTCAGAAGATAACAATTTTAAACGTATACATTTTCCTACATGTAGTTATGATTTTTTTCAGAAGTAATAAAAAAACCAAACCTATGTAAGTAAGGTATCATTTTAATCGTATGGACCTACAGAATAAAGATAAGGTGTCATTTTTAATGAAAAATGTACTGCGTAGAAACAGAAGCCACCAAAATTTCCAAAATGGCGTTTTTTCTTCCATTTTGTCGCACAATGATTTTTCTTTCTGTTTCACCATAGATTTTTGGGTAAAATGACTGATGTTATTACAAAGTAGAATTGGTGGCGCCAAAAATAAGCCATCATGGATTTTTAGGTGCAAAATTGAAAGGGTTATGATTTTTTTTTCTCATTCAAAGATAGTTTTATTATAATTAAACAAGGCAATTAGCAAAACATCAATACAATGTCATCAGTGAAAAGGTGTGTGACACAGGAATCCACAGTTGGTAAGCATCAGCTAACACTACAGGGAAGTAGCGGCATTTTCCAAGGGTTCCGTAAAAGAGAAGGACCACTATTCGGTGAGACATAGAACAAAATAAAAATGTAAATATTTCCAACTGACACACTGATGATGCATTGATGGATTAGAAAGTAGCAGAAACAAGAGAAAACAATGGGGGGGGGGTAGGCAGGGGAAGGGTAGAAGTAGGTGAGATGGCGGGGGGGGGGGGGATGAAACAAACCATGGAGAAGAAGAGGAGGGAAGGGGTGGGGGGGGGGAGGAGAGGAAGGGAAACGGGAAAGGAGGAAAGTTATGGGTTCAACATGACCCAAACTACAAACCTGAGAGCCAACAGCCAGCCCGTCCATCACAAAGATCTCCGTCCATCCCAACATTGGGGTCAATTGCGCAGCCGGAGAAGAGGTCCCAGGTAGGGAGGGAGGGGTTAAACTGAACAGTACAGTGCTGATTCGGTAAAGGCGAACCAGGGTCGCCAGGTCATGATATACCTGTCAGAAGTGCCGGAAGAGTCCGCCATCAGTTCCTCCATGCGACTGATAAAGTGAATATCTTTATTCCTATCGGAGATCGTAGGAGGGTTGACCTCCTTCCAGCGTCTGGGGATAACGATTCTAGCTGCCATTAAAAGAAAGATGGCTAGGGTTTTGGAGGGGGACTTCCTAGACCTTGGTATGATAGACAGAAGGAGAACTTTTGGGTCATCGGGGTAATGTATGCCGGTGATGTTCAGGATGAGGGAGATAACGGTGGTCCAGAAGGGACGCAGGGATGGGCAGGACCACCAAACATGTGTCATCGTTCCCCGAGCTCCCCCACATCTCCAACATAGGTCGGGGACATCTGGGAACATCCTATGTAGCACTACTGGTACCCTGTACCACCTGGACATCAGTTTGTAGTTAGTCTCTTGTGCCTTACAGGAAATGGAAAATTTATGACACATTCGTCAGGCCGTAGACCAATCCGAAGGGGCATAGCGTGTACCCAATTCCTCCTCCCAGGCCACCACAAACTTAGGGGGGGTCTCTTGCAGCTTCATCGAGAAGGAGGCCATAAAGCTGAGAAACAGTCCTTGAAACTGGGGAGGAGGAAGCACACAGTTCCTTTCCTCAAATGGGAGGAGGGGCCTGTTTAGACTCAGTTCTCTGCCCTCAGTGTTCACAAAGTGATGAAGCTACATATATTGCATGAGTGTGGCTGGCGTGCAAAGGTGTGTCGGTACTAAATCTTCATAGGGACAGAGTGTTGTACCTGTCAGGAAGCCCCTAAGCGGAAGGGTCGGGGGATCATTCGCTCCCAAGAAGGAAGAACGGCCCACACCGGGGGGGAAACGGGGATTATTAAGGATGGGTACGAGCGGGCCGTCTGGTGTGAAGAGTTTAATGTTTAACCCTCTTGAGGGTTGAGTGCAATTCCCGGGATACCCATGGCAGGACATTGTGGGCCGCAACCGAGAATGCTCCCAGTGGTAGCCAAGGGAGGGAAAAGATTTCACCCCTAGTGCCAAAAAGTTCTATTCCTACCCAACGCTTGTCGGAGCGGCAGTGGAAAAAATACAGGAACCTGGCCAATGTTGCCGCGATGTAGTAGGCCCTGCAGTCCGGGACCACAAGCCCACCCTCTCGCTTCCATCTAATCAAGATCTTCCCAGAGATCCTCGACCGCCGCCCCGCCCAAACGAATTTCCTAATCAATTTGTCCAATTTGTGAAAATATGAGGGGGATGGTGACAGGGACCGTTAGGAAGAGGTACAACAGTCGGGGGAGTACGTTCATTTTAAGTACATTGGCTCTGCCTACCCAGGAGAAGGTGCCAATTGTCCATTTAGTAAGATCCCTCTCTATTGTCGCCATCAGAGGGAGAAAATTAAGAGTGAATGCTTCCTGTGGGTCTGCCGGAACCTGGACGCCAAGATATTTGATAGATCTCGGGGCCCACTGGAAGGGGTTTGTCCTTTTAAGGTGGGAGACATCAGATGCTGGAAGTGTGATGTTCATCGCTACACTCTTGGCCATATTGACCTTGTGATTACTGAAGTGTGAGTAAAGTTGAAGGGCGCGTGAGACCGCAGGCAGGGAGGTGAGCGGGGATGACAGGTAGAGCAACAAGTAATCCGCAAAAGCCGAGCAGAGGTGCACATCTCTCCCTAAGGAGAAGCCCTCAATCATGGTATCATTCCGGAGAGCATTCAGCAAGTGCTCCATACATAAAATGTATAGAAGAGGGGAGAGAGGGCAACCCTGGCACGTGCCATTGTGGATTGGAATAGGGGAGGACAAAGAGCCATTGACCTTCACTTGGGCCTGTGGATCCCGATAGAGGGCAGTAATGCGTCCTAACATGGAAGGGCCTATTCCAATCTGAGTCAGTGAGGCTTCCATGAACCTCCAGTCCACCCGATCAAAAGCCTTCTCGGCATCCAGTGAGAGAAGCATGAGAGGCATACGCTCTGCGCGGGCCCTGTGTATCACGGAGAACGCACGCACAGTATTATCGCTTGCCTCCCTAGAACGTAGAAAACCAGATTGATCGGGGTGGACCAGAGGCCCAAGGACAGATGCCAAGCGATTCGCTAAAAGCTTGGAGAACAATTTTGTGTCCGTATTGAATAGGGAAATGGGTCGATAACTGGAACATTGATTAGGGTCTCTTCCCTCTTTGAGGATGACAGTTATTTGTGCGCCAAGAGAGGCTGTGGGGAAACCTGTTGTGGGGGACACACTATTGAAGGTTATACAGAGAATGGGGGTGAGCTCGCTTCGTATGGATTTGAAAAATTTCGACGTATAGCCGTCGGGACCCGGGCTTTTGCCAGAAGGCAGGTCGGTGATGGCTGGTGCTAGTTCCTCCTCTATAAAGGGGGCCTCTAAAAATGCAATGTCCGCGTCGGACAAGATTGGGAGTGCGGTCTGTTGGATGTAGTTGGACAAGGTGAAGGGTGGCATTGGGGTGGAGGGGGTCGGTGTCGGGAGGTTGTATAGGTCTGTATAGTACCGCTCAAACGCCCTTAGGATTTCCGAGGTGAGAAAATATTTCCCTCCCTCCGGTTTGCTAATGGATGGGATGTATTGAGATGTGCGTTGGTCCCCGAGGGCCCTAGCGAGATACTTCCCTGGCCTGTTACCCCACTCATAGAATGTCTTGGAGCATCGCTGCCTGAACTGTTTATATTTGTCGTTTAGTAGAGTACAGATGTCGTGGCTCATTTTAATGAGCTCCCTCAGGGTTGAATCTAATTGAGACTGTTTATGCTGGGCTTCCAGAACATTCAGGGTCTCAAGGAGCTTCCGTAGTTTAGCCACCTTCACTTTTTTAAGGCGGGATCCGTGACTAATCAGGATCCCACGGAGCACACATTTAAGGGCTTCCCACTGTGTGGGCAGGGGAGTCGGATCGGATGCGTGATTGGACTGAAGGTGCGCTATAGCGCCCCTCAGGTCCGATAAGCAGAGGGAATCGAGAAGGAGGGACTCATTAAGTCGACACGAGAACTGCAAAAGGGGGGAGAGGGAGGGGGGGCGGATATGGAGAGCAGGAGGGGGGGCGGCGAGCGGGGATGGAGAGCAGGAGGGGGGTTCAAGGGTAGACGTTATTGGCACCGATCACCCACGTAGCCCCACGAGCAGTCTCTGGTAAGTCGCATGAGAGAGAGTATCCCCGGGGGGGGGGGGGTTGCAGACACCAGCAGCAGTCAATAAGAGTCCAGGAGCAGGGTAACAAAGCTAACTTTGGAGTCTCAGCGGATGGGCCGAGGTCCCAGAGGAGGATCTGCTGTTCGAGGAAGCTGATGCCGTTGACGTTGAGGACCAGCCATGTCCCGTCTTCTGTTGCGTGAGCGTTGTGAGTCACTGGGAGATGGCGGAGGGGCATAGGGGTCTTGAAGGAAAGTCAGCCAATCCGGTAGTGAGAGAGGTGGTAGATTGAGAGCGGCAAGGAAGGACGGTAGGTTCTCCGGAGCGCGGAGGGTGGCCACCGTTGAGCCCGCCGTGACATGGGAGGGCGAATGGGAAGCCCCACCTGTAGGGCATGTGGTGCTCCTGAAGCAAGCCGAGGAGGGGTTTCAGCAGTGCCCGTTGGCGAAGGGTCTGCTGAGACAGGTCAGGGTAAATTTGAAGTGTCGCCCCATCAAAGTCGATGTCTCCTCTCTGCCGCACTGAGTGCATGATCTGTTCTTTCAGTGTGTAGCGGTGGATGCGACAGATTACGTCTCTCTGACGAGCCGGATCGGGGTTCTGTGAACTCGATCAATTTCTATATGGGTATCGGGGAGTCTGTAGTAGCATGTTAAAGATCCCCGTGACAGTCAGAAGGAGGTCAGGAGTTCGGGTGGCCTCCGGGAGCCCTCGGATGCGGACATTATTCCGGCGGCTCCTGTTCTCTATATCATCCAAATGATTAGCCAGTGACTGAGTCTTTGAGTCTTGGGAGCTTAGAGTCTTTTGCATGTCCTGCATAGTGGCCAGGGCAGTCACTTGGAAATCTTCCAGGGCTCTCACCCTACTTTGGAGCTCAGAGACATCTTTCTTGACAGGTTGAAAGTCCTGCCGCCAAGCAAATTTCAGGTCAGATGCCAAAGCAGACATGTCCGATTTTATGGGAAGGAGGGCCAGGAGGGCCTGCAGTTCCGGGTGGCCCTTCAGAAGTGCAACCGCTTGAGCCGGAGGAGGTAGCGTGGACGAGAGGAGATCATTACCCCCCGACAGGTGAGTATGCAGAATGACCAGGGGATGGTGTGAGCAGAGGCTGATAGAATGGGTGGCGAGAGGACTTCACATCTGGGCGCATGGCATCTGGGCACACCACAGGGGCTTGATTCCAAGGTGCAGAGTACAACAGAGCATCTCCCAAAGGCTCCAGATCTCTATCACCCTGATGCAGAAAGTCCTTAGCTGGAGGTGAGAGTCCATCAGCCTGTTCCTCTTCTGGCTGTGAGCTGGAGAGCCCGCAGGGCTTCGAAAGATGGAAAGGAGGCTGTGTGAGGGGGAGGAAGAGGGGGGGGGGGCTACCAGCGATGTGGCCTCAGGAGAGGTAACCCCTGTCCTTGGGGGGGTTGGCAAGATGGGACCCCCTTCTGGGGAGATTCCGGTCTTAGGGCCCCGCTTGCACATACCTGAGACAGGTGCGGGTGTTGCTCAGAGGTAGCAGGGTGGGACCGGCCTGTCTACGCTTCCCTGCTACCATCAGTGACACTCAGCAGTGCTGCAGACTCGCTGTGGAGGGGAGAACTGTTGGGCTGTAGCATGGAGGAAGCCGTAGCCTCCTCCACAGACTGGGCAGAATGAGGGTGCGCTCTTTCCGTTGCTGGGTGGCTGGGTAAGTCCTCTAGAGCCTTCATGCGTCTAGAGCTGCGAAGTGGAGCGCTGGCTTCGGCCCCCTTCTTCTGCGCAGGGGGTAATGAAGGTGTAGGAGCAGGAGGCTCCGGTGGTTGAAGCGCCATTTTGGACTGGCTCGGCATCCTGCATGCGGTCTCTGAGAGCTCCTGCAGCGGGGCGAAGTAATTTGAGATGGGGACCTCAGGGTGCTGTGGAGTCTGCTTGTTCTGGCGGTGTCTCTCCGATCGCCTAGTGCCCATCTGAGCGAGGATAATGCACCTTAGAACGGCCGTGGACACAGAGCTCAGGTAGCCTGCTTCCTTCTCTTCACATGGCAAGCCACGCCCCCCGGGTTATGATTTTTAAAAGGTAAGGAGGAAAAAGCGAAAGTGCAAAAAACGGAAAAACGCTATGTCATGTCTCCTGACGTGGTGAATGGTCATATTTCTACACACTGCTGCACAGAAAATAACATGTCAGATGCCACCGGTGACAGAACTCCGTAGAGTTAAGACCTATTACGGCATTAATGTCCATTTCATATATATTTTTATATATATTCATCCTCACATTCTAATTATAATTTTTTGCACTTAAGTAGTAGCTTGTTTTTGCAAGATGGATTGTATTTGTCAATGCACTATTTTAAATTTTATATATATCTTCTTTTTTAGGGATAAAGTCCAGGAAAACAAAAATCCCAAAACACCATATTTCCCCAGTCTTTACTGTGGGAAAAAAAATTCTACAGAAAAGAATTTGTGTGTTGCTTTCCAAGAGCTACTGTCAATGAAGCCATATGAGTTTTTTGTGTTTAATAGTAGCCTTGTTTCATTTTTTTTTAACAATGCTGGGTGGGATATTTTATGAGAAATTTTTAACCTTAGGTGAACTAGGTAAGTACCAATTGCAGGCCTTAGTTAGGCCCCTGGCTGCAATGGTAACCCATCAGAGCCCAATGGGACAATGTGTTTGCCAAACATCTTGGATGCCATGGTTGCTAGGGGTTGCACTGCTGGTATTTCTAATTTCAGCAGGAAGTTATGGAAGGAACCTGGCAGTGTATTACAACCATACTCCTGCCATGATCTTATGGGTGCAATCGGCAGTACCAAAAAAATCAATTCTGCCGCATGGCGTTTTTCGGCCAAAAAAACACTGCAGACAGATGTTAGCTGTAAATCAATGAGAAATCGCTAAATTCTTTTTCCACTTTGCGTTTTTCAGTTTGGCGTTTTTTCACTCTTTTTTGGCATTCTTCAGCTCCATGGTGGTTTCGCAAAGTCACAGCATGTTGTGCCTATGACTTTTTTCCCCTGAAATAGTGGCGTTTTTCTCCCATAGGAGTCTATGCCGGATAGCCGTTTATGCGATGGCCCCGACATACAAAAGCATCGTATGTTGATGCTGCCTTCAACATGCAATGGCCTCTGAGAGGCCATCGCATGGTGAAATTATCATAGGTCGGGGGGTCACTGTATATCAACTGGCTCCAGAAAGTTAAACGGATTTGAAAATTACTTCTATTAAAAATCTGAATCCTTTCAGTACTTATGAGCTGCTGAAGTTGAGTTGTTCTTTTCTGTCTAAGTGCTGTCTAATGACACCTGTCTCAGGAACTGTCCAGAGTAGAAGCAAATCCCCATAGCAAACCTCATCTTTTCTGTCTGGCAACAGTGCTCTCTGCTGACATCTCTGTCTGTCTCGGGAACTGCACAGAGTAGAACAACTCAATTTCAGCAGCTGATAATTATTGGAAGGATTAAGATTTTTTTATAGAAGTAATTTACAAATCTATTTAACTTTCTGGAGCCAGTTGATACATATAAAAAAATGTTTTTCCTGGAATACCCCTTTAAAGGGTAGCTCCCACCATCACTTTTTTTTTCTGTCCCTGCCTATTACCCATCTATCCCTAACCCCCTCCCTGCCTTTATAATTTTTTTTTTTACATATTAAAAATGCTTTTTTGTCTGCCTGGTAGCGTGCTCACTACCAGGCAGACTTCCCCAGCAGGCACCACGTCCCTGATGCCTGCTGGGGCCGGCACTTCCGCCCATAGTTCACCTATACAGGGTGCCTACAGCTGTTTCCCCACTGCAACTCCCAGCTTGCCCTGACATCTATTGGCTGTCAGGGCATGCTGGGAGTTGTAGTGGGGAAACAACTGGAGGCACCCTGTATAGGTGAACATCGGAGCACATACCGCTCCCTGCCGCGCAGCCCACAACCCCCCCTCCACCGTCGCGCCACTCAACTCACTCCCCCTCCCCCTTAGTTCACCCAGAGAACCCCCGCCGCGCAGCCCGCAATCCCCCCCCCCCCGGCCCCGCCGCTCCGCTCAACCCACTCCCCCTCAGTTTACCTATTCAGTGTCCCTCCAGGCTTCCCCACTACAACTCCCAGGGCATGCTGGGAGTTGTAGTGGGGAAACTGGAGGCATACTGTATAGGTGAACAGTATACATAATACTTGAACATATACATAATACATGTATACATAATACAGTGAACATAATACATTAACTTGTCCCGGAGCCTGCGCGCGTCCTCTTCCTTCAAAGTACTACAACATATCAATTTTTTGTTTTCATGACAGTGCCCATTTAACTTTGGCGTTTTTTGGTGGTTTTTATTACTTTTTGGACTTTAGTGATCCAAACAAGTGATGGACATAACTTTTTTTTTAATAAAATTTCGTAGGGTACCATTAAAAAATATATATATATTTAAAAAAAATACAGTAGTGATGGAAAAAATTGTATTTAACTATATTTATTTTTATTATAACAAAATTTTACTTAATTTTTAAACAGGGATCAATTTATGTGTGTGTGTGTGTGTGTGGGGGGGGGGGGGGGGGGTAAGGGACAGTAGTAGTGTAGCCGACAATAATAAAAATGTAGTGTGTGTGTTTTTTTCACTTTTTTTTTTTTACATTTTTTATGTAGTACTACTACTTCCAGCATGGAACACACTGTTACATGATGGGAGTAGTAGTACCTGTACTAATTGACAGATCGACTGTGTCACTTCTGACACCCGTTGCGATCCTCATGTTTAATGTATAGATGCGGCCGGACGCTCTTCTATGGTCCCCTGCACTGCTGTATATATACACCTATTCATATTTCCAGCAGAGAGCTTTGATTGGCCAGATGGTTCCAGCCAATCACAACTCTCTGTGGGAAATATGAGTAGGTGTATATATACGTCAGTGCAGGGGACCATAGAAGAGCGGCCGGCCGCATCTATACATTATACAGGAGGATCACAGCGGGTGTCACTCCTGATACTCGCTGCGATCTGTCTATTAATGCAGGTACTACAGCTCCCAGCATGGAGCAGAGTGTGCTCCATGTTGGGAGCAGTAGTACCTACAGTTGAGGACAGATAGCAGCGGATGTCAAGAGTGACACCCTCTGCGATCATATTTCATCCCTGAGATGGCCTTCTCCTATGCTTGCATCTGCTCTGTACTCCGGCCAGCCAACCACCATTCATATTTCCCACTGAGAGCGGGGATTGGCTACCACCATCTGGCCAATCCCCACTCTGGGTGGAAAATATGAATGAGTGATGTGAATTTCTTTTCACATCACTGGCCGGCCCGGAGTATAGTGCAGAGATGCGAGCGCTGTATAGAGCCGCTCCGCATCTATGCTATATTATGGACGGTCCCATCAGGAGTGACACCTGGGGCAATCTGTCTATTAGTATAGGAACTACTACTCCCATCATCAAACAGTGTGTTCCATGCTGGGAGCAGTAGTACTACCTAAAAAATATAAAAAAATAAAGAAAAAAAGTGAAAAACACACACACTACATTTTTATTATTGTTGGCTACATTTTTAGGGCCCTGCCCGCCCACATAAATTGACCCCTGTTAAAAAATGTATAAAAATGTCTTTATAAAAAATATAAATTTCGTTAAATAATTTTTTTTCCATTTTTTTTTTGGGTACCCAACAAATTTTGAAAAAAACGCCAAAGGAGCCAAAAATGCAATTTCCACTCAAATGCAAAAACAACAGAAAAAATGCCGACGCAAGAAATTGCACTGGTGTTTTTTCTGACATTTTTTTCACACAAAAAAACGCAGAAAAAAAAAAAAAAAAACAAGTGGAAACTTATCCTTACTGAGCTGTTGAATTAGAGGGAAATTACTTTATACACATCATAGCACAATGTCCCATATAGCTTACTATCATAGCAATTTATTGTTTTTTGCCCAGCCTACATAATGAAAACTCTCCACCAGCATTCCTGCAGGGTCATCTGTTTTATCCTAGCTCAACTGCATCCATATAACATGATTATATTATCACCTGTCAGATCCCTCCTGGCAGCTCTCAGGCAGCTTCCCCACTCATCTTCACTCTCCTTGTTCCACTGTAGAGAGGATGTCTGCCCTCTTTAAGAGACCAAAAAAGCAGTGGTTGTAGGTGACTCCCATCAGCTCCAGGGTCCTACACCTTCCCTGATCACACTGCCTGCTTTTGCTGAGTGCAGATTCTGTAGTGTGCCCCACGTGGTGAAGCCTAACACTGCACTCCTGTGTGTAAGAGCTACAGTAACAGGGAGAAAAAGACAGTCTGCAATTATATCACATACAGTTATCTACTGTGAAAGTCTGGAGACAGAAGTTCTATGCCACTAATCTATCAATTTCTGCACTTAGATAGGACTCAGAACAAATGCAGTGATGAGACTCCACCTTCTCTGCCTCTACAAAGCCAGAGGCATCATGGGAAATGTAGATTGCACTAGCAACCATATAAGAGATGTAGGAATCAAGATGCAGATAACCCATGCGTGTCATGTCAGCTAAAATAGTTATAAGTGCCTCTACTATTTAATTATATGGAACAAATTTAATAATGGCTTATGCTGCACTATATAAGCAAAAAATGTCTTTCCTGGACTGCTTCTTTAACTTACATTGATACTTGGTGCCTGTGTGTTCTATGGGGGAGATTTATCAAAACCTGTCCAGAGGAAAAGTTGCTGAGCTGCCCATAGCAACCAATCAGATCGCTTCTTTCATTTTTCAGAGGCCTTTTCAAAAATAAAAGAAGAGATCTGATTGGTTGCTATGGGCAGCTCAGCAACTTTTCCCCTGGACAGGTTTTGATAAATCTCCCCCTATGTGCCCGGACAGTTTCCTCCTATGTGAAATGAAGATACAGCCAGCTTCCAGGACGCGGGCATTTGAATGACAACATTCAGTGGTAAGCTTACCTACTACTACCAGACGTGACATAACAGCACATACAAATTAACCTTACATAAAAATAGATAGCTTTCACTAAAAACTGCGGAAAAAAGCAAATTATCAGAAGTTACACAAGTCCTTTGAATTAAATTAATTTAATGTAATGAAATTTAAATATAGAATCTTCTTATTAACAAATGTGACAATTTGAAAGGTTACAGCTTAATATTATGGTTGTATTCGTGGTTCTTCTTTCCATCCATTTTATTTTTCTCACAAATAATTACAGTGACGAAAATGGGGCACAGATGCAGCCATATACTTGAGCCCTCACTCTAAGCTCTTCCTAAATAATACCAGTGAGAGTTACTTTAGAAAGCCATTTCCTTAATGATAAAGATTTTTTTATACAATTTTATATTTTCTTATATAAAAATAATTGTAATACTGTAGTTACCACAACCAGTTTTCACTCCCCAAAGCAAATATCGCAATTTGTTATTTTTTATTTATTTATTTTTAAACAGACTGTTTTTTCTTGCCTCTACCAGCAGATCAAATCACTTAGTCATGTCCGTAAATGTTGGCACCCCTGAAGTATTTCTCACAGAAAAGGATTGCAGTAACATGTTTTGCTATACACATGTTTATTCCCTTTGTGTGTATTGGAACTAAGCCAAAAAAAGAAGGAAAAAAAGCAAATTGGACATAATGCCACACCAAACTCCAAAAATGGTCTGGACAAAATTATTGGCACCCATAACTTAATATTTGGTTACACACCCTTTGGAAAAAATAACTGAAATGAGTCGCTCCCTATAACAATCAATAAGCTTCTTACACCTCTCAGCCGGAATGTTGGACCACTCTTCCTTTGCAAACTGCTCCAGGTCTCTCTTATTGGAAGGGCGCCTTTTCCCAACAGCAATTTTAAGATCTCTCCACAGGTGTCCAATGGGATTTAGATCTGGACTCATTGCTGGCCACTTCAGAACTCTCCAGCACTTTCTTGCCATTCATTTCTGGGGGCTTTTTGACATATGTTTGGGGTCATTGTCCTGCTGGAAGACCCAGGATCTCAGACGCAAACCCAGCTTTCTGGACACTGGGCTGTACATCCTCAGATTTCATGATGCCTTGCACACATTCAAGGCACCCAGTGCCAGAGGCAGCAAAACAACCCCAAAACATCATTGAACCTCCACATTTCACTGTAGGTACTGTGTTCTTTTCTTTGTAGGCCTCATTACGTTTTCAGCAAACAGTAGAATGAGGTGCTTTACCAAAAAGCACCAGGTGCTTTACCAAAATTTTGGCTTACTCAAGTTCATTTTGGCAAAATGTAGTCTTGCTTTTTTTATGCCTCTGTCAGCAGTGGGGTCCTCCTGGGTCTCCTACCATAGCGTTTCATTTCATTTAAATGTCGACGGATAGTTTGCGCTGACACTGATGCTCCCTGAGCATGCAGGACAGCTTGAATATCTTTGGAACTTGTTTGGGGCTGCTTATCCACCATCCGGCCTATCCTGCGTTGACACCTTTCATCGATTTTTCTCTTCTGTCCACGCCCAGGGAGATTAGCTACAGCGCCCTGGGTTGCAAACTTCTTGATAATGTTGCGCACTGTGGACAAAGGCAAATCTAGATCTCTGGAGATGGACTTGTAACCTTGAGATTATTGATATTTTTCCACAATTTTGGTTCTCAAGTCCTCAGAAAGTTCTCTTCTCCTCTTTCTGTTGTCCATGCTTAGTGTGGCACACACAGACACACAATGAAAAGACTAAGTGAACGTCTCTCCTTTTTATGTGCTTTCAGGTGTGAGTTTTATATTGGCCACACCTGTTTCTTGCCCCAGGTGAGTTTAAAGGAGCATCACATGCTTGAAACAATCTTATTTTTCTACAATTTTGAAAGGGTGGCAATAATTTTGTCCAGCCCATTTTTGGAGTTTGGTGTGACATTGGCCCTTATTTACTAAGAGTGTTGTGTAGGTTTCTTTGTGGGTTTTAATTCCCTACAATTTTTTTTCCACAGTATTTACTAAGGTTTCCCTACATTTTCCACTTTCCCTACATTTAGCTTTTTTTATACATGCTCTGATCTGTCTGGTTTTCCTCAGGTGAAATCCACCACTATTTCTGTTAAAACCTTAGTAAATATGTTGGGTTCTTGTGAAAATGTCGGAACACGCCCCTTTTCGGTGACCACGCCCCTTTCCCCAATGGCCACATCCCTTTTTTGGGGTTTCTTAGTAAAATTGAGAGTTAGTCATATTTTTTTTAATTCTGGCGCAATGCGCCAGAATCTGGTGAACAACCCGACAAAACATGTCGGTTTTGCAATAATAAATGAGGGCCATTATGTCCAATTTGCTTTTTTTCCTCCCTTTTTTGGTTTAGTTCCAATGCACACAAAGGGAATAAACATGTGCATAGCAAAACATGTGTTACTGCTAGTCTTTTTTGTGAGAAATACTTAATTTTCTTGAAAAATGTCAAGGGTGCCAACATTTACAGCCATGACTGTATGTAAGTCACTAAGGTCACAGCATTTTGCTTGTCAGAATATCAAAACCAAAATATTTTGTGTAGAATGACATTTGTGAAACTGAAAAATTGAAACACAGCACTAGACCACAGTGCAACATGCCTCGCTGAATGGAGCCTTGTTCATACAAATCTATCTCAGAATAATTATCCATATATATATATACTGTATATATATATATATATATTTTTTTTTTTTACAATGGATGAGAAACTGGAGAACTTATGCACAAAATGACACATTAGACATGCATTTGCATCAGTTGTGGATTTATAGTTTCATTCTACTACCCTTATCAAGTGATGCCTTTCATTCACAGTATTTCTCTCTCGACCACCCACTGTACGCGGTAGGTCATTTTGAGAGCTCTTGTGCATAACAAAAAGTTGAAGGGATTATGTTGGGATCAATGTATCATGTTCTGACTTGATAATATGCTATAACATATTAGGAAAGGTACAACCCTCAACTTCTATCCATACATTAAATATATACGGTAATCACTGAAAGTGCAGAGCTTGGGGAGACCTTTAGTGACCACTAGGACATAGCTCCTATGTTCTTGTGGACAATGGGGTTGTAGCATTCAGATTGTAATGTAAAGTATCTCACATATGTGAGTACACCCCTCACATTCTTTTGATGTGACAACACTAAAGAAATGACACTCTGCTACAATGTATAGTACTGAGCATGTGCACTCAACTTTTTTGGTTGACCATGGCACCGTTCCTGTGAAACTGTTGTATGGTTTTGCCCATTGTACTGCAGCTCAGGGTCTTGGCAAACTTCTTATAGCATAGGCCATCTTTATATAGAGCAACAATTCTAAAAGATCTTCAGCATTTTCTGCCTAGGTGGCAAGTTGAACTTCCAGTCACCAGTATTAGAAAGTGTAAGAGCAATAACACCAAGTTTAAAGAGTACCTGCCACTATGTAAAGAGTGTATATTCTGGTGCTGGTAGGTTCCGCTCTTCATTAGGTGTCCCACACAATTTTCCGTTCTCAATTTTGTTTCTTTAGTTTTCATCTACTAAAACTTGCTCACTGCTTGTGAGTTTTTCGGCTCAAGGGGGCATTACCCGTCAGGTGTGACGTCAGCTGAAACCTGCCGAGTAACAACTCTGCCCTTCCCTGTTCTATGCTGCGCTCTGGAGCGCGCATAGAACATGGAGCCAATCACGGCAGGCAGGCTGTGATTCCCCTCCTCTCTGTTATGCACAGCACGAAGCATACAGAGAGAAGGGAGATCAGAGCTGTCCGGTTCGTCTTCACGGGTAGGGGATCTCTGTTGACGGCTCCTTTTGGCAGCAGAGGGTCCTGTCAGTCTCCTCCTCCAGGGTACAGCACTTATAAAGGTGAGGGGCCTGGTCTGGGGGGATAACTGCTTGTAAACTTTATAGGGGTTTTGCAGCTCTGCCTCTGGGATCGCTTACATGAGTACGTGTAGGTACTAGTGCAGATCTGGACATAGCATGTAGAAATGTAGCTGAGCTAACTGTGTATCTTAATGCACTGCTTGCAATCTGCAGTAATTTATTTTTTTGCAAATGACAAACTCCACTCAGCTACATATTGATCAGACATTGGGGGTGCAGAGGACGGTGGGGCTGGGTTAGCACTATGGCAGACTGGGGGGGGGATGGGGCAGCTTGCACAGCGCTAGCTCCTGCCTGTCTGATTGACAGGCAGGGAGCTGTGATGTTCGTCAGTGTCCTGGCTGCACTTTGAGAGCATGAGGGCAGCATGAGTCCGAACTTTATGTGAGACTTGAGGCCGGAAGATGTAGGGAGACCCCTAGTGGTCAGTTTTCACAATGTGATGACCGGTACTCTTTAAAGGGGTATTCCAGGCAAATATATTTTATACCCTATCCAAAGCATAGATAAGGTGTCTGATCGCGGGGGGCCCGCTGCTGAGACCCCCCGCGATCACCCTGTAGCACCCACATTCTATGCGTCACACCACGCATCCTCCATTCATGTCTATGGGAGGGGGTGTGACGGCCGTCATGCCCCCTCCCATAGACATGAATGGAGGGGGCGTGGCGTCACATCCCCAGTCCCTGAAACCCAGAGGTTTCCGAATCTAGAGTTGCAGTCCCCGCATAGAATGCGGGTGCTACAGGGAGATTGCGGGGGGTCTCAGCAGCGGGGCCCCCCGCGATCAGACAACTTATCCCCTATCCTTTGGATAGGGGATAAAATGTTTTTGCCTGGAATACCCCCTTTAAGGCACCTGCTCTCCATTTACAATTGAGACCTTGTAACACTAATGGATCACATAACGCTGGGGAGGGAAAATGGCTGTATTTAGGCCCAATTTGGACATTTTCACTTAGGGGTGTACTCACTTTTGTTTCCAAGGTTTAGAAATTAATGGCTGTATGTTGTTATTTTGAGGAGACAACATTAAACACTGTTATACAGGCTTTGCACTCATTACTTTACATTATAAAAGAGTGTCATTTCTTCAGTAATGTCACATGAAAAGATATTAAATATTTACAAAAATGTGAGGGGTGTACTCACTTATGTCAGATACTGTATATCTCAGAACTTAATTTTTTTTTTTCTTATATTTTCTTTAAACATGGGAATAAATGTATTCATAAAAATAAAATGAAATAGTGCTTCTGCCCACCATAGCACATCAGATGCTGGGTTTATTCTGGATCAGTCATTTACAGAATGGCTAATAAAATGTTATGTCTTTGACAACATTGATTGCCATTGACATGACTGTCGGCATGAACCTGACATTTATAAACAGATGTTATGTTTCTATAAATATAATTCTTTTATATAAAAATACAGCCTTCTAATTGTTTAGGCATATAGCTGGCCATACATTAGGGATTTCAGGGGGATGCATAAATGTAAATGTTAATTCATTGATTGATCTCTCATGGTCTGTGTCTTAGTCTAGGCTTCTACTAATAGGATGCAGCAATTATTCAATGACAGCATCTGATAATGACTAAAACACAGATAATACTTTTCAACAGATATCTGTCATTGTTTGGCATCTGTCCTGTATGTTCATGCCACAAAAATGTACCAGTGGTCAGCTGCATGTTGTCAAAATTGGCTTTTTCAGCCATATGAAATCCCTACTATATTGGTCAGCTTAGAGCGCAATTCCAGTGATGGCTCAGGCAGGATATTTGCATACATTTTTGCACCACAACCCGTCTGCATTCACTCTATGGATTTTGCGGAAGTTCCATGTCAGCCATGTCTGTAGATTGAATGCCATAGTCTCACGCAAGTCTTATATGTTTACATTTTTAGCCTATCTTGCTGGCCCAGCCATCACTAGAGTTGTGCTTCAAAAAAAAATAAAAAGCTTGAATTGAGGAATAGTTTGCCTTAACAGGCTGCCAAGCTGTGGTTTTATTCATTCTTGACTGTTAGCACAATGCCAATGTAGCTTTGAGCTGAGCGCGCAATTTGAGACTAAGACAGCACACCAATTTCCTCCGGTCTGTCTGCCCATCTAATGTCAGGGAAGAGAAGCATGTTAAATTTTATCTGCCCCATCGTATTTTTCTCTGGGTAATAAGCTTCCACCAGAAACGTCTAGTAGCGGCTTAACCACCCCTACATTTACAACACAAGTGCTCGGTCAACTCAGTGTACATATGCATGGAGGAATCAGGAGAAATAGCTGTCTTTAGTGACAACCAGTGAGACAAACCAGTATGTCTGAGATCACCCAGGTCTTCAACTAAAGCCAGAATAGCCACCGATCTAAGGGTAGGGAAGACTGGCGAAGGTTTGTATGGGTTTAAACCAAATCATCTATTACTGTAATATTAAAGGGATACTATGGTGGAAAACAAATGCTGTCAAATCAACTGGTGCCAGAAAGTTAAAGATTTGTAAATTACTTCTATTTAAAAATCTTAATCCTTCCAGTACTTATCTGCTGCTGTATGCTCCAGAGGAAGTTGTGTATTTCTTTCCAGCCTGACCACAGTGCTCTCTGCTGCCATCCCTGTCCGTGTCAGGAACTGTCCAGAGTAGAAGCAAATCCCCATATCAAACCTCTCCTGCTCTGGAGAGCACTGTGGTAAGACTGAAAAGAACTTCACAACTTCCTCTGGAGCATACAGCAGCTGATAAGTACTGGAAGGATTAAGATTTTTTTTAATAGATGTAATTTACAAATCTGTTTAACTTTCTGGCACCAGTTGAGTTAAAAAAATTTTTTTTCACCAGAGTACCTCTATAACTATCGTACATGTCTGTAGAAATACATTTACGTGCAACTTAAAGCTGACCTTACTCCAAATATGTGATGCTACTGGAATTACTGCATATATATTTGTTATATTGCCTTTTAAAATGTATATAGCTGACCAGGCATAAACTAACATAGTTTGTCTATTCCTTATGTGAAAAAAAAAAAAAGAGAATATATATATTTTTTTTTACAGCAAATTAGCATTGAATGTTAGAATTTTTAAGCAGTGTTGTCCTTTTCCCCTATTTTAATGCAGTACAATCTATTGTGTAGGTTCCTCACCTAGACTGACATTGATCTGCCCCTCCCAGCATATGTTCTTTTTTACAGAGATCTCTGTCAGTAACCGCTTGCTATAGAATTCTGCCATGCTGCATTTAGAACAATGCAGACAGACATTGTGCTCATGTCACAAATATACCACCATATCGGACCCCCCTTCCCCCATAACACTGGGTATTTAGGGATACTGTTAAAGTGAAAGTGCTGGCTGGTATTAAGTGCTGATCGAAGGGAAGATTTTTTTCTAACATGCAGCTAGCAATATAGTGCATGTTTGTGATGCTCAATGTGTGAACTCTCTAGGAACATTTCTAAGAAGGCCACAATGCAGATATCAAGTAACACTTGAGGCATAAGCAAGAGAAAGATATAAATAGGAGGAAAGAGGAGAAAATGAGAATAACAGATAGATCATTATCTCCTAGGTAAACTTGGATCTTCTATGCCGACAGAATGCAGCATAAAGCAATCATTATTAAATATATCACAAAACCATATGATATTAGGCACATGTGAAGAGGTGGAAACCTTCGCTACACTGCTGGTTTCTATTTGGAATGCGGACACTGATGTATATTTTTAGGCAGAGTTTAAAAGAAACCCATTACATTGAAAACGCAGTGCAATCTGCAGGCAGCATGTAAAAAAGCAGGAGGAGCCGAGCAGATTCATTTACATTTGTAGGAAATGATTCAGTAAAATGTATTCATTTAAATGGGCACTGTCACCATGAGCCACCGGCCGCCGGATTTGGTTAAATGTTCCACGCAATGTCCCCGAGGGCTATGCGAACAGAAGTGGAAATGCCAATGCTCATGGACTTGTATAGGGCTTCTGGCATTCAGACTCCTGATCGCATAAGTCTGGGTGCAAGTCATAGGCTACAAGATTGCGTGGGATGTTCACAAATATCCTGCCACAGCTCATCGTGAGAGGTACACATTAAACATCTGCCCATTCAGGATGTAGAAGTCCTGTGGGCTTTCCTAATCAGTGACTAGCAGCTATCAATCTGTAAGTAGGAAAACCCTACTGGACTCCTAAGCTCATAATGACCAGAGCTTTAATGTTCTATTCACACGTACAGTATTCTGCGCAGATTTGATGCACAGGATTTTCTGCTGCAGATCTCAATGTAAACTGAATGTCTGAACACAGCTTGAAATCCAGTGCATCAAATCTGTGCAGAATACTGTACGTGTGAATAGACCCTAAAGGAATAAATGACAAGTTATCGACTAGATTTTCAATGTGGCCGGCTCCCTTTAAAGCAGGTTTAAACCATTTCATACACATAGCTTGAAAGAGATCACTAGATGTGCCCTATAAGACTAAAGTCACTGCCAAATCTTGGATCAATGGTTGTAGGAGGAACATTATTCACTTGTGGATTTACTGGGTGGGCATAGTTTAAGTAAATAAATTCATGATTCAAGTCCCATTTGCACATCTATTGCTCTGTCACATGGTTCTTAAAGGGGTATTCTGGGATCTAACATTCCGGGATCTAAACTGGAGACGCAGCTCCGCATACAATTCTTTGGATAAGGGATAAGATGTCTGATCGCGGGGGGCCTGCAGCTTTCTCGCTGCAGCACCCACATTGTATGCAGAGCTGAGTCTGCAGTTTAGGAAACCTTCGGTTTCCGGGACTGGAGGCGTGACGTAACGTCACCCAATGCTGACTCCATTCATGTCTATGTGAGGGGGCGTAACGGCGGGACCCGCAATCATACATCTTATCCCCTATCATTTGAATAGGGGATAAAATGTTAGATCCCGGAAAACCCCTTTAATTCTCTAACAGTGCAGGCCTTCAGTTCTGTCCTCCTACAGAATTCTGTCCATGGTACTAGTGTCAGTAAAGTCCTAGTTTAAGGCACATAGGCTATATAGTATGAAACTTACACCGGGTATATAAATACACCTTATTGTATATATGACACATAATATTTGGCAATGCACTCTGTGCTCACATTTTAACACGGATTCTATGTCTTGAACAGACAGATGAAACTACTTTGCTGTCCGTTTTCTTAGTCAACACAAAGGACAGTTGTAGTATGGGCTATTTAGCTACAATTTTACACAGCTACCTCGATAGTGATATGGATGCCAGAATACATTTTTGTGCTACAAACAACACTGATCCAACTCTTGCAGATAATACTGTCGGTTGAAAGTTAAGGGCTGCCTGAAACTTGATTGTCAATCTCTGCAAAGGGATACAGTGGGACAGTCTTGGTCAATAACACATGTAAGTCAGAGGAGGACAACTACTCCACACATTTCTTGGAACTGAAACAATTCCCCTTTATTTGACTGTCTTTTGTAAACAGTAAGGGCTCATTCACATCATGATTAAATATGTACCCTTACATTGACAAGTGACTACTATGTAGTCAACAGTCAATGGGGCCGACACCAGTACGCCCATGTATACATCAGCATCCCAGTTGCCAACATGTATGTGAAGTATAGGGCACAATTGCGATGTGAACAAGTCCCTACACAAAACTATCTGATGAGCTGCTTACAACTTAACCCTTCACTGCACCCTATAGTGGCACAGACATACCAGACAGGAGAAAGCGGGGCCCTTTAACAGGCCTAATACAATAACACCCAAAGGGCATGTACAACGTTATTCATCCCTGCAATATAAAGAAATAATTCACAATAAAAAATAATGTCAGATTACATTCTTGGCTTGATCAGCATGTGTTAAGGCTTTTGAGATTGAAAGACGGTAAACATGTCAGTTCAGTATTTACAGCACACTACCACACTGTCATAGAGGTGTGTAAGGATTGTCTATTGCTCGCATATGGCCCCTTGAGGCAGAGTCCATCTCGTAGTCAGATTCCCTCTGACTACTCGACTGTGCACTTCCGGACTCACTGCGAAGGAAATTCCGTTCCAGCTCTTCTGGTGGGGGAACAAGGTGGAAAATCTGTTCAGAGTAGGAGCCAGGGAGCATGTCATCTGCATAGGGATTTCGCTGTAGGTTTGGTTGATGGAAGTGCGAAACACTGCGTTCAAAACTTGATCTCTGGATTGGCAGTGGGAACAGTAACGGGCTGACTGCAGGGCTGTGGTCTGTAGGTTAGAGACAAAATATAATAAGGAGCTAGTGGTCATAAATCTGGCCCAGATATATTAATAGGTCTGATTTTTCTCTCAGACAGATGGTAACCAATCACAACTGATAGTCAACAAATTTTAACTGAACCTTACAGTGTTTTCTTAATGTGTGATATATTAAATTGTAAGAATGATATCAGAGAATGCCACCTAATCAAGGCTGGAATAAAAACAAGTATTAATTAATTCATATATTTATTTTACTGTCTAGTCAAAGATATATTACACATACAGTAAAGCTGCAGCTCGATCACAGTCAATTGAGGGAATAAACCAAAACTGTCTGATTTTGCCCATAGTAAACAATCACAGCTCAGCTTTCATTTTACCAGAGCTCTTTAAGATATGAAAGCTGAGCTGTGATTGGTTGCTAGGGGCAAAACCAGACAGTTTAGTTTTTTACCATTTTAATTTATTCCCCCAGTGTACAAATTCACATAACAGTTTCCCCTCTTCCCCTGCACAGCAAAGAGACGGCCTTCTTGAATGAGTGCAGACGCTGTTGTACTCACAGGACGTTGTGTAGCCAATTCCCTCTACAGACCTGTTTGTGTAAGATTTTCCAGCTCTATTTATTTTAATCTCAATCTGATAATTTCATTGCATGTTTCACCTTTAATACTGTAGGTGCAGAATGCTGTTCAAACTCTTTGGATGGTCTTGTGTAAATCAGCAACAGCTATTCATGTGTTCTTGAGAGACGCTATCTTACATATGTACACAAGTCATAATGAGATCAAAGATAATGGCATAATAAGTTTAGGCTGTGTCCACACGTGGCATTTTATAAACAGTAATGCTGCAGTGCTGACATGTTTTTACAGCTATTTTCTGAAATATAAATATATTTTTCATTTTTTTCCAAGTAAATCTGTTACTCCTTATATATACTTGGTGGCTTGCTGCTGCTAAGGCTGTGTTCTCACATGGCGATCTACTAGCGGTACTGTTGCAGTTTTAGGGAAATTAATGGCACAAATTGAGTGTTTTACAGTAATTATGCAAATGTGGTAAACATGTAATTTTTGCTGCAATTCTGGTCATTTTCTGTAAAAACGCACATTACTGCAACGTTACTGCTAGTAGAACACCACACGTGAGCTCAGCAGCAGCAGCCAGCAAATAGTTCTATAAGCAATATAGAGTAATAGATTCATTTTAAATAAATAAAAATTGATACCACATAGCCTCTACATTTTACGCCAGCGGACTGTCTATATATTGTGTATAGTATATGTTAATGAAAGCCTGTGCTACACTTTAGGCTAATGCAATGGATAACTTTGTTTGCCTGAGAAACATCTAAACATCTGAGGCCACCATCAATGAATCAATTCAGTTCTGAAATGAAAACTTGAACAGCGAGTTCTGAGCGAGACACAGCTGCACACTAAATAAAACCTCTCTTATTGTACGAAGAACATGTAAGATTTGCTTTGGTTTCTGTGTTGCTTTAGACAATATTAGAAATACTTGTTACTTTGGATTTTTTAACTAAACATGTTCTACTTTCAGCATTCTGACAAAGAATAAAGCATAGTATAGAAAGGTAAAACATGTCACTAGTTCACTCACATATTAAAAGGAGTGGCAAATGTTATTAAAAAATATATAATTAAAAACAAAACAGTAGTCAACTCTCCAATGCCCCGATTCACGGATGCTCCTTATTTACAAGGTCCTAGAAATAATAGCCTATTCTGACACACACAGTATCTGACATAAGTGCGTTCACTTCTCAGATTCTTAAAAATATTTTATTATATCTTTGCAACGCTGAAGAAATGACACTTTGCTACAATATAAAGTAGTGAGTGCACAGCCTGTATAACAGTGTTTAATGTTATGTCCCCTCAAAATAACTACACAAAGTCATTAAAGGGGAACTCCGCCCCTAATCATGTAATCCCCTAACCAAAGGATAGGGAATAACATGTCTGACACTGTCTGATCACGGGGGGTTCGGCCGCTGGGACTCCCTGCGATCTCTGGGCCGGCGCTGCAGTGTTATTGTCACGGTAGCCGGGGGCTTCCACGCCACACCTCCTACATTCATGTTTATGGGAGGGGGCGGGACGACTAACACACAGCCATCAAGCCCCCTCCCATAGACATGAAGGTAGGGGGCGTGGCATGACTTCTGTGACCTTAATGCCACAGGACGGGCCTGGAGATCTGGGGGGGTCTCAGGGGCCAGACCCCCCGCGATAAGACGTGTTATTCCCTATCCTTTTGGATAGGGGATAACATGTCTAGGGGCGGAGTACCTTTTAATGTCTAAACTCAATAAAAGTGAGTACATGCCTAAGTGGAAATATTCAAATTGAGCCCAAAGTGATTTGTGTGGCCACCATTATTTTTCAGCACTGCCTTAAGCTTCTTGGACATGGAGATCACCAGAGCTTCACATGTTGCCACTGGAGTCCTCTTCTACTCCTCCATGATGAAATTACAGAGCTAGTGAATGTTAGAGACCGTGCGCTTTCCCACCTTCCATTTAAGGATGCTCAGTAGGGTTTAGCTCTTGCGACGTACTTGGCCAGTCTTCACCTTTAACCTCAGATTTTTTACCAAGGCAGTGTTCATCTTGGAAGTGTTTGGGGTCATTATCATGTTGGATTACTGCCCTGTGGCCCAGTCTCTGAAGGGAAGGAGATCATGCTCTTCTTCTGTATGTCTCAGTACATGTTGGCATTCATGGTTCCCTCAATGAACTGTAGCTCCCAAGTGCCGGCAGCACTAATGCAGGCCCAGACCACGACACTCCCACCACCATGCTTGTGGTAATATTAAACAATGTTATACAGGCTGTGCACTTACTACTTTACATTATAGCCTAGTGTAATTTCTTCATTGTTTTCACATTAAAAGATAATAAAATATTTACAAAAATGGGAAATACTGTAACTCTTCCCGCTATTGGTGGCCTCAGCAATATATTTTCATATTTTGGTATCACAGCTCATTGACCTCAGGAAGTATGGCACGTGACTTCTGAGGCGGACTAAAGGGAGTACTGTTGACATTTTAGATTAGAGTTTATTTTTCACCACATTCAACAGATATCTTCTTATCTGGGGAATTTGAGGGACAATTCAATATCTTGAACTATTTGTCATGATCCTTAAACCATACCTGAACTATTTTTGCAGCGTGCCAGGGCAAATTAACCTGCTGAAAATAATCCAACCTATAAGTGGTATAACGTTAGACAACAGTGTCTAAAAGATTTGCACAATTTAAACACACGGCACGAGCCACTGTGACAAATTTGGTGCATTTGCTAATTTCCTGGCCTAAATACTAAATAGGATTACTAAATCTGTGACAATGAGTTGATGAGTAAACAATGTGACATTAATAAGATAAAAAAGTGCGATTTTACCTTGTGAATGAACAGCTGACACAATGTAACTAGACAACTTCACGTCTCCGGCAGCTCCACACTCTAGTGGTATTGGATGCAGACGGAAGTAATGAAGCATTTCTACAACAGACAGGAAACGGAGGTGTTGGACCCGACACTGACCTCTTTCTGTCAATGTGAGACGCAGGTGCTGAAAAATGGATAACCGTACAGTATTTTAGTTTATCTTACAGTATGTTACTTTGCCTTTATAGGATTCCTGAAAATAAAATTTTTGCACGTCACACACAATATGCAGCAGCAAATAGGCAGAAAATACTTCACCTGTGACCCTACCCTAAAGGGGTTATCTTGTGGTAGGGGGAGGGGCTTTTGTAACATACACACATATATATTTATTGAATAAAAAAAAACTGTCACTCACTTTCAGTGCTCCTGTGGTGTCTTCAGTGTCCTGCTTTGGTCCCCGATGCAATCCTCTTGCTGTTCCTGGGGGTCAACACATCCCGCTGCAGCATAGTCCGTCGCCATCCACAGCAATTACCCACCTATGCCGTTAATAGGCAAATCGGCAGTGTGATGTACTGGACCTTGCTCTGATGTTCTTCCTTGCGCCCAGGCCGACAAATGTCACACTGCGGCTTAGTCTATCACCAGGCCAGGAGGCACATCCCTGCGGATGGTGGATGTCTTCCCCAGAAGCAGGAGGAGGATTGCATCAGGGACCGGAGGAGAACACTGGAGGCACCGCGGGAGCTCTGGAGAGGAGTACAGGTTTTTTTTTTTTTTTATTTACTATTCTCCCGCCGGATAACTCCTTTAAAGGTGTTCTCTAAAAAACATTAATAGTGCTCAAACAGCAGAGCATTCAACTTACGCAGAATTTCTTAATGTACCTTCTATTAAAAAACAGTCCCTGATATTTTATTGAGAACATGAAAAGAAAGGGAGGCAGTGTCTGCTCAAATGTGTCTATAGACAGGATACAAACATAGATCTTTATAGATTGATCTCAAGTCAATGTTTATATGACCTAACACAATGAAGGAACTATATGGTAAGAACCTAAATCACATAAAGTGCTGTTATATGAGCACTATTGTTGTGTTCCTAGACAACTTAGGTAAATTCCTATTTGAATACAAAAATGGTAAATAAAAACCTTTTTCGTAAATGCAATTATTCTACAAAACACAACATTACAATATTTCGAAATGTGTGCTGCATGTGATTTGTGCATGTGTTGAATTTGCATCAATGTAACGTACATTAAGCTAATAAAATACAGAAACTCTTATTTGTTCTGTCTTAGGATCTGTAGCCACGTTTTATATTACTCATGTCTGGTACATATAAACCACATAGCACACATGTGAATAAGGTCTTTCAGATGTCTTTACCTTAGCTCTGCCTTGAAAATTAAATGTGAGGACATACTCTCCTCTGCGGGTTTCACTTTGTCTCACAAGGAAGACTCCATGTCCCTCAAATCCCTGGGATTGAACAAGTTGTGCTGCTTTGACCCGAGAGATAGGTCCATGAAACCATGGATATGGTGACAGAAAATGGTCAGTTTTGTGGCAGCACTGCTCTGGAGGCACAAATATGGCGGCACCTGAGGGAAAAAAAATATTGTTATGACACCTTTAAAAGTCATAAATCATGCAGCAACTTTGTATCTAAAAAGTTTTAAAATGCCATTCTGTGGAATAAAGAGAGGATTTGGGAAAACCTAGCACTTTGTGCAGTTCTGACCAGATGAAGTCCAACAAAAGTCATAAGCTTTATTCTCCACTTCACTAAGGTGAGGAGAACCTAACATATCATCAGGCAACTGGAGTGATTTATTTCTCCTTTTATTTATACAGAAATTAAATTAATACAGAACTATGGACAATTTAAAACTGTTTTTACCAAAAGCCCCTAGGTCAAAGACGTCTACTTTTTATCTTAAAATACTATCTCAGCAGTCTAAAAAATGATAGTACAGTGAAGTGCAGTGCTGAGTGGTGCTACAGGTAAGATGAAATAGATGGTGGGTCCTTATAAGAAAATTACTGATGTAATGCTCCATTACTGCAGCCTGTCCTATAGACAACCTGGAATATTTGTATTGGCCCATAGTCACATCATTTAACTACCACTTACTGCAAAGCTTTTTATATGTATTTGTGACCTGGTACTATTTTGAACTATTTACTGTGCAGCCGTACTGTATAATGAAATTTTCTTTTCTTGCATTGTACTTTTTGGCAGGGAACTGATTTATGATCGTATTAGATCCAAAAAGATTGAAAGTGGATCTGACCTAGAAATTAATTTCACTACTGTCTAAAAGAAGGCACTTAGATTGAGATGAAAAACAATGCCACCTAATTTGGTACAAAGCTTAGGCATGTTAAAAGGAAGCTGCAATAACCAGGGGAATATAAAAAAAAAAGAAAAAACACACACACATAGCATAAAGAGAATGTACAAAGTGCAAACAATGGTAAAGGTCCATTGGATTACCAAGAGGGTGCCACTCTGGTAAGACTGTTCAATTTATTCTTACTGGGGTTTTTTAATATTGGTGATCCCACTTGGGCTACTGCACACTTACAATATGTGGAGAATCTCATGGCAGTGTTGTGACCAGGACTTTGTATCCTTTTGGTTTGTAGGCTTTTGGCTGACTAAGTGGTGGTTTATATAAGGTATAAAAAATGGATCAATAAAAAGTTTAATATTGGCTTAACCAATGATTTGCATTTTCAGCCGATGATGATTTATACCACTGGTCTACAAATAGGATGTTGCACTATGATGTGCTTAAAATTGTATATGGACGTCTGATAGTGCCTGACATTCCTTTTTGGGTATGTACCTCCATTTGCCTTTGTCTATTACATTTAGTCCTGAATGCCTTTATGTACAAGATGATACAGGCTATGTATCCTTCTTATAGTTGAGGTATATGGACCCAACTAGATTTTAAGAGGGAAGGGGAATGATATTGCTATAAAAGATTATAAAAAAAAGCATTAACATACCTTGGTTAATGGAATCTGTGCTGCCACTGTTTGGAATCTGCGACGCTGTATCTGACGGAGAAGACACCTGCATCTCTCCATCAATTTCCTCTGTCCTAAAATAAATAAATTAGATTTTAGCAACTATAGAAATTCATTAAAGTTATATTAATACACAGCCTACTTGTTGCACTGAATAAGGATGTCCTGGCAGCCATGTTCACATGTTTGGGATACTGTTAGGATAACATAGCTCCATTTGAAATACTGACGTAGAAATGAAACTTAAGTCCATGTCAACAGATTCCACACCTGAATCCTGACAGAATCTATTTACATTTTGCTGCTATTGTAAGAAAATTGAGTATCTTAAACCCAATCTCTGAAAAAAATCAGCATAGAATGAACGAATGTGCAGCACATTTTAAAATCTGCAACATGTCCCACAATGGGATTTACCTATGATAGATCAGTGTTCTGAGAACATCACCTTAAAAATGAAATATGTCACAGTATCCACAACAATTTTGAGGACAAGAAAGATGATTTGTAAGATTTACAGGGATCATCCAATTGATGGCCTATCCTAAGAATTTGTCATCAATATTAGGTCGGTGGGGGTCCAACCTGCCAATCACCTGAATGAGACAATATCGTAATACCTTGCGCCGCCACTAGAAATCGTACAGCTGCACAAAAAGGTCGGCACTACTAGAACCAGCAAGCCACAGTCCACATCCTCCTTGAGGTATCCAAGGGTAGACATAGGGGTCTAGTGGTGGTGCTCAACTACAGTCAGTATAAATATAACAACTAAACAAGCAAAAAAGAAAAAATATATATGTGGCACTCACCAGTTCCTCAAAATCAGCTCTGCTGTACTCTCCCTGACCTACATAGTTTTATTTAAAGAAATAAAGTCTAATAATGCACCAAAGATTATCAATAATATACTCAAGAGTATAGTGTTACAGTAGTATCATAGGTAACTAGCACCACACAATTTTTGGGTCTTGCATAATAAAAGAGGTAGAGTGAATTCACGGGTGACATACCACGTACTAGGGATCGACCGATATCGTTTTTTTAGGGCCGATACCGATAAACGGTGCAGGTTAGGGCCGATAGCCGATAACTTATACCGATATTCCGGTATAAGTTACCGGCTATTTAACCCCCTGCTACACCGCTGCAGATCATTGATTTAAAGCGGGTGCTTTAAATTAATGATCTGCAGTGGCTTTTGCGGGGCCATAGGCCGCCGCCACCACCCGCTTCTCTCTCCCACCTGTCAGGGTGGTCAGGGCCATCCATCCTTCCGTCCTGTACTGTCCGGGGGCGTTCCGGGTGAAGAGTGAACCGGTCCGGGTTGTCCTTCTCCGGCGGTCATCTTCTCCACTCCGGGTAGGCTCCGGCCTAGTACGCTGCATAGACGCCGCTGCGCAGTGACGCCCGTGCGCAGCGACGCACCTGACGTCACGGCGCAGCGGCGTCTATGCAGTGTACTAGGCGGGAGCCTGCCCGGAGTGGAGAAGATGACCGCCGGAGAAGAAGGACAGCCCGGACCGGTTCACTCTTCACCCGGAACGCCCCCGGACACTACAGGAAGGATGGATGGATGGCCCGGACCACCCCCATTACGGGTAAGTTTAATTTTTTTATTGACTCGGAGGGTGGGGGAGGGGTCCGACCGGTATAGCGGTATGGGCAAAAATCCATACCGGTATACCGCCCAGCATCACGGTGGGGGGTGCGGTGGGTCGGGGGTGCGGTGCGGCGGGTCGGGGGGGTGGCGGTCATGGTGCGGTGGGGGCGGTGCGGGGCATTATCGGCTTATCGGCAAGGTAATTGCCGATACCGATAATGCCCAAAATCGTGATTATTGGCCGATAATATCGGCCATACCGATAATCGGTCGATCCCTACCACGTACCCCTATCTAGAAGAAATAACAAATTTGCGAAGACCTCTTCAGGGGAGAAATGGTTGTATATAATTGAAAAAGACAATGAGACAATACGCATGATAGCAAAACAATCTGGTCAGAGGGACGGGAGTTTAGCGGAGAAAAAAATAGTGCAGGCTCTATTTTTTTCTCAGCAAAAATCCTGTAAAATTACTGGCTCACCGACTAACCCCATGTAAGTGAATAGGGTCCGTCATGACCTGGTAGTAGCCATTTGCATCCAGCCCGTTTCAGGGTCTAATTGGCTAAAAAAAAAAAAAAAAAAGAGCCGATCGAACACTAAATGGGTCGGATGCAACGGCCGTGTGAAAATAGCCATACAGCACAGTACTGTAGCTCTCCAAGCTATACTTTTGGATCTTCATTGACTTATGTGCAGCGAATGTTTGACATCTGGGTTTTGCTGTGACTGTGAGCAAATTTTTTTTTGAGGAAGAATCAGTTCTTAGAATTGTTTTTATGGGTAGCCACATGTGCGCTAACTATAAAAGCATCACACCTACAGATTTGTTTCTTAACTTGACACTACACCCATGATGTATGGCATAAGGTGCTAAACAGAAAACAATTATACCTCCAACAGATGCCTTGATGGATGCCATCCATCAGACATGCATTGCCTAGCTCACATGTTAGGGGGAAAAAAAAGTATATTTTACACAATTCAAGAGAGATAATGGTGGACAATATGTACAACTGAATGAAAAGGCACAAACATTAACAAGATACTCTTTAAATTAAGGATAAGATCCAAAAAATGAAAAAAGTCGCAGCACTACCACAACGCGTCAGGACTTTTTTCATATTTTTATGGTCTCTCTATACTTTTGAAATGACATAAATAAAACGGTTCTATTTTAAATATTTTTCTGTGCCTGGATTGGAAGTGCTGGGACTTTCCTCTTGCATGACGGCTGAATGCCCTGAGCACTTGGTCGGCCAGATGTCCTTGGATGTGAACACTATCTGTGGAGGGGTGACTGAACATTTTCATTTTAGTCTGTAAATTTAGCCAATTTCAGACGAGCGTAGTGCAGGCACATTTTTGTGCCCATATGACGGACACAAATTGCATTCTGAATTTGGTTATAATGAGTGAAAGCATCATAGGGATCTATGATATTTTCGGTATGGATCATTAGACCCCCACAATAATACAGACACAAAAAGGCAACTGTATTATACTTGTCATAAACTGGCCTTATTCTGAACAAAAATGACTGAATTGCAGCTGGATTAGGAAATAAACATTTGGTATATCTTGTTGTCATTTCCACAAGTTTACTGTTGAAGTCAGTATGCCTAGTCGGTCACTGCAGCTCCCCAACCAACTGAACATTCTACAGCTACTAGTCTGTGATACTGCATCCCTAAGGGAATCTTTCATCTGGAAATTAAAGGGGTACTCCACATTTTTTTTTTTTATTAACTGGTGCCAGAAAGTTAAACAGATTTGTAAATGACTTCTATTAAAAAAATGTAATCATTCCAGTACTTATCAGCTGCTGTATGTTCCACTGAGGAAGTTCTTTTCTTTTTGAATTTCCTTTCTGTCTGACCACAGTGTTCTCTGCTGACACCTCCATTTTAGGAACTGTCCAGAGTACAAGCAAATTCCCATAGCAAACCTATCCTGCTCTGGACGGTTCCTAAAATGGACAGAGGTGTAAGCAGGGAGCACTGTGGTCAGACAGAAAGGAAATTCAAAAAGAAAAGAACTTCCTGTGGAGAATATAGCAGCCTACTCGTGCCTACTGAGCGCTCATGTGACCAACGCTTATGAATATTTAAATCTAGCCGGTGGGCCCGCCTCAGTGCGCAAGTCAGCGCTGGAAGAGGGGGACGTTTGGAGGAACGGGGCTCTGGACTGCAGGTAGGTAAAGCAGTCCAAGACCGCGCATCGGTCACCTGTTCACCCGCACTATAACTCGGTGTATCTGGTTATAGTGCAGGTGAAGGGGTGACCGTTTTCCTTTAAAGATGGAAAATTATCTAAAAAGATATCCAAAGCCTTGAAAATGACAGTCTGTACTGTTTAATCACGGCTATTTAATATGGTGGTTATTTCAAAGAGCACAATATGTAGTAACCTGAACAAAAAGGAACAGCATGGCTGAGTTACCAGAAAAATGCCTTTACCGTGCCATTGCCACAAAAAACACTGGGTACAATGTCTGACAACAGCTTGACCTATGGTCACAATAAGAGGAGTACAACAAAGCCTATAACAAAAATAAATACTATCCCCACTGTGAAGCATTGTGGTGTCTCACTGATGTTTTGGGATGTATGAGTTCTAAGGCACAGGGAATCTTGTGGAAATTGATGGGAAGATGAATTTAGCATGTTTAGCACAAGTAGCATTCTTTTTCATGTAAGTTGCGCATGAGACCCTCTTGCATTTTCCAGTTGAGCCTCCAGTGGTTACAGCAGAATAAGGTGAATGTTCTGGAGTATCTATCACAGTCCCCTGATCCGAATTAAAGGGGTACTCCGGTGGAAAAACTTTTTTTTTTTAAATCAACTGGTGCCAGAAAGTTAAACAGATTTGTAAATTACTTCTATAAAAAAAATCTTAATCCTTCCAGTACTTATTAGCTGCTGAATACTACAGAGGAAATTCTTTTCTGTCTAACTGCTTTCTGATGACTCACGTCCCAGGAGCTGTGCAACTCCTATGGGGATATTTTCCCATCATGCACAGCTCCCGGAACATCATCATTGAGCAGTTAGACAGAAAACTTCAGAAGCTAATAACTATTGAAGGATTAAGATTTTTTAATAGAAGTAATTTACAAATCTGTTTAACTTTCCGGAGCCAGTTGATATATATAAAAAAAAAAAGGTTTTGCCTGGAATACCCCTTTAACCCCTTAAGGACCCAGGACGTACTAGAACGTCCTGGCACCCTGGGCTTTAAGGACCCAGGACGTACTAGTACGTCCTGGTGTTTCTCCGGTCTCTGCCGCGCCCCGGGCAGAGATCGGAAGCGGATGCCTGCTGAAATGCTTCAGCAGGCATCCAGGGCAAACGCCGAGGGGGGCCATATAGGCCCCCCATGTCGGCGATCGCCGCAAATCGCAAGGGAAATCGCCCTTGCGATCTGCGGCGATACCGGGCTGATCGGGTCTCTGGGACCCGACCGCCCGGTAATTTCGCATGATCCCGGCTGTCACAGACAGCCAGGACCATGCTGAAGTATCGGAGCGAGGTGGCAAGCCGGCCACCTCCTCCTATACCCTGCGATCTGTCGGTTAGTTAACCGACCAATCGCAGGAGGGGGGGCGGTTACTTCCTCCCGTCCTGCCCGGCCCCTGAAAGTCCGGAGAGGACGGGAGGAAGACCGGAGGACGCGGCGGGGGACGGGGGAGTGCTGGGGACCAGCCCCGGTACTTACCTCGTCCCTGAAGACCCGGATCCCGGCGATGAAGGCGGCGGCGGCGACAGGTGAGTAGATCTTCAGCCGCGGTCGGGCCCTTTACAGCAATGCACGTCGCCGTAAAGCGACATGCATTGCTGTAATGGGACCCTGTAAACTACAACTCCCAGCATGCCCAGACAGCCCTTGGCGTCTGGGCATGCTGGGAGTTGCAGTTTTGCAACATCTGGAGGTCCACAGTTTGGAGACCACTGTGCCCTTCCAGATGTTGCAAAACTACACATCCTCAGCATGCCCTTACTGTCCAGGCATGCTGGGAGTTGTAGTTCTGTAACATCTGGCCCTTCAGATGTTGCAGAACTACAACTCCCAGCATGCCTGGACAGTTTTGGCATACTGGGAGTTGTAGTTTTGCAACATCTGGAGGGCTGCAGCTTGGACCCCACTACACAGTGGTCCCCAAACTGTTCTCCTCCAGCTCTTACGTAACCACTACTCCCAATATGCCCTTCGGCTGCCTGGGCATGCTGGGAGTTGTGGTTTTGCAACAACTGGAGGCACACTGGTTGGGAAACATTGTCTGTTTCCTAACTCAGTGTTTCCCAACCCGTGTGCCTCCAGCTGTTGCAAAACTATAACTGCCAGCATGCACTGATAGACTGTGCATGCTGGGAGTTGTAGTTTTGCACCAGCTGGAGGTCCCCCCCCCCTTGTGAATGTACAGGGTACATTCACATGGGCAGGGGGCTTACAGTGAGTATCAGGCTGCAAGTTTGCGATGCAGCAAATTTTGCGCGGCAGCTCAAACTCGTAGCGGGAAACTCGCTGTAATCCCCCGCCCGTGTGACTGTACCCTAAAAACACTACACTACACTAACACAAAATTAAATAAAAAGTAAAAAACACTACAAATACACATACCCCTACACAGCCCCCCTCCCCTCCCCAATAAAAATGAAAATGTCTGGTACGCCACTGTTTCCAAAATGGAGCCTCCAGCTGTTGCAAAACAACAACTCCCAGTATTGCCGGACAGCCGTTTACTGTCCAGGCATGCTGGGAGTTTTGCAACAGCTGGAGGCACCCTGTTTGGGAATCACTGGCGTAGAATACCCCTATGTCCACCCCAATGCAAATCCCTAATTCAGGCCTCAAATGCACATGGCGCTCTCACTTCGGAGCCCTGTCGTATTTCAAGGCAACAGTTTAGGGTCACATATGGGGTATCTCCGTACTCGGCAGAAATTGCCTAACAAATTTTGGGGGCTTTTTCTCCTTTCACCCCTTATGAAAAGGGGAAGTTGGGGTCTACACCAGCATGTTGGTGTAAAAAAAAAAAAATTTTTACACTAACATGCTGGTGTTGCCCCATACTTTTCATTTTGACAAGAGGTAAAGGGGAAAAAAGCCCCCCAAAATTTGTAATGCAATTTCTCCCGACTACAGAGATACCCCATATGTGGGCGTAAAGTGCTCTGGGGGCGCACAACAAGGCCCAGAAGGGAGAGTGCGCCATGTACATTTGAGGTGATTTGCACAGGGGTGGCTGATTGTTACAGCGGTTTTGACAAATGCAAAAAAGAAAAAAAAACACATGTGACCCATTTCGGAAACTACACCCCTCACGGAATGTAATGAGGGGTGCAGTGAGAATTTACACCCCACAGGTGTCTGACGGATCTTTGGAACAATGGGCTGTGCAAATAAAATATTTTGTACAGCCCACTGTTCCAAAGATCTGACAGACACCAGTGGGGGGTAAATGCTCACTGTACCCCTTGTTACGTTCCTCAAGGGGTCTAGTTTCCAAAATGGTATGGCATGTGGGTATTTTTTTGCTGTCCTGGCACCATAGGGGCTTCCTAAATGCGACATGCCCCCGAGCAAAATTTGCTCTCAAAAAGCCAAATATGACTCCTTCTCTTCTGAGCATTGTAGTTCGCCCGTAGTGCACTTCATGCCAACTTATGGGGTACCTCCATACTCAGAAGAGATGGGGTTACAAATTTTGGGGGGTATTTTCTGCTATTAACCCTTGCAAAAATGTGAAATTTGGGGGGAAACACACATTTTAGTGAAATTTTTTTTTTTTTTTTTTTACATATGCAAAAGTAGTGAAACACCTGTGGGGTATTAAGGCTCACTTAATTTCTTGTTACGTTCCTCATGGGGTCTAGTTTCCAAAATGGTATGCCATGTGTTTTTTTTTTGCTGTTCTGGCACCATAGGGGCTTCCTAAATGCAACATGCCCCCCAAAAACCATTTCTGAAAAACATACTCTCCAAAATCCCCTTGTCGCTCCTTCGCTTCTGAGCCCTCTACTGCGCCCGCCGAACACTTTACATAGACATATGAGGTATCTGCTTACTCGAGAGAAATTGGGCTACAAATATAAGTATACATTTTCTCCTTTTACCCCTTGTAAAAATTCTAAAATTGGTTCTACAAGAAAATGCAAGTGTAAAAAATGAAGATTGTGAATTTTATCCTTCACTTTGCTGCTATTCCTGTGAAACACCTAAAGGGTTAAAACGCTGACTGAATGTCATTTTGAATACTTTGGGGGGTGCGGTTTTTATAATGGGGTCATTTGTGGGGTATTTCTAATATGAAGACCCTTCAAATCCACTTCAAACCTGAACTGGTCCCTGAAAAATTGTGAGTTTGAAAATTTTGTGAAAAATTGGAAAATTGCTGCTGAACTTTGAAGCCCTCTGGTGTCTTCCAAAAGTAAAAACACGTCAATTTTATGATGCAAACATAAAGTAGACATATTGTATATGTGAATAAAATAAAATAAATATTTGGAATATCCATTTTCCTTACAAGCAGAGAGCTTCAAAGTTAGAAAAATGCTAAATTTTCAAATTTTTCATCAAATTTTGGGATTTTTCACCAAGAAAGGATGCAAGTTACCACAAAATTTTACCACTATGTTAAAGTAGAATATGTCACGAAAAAACAATCTCGGAATCAGATTGATAAGTAAAAGCATCCCAGAGTTATTAATGTTTAAAGTGACAGTGGTCAGATGTTCAAAAAATGGCCGGGTCCTAAGGTGTAAAATGGCTGGGTCCTTAAGGGGTTAATATTGTAACTTGAGGGACCACTGTAGAGGGGTTCTGATGTGGCATGCTTGAATATGCACTTTTCTGTTAATGCTACAGACTGAATAACTGAAGCTGCAAACTCTTTACACTGTCTGTACATCTAAGGACATAAGAAGTCACCTGTAAAACAGACCAGCTAGGAATACGAGCCTCGGAAAGTGCTGGAAACACACTTTTAATTCATGGAAATTCAAGGAAAGGAGAGCAGAGCTGGAGGAGGACAAGCTCTGGAAATCACACAATGATTAATTGCTAACAGAGTTCTTGGTATTTCAATAACAGGAAAAGCCTTTCAGCATAGCGCTGGAGGCTGAACCATATGCAAACCCTACAGGTCAACATGCACTTCCTCTGCTTCCTGCTTTAGAAACAGCAATTATCACCTACACAGCAAATCTCACATGCAGTGCTCCATAGCAGCAAGTGACTACTCCGGGTCATGCATTACAACTGACCGTCAGCATCTTTAACCCTAGCTTGTCCAAGCTACCACAGGCAAATCGTGCACGCAGAGGAAAACAGCTGGAATTTGAACTTGACCTTATATGTCTGATAGTTTTTGCACTATATCATCCAAGAATTCTATGTGAACATTCATAACAAGACTGCACACAGTATTCAGCCTAACAGTCAGTGAAACAATTTCATAAAGCATTAAAGCTGTTAGCTTTAATACAGATTTAATCTCCAAAAACCAGAAAATAACATTCTAATACATTGGCCCTCATTTACTAACAGGATCCCAACACTTTTTGTCGGGTTTTGCGCCAGAATTCTGTCTGCGCCAGAATCTGGCGCACAACCCGACAAAATCAAAACCACTCAGAGTGAAGAAAAAAAACTACAAAAGGGGCGTTTTTCCCAACAAAAGGGGCGTGTTCCCGACAAAAAGAGAAAAAAGTGTGGGAAGAAAACTCACAGGAAAACCTGTGAGTTTTGCTTCACAGAAAGCCGACAGCTCAGAGCTGTCGGGAAATTACTCAAAACGGAGTAAATCCTGCTACCCGCAGCATGGAATAGGGTTTGTTCCATGTTGAGGGTAGTAGTACAGGGGCTGAGGGATTGATCGCACCGGGTCTCACTTCTGAGACCCGATCCGATCAGATGTTATTAAACAGGGAAGCGGGCGGCATGTTCCGATCCCCTGCAATGTACTGTAAACTTTCATTTTTAAATTCCCCACCAGTCCACCAGGAGCCCTGAATGGCCAGGACCGAGGAGCCAATCAGGGCTCCTGGCAGAGTTTTAATATAGAAGCGCTGTGGTGGGCAAAGATGTATAGAATCGCTGGGGGGGGGGGGGGGGGTATATATCTGGCCCCTCCAGCGTTTCTATATATCTTTCCCCCTGCTGCGCTATATCAAACTTAGTGGCCGCTGCGCTTGAATAAATGTACTGCCCCTATTATATATCTATACTGACCCCCACTGCGCATATACTGACCCCGCTGCGCATATTTATATATATACTGCCCCCCAAGCTGCGCATATTAATCTTCATGTTCTCCCTCCCCTGGCTGCCAATGAATGAAAACTCTATTAGCGGGGGAGCGGAGGGCTGCTGCCCGCTCTCACTGCTAAGAGTTTGTCATTCATAGCGGGCAGCAGCTGCATATCATGCTGTGGGGGTCAGACATATGGATATATGTCTGACCCTCACAGCATACATATACAAATGCCGGCTCACCGCTATGAATGACAAGTAAGCTATTGGCAGCAGCAGCGGAGCCTCCGCTCCCTGCACTGCTTTACTTGTCATTCATAGCGGTGAGCCGGCACCTGTATATATAGATGCTGTGAGGGTCAGACATATATCCATATGTCTGACCCCTACCGCTCATCTATATATATATATACAGGTGCCGGCTCACCGCTATGAATGACAAGTAAAGCAGTGCAGGGAGCGGAGGCTCCGCTGCTGCTGCCAATAGCTTACTTGTCATTCATAGCGGTGAGCCGGCACCTGTATATATAGATGCTGTGAGGGTCAGACATATATCCATATGTCTGACCCCTACCGCTCATCTATATATACAGGTGCCGGCTCACTGCTATGAATGACAAGTAAAGCAGTGCAGGGAGCGGAGGCTCCGCTGCTGCTGCCAATAGCTTACTTGTCATTCATAGCGGTGAGCCGGCACCTGTATCTATAGATGCTGTGAGGGTCAGACATATAACCATATGTCTGACCCCTACTGCGCAGAAATGTATCTAGACATTTAAGTACATGACTACTATATAAAGTAAATGGCTATATATATTGGTTTTATACCAATAGGTTTTTTTTTTCCTGTATACATTTTTTCTTTTTTGCATCTAAAGCATCAACAAGGGATGATGTGTTCAGGTTTTATACATGAGCAGATCTTTATAAGAATCCGCATTCTCATTTAGCTCCCATGTCTTAAGATGCTCAAATTGTAGACATATTTGCATCATCTTCCTTAGCTACATGCATTGTCTGTAATCTTATACAGGAACACTTACCTCGTCAAATAGGATCATGAAAAAGAATGAATCTTATGGAAAGACGAGATGTGAGCCAAAGTGATACATGATGTAACATGTATAATACTTGAGGCATCCACATCATTTTCCCCCAATTAGGGGCATTTTTTGCCACATCTTCCTTTTAGTTTTTAAATTTATGGAAAAGACGGTCAAGATTTCCTTTTTCATAGTTCAGAATATTAGGATTCCAAAATACTTGGAGGAATTTACGCAAAGAGGTGGAATTGAGGTGTCTCGCATAGGTAAACTAGGGGTATCTATGGGCATAATAGTTGACTAATGAATTCCTAGGGTGAAGTATACATTTTTTTATGTAAAGCTTGAGAATGTTTTGGTAGACTCCACAAAAGATAAAGTTTATCAATATCTAATATGAATCACTACAAAGGTCTAAGCCAATAACAGATTTAAGAAGGTTAACTAGAGAAGCTTTAGAAGTACACAGAAACCTCATCATTCTAATAATATCACCAAAGTCCTGTTATATAGCTACATCACTTGTTTGACAGTCCTGAAAAGACTGTTTTAAGTTATAAGTTATGTTATAAGAAAAGCTCCCACCGTAAAAGAAAGTGAATGGCCTACCCGCAGTTCATGCAGTCTTTGATTTCTGAAGTCCAGGAATTTAGCTGCTGGTCATCTACAACTTCAAAAATAACTTCAGTTGTATTAACCTTAAAGAAAAAACAGGAAAAAAGATAAATATCACAAAACATTCTCAATTCTGGACAAAACCCACAAAGGCTCCCTTTGAAATGTTGTTTATCCACATCTAAAAGGGCTATCTATTTCAGTGTGTGAGAACAAATTGGGTCATGTAATGAATGCATATTCTCCTAAGGGCTGTTAGCACACATGTTGGAAAACTATTTCTACAGACATTTGCTATTCTGATCAGTCAAAACAGATGTTTTCATTCATGAACCCATGAAACCATTGTCCATTGTATCTTTTTCCAACTTATAATATTATCTGTTATGTATAGATGCTTTTATAAGTAGTCACAAACATAGCTTGTCATTGGCAAATAATATACCTTAAATGGGCACTGTCAGATCCAAAATCAGTAAATGTTGTTACTGATGAAAACTAAAGACCTTTTGTAATATGGTTGTTTAAATTTTTTAATATTTAATTATAAAAAAAAACAGTTCCTGAAAATCTCAACACTAGAGGTACCCATACCTCTAAGGACACTAACCAGTCCTGCAGCAGCATCAGGCTTGTCCATGAGTCATGGACAAGAGATGACTTATGGACAAGGCTGCATTAGCAGACACACCAATCACCTCCCACCACCTCAAGGGAGGGACAGGCTCCTTTTCCCTGAGAGGATTTCTAACACTGTAAGCTTCTTTTGTACGCTTTAACCCCTTAGGGACACAGCTATTTTCATTTATTGCATTTTTGTCGTCTTTTAAGAGACATAACTCTTATTTTTCCTTCCTCAGACCCATATGATGGCTTGTAATAACACCTTTCCTTTACCATAAAACGTATGGTGCAACTAAATAAATATTTATTTGGGGAAATAAAAAAAATGTTGCACTTTTTTTTGCACAATCAATGTTGATTGCGGCGTCTACAATAGGAGAAACGTGATCCCGGCTGTTCAGGACTGCCGTGGTGGAATCTCAGCATCCCGAAGAGCTGAAAGGACGGCGGGAGGGCCCTTACCTGCCTCCTCGCTGTCAGAGCTGTGCCTCGATGGTCCAGCCAGGCTCAGCAGCCTGGCGTAATCGAGCACAGATAGCACTAATCAATGCTATGCTATGGCATGGCATAGCATTGAACAGTGTATGCAATCTAAGGTTTGCATTATAATAGTCCCCTATGGGGACTAAAAAAAAAAAGTGTAACAAAAAGGTTAAAAAAAAAAAAGTTAATAAATGTGATATAACTAATAAAAGTTTGAATCACCCCCCTTTTCCCATTAAAAGAAAAAAATATATATATACACATGTAAACAGAAATCAACAATAAACTATGTGGTACTGTTATGTGTGTAAATGTCCAAACTATAAAAATATAATGTTAATTAAACTGCATGGTCAATGGCATATACGCAAAAAAACAAAAAAAAAAAAACAAATATTCCAAGTATTTTTTATTTTTACATTTATGCCATTCTATATATGGGATCATAAACATCATGTTTTAATAGATCAGACATTTCCGCATGCATTAATATCTATTGTGTGTGTTTTTTTTTTTTTTTTTTTTGTAATAGTCCCCTATGGGAACTAAAAAAAAAGTGTAAAAAAAAAGTTAATAAATGTGATGTAACCCCTTCCCTACTAAAAGTTTGAATCACCCCCCCTTTTCCCATAAAAAAAAAAATAATAGATCAGACACTTCCGCATGCAGCAATATCTAATATGCGTTTGTTTTTTATTTTTTTCTTATATAAACAATGGAAAAAGGGGGGTTATTTTTATTAGGGGAGGGGCTTATTTGCATTCTTTTGGTTCTGTACTGTACAAATCATTTTCAGCAGTGTCCTTGTTATCACAGACAGGATTACAGTGAAAGGACACACTAGTAGATAGACCGAATCAGACCATTCAGTAGGTGATCACAATCACGGTTCACCTTCTACCCTCCGTGCAAAATGACCTCTGCACATGTCACAGAGCATGTCTAGAAAACACGCAGTCACTAGTCATATGGTCAACTCTAATCTATTGCTCCTATACCCAATGGGGCTTGCTGTAAAGCATATATCTAAATGCTGTTAAAAGCAAGATAGCCACTCCCATAATTATTTATAAAAAATGAAAGATAAAAACTACAATCAGAAAATAGAATTAGATGAGATAAAAAAGAAAATGTTTCACTATCTGGCTCGATTCAGTAAATAAAAATATAAATACATTGTCCCACCAAGACAAGCCCTGTCCATTTGCCTCATTATATTTTACCTTTGAATGGGTGAAGTCTGCTGTGAAAATTCACAGCATGTTCATTTTTCCGCATGGAGTTTTCCTGCTACATGTCACTGAGTATTAGGGGTGTGAATCGCCAAGAATTTGGCGATTCGATTTGAATCGCGATACCAGTGTGGCGATTCGATATATCCCGATATATCGCGATACCGTCTAGGTGACGATACATCGCGATATATCGCCCACCTGGGAGCATTCATAGATCCCAATAGACGCCGCTGTCAGCTTTGACAGCGGCGATCTAGTACTCCGGTGCTCACTTTTCTCATGTTATCCCGTCCGGGCTGCAAAATAAAATAAAACGCACTTTATCTTACCTGCCAACGAGCCCGCGGAGCTCCGGTACACTCCAGTACAGGTGTTCGGTCCCCGGGCTGTATTCTTCTTACTTCCTGTTAGTCCGGCACGTCACATGGAGCTTCAGCCTATCACCAGCGGAGGCGGGACATCGCTGCGGCCAGTGATAGGCTGAAGCTCCATGTGACGTGCCGGACTAACAGGAAGTAAGAAGAATACAGCCCGGGGACCGAACACCTGTACCGGAGCTCCGGGGGCTCGTTGGCAGGTAAGATAAAGTGCGTTTTATTAAAAATTCCACATCCCGAAAAGAATCGATTCAAAAATATTTTGAATCGATTCTGTATCGGCAAATGAAAAATCGCGATTATCGCGAGAATCGATTTTTTCTTACATCCCTACTGAGTATGGTATCGTACTAAGTAACAAAATGATTGTTTGAAGCATTTACACTCACCTTATGATGCCAGAGATAGCATGGATATCCAGAACTACTTGTATGACATTTATAATGAATCTAATGTGGTTGGCGGCTTGTATATTAAAGGGGTATTGCGGGCAAAAACATTTTATCCCCTATCCAAAGGATAGGAGATAAGAAGTCTGATCGTGGGGGGCCCGCCGCTGGGACCCCCCACAATCTCCTTGCAGCACCCACATTCTATGCAGGAGCTGCATCTCCAGTTTCGGAAACCTCCGGGATTCCGGGACTGGGGATGTGATGTCACGCCACGCCCCCTCCATTCATGTCTATGGGAGGGGGCACGACGGCCATAATGCCCCCTCCCATAGATATGAATGAAGGGGGCGTGGCCTCGGGGCTCACTCTCCCTGTCCACCCATTTGGTCGTGACACTAAAGGATAGGATTGTGAAACATCTAAAATCCCATGGATTGCCGAGATGAAAAACAACGTAGGTTTAGGGATATCATGTCAAATAAATCTTATAGATTTTTTTGATTGGATGACTAAAATAATAGATGGCGGAGGGGCAGTAGACAACACATTTCTAGATTTTAGTAAGGCTTTTGACACTGTCCCACATAGAAGACTTATCAATAAACTGCAGTCATTGAGCTTGGACTTCCATATTGTTGAGTTGTAGGCAGTGGCTGAATGACAGTCAACAGAGGGTTGTAGTCAATGAAGAATATTCAGAGCAAGGTCTTGTCACCAGTGGGGTACCTCAGGGATCTGTACTGGAAACAATTTTGTTTAATATCTTCATTAGTGATATCGCAAAAGGTCTCGATGGTAGGGTATGTCTTTTGTTGATGACACAAAGATATGTAACAGGGTTGATGTTCCTGGAGGGATACGCCAAATGGAAAAACTATGGTCAGAATGGTCAGAACTCTGGCAACTGAAATTTAATGTGGACAAGTGCAAGATAATGCACCTGGGACGTAAAAACCCTCAGGCAGAATATAGAATATTTGACACAGTCCTGACCTCAGTATCTGAGGAAAGGGATTTAGGAGTAATTATTTCAGAAGACTTAAAGGTAGGAAGACAATGTAATAGAGCAGCAGGAAATGCTAGCAGAATGCTTGGATGTATAGGGAGAGGTATAAGCAGTAGAAAGAGAGAAGTGCTCATGCCGCTGTACAGAACACTGGTGAGACCTCACTTGGAGTATTGCGTGCAGTACTGGAGGCCGTATCTCCAGAAGGATATAGATACTCTAGAGAGAGTTCAGAGAAGAGCTACTAAACTAGTACATGGATTGCAGGATAAACCTTACCAGGAAAGGTTAAAGGACCTTAACATGTATAGCTTGGAAGAAAGAAGAGACAGAGTGGATATGATAGAGACTTTTAAATACATAAAGGGAATCAACACTGTAAAGGAGGAGAGCATATTTAAAAGAAGAAAAACTACCACAAGAGGACATAATTTTAAATTAGGGGGGCAAAGGTTTAAAAGTAATATGAGGAAGTATTACTTTACTGAGAGAATAGTGGATGCATGGAATAGCCTTCCTGCAGAAGTGGTCACTGCAAATACAGTGAAGGAGTTTAAACATGCATGGGATAGGTAAATAGCCAGAATGTTTGTACAGTTTAAGGCTAACCTTTATTTGTAGTTCATTAAAACCACAAAAGATTAAGTAAGACAAACGTGAAAAAGAAGGCAGCTAATGGTCAGTAGCCCCTTAGACAATAAATGGAGCACTGGCCATGCAATATGCTGTGTATTCTGTTCATTCAGGGGGACATTTTAATTCTGTTTTTCAGTGGTTAGTCCCTACTGGTCTACATGTTATCTCCAATCAGGCAGATAAGGGATGCCATGTGGAGATGGGGATATTTTCTACAGATCATCGGTGGTTTCAGTGCTGAGCTCTGCAATGAACTGAACATGGCCGTTAGTTGCTAACGAAAATTTCTCCTCCATTCTATGGTCTGTTGGCTGTCCCACAGTTGGGCCCTAACCGATCAGCACGCTATTCCCTATTCTTTGGATAGAATATAACATTATTTGATAGGAATGCCCCTTAACAAACTAACCACACTGTTAGTACAGGCATTTCACACATTTTTCTCCCTAGCACAGACAAAAATAACCAGATATGTATGCATAAACAGATATTTTTCTGTATATTATCTATAGAGATCACAATGCAAACATGGGCATACAGTAATATACAGTACATGAAATCAATGTTTAAGCACAAATGTTCGTTATAAGAGAAAATAGGGAAGAATGAAGGAGAATGATAAGTACTGTACATGAATCAGATTGTTCAGATTATTTTGCATTCTGCAGGCTAGATCCAAACCCTCTATTTTCAGACTATTATATTATTACATCCTGTCATAGCAGGACCCCAACACTCATCTATAGTGTTTTATGCACTAGGGATTTCAAACTCCAGGATGTAATAGCATACTTGCAGCTGGGCTATGAGCGGTCAGACTGTTCACAGCATTCATCTACTTTCCTGCTGAGGACACAAAGATTTGTAGATAATGTGCTCCCACTCTGTCCTCTAGTCCACCACCCTTACCATTTTGTTGCCCTACTACTTCTACTATGTACTACTACTCTTCCCCCACTTGACCAACGGAATGTATGCCAGCCTGACTTTTTGCATTATCTTGATTTTTCTTTACTGACTCCTGGAATTCAGTGTCTGGTTCCTTGACCTATGTAGAATAAGGCTGGACCTCTAAGAAGCTATAGGCTTTGGACATAGTTGTTCTTTTTGCCTGGATAGCCCCATTCATTTAGAAAAATGATACAAAAAGTTAAAGGGGTTGTCCAATGCAGGGGCGTCTCTAGGATAAAACATTCAGGGCACGGGCCCCGAATGTAAAGCCAGGTGCCCCGAATGTCAGCTGTAATCTCCTCCCTACATCATGCAGGTCCAGTTTGGGCAGTCACACAGCACAATAGCAGTGACTGCCTATCTAGGACCTGCTCTGTACTGCAAAATGCTCGAGGTGTAGGACCTTTGGTGATGTCACAATCATGTGACCAGGACTTTGGGTGGAGCTGAAGAACATATAGAGCACCCGGATAGAGCACCCAGGAAAGAAGAGAGTGTGTCTGGTAAGTTCCCAGGGCTGTAGTCCCTGTTCTGCTGGCACAGCATTATTTCCCAAACAGGATGCCTCCAGCTGTTGCAAAACGACAACTCCCAGCATGCCTAGACAGTCATTTTGCTGGGAGTTGTAGTTTTGCAACAGCCGGAGGTACCCTAGTTGGGAAATACTGTTATACAGTATATACATTATAATGTAAACCCATGTACACGGTAAGTAATGTAATTTTTTTTTTTTTTTTTTAATTTTATATTTTTATTAAATTTTCAATATATAACACAAGGAGAACAATTCTATTCCTGACAATTTGGAATAGTACAAAATATACAGCAACATAAGAACAAATTGACATTCGTTACATCAGGCGTGTCTATAGGGCGACAGAGTACTCCGTACAATAAACCATCAGAACAAAACAGTATTGGTTGCATAGGGTATAAACCGAAAACATGAATATCATCATGAGAAGAACTGGCTGGTGTCTAGGCCCTAAGGCTGCAGCCTTTAACGGAATAGAAGGATTGTGCGTGCGTGGTGTAAATAGAGAAGTAGAAAGAAAGCCGGGTAAGGGGAAAGGAGTGAGAAGGAAAGGGGGATAAGGAAACCGAGGAGTAGTGATAGCAACCTCAATAATTAACAGTAGTGGGGGCTATGTATCCACAAGTCCCATCTACTAAGGAATCTATGATCATTAGAGTTAGCTAAAGCATAGGCACGTTCACATGCACAAGAGAAATTAACATAAGCCAAGATTTCCGATAAGCATGGAAGATCAGGGGATCGTAAGTAATGTAATTTTATACAGTGACCCCACCAGCAGAACAACGAGTGCAGCTCTGTAGTATACCTGATGTTACTATATTAATTATAGGATGTGACGAAAGATCAGGAGTAACATTTGGTATACTCCAGAGCTGTACTCACTATTCTGTTGGTGGGGTCACTGTGTACATATATTACATTACTTATCTTGTACTGATCCTGAGTTATATCCTGCATTATACTCAAGAGCTGTACTCACTATTCTGCTGGTGGGGTCACTGTGTACCTATATTACTTATTCTGTACTGATCCTGGGTTATATCCTGCATTATACTCAAGAGCTGTACTCACTATTCTGCTGGTGGAGTCACTGTGGACATATATTACAATACTTATCCTGTACTGATCCTGATTTATATCCTGTATTATACTCCAGAGCTGTACTCACTATTCTGCTGGTGAAGTCACTGTGTACATACATTACATTACTGATCCTGTACTGATCCTGGGTTATATCCTGTATTATACTCCAGAGCTGAACTCACTATTCTGCTGGTGAGATCACTGCGTACATACATTACATTACTTATCATGTACTGATCCTGTGTTACATCCTGTATTATACTCCAGAGCTGCACTCACTATTCTGCTGGTGAAGTCACTGTGTACATACATTACATTACTTATTCTGTACTGATCCTGAGTTAAATTCTGTATTATACTCCAGAGCTGTACTCACTGTTCTGCTGGTGGGGTCACTGTGTACATACATAACTTATCCAGTACTTATCCTGAGTTATATTTTGTATTATAGAGAGGGCCTATAACTATATACAGGGGCACAGAGGGGCCTACAACTATATATGTGGACACTATTACTATGGGGAAATACAAATGGGGGGTTTATATAGAGGTGAGCATTGTGCTGGATAAAGCAGCCTAAAATGTTTGTCTGACAGATTCTGTGGAGACAAGTCGTGGCCAGGAGAAGTCATTATGATGGTCTTGACCGGATAGAGAAGAAAAGGAAAAGTGAGCTCGTCCGATCAGAGAAGACGCCCCCTGTGATTAACTCAGTGAAGACTCCCCCTGTGATTAACTCAGTGAAGACACCCCATGTGATTAACTCTGATTGTGTCACTTGTACATGCTGCAGTTATGTTTAGTGAAACAACTACTCCCAGCATTCCCTCACCACTGCTTATATCATACTGAGAGTTGTAGTTTCACATGGTTAAAACCTCTTTAGCGCTTTTCCCTTACTTGGAATTGGTATATTTGATTATTATAGTTGAAATATTTTACACAAGGGACGTCCTATACGCCAAGTAGGGAACCTGTTAAAAACTTGAACTCCCTGCTGCTGATGTCACCTGAGCCCCACCTCAGCTTAGAACATAGAGTAGCCTCACCTAATACATCCGTGCTGCAATGCTCCTCATTGGCGCATGTGTTCCCTGACTTGAAGTAGCATGAGCTGCGTGGAGTAAAATTTTGTAGGGTCATGCAACATTGAGTGGCCCAGCCCCCTTGTCCCCCTCCTTTTTGTGGCTCTGCCCTTAGCCAAGCCCGTGCCCTGGATCTTTGGAGACCTAGCAACCCCCCTGGTCCAGTGAAATAAACAGCCTGTGTATGGTGTCAAAAAGTACAATAAAGTAGTTTACTGATATAATGTTGTTAGCCAGACTGCACAGATCTCTCCATATTAGATGCACTGTCTGGCTTGATGATTTGCCACATTTTCTGAAAGCACAGCTCCTTCCCTGCTCCCCCCTTTACTCCTGCTTGTGGAGGACCATACCATTGATGTAAAGAAGGGGAGCCCATATTACAACTGCTCAATAGATTTAAATGCAGCATGATGTCTTTTTCAGACAAGACAGCAGTAAGCATATTCTGACTGAAACTACAGTGACTAAGAAAGGCTTCCTTCTACCTTAAAATCTTATGAGCAGTAATATGAGCTACCCCTTCATATTACTGGTCTTTCCCTCTCCATCAAGTCATAATCTAAGTATATAAATGGCCCATACAAAAAATATGGAGAAAAACTGTTCCAGGTAACCCCCCCCCCCCAAAGGACGAGGGGGCACTTCCTCGGTCTGGAGAAGAAAATGTTTAGTCTAAAGGGGCGACACACCTTCTTTACCATATGAACTGTGAATTTATGGAACAGTCTACCTCAGGAACTGGTCACAGCAGGAACAATTAATAGCTCTAAAACAGGGTTAGATACATTCCTGGAACAAAATAACATTAATGCTTATGCAGAATTATAAAACAACATCCCTTCCCCTTATCCCCTTACACCCTTCCCTTCAATTCCCTGGTTGAACTTGATGGACGTATGTCTTTTTTTCAACCATACTAACTATGTAACTATCCCTTCTCCCCCCCCCCCTCTCCCAGACAGGAGGGGAGAAGGGATAGAGTATGACTTGATGTCACAGTGACAAGGGAGAGATCTGTGCAGTGTGGCTATTAACATTATATTAGCAAGTTGCTTTATTATACTTTTTGACACCATACACAGGTTGTTTCTTTCGCTGGACAATCCCTTTAACTCTGGTTATTGAGCAGTCCCAATGTTAATGCCCCAACCACTATACCTGCTAAGAAAACATGACATTCAATTTGGCAGCAAACAACCAAATTATATAATTATATACAGAATATATGTGCGTATTGCCTGCATAGTAGTTTTTGAACTTTTATTATAAAAACATACATGCAGTTTTAGATTATACATTGGATTGTCACTTTATAGCCAATAGCTACATTTTAAGCTACAGCAAATATAACTCAGATGACCAGTCTGAGAAGAAATTGTGTTTGTTTTTGGCATAACTATAATTAACTAACTTGAAAATTGTAGCTTTAATGTGGTCAGCTGTCACATCTCAGCATTGGCACAAAACCAGAACATGGAGTCATTTGGGGGCATTCATATTAGTACAAGTCATTTTCATAATTTCCCAGAGCTTACTTATTGATTGTACACCAATGATATGCATGACTTCCCTCATGCCTCACCACCCCTCATAGAGCAGATAAATCAAAAAACTAAAAGATGTGAAATATGAAATTGCACAAAGAGGCTTAAATGCATGCAACGTGTGACCTTCTGGATTTGTCGATCTTCTGACAACCTATATACAATGGAGGCATTTAGCCTGACAACCAAAGATAATGTTGATGTTATTATGATATGATTCAATTAAATCAAATTGCATCAAATGATTTAAAAGGTAAATCCAATTCATTGAACCTAAAAACTCATTGTCTGCAATCACCATAATAATTCTCTGGCAAGTCACGAAATTGAGTAAACCCAATTTAAGTCACTATCAGTGTCCATCTACAATCCGGCGGGGTAATTTCAAAATCGTCCGTGGCTGTATTCCTGGCACCCGTGCAGCATCTCATTCAGTTAAATGTGCCGACCGGAGTCAGATAGTGACTCACATTCGCTCATTTTTTGCACCGTAATCGAATATGTGGTATGCCGTGGTTTTCAGTCTGGCCACAAAACCTGATATGGTGCAAAAATTTGTAAGCCGGAGTCACCATCTGACTCTGATTGGGGCTTTTAAATGAATGAGATGCAGTGCGGGTCTATACAGTAAAGGGGCTAGAAGCCTTGCACTGCTCATTGTATAATGGTTGTGCCGGGTATCTGCAGCTCAACTTCTACTGCCAAGCTAAGCCAAGCTGTAGTTGCCCAGTGCCACCACTATACAATTAACAGTGTAGGGCTTTCTGTCCCATTCACTGTAAAGTGCAATGCACCACTGATCAGCAATTGATGGCCTATATGGTGGTAGGCCATCTATCGAACACTCCGAGAAACCCCTTTTAAATACCTTATGCACTTTTTACTCCTAAAAGTAAAATTTAAAAGAAAAATGTAATTTTTTGCAGTCAAATGTGCAATCATTTTAATTGTTATCTACAGCCCTGTAAGCAAATAAATGTTTGCAAAACACTTTATTCCTGAGGACAACAAGGTTTATTTATTAGGATTCTCTGAACAGCACGTACCTTTAGCACAAATGTGTTAACATTGTCTGGCATCTCCAGGCGGGTGCATTTTCTGATTTCCTGGACTGCACAGCATGGAACCCGTAACTTTGGTTTGGAACACTGCAAGGGAGATATATTTACTGTTTTTAGAAAAGCCGTATCCAAGATAAAAGCGACATCAGACATAAGAACAATAAAATAATATAGTGTGTTGGAGGTCAACTCCAGTACAAGTTGTTCATAACATTCAAGCGTCACTTTTATCAAAATATGAAAAAAAGGTTAGCTATAGGTTTATCACTTTTTGATAAGGATATACATTTTTTCCCAGACTTCGTTGGAAATACGTTTGTTTGTTTATATATTTATTCATAATATTTATTAATTGCTAAGGCTAGAATCTCCATTTGGCATGGTTCACGCTTGTGTTTGGGGTTCCCATCAAGCTCCCATGTACATTTGGCTGAATGCTGCAGTCAAATACATTGGAAGCCTAAAGTAGACCTCAGAGACCTCAAAAAATGTTAGATTTTAAGGCTAGGTTCACATTGCGGATTCTTAAAAATCTGGGGGTGAATTGCGCCAACTGCATCAGTTAGGACCTCGCAGACATTGCCTTCCCCGCAGATAACAGTGTATTCTGCATGGATAGAATTTATGTGGCAGAGCTTCCACCACTGAAATTCTATAGTGTGTACTGTGCAGCTAAATCCCATTGACAGAAATAGGATTCTGCTGCACCAGACTTTACAAGCGGAAACCAGTCTAAACCTCACCTAACAGTGTAATTTTGGATCAGTCAACTAAATAGTAAAATCAGTGTTGGAATTGTAACTTGCATGGCTAAAAAAAAATGGTATAAAATAATTTTCTTATATTGACTACCGTTGCTCCGTTAGGGCTCATTCACACTAAAGAAATTTAGCAAGAAAAATGGCCTTGTTGAATTCCTTAGTAGATTAATGATCTGCCTTCTCAAGCAGAAATGATCTGAAATTGGTGCTTATATCTGGAATTCAGATCCGTGTTGAGTTGCATAGCAGAAATTCCATTGTGTGACCAGGGCGCTCCAAAACCCATTGAAATTAATAGGAGTTTGCGGCAAGATGAAATCCCTCATGGGCCTATATGGACCTATTAAAATAAGGACATTGGTATAATATGCTTCTAGGGTTATACAAGTGGATACATGCACTAAGCAACCCTGAAGGTGCAAAGAGAAAGCCTGTGGGTGGTGGAGTCAGGAGGAATAGCTGTTTGCTGATGGCTATCTAAGGTGTATGACCACCTTAAAGGGACCAGGTCCTTCTCCAAATGACTTCACCTACACAATTAATGCTTTATTTTTCTACACATCCCCCTTTATGATTTTTTGGGCTATTTATTAAATGCCCGCTGTAATATAATACTCTGTTCAGCAAGTACTGATGTGCTACAATGACATATATTATAAACTACGGTACATTCATATAAAAATGTCCCAAGCATAAAGCATGATCCCAGATAACATGTGAGCCGATATTTTCCACTACATTTGGGAGGGTCTTCACAATAAGGAATCTCTGTGTCAAGTTAAATGCAGGAATGGGCCATATTTTATACTTTTACTAATGCGCACAGTTTCTAGCACATCTGGGCTGCAGCCAGCAGGAAGAGGAACAGACAATCTGATCTACCAGCATCATATTATGGAACAGAAGTAGTTAAGCAGATTGATATCATGTTGTGTTAAAACACTGAAATTCCTGCATATAATGGGCTTACAATCCATTGGGTAGTCATAGTAATCCGTGATGGTCAGATATCTTTGGATGCATGTTCATACATGGAAAACTGTCAATCATTGGACTCTTAAGTCAGATTAAGAATTTCTATCAACAAGTTATATTGAATCTTTTAACACAAACATAATGCCGGTAGACTAAACAAAATGTTCAATGTTATAGGTTTCCATTAACACAACTAGTCTAAAGATTCTTCACCTAGTATTGGTCCCATTACGGAAAAGACCGATTTTCCATTAGCAAAAGCTGGCCTGTGAACGCTAAATAAAAGAGAAAAAAAGTCAAGCTTTTGTTAAATGTTTTGGCAAAATGAATTCAGACCAAAACTAATCAAACCGAGTCAAGGAAATAATAATCTAAAAATATAAGAAAAAATGCCTAGACCCCTGGTTAGGTAGCACAGTTGAATGTACACAGTTTATGTGAAATTATCTAATAGTTATTTAAGATGTAAACAAAACCTGCTCCTATACCCTGACCTTACTGTGCTTGTGAGGGGTAGAGGAACCCCCATCTTCATAATTCCTACAGCTGTGTTTAGCTTGTATGTGTTACCGGTATATGCTACAGTAGCGCAGAGACAGCCAGGAAGCACATAAATTATACGTCAGTGGTAAGTGCTTTTTGCTTTACTCCACCAAGATTTTAAGGCAAAGCTATATATTTATATATACAAATGAAGCACATACAGACTTTGCAACACATTTTTGTCTCTGGACTAAGATCAGTTATTTAGTATTGACTTTTTGAGTAAAAGTAAAAAGTTGGTGCAAAGGGCCAACTTTGGACCAACGCCACCTCCGTAGGCTTGCATTGAGGGGGCGGAGCGCGAAATCACACGGGGGCAGAGCAGTGATGATCACTAGTAATCAGACCCTGAGCGAGTACGCTTCGGGGGGCTGATGCTAACGGGGTGCGGCGTGGAAGATCACGGGGGTCCCCAGCGGCGGGACCCCCGCGGTCAGGCATCTTATAGGGGATAATATGTCTTAGCGCCGGAGTACCCCTTTAAGACACATTGGTACATGAACAGGTAAACTTATGAACTGCAAATACAAAAAACACTTTGGTCTCAAGAATACTGGATACAGCAACAGAAAAAACTACATAACCAATACCTCAGTACTACTACAAACTAATACTACAGAACAACTACCTCCAAATATAAAGAAAAGTACAAGCAGATTTTCTGGATAACCCCAGCAGAGATTATAGAGACTTCAAAGAAGAAAGAACTTGTCTATGAGATGGAACATTTCCAAGCGGTCCTGGCACCCACCAGATCATGCACATATGTTTAATTTAAGACCGTGTTTATCAGGCACACACTGCGCACATTTTACGCTGTGTGAACTCAGCGCTACAGGAATTTCTGTTTCTAGAATAATACCCCCCCTCCCTCCCCCCCAAAAAAATAACCCAGACCTAAAGCAAAGGAAAGTAAATAAAATTGCTGAAAAAAATGGGGGGAAAAAAATAGCTTTTGGTCTGTTTTTCAACTATTTTTAACCCTAAAAGGGGTACTCCACCCCTAGCATCTTATCCCCTATCCCCTATCCATCAGGCATCATGATGAAGCTGCGCATGCGCAGCGAAACGCTTTGCATTCTGGACAAATAAATCCTTTTAATTCTTCACCTGTTGTGGACGTTCAGCGCCGTTGAGCCGGGTTCCCTCTGAAGCCTTTTTATTCCTTTACACACAGGTAAAGACACTATATTGTGAACTACACTAACTTTACAGCCCCTGTAGCATAGTGCAATAAAAAAAAATTCCAGGAATACCCCTTTAAAACCGGGCGCTCCTGTATCCAATCTAGACCCCTTCTCATTCATTTGAATGAGCCCTCCAGAGTCACATAGCAGCATACCGCGGTTTTCAGTCCGGTCATAAAACCGGATACAGGGCAAAAATTTGGTTTTTCACTTCCCCCAGTTGGATCCGGGTCCCGTAGTTAGTAACGCAGTGTGAACCCACCCTAAACTCGCCAAGCAACAGATACTGTGACTTTTATAGAATTTGGTGACAGAATATTAGCTAATATTGCATCATCTTGGTACGCTTGATGTTTTTCTATTGGTTACCATTGGTCACAATGTAATCTATGGTGTAAGTTGCATCATGCATTTTTTTAATGCTATTTTCGTTTCTATCACCCCAACTTTTTACCTGTAGAACAGTGGGACAAACCTCTTTATCTCTGTGTGGATAAAAAAAATCCATTGAAATCCACTTAAAACCTATGTACACATTCACTAAAAATGGTTTCATTGTTTCTATTGATCTAAAATCTTATCCTGCCATGTCCCCTTGTATTTGTCCATTACCTATACCTTGCTTACAGGGCCTAACTATAGGGGGTGCAGAGGTAGCAACTTTACCGGGCCCCAAGCCACCTCTGCCCCATAAGAAGACACCAGTATTATAAATGGCACATAGTAGCCAAAGGGCCCTGTTACACATTTTTCCTGGGGCCTAAAATCTATAAATTAGTCTTCTGCTGCATTATCAAAAAGTAGGGGACAAGTGGAGGAACAATTTGAGACTGCAGGACTACACAATATAGATTTTTTTGTTTGTTACTATGGAGATGCATAGTCTGCATAGGAGCTGAAGAAACAAAACGATAGAAAATTTTGGTTTTTCCGTTTTTGCATTTTCGTTTTTTGCTCCTTGCCTTTAAAAAATCATAACTCTTTAAATTTTGCACCTATAAATCCATATGATGGCTTATTTTTTGAGCCACCAATTCTACTTTGTAATGACATCAGTCATTTTGCCCAAAAATCTATGGTGAAACGGAAAAAAAAATCATTGTGCGACAAAATTTAACACAAAACACATTTTGGGGGCTTCCGTTTCTACGTAGTACATTTTTCGGTAAAAATTACACCTTATCTTTATTCTGTAGGTCCATACGATTAAAATGATACCCTACTTATATAGGTTTGATTTTGTCGTACTTCTGGAAATAATCATAACTACATGCAGGAAAATTAATACGTTTAAAATTGTCATCTTCTGACCCCTATAACTTTTTTATTTTTCCGCGTATAGGGCGGTATGAGGGCTCATTTTTTGCGCCGTGATCTGAAGTTTTTAACGGTATTATTTTTGCATTGATAGGACTTATTCATTTTTAAATTATATAAAAAGTGGCCAAAAATGCACTATTTTGGACTTTGGAATTTTTTTGCGCGCACGCCACTGACCGAGAGGTTTAATTAATGATATATTTTTATAATTCGAACATTTCCGCACACGGTGATACCATATATGTTTATTTTTATTTACACTGTGTTTTTTTTTAATGGGAAACGGGGGGTGATTCAAACTTTTAATAGGGGAGGGGTTAAATGATTTTTATTCACTTTTTTTTTTTGCAGTGTTATAGCTCCCATAGGGACCTATAACACTGCACACACTGATCTTTATCATTGATCACTGGTTTCTCATAGGAAAACAGTGATCGAAGATTCTGCCGCATGACTGCTCATGACTGGATCTCAGGCACTGAGCAGTCATTCGGCGATCGGACAGCGAGGAGGCAGGTAGGGGCCCTCCCGCTGTCCTGTAAGCTGTTCGGGATGCCGCGATTTCGCTGCGGCTATCCCGAACAGCCCACTGAGTTAACCGGCAGCTTTCACTTTCGGTTTTAGCGGCGCGGCTCAGCTGTGAGCACGCGGCTAAAGGGTTAATAGCGCGCGGCGCCGCGATCGGCGCTGCGCGCTATTAGCAGCGGGTCCCGGCTTCACTATGACGCCGGGCCCGCCGTGATATGACACGGGGTTACCGTGTAACCCCGCGTTATATCACGGGAGCAGGACCAAGGATGCACCAGTACGTCCTTGGTCCTTAAGGGGTTAATTAACCCTACACTGGTGGTAGAGCAAGCGGTCTCACAGCAATGATCAGAGGTCCATAAGAAATGGAGGCAAATTAAATACAAAATAGAATAAGACAACATCAAAAGAGAGAAACATGTTTGGAGAGAAAGTGTAGAAGTACAGTGATCCCTCAACTTACAATGGCCTCAACATACAATAGTTTCAACATACAATGGTCTTTTCTGGACCATTGTAACTTGAAACCAGACTCAACATACAATGCTATGGACAGTCCAGATCTGTGAAACATGTTAATGGCTGGAAGAACCGACCAATCAGAATGGGCAATTTACTGGTAAAACACCTGTATTACTGAAGCGTATGCACTGACTGATGTCTGGTAGCGCACCCTACAGTACAGGAGGTATTACATGTTCTGTACACTTTACCTGTACCAGGGTTAAATGCTCCTTTGGACACCAGGTGAGGGCGACTCCATGTTATTTTTTTAGGACATTGCCTGTACTATACAGGAACTCGGAGAAGCTCCTGTCCTCTACATAGACCGGCGTTTCCCAAGCAGGGTGCCCCCAGCGGTTGCAAAACTACAACTCCCAGCATGCCCGGAGTTGTAGTTTTGCAACAGCTGGAGACTCCCTGCTTGGGAAACGCTGACAGACAGTGATTTACAGCTGGCAGCAGATCTTTATTACTTTTATATGTAAGGACTTGCTTTATCTATATTAGTTATCTACTTATTTTTCTTTAATTCTCAGTTTTTCCTATTTTTGGATGACATTTTGGTGGCTTCAGAACCAATTACCAGGTTTCCATAGAGTTCTGGTCTCAACATACAATGGTCGTCCCGGAACCAATTAATATTGTAACTTGAGGGACCACTGTACATGGAAAATGAGAATAACGTGTACAGGTGTAATGTGCACATCTATTACGAGGCATATGAACGTGGACAATCTACTCTGTCTCTGTATACTTTGCTCCGATCCTGCAGGGCAAGAATAGGCAGAAGCTTCTCTTACAATGCACATTTTTGTCCTTATTAGGAAGTATAAGCCCTTTTGATTAATATGACAAGAGCTGGATGAGAGAAACTCAATACAGACTTGGATATTGTCCTTATTAAGCAGACAATATAGTTTCACTAAATATATTTTCGTAGTTAAAAAAAAAAAAAAAAGTGGTTTCTGAAAACAATCTGCATTAGGAATGGATTAAACACATTTTCCAGGCCACTTCACCACACACCCCATTAAACTCAATCTCAATAAAAAAAATAAAATGTAGTCTAAACAACTGTCAGTCATGTACAGAGAGAATAGTGATAGATAGGGATTAACAAAACAGCTTTACACACCAAACCTGCAAAAGAGATAAATATGGCTCTAATGGAAGGAAGTCCATACAAAACACCGATAGAGAGCCATGTGGAAGGAGAACCGGAGTACATACTCACAGCCATGCTTCAAATGAATGATGGGCCATGAAAGCTGCATGTTCTTTTTTGGTCCATCATCTGCATAACAAAATACTGAGGTTAAGTATTACCAGTCTCTTTAGCCATATGATCCTTAAAGGAGATGTCCGGTGCTCACTTTTCTTATTGTATCCGTTCCAGGCTGAAAAAAAAAAAGAAAATAAGCTTTCTCTTGCCTGCCTAAGCTCCCCCGGAGCTCCGGTACAGGCGTTCAGTCCCGGGCTGTATTCTTCTTACTTCCTGTTAGCCCGGCACGTCACACGGAGCTTCAGCCTATCACTGGCCGAGGCGGGACATCGCTGCGGCCGGTGATAGGTTGAAGCTCCGTATGACGTGCCAGGCTAACAGGAAGTAAGAAGAATACAGCCCGGGGACCGAACACCTGTACTGAAGCACCGGGGGAGCCTAGGCAGGTAAGAGAAAAAAATGTTCTTTTATTTTTCAGCCCGGAACGGATAAAATAAGAAAAGTGAGCACCGGACATCTCCTTTAATGTAGAGTTGCTCATCTGTTCTAAAAGAACATTGTTAGAACATTTGTTAATCGTATAGTAAATAAAGTAAACTGGTTTAGTTTAGTTTTCTTTACAATAATCTTAGCACAGCACAAAAAAAAGCTCTAATTTGATTTAGCGCTATTATTTGGACTTTGCTGTAGTCCACTCTGTGTGAGCTCCCTAAAAGCCATTATAACTAGCGTCCGGCACAGATGCACATATTAAATCTGTCTCATCCTTTCCACAGGAAACTTTTGCTGTCTCCAGAAAATTCTGGCCTACGCAAACTGTGTGTGTTTTTCACATAAACCAGTGCTTCATTCCAAAATGTGTGCTGAACTAGAAGCTCGATTCTGATTCTTTAACCAGCAACAATCCCTATGGGTAGCTTTAACGCCTTTATAGCTGGAAAGTTCTGTAACTTATTGCTTGCACTCCGTGGCTTATCTAGATGGGCCTCCTCTTAAATTAAAAATGTCTCTAACAGCCCCTAAGCTAATGTTTCCAATTAACAGAATGAAGTGGATATGTTCCACTAATACTCCCACTGAGGGAATTGCCTGACTTTTTAAAGGAAAACACTGGTACAAAATTGTCTCCATGTTTTAACCTGTTAGTGCTAATAAGAAAGCTATTAAAACTATCTAATGCCAGTATGTGCAGTTAAGTATACAGTCCATTCATTATATGTGCGGAAATTAGTAACCCTGCTATTTATTGTGAATGGAGCACATGGGCCTATAATTATGGTTGGGGAAAAAAAACGCACATCCATAGACTTCAACAAAGGAATAGGGCATCAGTTACCTTCTTAATAGTGGTCCCTCAAGTTAAAATATTAATCGGTTTCAGGACAACCATTGTATGTTGAGACCATAACTCTATGGAAACCTGGTAGCCCCAAAAATGTCATCCAAAAATAGGAAAAAGGTAGGATTAAAGAAAAATAAGTAGATAACTAATATAGATAAAGCAAATCCTTACATATAAAAGTAAGAAAGATCTGCTGGGAGCTGTAATCACTATCGATGTAGAGGATAGGAGCTTCTTCAGGGTCCTGTACAGTACATGCAATGTCCCAAAAAAATGTAAAATGGAGCTGCCACCACCTGGAGCAGCTATCCCTGTACCTCCCTGTACTGTAGGGGGTGATACCAGACAGCCAGTCAGTGCATGCACTTTAGGAATAAAGGGGTTTTACCAGTGAAATGCCTATTGGTCAGTTCTTTCAGACATTGACATGTTTCACAGATCTGGACTCTCCGTTGCTTTGTATGTTGAGTCTTGTTTCAAGTTACAGTGGTTCAGAAAAGACCATTGTATGTTGAAAATATTGTATGTTGAGGCCATTGTAAGTTGAGGAATCACTTTATTTCTAAATGCATATAAATGGAAGTTTGTTCCAAGAATTTGTCTAAAAGTTCCCTTTATGACGTATGTACTTTTTAAATATACATTATAGATAGAACTTGCAATAGCATACTTTACGGATGGTAGGGCCTATAGTGAAATTCACAATCGGTGATCCATCTTGTTCCTCACACCACCTCGGCATCACTCATGTGTGCCTTATTAAAACTCTTAAAAATGTCCTGATTTCCAAACACCTGTTTTGAGTATCTTTGAAAGGTGTTGCAAAATTCATCAAAGTAGATCCTGAAGTTATGAGCAATGGGAAGATTCCCAACAAACAGTCCAGCACTATGGAGTATAATATAAAAGAAACTTCTTTATTTAATCCATAGGTAAAATCACAAAGGCAGTGTAAGTAAAACCAACCGACGCGTTTCGTATAGCCTTTATCAAGGTAGAAAGAAAGCAAACCTTAGGTTACAAATAAACAATACTAGTCTGTAATAGCACTGCCTCCTAATCAAATTGTGAAGGAGCAGACACCTGTGTATCTCGCCTCGGGCACACCCATTCACAGTAGTTAACTCAATGCGTGCCGAAATGAAACATCAAACCATCAAACATCAAATGTTGGGATCTTCCCATTGCTCCTCAGCTTACGCCCTCACTACTAAACGGTCAAGTGCTGGCCCATGCACCTGGAGAGTCTTCTGGATACTTCTACTGGAGACGTGGTGAGCTGTATTTCTTTACCTTACCTTCTAGATCCTAAACTATACAGTAGTATGACTGGTACCAAAACACTTGGAATTAAAAGTTCTTAAAGGGGTACTCCGGTGAAAACCTTTTTTCTTTTAAATCAACTGGTGGCAGAAAGTTAAACATATTTGTAAATTACTTCTATTAAAAAATCTTAATCCTTCCAGTACTTATTAGCTGCTGAATACTACAGAGGAAATTCTTTTCTTTTTGGAATGCTCTCTGATGACATCACGAGCACAGTTCTCTCTGCCGACGTTATTATAATAATAATAATGCTTTATTGTCCCCAGCTCTGCCCGCATGGTCTTGTATTCCCTTGCACTCTGGCGTCAGGTTCGCTTTAAATTCAAACTCCAATCTCACTATACCCCTATGACCCCTATATTTTCTAACCATCTTTTTCCTCTTGGACTCTCTCGACAGACCTTTCAATGGTGGATTGACAGGAAACTGACTAAGGTACATGACTTTATAGACAACCGTACTTTCCACACTCTCACCTCTCTGACTAACAGACTAGACTTGCCCCCCACCGAGGTGTTTAGAGCTTATCAGATTTTTTCTTTCATAAGGTCTCAGGTTGCCGTATCCCAGATCCCGAAGCAGACTTTCTATGAAGCTTTTATCATCTATAGGCCATTGGCGACTGGACTGCTCTCCTTGTTGTACGCCCATCTCAATGCTCCTATAGCAGATAGTAAGCTCCCGTTCATGGTGGCGTGGGAAGCTGACTTGCATATACTGTTAACACCTGCCCAATGGCATGATTGTTGCGAGACTTTGAGTAAGGGCAGTTGGCAGATTCCCCTAATGGAAACTGCATTGAAGGTATTACATCGTACATACATGGTCCCAACTCGCCTTCATGCCTTTTTTCCTGACATATCCCCGCTTTGCTTCCGAGGCTGTGGCCATCTTGGGACCATGTACCATGTGTGGTGGTCCTGCCCAGTGGTAGTGGGCTACTGGGCTGGAGTTCTGGACCTCGTGGTTTCATTGCTGGGGACGCGGGCTCCCAGAACCCCTTCCTTTTGTTTGCTGGGTCTTCGGCCCCCAGGGATGTCTCACCGACAGTTCAGACTTGCACAATATATTATGATGGCAGCTCGCATTTATTTAGCATCACAATGGAAGAAACCTACACTCGATTTATTTAGGGTCATTGAGAGGGTGAACTCTATTATGATTAATGAAAAATTGTCAGCGATCAGAGATGATACAATAGAGAGGTTTAATACTCTTTGGGAACCTTGGTTGTCATCTGCATATTGTTCTCGTGTCCGTCAGTGCATGAATATGTACTGAGAGAGTTACATGTATTCTATTATTGTCTATGATATGAGATTGAGTTGCCGCCGCCAACCGCCATCGATTCTACATATATGTTTGCAGTGGACTATGTATTGTATAATTCCTGCATCTGTACCTATGTTCTTGTTACGTTGGCCTTGGTAGGCCCATATGTTCTTGCCAATTTTCTGGCTATTCTGCTAGTGTGATTCTGAATGATCATCAATAAAGCTTCACTGTTTGACTATTAATAATAATAACGCTTTATTTATTGCTGTTCTTAGAGGGATTTAAACCCAAGTCCCCAGCACTGCAAGGCAGCAGTGCTAACCACTGAGCCACCATGCTGCCCTTAGCATACATCTGCTATGCATGGTTGCTAAAATGGACAGAGATGTCAGCAGAGAGCACTGTGCTCATGATGTCATCAGTGTTCCAAAAAGAAAGGAATTTTCTCTGTAGCATTCAGCAGCTAATAAGTACTGGAAGGATTAAGATTTTTTAATAGAAGTAATTTACAAATATGTTTAACTTTCTGCCACCAGTTAATTTAAATGAAAAAAGGTTTTCACCCCTTTAAGTTCACCAATACCCTCTCTTTACATACATTTAATTTTATACTTCAAGGGAACCTGTAATGTTGAACATGCAACTTGTTCTGCTAGCATAAGGTTATAGAGCAGGGGTTCTCAACCAGGGGTACGCGTACCCCTAGAGGTACACCAAGGGATATGCGGGGGTACGGCAATTCGTTGACAAATACCGGCCATGCATTGACCAGTATTTGTCAGTGCAGAGTGGGGATTGGACGCCGCAGTTGCCGCGGCAGATCCCTATATTGTACTAAAACACAACTACCTAAAACACCATCCTGTCATTTTAAAAGAGAAATAGGAGTATGTTTTGTAATCAGCTCATGAGAAGCAATGTCTGGATGTAGGGGGATTTCTCTGAAACATACATCTTATCATAGGGTTTATAGCATGACTCGTTACTTCCATATTATAGGATTAAAAGATAGCCCCTGGTGTCACAGGTGTAAGGTTAACCAGGCATGCTCATTACACATGATGGCCCTCATTTACTAAGAAAATCGGGTTGTAAGTCTATCTTGCTTTCTTACCCGACTGCTTTTTTCCCCTGGTATTTATTATTATGTCGCATCCTGTTTGTCGCATGTGGGTTTTGTTGGTTTTGGTTTCCAACTCCTCTGAGCTCTCGGGAAAAAATCCACAACAATACAACAAATTCGGGTTGGAAACCTTAATAAATACATGGGAAAGCTCAGAAATGTCGGGTAACGCCCCTTTTTCGGGTTTGGGAGAATCCACATCGGGTCCGTCGGGAAAAAATGTCGCATCGTGTCGCAGACTGGCGCACGATGTCTGCGAAATGGCGCAGACAAAGATGCGACAAAAAAACCCGACAAAAGAGGTCGGGTTTAGAATAGTAAATGAGGGCCGATGTGGTGATGCACCAAGTTGACTAGTTTTTGTGGAAAAGTGACCAACCTAGTAAACTTAGTCTACAAGGTTTCTTTATTACTTTACAATCTTTTTGTGTGTGTAATGAACTATAAAGAGAATGTTTTAAATAAAGAATTAAAAAAATGTTGCTCAACATTGGCTGCATGAGTTTGTGGCCAAAATTTAGTTTATTAAAAGGGTAATTGGTCACATACAGAAAGAGGCTTTAGAAGCAGTGAGGACAATGGGGAAGATTTATCAAAACCTGTGCAAAGGAAAAGTTGTCCAGTTGCCCATAGCAACCAATCAGATCACTTCTTTCATTTTGCAGAAGCCTTGTGAAAAATGAAAGAAGCGATCTGATTGGTTGCTATGGGCAACTGGACAACTTTTTCTTTGCACAGGTTTTGATAAATCTCCCCCATTGTGAAGACAACTGAAAGCATGTTAACCAATTGGGTGTGCAGATCAGGGCAAAATCGTCTAACTAGGAATAGAATCCTAAAGCAGACCTGTCAGCAGGTTTTCTTTATTTTATAAGGGCATGGTTGTATAGGGCTTTTAACCCTTAACCTGTACATATTAGTTAATTGACCCCTCCAGTGGCAAAATAGCATAGTTTTGCCCCTTCACCAATCACTCCTCTCTGTGCTCTGGTCACCTCTTCTACCCCCCTGATTGATAGCTACAAGGCTGTACTGTAATCCCGCCTCTTTCCTGTAATCTAGCAGCCAAGGAGAATGCCCAGTGGACTCCACAGCCTAATTAGCATATCATTATACTATCTCAGTGCTGAAGAAGTTGATTGAAAGAGAACTTTACTGAAGGAGAACTGCATTGAAAGTTACCTTATCCCCTTATCTCAGTGAGGAGTGTGCGTGGTCTACCGCACCATCCTGGAAATCGTGGGGGCTCCCACCGCTGGTTAGGCTGATCAGCTTTTTATCCCCTATCCTTTGCATAAAGCTCTTTCAATACCCTTTGCATAGGGGATAAATTCATTTTAGCCGGGGATCTCATTTAACTAATAAAAGGCCTGCACAGATTCCTATATGGCTAAGCCCTTACTTTATACCCTAAAAACCTGCTTACAGGTCTGTTTCAGTGGACTTGGTCAATTTTTTTGTGATTATTATCAGTGAGGTGGAGTCGGAGGAAATTTTGGGTACCTGGAGTCGGAGTCGGCAAACAATGCACCGACTCCTACTAAATAGTTACTGCAATGCGACCCACCCAAGTCAGTGTCGAAAAATTATTGTCAGCCCTAAAAATAATAAAATCTGACTTAAGAGCCTCTATGAAAGAGGATCTGGCAGAGGCAATTCTCTTCTTTAGAACTCTGCATTGAATTGATTTGCATTTGCTATGCCTATAACTACATTTCAAGATTAATATAAACCATTTCTAGGTTTTACAGATTTTGTTTTTGGTTCATATAGATAAGCTTTGTTTTTGTTCTAAAACAACCAAAAGTCTCTATGACAATGCACCATTGCTCTCAGACACAGCCACCACTACCTTAGCAACGCTTCCTTAGAGACAACTACTTCCGTGTTACGCCGAGCGCTCCAAGTCCCCGCTCCTCCCCGGAGCGCTCGCAGCATCCTCTCATTCGCAGCGCCCCGGTCAGACCTGCTGACCGGGTGCGCTGCAATCTCTCTCCCAGCCGGGATGCGATTCGCGATGCGGGAGGTGCCCGCTCGCGATGCGCATCCCGGCTCCCGTACCTGACCCGTTCCCCGTCTGTCTTGTCCCGGCGCGCGCGGCCCCGCTCCTTAGGGCGCGCGCGCGCCGGGTCTCTGCAATTTAAAGGGCCACTGCGCCACTGATTGGCGCAGCAGGCTTAATCAGTATGTTCACCTGTGCACTCCCTACTTATACCTCACTTCCCCTGCACTCCCTCGCCGGATCTTGTTGCCATTGTGCCAGTGAAAGCGTTTCCTTGTGTGTTCCTAGCCTGTGTTCCAGACCTCCTGCCGTTGCCCCTGACTACGATCCTTGCTGCCTGCCCTGACCTTCTGCTACGTCCGACCTTGCTCTTGTCTACTCCCTTGTACCGCGCTTATCTTCAGCAGTCAGAGAGGTTGAGCCGTTGCTGGTGGATACGACCTGGTTGCTACCGCCGCTGCAAGACCATCCCGCTTTGCGGCGGGCTCTGGTGAATACCAGTAGCAACTTAGAACCGGTCCACCAACACGGTCCACGCCAATCCCTCTCTGGCACAGAGGATCCACCTCCAGCCAGCCGAATCGTGACATTCCGCCTATGGTCCGTCACAGAGGTCCCCGGCTACCAATAATCTGTCCAACACTTTTGTACTACACTGGCATGTCATTCCTGCATGTCACCACCTGGATTGTATTCTCATCTTGATTCTACTTGTCTTTATTAATGCTAATGTCGATTATTTGTTTTTTCTGCAAGTGATGCTTCATTCACTGCATTGTAGTTTGGCCCCTCCCCCTTTTATTTTGGCACCAAATGTAACTGTATTTAAACCCTGTATGTACTGAATAGCACTATCACTGATCTGAAGAAGGGGGCGTTGTCCCCCAAAACGCATTATCCTGTTTACTTTATGGTCCAGCTTTGTTCCACATCACTTCTCTGGTCCGATCCTTTTCCACACTGGAAGCCATGGTACTTTCTCCAGGTTTGGCAAGCCCTTTCCTGAACCATTGGCTCGGCAGCTGTCTCCAGCATTGTTACCCCGCTTGGTGGGTTGATACGAGAGTTTTCCACTCGCTCCAGGTGAGCACCCATTACCTACGGGCAACCTGTGCCCACCTGCCTCTACTTCATCATTCCTTCTTTATTTGCGGTAACACACTAGGCGCCCCCCGCCGGTCTTTACTTTTCTCTTCAAATACATATTCTACAGACATGATGGGGTTTTAGCTTTACAATAGCTGGAGAGCCACTTGAACCAAGGTTATTGGTGGGGGTCCCAGCATTTGGACCTCCACCCAAAAAATGGGCTGCTTATTCTAGAATGCCCGGACATATTTTTGATTCCAGTTTGGCCCTGCCTGTAAGTCACTTATATCATTGTGTATTCTCTTGACTGTGTCTCATCAGTGCTGTAGTCACTGATATCTTTGTGACATGCATGTTGCCTTTCTTTCCTTCAAGGAATGTATAAAATACATTTGCATATTAATACAGAGGAGTCGGAAGTACAAAAAACTGAGGAGTCGGAATATTTATCTACCGACTCCACAGCCCTGATTATTATATAGATAATACTTTCTAAAGCTTTAATACACCATTACTGTAAGAGTTTGGTATTTACTAAATAAAGTTAACCTATCCATGAGTAACCTAATATGTACAGTAAGAATGAGGATAGACAATTACTTTCTACAGTCACGTAAAACAATGCACACAGCAGCCTATAGGGGTCCTACTCCTACGATGTATGTTTCCCCATTTTAAGCATAACTGTCATTTCAATTGACATTTCACAATAGCTGTCAGATCCTTTAACTTTTTTTTTTTTATACATTTTGTTCTGCTGTGCCCTTATGCTAAAATAAAAAGAAAATTGAGTTTTATAAATTTGTGAAAATGTATTAAAATGAAAAATTTTGCATGGACATAAGTATTCAGCCCTTTTACTATGACACTCTAGGCCTGTAGGCCTCCCATTTCTCTTGATCATCTTTCCAAATAATTTTTTTTTTAATACCTTGATTGGAGTCACCTGTGGTAAATTCAGGTGATTGGACAGGATCACACCCATCTCTATATAAGGTCTCATAGCTGTCTATGCATATCAGAGGAAAAACTAAGCCATAAGGTGGAAAGAACTGCCTGTAGAACTCAGAGACAGGACTGTGTGGAGGCACACATCTGGAGAAGGGTACACAAACATTTCTGCAGCACTGAAAGGAATAAATGTGCAGGTGACATATTTTTAAGATAGAGACACAACTATATTTATCCCATTAAGAAAAAGTGAGCAGACACCAAATCCCATCTGCTTGTGGCTCAGAGACTTATTAATGGGATAGAGAGACTGCTGATTTTGATCTCTAAATGATTAAAACAGAAAATAATAAATATGGCAGAATTCAAACAAATGAGAAATCCATTTTTCCTGAAAAAAATAATCTACAAACCAGATGGCACATTTCCTATTGTATTTCCCCCAAGGTTTCAATAATTCTTACAACTGCTGTAGATCACACACTACATTTTTTTTAACAAACAGATCATGGTCCTGGCATAATGTTATTGTCCATGCACTTGTGAAATTGCTGCTGGACTGAAAAGGGGATGGTAATTCATTGACATAGAGCTGGGAAAAACGGAAAGAAGTGTAAGCATGTGCAGCAAACGGGAACATCTACATGTAGGATAAAAAGAGATTTTCTCTCAAAGACCATGGCTCAATTCAATATAGGTATGTTCAACCCGTAATTAGTTTAATTGTGAAAACACCTTTTCACAGCATTTTGTAAACAAGTTCTGTGGACCGATGAGGTTAAAGTTGAACTTTTTGGCCGGAATGAGCAAAAGTACGGTACATTTGGAGAAGAAGGGGCACAGAATTTAATGAAAAGAACCTCTGTAAAACTGTTAAGCATGGGGGTTGGATCAATCATGCTTTGGGGTTGTATTGAGGCCAGTGGCACAGGGAAAATCTCATGAGTAGAAGGAAAAATGGATTCAATAAAATTTCAGCAAATTTTGGACGCTAACTTGATGCCATCTGTGAAAAAGCTGAACTTAAAGAGAGGATGGTTTCTACAAATAGATAATGATCCTAAACACACCTCGAAATCCACGGGGGATTACATCAAGAGGCGTAAACTGAAGGTTTTGCCATGGCCTTCACAATCTCCTGACCTCAACATAATTCAAAATCTATGGATAGACCTTTAAAGAGCAGTGCGTGACAGACAGCTCAGAATTCTCAAAGAACTGGAAGACTTTTGTAAGGAATAATGGGCAAAGATACCTCAAACAAGAATTGAAAGACTCTTGGCTGGCTACAAAAAGCCTTTACAAGCTGTGATACTTGCCAAAGGGGGCAGTGCATGATATTAACTCTGCAGGGTGCCCAAACTTTTGCAGATGCCATTTTTTTGTTTTCTGTTATTTTGAAAGTGTAAATGATGGAAATAAAATCTAACTTTTGTTGACATATTATAATAATGTCTAATCTGTAATTTGATGCCTTTTGGAGATTTTTCCATCTTTCCTTGGCTTCTTTAGGCATATCAATACAAATTTTTACCTGGGGTGTCCAAACTTTTGATCCCCACTGTATCTGTCCATAGGATGTTGTTCCAGAACTGTGAAGGCTTTTTTAGATGTTGTTTGGCAAACTCTAATCTTGCCTTCCTGTTTTTGAGGCTCACCAATGGTTTCCATCTTGTGGTGAACCCTCTGTATTCACTCTGGTGAAGTCTTCTCTTGATTGTTGACTTTGACACACATACACCTACCTCCTGGAGAGTGTTCTTCATCTGGCCAACTGTTGTGAAGGGGGTTTTCTTCACCAGGGAAATAATTCTTTGGTCATCCTCCACAGTTGTTTTCCTTGGTCTTCCAGGTCTTTTGGTGTTGCTGAGCTCACCGATGCGTTCCTTCTTTTTAAGAATGTTCCAAACAGTTGTTTTGGCCACACCTAATGTTTTGGCTGTCTCTGATGTTTTTTTTTTCAGCCTAATGATGGTTTGCTTCACTGATAGTGACAGCTCTTTGGATCTCATCTTGATAGTTGACAGCAACATATTCCAAATGCAAATAGCACACTTCAATTGAACTCTGGTCCTTTTAACTGCTCATTGCAATTGGGAAAATTAGGGAATAAAAACACACCTGGACATGGAACAGCTGAGAAGCCAATTGTCCCATTACTTTTGGTCCCTTAGCAAGTGGGAGGCACATATGCAAACTGTTGTAATTCCTACACCGTTCACCTGATTTGGATGTTAATACCCTCAAATTAAAGCTGACAGTCTGGAGTTAAAGCACATCTTGTTTGTTTCATTTCAAATCCATTGTGGTGGTGTATAGAGCCAAAAAATTTAGAATTGTGTCGATGTCCCAATATTTATGGACCTGACTGTAGGAAGGGAAACGCTGTGCCAACTGAGGTAGAGGCCAAAAACATCCATGAAGACATAGTGAGGAACAGTCGCTCACTGTGAGTACAGGTATCACGCAGCTGATTTGAGTACAGGTATCAAACATAATCTGGATTCATCGTGAGTTGATGCCATATGTAATTTATGATGGCTTCTCAGAGTTTAATCCATCGTATATCAAGGCCATAGAATCACATTAAGAAAGCAAGCTGCAAAGAGGCGTATTTCTAAACACATTACAGTAAGATATGGCAATGGGTGCAACATTCTGATTAGATAATTTTCTCAGGGCCAAAATTAGAACTAAATGCCTTTCATGGCTATTTCAATAATTTCAGAAATACTTATCTTACTCATACATGTCTGTAGCATTAAAATATACTACATGAACATGTGCTATTCTAAAACTGTTATGTACTCATACTAGTCATGTCTAGAACTGAAACATGTTTCATGAATCAATGTGGTCACTTATACAATTCTATAATAACTACAATGCATTTGGAAAATTTACAGATCCTTTCACTTTTTAACATGTTGTTATGAAGTGGCCTTGTGCTAAAATAAGAAAAACCCCTATGATTCTGCATTAAATAACCAAAAACAAGAGTGTGAAAATCGAATTTTAGAAATTTGCACAAATATTTGGACACAAGTATTCTGACCCTTTGCTCGAACACTTGAAATTTTGCTCTGGGTCCTCCTATTTCTCTTGATCATCTTTGAGATGTTTCTGCACCTTGATCAAAGTCACCTGTAGTAATCCCGATTGGGAGAAAATAAAACACAACATAATGGCACAAACACCTCATGTCAAGCATGGTGGTGGATAGGTGATAATTTGGACTTGTTTTGCAGCCACAAACCCTGGGCACCTTGCAGTCATTGAGTTGATCATGAACTCAAAAATTCAAATATGAGGCCATCTATGCAAAAGCTAAAGTTTGGCCAAAATTGGTCATGCAACAGGACACAGATTACAAGTCCGCCAGCAAATCTGCAACAGAATGGCTGAGAAAGAAAAAAAAAAAAAAACAATGGTGTTGCAATCGCCCAGTAAGGCTGTATTCCCATAAGACGGTAAACGCATGCAGCCAAAACCAGGCCCTCATGTGTTCACCAATGGTAATGCAAAGTTTCTGCAACTCTGTGCAGCCATTGATGAATGCATGGGGGGCATGGTTTCGCAGCATATGTTTACCAGCATGTTTGAATAAGGATTTTGGGTCCAAACTTCAAACCAATTGAAATGCTGTGGTGGCAACTTAAAAGAACTGTGCATAAATGAATATCAACAAACCTCAAAGAATTTAAAGGGGTTATCCAGGAAAACAACTCAACTTTAGCAGCTGATAATTATTGAAAGTATTAAGATTTTTTTAATAGAAGTAATTTTCAAATCTGTGTAACTTTCTGGAGCCAGTTGATATATATAAAAAAAAAAAAAAAAAAATGTACAATGTGAGACACAATGTGGATTTTGTTGTTGTTCATATTCGGTTGTATTTACCTCATTTTAAAGGGGTACGCCACTGGTCAGTCTTCTGGCTGAGTTTGGAACATTTAGTTCCGAATGTTGTGTAGGCGCTGTGGGGGGTCGGTCACACCCCCTCCTGATGCCAGGCCACGCCCCCAATATAAATCTTTTTAATTGTGTTCTTTTGCTTTAGAATACAGCTGAACAATTACATTTACAGATTAGTCAGTGGCAGCACAACAGGCATAGGTTAGATGCTATGAAGACAGGGTTTGATACAAAAGAATCTTCCCAGTAGATCCCAGTGCATCACATTGCTTTGTGGAAGTACAGTTCTAGCACTATATTAAGGGTGGGTCATTAAGTAAACTACTTTATGAAGCTTGGTATGTAGTCACCCCTGGCGTGGCGAACGGTAAATTACACGGGCACTGGCAGATGCAAAACGTTTTTATATGATATACATCTTCTCAAAACATTAACCTTTCTAATATACTTCATAAGAAATTTTTATTTCCTTTTTATAAGAAATCATGTCTTATAAAATCATGGCTTTGTCCAAGCTGAAGCACAGGCATCGAAAAAGTCCAGTAAGTGAGGGTGGAATAGCAATCCTCTGTGCTCTCTCCTGTCTGAGAGGACTCCTCTGTGCTCTCTCCTGCCTGATAGCAATCCTCTGTGCTCTCTCCTGTCTGATAGGACTCCTCTGTGCTCTCTCCTGTCTGATAGGACTCCTCTGTGCTCTCTCCTGTCTGATAGTACTCATCTGTGCTCTCTCCTGTCTGATAGTACTCATCTGTGCTCTCTCCTGTCTGATAGGACTCCTCTGTGCTCTCTCTTGTCTGAAAAGCACTCCTCTGGGCTCTCTCCTGTCTGATAGCACTCCTCTGGGCTCTCTCCTGTCTGATAGCACTTCTCTGTGCTCTCTCTCCTGTCTGATAGCACTCCTCTGTGCTCTCTCTCCTGTCTGATAGCACTCCTCTGTGCTCACTCCTGTCTGATAGCACTCTGTGCTCTCTCTCCTGTCTGATAGCACTCATCTGTGCTCTCTCTCCTGTCTGATAGCACTCCTCTGTGCTCACTCCTGTCTGATAGCACTCCTCTGTGCTCTCTCTCCTGTCTGATAGCACTCCTCTGTGCTCTCTCTTGTCTGATAGCACACCTCTGTGCTTTCTCCTGTCTGATAGCACTCCTCTGTGCTCTCTCCTGTCTGATAGCACTCCTCTGTGCTCTCTCCTGTCTGATAGCACTCCCCTGTGCTCTCTACTGTATGATAGCACTCCTCTGTGCTCTCTCCTGTCTGATAGGACTCCTCTGTGCTCTCTCCTGTCCTATCAGAGAGAGCACAGAGGAGTGCTAGCTCAACCTCACTTACTGGACTTTGTCCATGCCTGTGACAGCTTAGACAAAGCCATGATTTTATAAGCCATGATTTCTATAAAAGGAAATAACATTTTCTTATGAAGTATATTAGAAAGGATAATGTCTTGCTAAGATGCACAACATATAAAGAGTTCTGCTTTAAGTCCATATTTAGATGTGGGGGTCAGTCTAAAAAAAAAATTTTTTTTTCCATCTATTTTTATAGCCTTGAGTGCCCTGATTCCAACAGTGTTTTTCTTTTTCTTGCTACTACCATTTCTAAGATCTGAATCTGTCAGGATTCAGGCATGGATTCTGCATCTAATTCCAGACAGAATCCACTGATGTTCTGCTAGTAATGCACATGAACGGGTATTTTATACTTCATGCACAAATTCAGGAAAATATCCTAGTGAAATAAAGAACTTGCTGTAGATCTTAAATTCTAGGGCATGCCTATTATTTCTTCAGATTCTGTGCTGAACGGTTTCATATTAGTTCCACTGAATTACAATGGTACTTCCCGTCCTGCTGCTCCACTGGACGATCTGTCACAACAATCTAAGAAATCACATGCAGATTTAGATTTTCTATAAATCCAAAATGGATGAGCCTGTGGTGGGTGAACATGGCTGGTTTTAGGAGTTTGGTAAAAAAAACGGAGCACAAAGTATGTCACAAAATTATATTACTCTTTATAATATATGGTTAACTCTTGTATAAACCCAGAAATCCCTTTCAAATATACTGTATATTTGCTGATTGTAATTTTATTTATTTTATTTCATCCTTAGTACATTATTATGGGGGCTGCCATCTTGCCTGGGCTGTTTTTAACAGCATTTAAAGGGGTATTCCGGGAATTTTTTAATTTGAGTATGTAACAGGGGCTGTTAAGTTAGTGTAGTTCATAATATAGTGTCTGTACCTGTGTGTGACGGTTTTCTCACAATTCTTATGTGATTTTCAGCTCACTATTTATTTTTACCAGCATACAAAATGACTGTTGTCTCGGATTTTTCCCAGCTTGCAATGCGGCCGAGACCTGTCTCACTAGTCAGCTGATGACAGGGAGCCTGTCTGCTTCAATGGGTGGAGGGATCAATCTGCAACTAATGCAACAGCTGGAGGCACCCTGATTGAAAACCACAGGTCTGCAGCTCATTTATGTTTCAATGGGTGGGGTGGCTGATGTGTGGGAAGGAGGAAAATAGAATTGTGGGATTTGTAGTAAAAAAAAAATTTAAAAAAAATCAAACAGGAAATACAAGTTCGCAAAAAGCTAGCCACAGTGTTATGGTAATCTCACAACATCGACATTTAGCTCCTAGACAAGTGCAGATCCTTCCTAAGCATGTCCATTACTGTCTGCTAGGTACGTACTAAAATCACCTTATGGTGGATACCCCCTTTAAAGATATCCTTTACAGCAGGACCCATCAAAACAGGAAACAATAAGCAGGACCTGTCCAATTCAGATAAACTGGAAATGTTACTGGGCAGTCTCTGTGACATATGCAAAGGTCATTTTACAGAAAGGTGCACCCTGAGCTTCAGCTATTGTGAATGACCTATCATCTATACACTGGTGTCACCTTTTTGGAAAGTGATCTGCACTGTACTGTGCAGATCACTTTCCAGAAGCCTGCACCTTATGACCACAGACAGAACAAGAAGTCTCAGTACAGTTTAAAGGGATTATCCAGGAGTCAAATAACAAACCTATTTTCTTCAAAGACCGTTCCCTGTCTGTCTCCACTTTGGGTGTGGTATTACAATTTGGCTCCATTCACTTCAATGGAACTGAGCTGCAGAACCACACCAAACCTGGAGACAGACAGGGAGAGCTATTTGAAAGAAATTACCTGTTTTTGATTCCTGGATAACCCCTTCAAGGCCTAGTGGATAAAAAGAAAAACTGAAAAATTTCAGAAACTATAGATAAGTAAAATGGAATATTAGAACAAAAAGTTGCAAAAATTATAAAAAAAAATAAAATGGTTTAACATAAAACTTGATTTGAATCATAGGTGATTTTTGGACACAACCCCTTTAATGTTTCCATACTCATGTTAAACAGGAGAAGAATTAGATGAGTGCTTTAAATACAAGAATATAGGGCCTTTTGCTCAGTTCTAAAAAAAGAACAGTGATGATAAGTGCTCCTGTTACACTTATCTCCAGGCAGTACCCATTATCAGGGAATAGACGCATGATGTGAGCTCTGAGAAGAGAAGAAGTCAGATTTGTATCACACAACTGTTACTTTCCACTGGAAGCCGCACTGTTCTATTGATTCTGCCAATGTCAAACTAGCATATAACACAATTACCAGCATCCGTTTAGGGAATTCACATGACTGTCACAATACTCTTTGCTCAAGGAAGTGCTCTGCTTACAACCACAGATTCTTAACTGTGCATTCCCATGCAAGATTAACCCTGTCATCGCTGCACAAAGTGTTTTTGCCCCTTTGCCCCCAGCAGCAAAGCAAAGAAGCACATGTCTCTTCTTATATCCAGAGCTTGGATACACAGCATAAAGAACTCAAGTGCCAGGCTTAGCTGTGTTTAGAAAACTGGAATGACTAGTTCCTGGAAATTGTGAAGACTTCCATATCCTCCTAAAGAAAAAAATAAACCCGTCAAAGTCTTTAATTTAATAAAACTGTGTTCAGATCCAGACATAAATGTTGCTCATCCCCAGGGCCACATTATTACTGTTTGGAGCCACCATCTTGACTAAGATCTTCACATCTTAAAGGGGTACTCCTGTGGAAAACTTTTTTTTTTCCATCAACTGGTGGCAGAAAGCTAAACAGATTTGTAAATTACTTCTATTAAAAAAAATCTTAATCCTTACAGTACTTATTAGCTGATGAATACTACAGAGGAAATTCTTTTCTTTTTGGAACACAGTGCTCTCTGCTGACATCTCTGTCCATTTTAGGAACTGTCCAGGGCAGCATATGTTTGTCCATTTTACGAAACTGTCCAGAGTAGGAGAAAATCCCTATAGCAAACATATGCTGCTCTGGACAGTTCCTAAAATGGACAGAGATGTCAGCAGAGAGCAATGTGTTACAAAAAGAAAATAATTTCCTCTGTAGTATTAAGCAGCTAATAAGTACTGGAAGGATTAAGTTTTTTTTAATAGAAGTAATTTACAAATCTGTTTAACTTTCTGGCACCAGTTGATTTAAAAAAAAAAAAAAAGTTTGCCACCGGAGTACCCCTTTAACGACGCAGGACGTAAATGTACGTCCTGATGAGCTGGTACTTAACGCACCAGGACGTACATTTACATCCTAAGCATAACCGCGAGCATCGGAGCGATGCCCGGATCATGCGCGGCAGGTCCCGGCTGCGATCCCGTGGATGTCCGACATTAACCCCTAAGATGCCGTGATCAATACAGATCACGGCATCTGCAGCATCACGGTCACTAAAATGGATGATCGTATCGCCCGCAGCGCTGCCGTTGCGATACGATCATCCAGAACGGCAGACGGAGGTCCCCTCACCTGCCTTCCCGGCGTCTTCTGCTCTGATCTGCCTTCCCGCAGACCAGAGCAGAAGATGACCGATAACACTGATCAGTGCCATGTCCCATACATAGCACTGAACAGTATTAGCAATCGAATGATTGCTATAAATAGTCCCCTATGTGGACTATTAAAGTGTAAAAATAAAAGTAAAAAAAGTAAAAGTAAAAAAAAATTGAAAACCCCCTGCACCAATAAAAACGTAAATTGTCCCATTTCCCCTATTTCACCCCCAAAAAGTGTTAAAAAAATATTTTACATACATATTTGGTATCGCCGCATGCGTAAATATCTGAACTATTAAAATAAAATGTTAATGATACCGTACAGTGAACGGCGTGAACGTAAAAAAGAAAAAAAAAGAGTACAAAATAGCTGCTTTCTTATAAAATTTTATTCCCCAAAAAATTAATAAAAATGGATTAAAAGTTTTATATAAGCAAATATGGTATCCATGAAAAGTACAGATCATGGCGCAAAAAATGAGCCCTCCTACCGCCGCTTATACGGAAAAATGAAAAAGTTATAGGTCTTCAAAATAGGGCGATTTTAAACGTACTAATTTTGTTAAAAAGTTTGCGATTTTTTTTAAGCGCAACAGTAATAGAAAAGTATGTTATCATGGGTATCATTTTAATCATGGAGTTAAGAAGAAATTTGAGGAAAGCACTCACCACTCTTCAGGTATAATTTTCTTATGCTTTATTCATGTGGAACAGGCACATAACAAAGTGCACGGTGCAAGTAATCCAGCAGCGGGCGGCTACATCAGTGATACTCCTAGGAACTGGGGTCATTTTAATCGTATTGACCCAAAGAATAAAGAACACACGTCATTTTTACTGTAACTTGTACGGCGTGAAAACGAAACCTTCCAAAATTAGCAAAATTCCGGGTTTTCTTCTTAATTTCCCCACACAAATAGTATTTTTTTGGTTGCGCCAAACATTTTATGGTAAAGTGAGTGTTGGCATTACAACGGACAACTGGTCGCGCAAAAAATAAGCCCTCAAGGGGTCCTTAAGGGGTTAACAAAGGTATACTTGTAACTGATGTAAACTAGCCAACTCAGCATTTTCTCCTCTGTAAATTTAAATACTCTATGGGTTTACATATAAAAATATGTCACAGAGGTGTTTGTTCTTGGGTCTGTAGAGTGGAGGAAGGTTCCTTGTGCTCACTTAACCCCTTAACGACCACGGACGTAAAAGTACGTCCTGGTTTGGTGGGACTTCCCGCACCAGGACGTACATTTACGTCCTGTGTATGACCGCGAGCATCGGAAGGGTGCTCGCGTCATACACGGCAGGTTCCGACTGCTAGCCCGTAATGGCCGACATTCGCGATCGTGCGGTTGTCCGCCATTAACCCCTCAGATGCCGTGATCGGTACAGATCAAGGCATTGCGGTACTTTGATTGGATGATCGGATCCGATCATCCAGCATGGCGGCTGGAGGTCCCCTCACCTGCCATCTCCCGGGGTCTTCTGCTCTGGTCTGCAATCGAGCTGACCAGAGCAGAAGATCACCGATAATACTGATCAGTGCTGTGTCCTATGCATAGCACTGCACAGTATTAGCAATCAAACGATTGCTATAGATAGTCCCCTATGGGGACATAAAAAGTGTAAAATAAAAGTTGAAAAATGTAAAAATAAAAAGTAAAAAAAAAGTGAAAAATCCCCTCCCCCAATAAAAATTGTCAGTTTTTCCCATTTTACCCCCAAAATGCGTAATTTTTTTTTAAATTAACATATTTGGTATCGCTTGCGTAAATGTCCGATCTATCAAAATATAATGTTAATGATCCCGTACGGTGAATGGCGTAAACGTAAAAAAAGTCCAAAAATGCAGCTTTTTTTGTCAAATTTTATTAAAAAATTTTTTTATAAAAAATGATCTAAAAGTTTTATATATGCAAATGTGGTATCTAAAAAAATGACACAAAATGGCACAAAAAATGAGCCCTCATACCGCCCTATATACGGAAAAATGAAAAAGTTATAGGTGGTCAAAATAGGGCGATTTTATATTACTGATTTTGTACAAAAAAATTTAGATTTTTTTTAAGCGGTACAAAAATATAAAAGTATCTAACCATGGGTATCATTTTAATCGTATTGACCCACAGAATAAAGAACACATGTCATTTTTACAGTAAATTGCACAGTGTGAAAACAAACCCCTCCAAAATGTGCAACATTTTGGTTTTCATTTAAATTTCCTCCCTAAAAAATTTTTTTTTGGGTTCGCTGTACATTTTATGGTAAAATGAGAGGTTTCATTACAAATTACAATTGGTCACACAAAAAACAACCCCTTATATGGGTCTGTAGATGGAAAAATAAAAGAGTTATGGATTTTAGAAGGCGAGGAGGAAAAAATGAAAATGCAAAAATAAAATTGGCCTGGTCCTTAAGGTGAATATGGGCTTGGTCATTAAGGGGTTAAAGTCTCCTCTCTCCATAGTCACTACAAATTAGGCAAAAATGCCTATATGGCAGCTATGTTGTCCATCGCTAGTAAAGGTTAAAGGGGTTTTTCAGAAATACAAAACAGTAAGGGTGCTTTTATAAAAAAAATATCATACTCACTTACCCCCAACCATTGCAGTTGCCATTAGGCCAGGTTTCCGCAAAGGTTTTTTCTGCCATTTTTTTTTTTTTAACTGCAACTGCTGTTTTTCAGCCAAAGCCAGAAGTGTATACAAAAGGAATGTGAAATCTAAAAGGAATCCACTAGATCCCCTTCTGACTTTGGCTCAAAAACTGCAGTTGAAGTTTTCCAAAAAATAAAATAAAAATAAAAACACCAGGAAAAAACCTGTGTGGAAACCAAGCCTAACGAGGGTTTGGGTTTCCTACTGCTCCTCACTTCCGATTCCCTACTCCTACAGTACATGCCAGCTCAGTGACTGGCTGAAATCCTACAGGAATAAAAATGATAGAAAGCAGAAAGCAGCAATGAGCAGCAGGGACCAGGAGCCAACATAGTGACAGTTACAGGAAGGGGGTAGGTTTATTTTATTTTTATTTTTTTAAAGCGCATCCCAACTTTAGTATTTTTCATGCCTGGAAAAACCTATTACAGTGGTATGCTAAAGTCTATCAGGATCAATTAGTTACTGTACATAGTAGAAAAAGCTAAATAATGGATCAATGTGTACTGTACTGTGTGCACAGATATCAATTTTAGATGAGTGTCGACATTATGTATTTTGTTTTATTTTCCTTCACTTGTAATGTTAACTCAAAGTGAAAGTAAATTCAGATGCTTTGCTTCATGTAGCTTATATCCCTCATCAGCTTTTGTGCACCTCCAGAATGAGCAAAGCACAGGAGCAACTGCAAGCTCATGACCTAAAGAGCAACTGATGTCTATACATTTGACATAAACCAATTTATAAGTCTTGTTATAATGACCCTTCAGATAATCCAGGCTGCAAGTTCTTCGTGTCTGTTTTCTATAGATAGTGACACATTAAAGGGAATGCGCCACCTAGATTTTTTTTTTTTAACTGGTTAGAGACGGATACTGAATCTTTTCCTAATCTGTTTCTATTTTTGTGTATATTTTTTTAGTACCTTTTTTTTTTTTTTTTTTTGCCTTATTGGGGCAGCCATATTGCCTGAGCTTATTCTCTGTTAACTGCATTTAGAGAGATGGCTTACAGAAGCAACACTAAATTATATGGGAGAGTTTTCTAGGCATGCTCTGTAATCTGTGCATAGATCAGTATGCGGGGGGGGGGGGGGGGGGGGGGGGGAGGAAGGAAGATGTGACCATCACCCAGTGGCGTACATAGGAGAGAGGGGTCCCCATAGCAGAGGTTAAAACTGGCCTCCTATTATGATGTCCGATTCTCCCCAAAAATACTTACTCCCCCAACTACTTTTTTTTTTCTGGGATGTGATGTGACCGAATATCAGCAATTTTACACCATTCACCAGAGAGGATCATTAACATTATATTTTAATAATATGGACATTTCTGCACACGGCAATACCAAATATCTTTATTTATTTTATGTTTAACATATTCCTTAGTACCTTGCAAAGATAGGTAGCCATACGCACCGCTTTGCAAGGTAAAACTGTAAAGAGGCTGCAGGCACTGTTATTTGCAAAAACTTTTATATAATGTAGATAATAACATTATATCTATATTTATAATATACATTGGTAAAAAATTAAATGTGTATATTTTTGAGTGAAAAAATGCAGCCTTGTCCCTGCAGCTATTACCTGTGTGTCTCTGTGCAGAGACAAAATACAGGAAGTGTGGGACAAGCAGGGCTCTGTTTACTGAGGACAAGCAGGGCTCTGTTCACTGAGGACAAGCAGGGCTCTGTACACGGAGGACAAGCAGGGCTCTGTACACCGAGGACAAGCAGGGCTCTGTACAACGAGGACAAGCAGGGCTCTGTACACCGAGGACAAGCAGGGCTCTGTACACCGAGGACAAGCAGGGCTCTGTACACCGAGGACAAGCAGGGCTCTGTACACCGAGGACAAGCAGGGCTCTGTACACCGAGGACAAGCAGGGCTCTGTACACCGAGGACAAGCAGGGCTCTGTACACCGAGGACAAGCAGGGCTCTGTACACCGAGGACAAGCAGGGCTCTGTACACCGAGGACAAGCAGGGCTCTGTACACCGAGGACAAGCAGGGCTCTGTACACCGAGGACAAGCAGGGCTCTGTACACCGAGGACAAGCAGGGCTCTGTACACCGAGGACAAGCAGGGCTCTGTACACCGAGGACAAGCAGGGCTCTGTACACCGAGGACAAGCAGGGCTCTGTACACCGAGGACAAGCAGGGCTCTGTACACCGAGGACAAGCAGGGCTCTGTACACCGAGGACAAGCAGGGCTCTGTACACTGAGGACAAGCAGGGCTCTGTACACTGAGGACAAGCAGGGCTCTGTACACTGAGGACAAGCAGGGCTCTGTACACTGAGGACAAGCAGGGCTCTGTACACTGAGGACAAGCAGGGCTCTGTACACTGAGGACAAGCAGGGCTCTGTACACTGAGGACAAGCAGGGCTCTGTACACTGAGGACAAGCAGGGCTTTGTACACTGAGGACAAACAGGGCTCTGTACACTGGGGACAAGCAGGGATCTGTACACTGAGGACAAGCAGGGCTCTGTACACTGAGGATAAGCAGGGCTCTGCACACTGAGGATCTGTGACATGCCCCCAGCTCACACAGTAGGATGATTGACAAGTCTGAAGCCTGCACAGAGCCCTGATTGTCCTGCCCTCACTTCATGTATTTTGTCCTAGTCAAGACACACGGGCTATAGCTGCAGGGACAAGACAGCATTTTTTTTTTTTTTTACCATTGTATATTACAAATATACATATAGAAAATTGCAGTTTTATAACTACCCCCATAATGTTATTTTCTACATTGTATAAAAAGTTTTTGCTAATTTACAGCAAATGCTTCTCCATGATCTAATATTGAGTAGTACCTATGTTGGTGTGAAATTCAAGTTTAGCCATAAACTGTAGATTATACAGTCTTCCATGTTATTATTTTCCTATTGTCTCAGGCTGCCTAATCAAATAAACTTTAACTCCCCTTCGTCTCTACCTTGTAGCTAGAGTATCAGGACGCCATGTCTCTGGCCAGCCTCCGCTGACAGTCTGCTTCCCGAAGCCAGCCAGAGCTGTAGACGTTATGTCACAGCGCTGCTCAGCCGATTGGTGAGTGGTGCTGTCGGTTCCCCCGGCTGTAGATGCAACACTTGGCTTGGAGGAAAGCACAGTTACCAGCTGCAGACGAGGCACCCTAATACCAGAGAGCAAAGGAAGGCTAGTTAAAGAAGATGTCAAGTGAAACAAAACCTATCCCCTAATGGCAGGATCGCTGGTGGTCTGACTGCAGGGACCCCCCCGCGATCCCCCATTGGGGGCCCTGGCGGAGACACAACATTCGTCAGTCTACGCCTCTCCCACAGAGATGAATGGAGGGGGGGTGTTTTAACCAGCTAATGTGCTGGGTGCAAAATGTAATTTCCTGAAGAAGAACCGGGGCCCTGTACGGGAGATCGCGGGGGGTCCCTACAGTCGGATTACCCACGATCAGACACTTATCCCCTATTAGCGGTTAGCTGAGCAGAGCTGGGCCCGAGCCTAAGCCAGGTGCGGGAGTTCCCGTATAGGGGATACATTTTTTTTTTTTTTTATCACTAGACATCATCTTTAAAGTGACTGGGGACAATAAGAAAATAATAGATTTTAACCGGACAACCCCTTTAATCCTAATTAACACTTAAGCCATTACCAATATTACAAAGGCCGCGATTAACATCACAGATCAGCTCCGTAGACAAACTAACTGTACCAAAACACCATTGTGAACACATTCTTATGGGCATATTTGTAATAAACACAGCATTATTTGTCTCTATTCACAACTCAGCAACTATTCCTGTTTGAACATGTTCACAGAAATCTTTAATATTACTAAAAAGGGAAGTAAAGGTGTAAATCCTATATTACTGAACAATGGCCTTTGTTAGAAAATATTAGCAAATACTTTCTTGTGAACGAGTTGTTTACAAGCCGATATATGGATGTGACGGGAGTGACATATCCTCTCTGATTTCTATCTGCCCCCTTTAATGTATAAATGACTACAGATGGTTATATTTAGATGGCTCTGCAAAGAACTTTCAATATTTCCATTCTAAGAAAAACGGAAGAAATGTGGTAGAACACTCTCAAATACATGATAACATACTGTGTGGACATAAAGTGACCTTAATATGCATGAAGAATATACAGATAGACTATGTAAAAATGTCTATGCATTACCACTTACTATAGGTCAGAGCAGTACAAAATCCAAAGATACACTATAGGCCAAAATGTTCCTGCCCTCTCTCTCTGAACTACTGATAATGTATGGCTTATGCAGACGGGCAAGGAGCCTCTACAGCCTATGTGCACACTGTATAACATTTCACCATACAAAGAATAACAAATAGTTTCTGAAAATGTGATACCCCTTTAAGTACATAGCTTCTGCAATAACAGCTCACTGCGAGAGAACCTCTATTTCTTTTTACCATAGTCAGAGCAATATTCTATAAAACAATGACTCCAATTCTAAAAAACCAGTACCATGAAATCTGTCCATTACCCAGACATAATGAATGCTCAGCTGAATCCCATTACATACTGGCAATGTAAGAATACTAAATACCTGTACAAACGCTGAGTATTTCCACTACATTTCATGGCTATGGAAAGGTGATTTGGTTCCTTGGGTGCAGAGATGATGGGGGAAAATTTATAGTCATTTTGACCCTTTCCTCTGCTATTAAAAGGGTGCAAAATGTTTGTGCAATGGGTAACAAGTCGCATAATCTTTACAAGAATGAAAGAAAACTACTTGAATGGCATAGTAAGCTTTTTTCAGTGGTTGGTGATTTATCCACTGGAATTTTTCTTTAAATTTGCAAATCTCACACCACCCCAAATGACACTTAGAACCTTGTCTACAGGGTGGGCCATTTATATGGATAAACCTTAATAAAATGGGAATGGTTGGTGATATTAACTTCCTGTTTGTGGCACATTAGTATATGTGAGGGGGGAAACTTTTCAAGATGGGTGGTGACCATGGCGGCCATTTTGAAGTCGGCCATATTGAATCCAACTTTTGTTTTTTCAATAGGAAGAGGGTCATGTGACACATCAAACTTATTGGGAATTTCACAAGAAAAACAATGATTTGCTTTGTTTTAACGTAACTTTATTCTTTCATGAGTTATTTACAAGTATCTGACCTCTTATGAAATGTGTTCACTGTTCTGCCCATTGTGTTGGATTGTCAATGCAACCCTCTTCTCCAACTCTTCTCACACTGATAGCAACACCGCAGGAGAAATGCTAGCACATACTTCCTGTATCCGTATACACTGCTATATACTACTATATACACCGCAGGAGAAATGCTAGCACAGGCTTCCAGTATCCGTAGTTTTAGGTGCTGCAGAATGGGCAAAACAAAAATTGGAACAGGACCCTCAGTTTACACAGAAGATTTTGTTCAGTGATGAGGCAAACTTTTATGTGAATGGTGAAATTAACAAACAAAACCACCGCTATTGGTCTGACACTAACCCACATTGGATAGATCCCTCCGAGACTGTTGGAACACAAAAATTGATGGTATGGGGTGGTATATGGGGTACAGAGATAGTGGGGCCATTCTTCATCAATGGAAACCTCAAGGCCACTGGATATGCAAAATTGCTTCATGATGATGTGTTTCCCTCTTTATGCACTGAAGCTGGCACGTTCCCTGAGTTTTTCCAGCAAGATGGTGCACCACCACATTATGGGTGTCAGGTCTGAGCATTCCTAGATGAACGGTTTCCTGGAAAGTGGATTGGTCGTCGTGGGCCAGTTGAATGGCCCCCAAGGTCTCCCGATCTGACCCCCTTAGACTTTTATCTTTGGGGTCATCTGAAGGCAGTTGTCTATGCTGTGACGATACGAGATGTGCAGCACCTGAAACTACGGATACTGGAAGCCTGTTCTAGCATTTCTCCTGCGGTGTTGCTATCAGTGTGTGAAGAGTGGGAGAAGAGGGTTGCATTGACAATCCAACACAATGGGCAGCACATTGAACACATTTTATAAGTGGTCAGAAACTTGTAAATAACTCATGAAAGATTAAAGTTACGTAAAACCAAGCACATCATTGTTTTTCTTGTGAAATTCCCAATAAGTTTGAAGTGTCATATGACCCTCTTCCTATTGAAAAAACAAAAGTTGGATTCAAAATGTCCGACTTCAAAATGGCCGCCATGGTCACCACCCATCTTGAAAAGTTTCCCCCCTCACATATACTAATGTGCCACAAACAGGAAGTTGATATCACCAACCATTCCCATTTTATTAAGGTGCATCCATATAAATGGCCCACCCTGTACATCTAAGCTACTTATGGAGAACATGCACCTCTTGATAATTTTTTGGGGGCGTACACATGACATAAGCCCAGGCAGTTTACACAGATTTACCCAGAAAAGTATACATTTCCTCCCTTCAAATGGGTAAAAGAATTTGCTACTAGATAAAAAAAAAAAGATCCTAGATGAGTTGTCCTCTCTTAGGTCAAGACCTCCTTCACCAAGCTGCTTATATACATATATATACAGTTCATAAATGTTAACCACTGATGCCAGATGTTAAAGCGTCAATTGTAGAAGCAATCTGATTGGTTGCTATAGGCAACTGGGCAACTTTTCCTTTGCACAGATTTTGATAAATCTCCCCCATAGAGCCACCCAGCCACAGCCGCAAGCTGGCTCTGCAGTCTCTATGGGGGAGATTTATCAAAACCTGTCCAGAAGAAAAGTTGCCGAGTTGCCCATAGCAACCAATCAGATCGCTTTTTTCATTTTTAAAGCGGCCTGTGAAAAAGGAAAGAAGTGATCTGATTGGTTGCTATGGGCAACTCAGCTACTTTTACTCTGGACAGGTTTTGATAAATCTCCCCCTTTGTGACTACCATCGGCGCATTCGCAGTGTGACATATGCTGTGGATGCTCCCCATGTGACCCTGCCTTTACACAATTGTCTACAGTACAGTTGAGGGACTGTTCACATGAAGTTTGGAGCCACAAATGAAAGGCTGTAACATATCCCACTGGGAACTTTTCTTCTCCCAAAATTTTAAAGCTTTTTATCTGTCGTACCCAATTTCCTCCAACCTAGATAGCAGTGATACCAACAGACAGGGTTCTATCCAATGATCTGTTTATACACTGCTCAAAAAAAATAAAAGGAACACTTAAACAACACAATGTAACTCCAAGTCAATCACACTTCAGTGAAGCAACACTGATTGACAATCAATTTCACATGCTGTTGTGCAAATGGAACAGACAACATGTGGAAATGATGGGCAATTAGCAAGACACCCCCAATAAAAGAGTGGTTCTGCAGATGGTGACCACAGACCACTTCTCAGTTCCTATGCTTCCTGGCTGATGTTTTGGTCACTTTTGAATGCTGGTGGTGCTTTCACTCTAGTGGTAGCATGAGATGGAGTCTACAACCCACACAAGTGGCTCAGGTAGTGCAGCTCATGCAGGATGGCACATCAATGCGATCTGTGGAAAGAAGGTTTGCTGTGTCTGTCAGCGTAGTGTCCTGAGTATGGAGGCACTACGAAGAGACAGGCCAGTATATCAGGAGACATGGAGAGGCCGTAGGAGGGCAACAACCCAGCAGCAGGACCGCTACCTCTGCCTTTGTGCAAGGAGGAGCAGGAAGAGCACTGCCAGAGCCCTGCAAAATGACCTCCAGCAGGCCACAAATGTGGCCTGCTGGAGGTCATTTTCTGACCTCAAACGGTCAGAAACAGACTCCATGAGGGTGGTATGAGGGCCCAACACCATGCAGGATGTTTGGCAACATCCTCCATCATGACCGGTTTGGCAGTAGGTCAGTAATGGTGTGGGGTGGCATTTCTTTGGGGGGGCCACACAGCCCTCCATGTGCTTGCCAGTCAGCCTTACTGTCATTAGGTACCGAGATGAGATCCTCAGATCCCTTGTGAGACCATATGCTGGTGCGGTTGGCCCTGGGTTCCTCCTAATGCAAGACAATGCTAGACCTCATGTGGCTGGAGTGTGCCAGCAGTTCCGGCAAGAGGAAGGCATTGATGCTATGGACTGGCCCGCCAATTCCCCAGACCTGAATCTGACTAAGCACATCTGGGACATCATGTCTCGCTCCATCCACCAACACCACCACCACCACGTTGCACCACAGACTGTCCAGGAGTTGGCGGATGCTTTAGTCCAGGTCTGGGAGGACATCCCTCAGAAGACCATCCACCACCTCATAAGGAGCATGCCCAGGAATTGTAGGGAGGTCATACGGGCACGTGGAGGCCACACACACTACTGAGCCTCATTTTGACTTGTTTTAAGGACATTACATCAAAGTTGGATCAGCCTGTTGTGTGGTTTTCCACTTTGATTTTGAGTCTGACTCCATATCCAGACCTCTATGGGTTGATAAATTTGATTTCCATTGATAATTGTTGAGTGATTTTGTTGTCCGCACTTTCAACTGTAAATGTAAAGATGAAAGTATTTCATACGATTAGTTCATTCATTCAGATCTAGGATGTGTTATCTTAGTGTTCCCTTAATTTTTTTGAGCAGTGTATATGGACTGTGAAGCCCCCATAGATGTTACATAGTTTATAAGGTTGAAAAAAGACCAGAGTCCATCAAATTCAACCTATATGTCTATTTTGTCCCTACTGTATTGATCCAGAGACTGGCATAAAACATTACAAAAATCCTTCCCAGCTCCATATATGGCATACAACAGCACCCATTTATGTCGGGAGATTGCCCAGTGTAAACATATAAAACAAAAGTGATGTGAACAGCCCCTGAAGCTACAATATCCTGACCAAACTTGTTCACAGCCAAACTTCTCAAGAGAAACACTAGAGTATTGGGAGATTTTCCCAACATATACACCTATACATCAATCCTGCCCTAAAGTTATCTATAAAGTAAGTGTTACCACAATGGTTTGTGGATACATTGCCATGACTGAACTCTACTTATTCAAATATTATCTCTACAAACTTTATCATTGATTTAACTCCTTAAGGGCTCAGGACGTACCGGCACGTCCTGAGCCCAGCTCCCGGTGTTTAAAACGGGGTCACGCCGTGACCCTGCATAACAGCCGGGACCCTGGGCTAACAGCGCGCGGCACTGCTCGTTGTGCCGCGCGCTGTTAACCCTTCAGACGCGGCGATCAAAGTTGACTGCCGCGTCTGAAAGTGAAACTAAACGCTTCCCGGCAGCTCAGTCGGGCTGATCGGGACATCGCGATAAAATCGCGATGTTCCGATCAGCTGGGACGCAGACGGAGGTCTTACCTGTGTCCGCGGCGTCCGATCGGGGTTTGATTGCTCCAAGCCTGAACTACAGGCTTGAGCAATCGAACCCCTATCTCGCTAATCCATGCAGAGCTATGCCTCTGCAGGGATCAGCATAGGAGATCAGTGTGTGCAGTGCTATAGCTCCCTATGGGAGCTATAACACTGCAAAAAAAAAGTGAATAAAAAAAGTTAACAAAGGTCATTTAACCCCTTCCCTATTAAAAGTTTAAATCACCCCCTTTTCCCATTTAAAAAAAACAAAAAAAACTGTGTACATAAAAATAAAAATATGTGGTATCGCCACGTGTGTAAATGTCCGATCTATAAAAATATATCATTAATGAAAGCGCACGGTCAGTGGCGTATGCGCAAAAAAAATCCAAAGTCCAAAATAGCGTATTTTTGGTCACTTTTTATATCATAAAAAAATGAATAAAAAGCGATCAAAAAGTCCGATCAATACAAAAATGGTGCAGATAAAAACTTCAGAACACAGCGCAAAAAATGAGCCCTCATACCGACCTGTACGAGGAAAAATAAAAAAGTTATAGGGGTCAGAAATGACAATTTTAAACGTATACATTTTCATGCACGCAGTTATGATTTTTTTCAGTAGGGTATCATATTAATCGTATGGACCTACAGAATAAAGATAAAGTGTCATTCTTACCAAAAAATGCACTGCGTAGAAACGGAAGCCCCCAAAATTACAAAATGAAATTTTTTCTTCAATTTTGTCGCACAATTATTTTTTTTCCCGTTTCGCCGTGGATTCTTTGGTAAAATGACTAATGTCACTGCAAAGTAGAATTGGTGGCGCAAAAAATAAGCAATCATTTGGAATTTTATGTGCAAAATTGAAAGCGTTATGATTTTTAGAAGGTGATGAGGAAAAAAATTAAAATGCAAAAACAGAAAAACGCTGAGTTCTTAACGGGTTAAAAAAAAGGAACCATCACAATGTCCTGAAAAAATTTATGGTGACCAATAAATGAATGTTCTCCTCACAATGATACAGCTAGTGAATCAGCATCCTGAAACGTAGCTGAAACTATAATAATACTATAAAGAATATAATGACAGTAAATGATTCATAAAGCACAACATCTTTTTAAGATATGGACAGACTGAAAGTGAAAGTGTGGGGCTTTACCATAAAGGCACTTGGGAAATCTAGAAATAAACCGTGTCCTTTCTTATCTTGGAATTTAGAACTGACTCCAGACTTTTCCCTTCCTGTCAGTGAATCAGAGCTTGAACGTTGGAATGAAGAAGGACTACTACCCACTCAGGAAACATATTTGGCAAAGATATAATGTTACTCATCTCTAGGATATAACAGATTCCCATCATGTATGACTGTGTTTCTCTACTAAGATATTGGGGGAGATTTACACAAAACATGTGTAGAGAAGTGTGGTGCAGTTGCCAATAGCAGCCAATCCGATTGCTTCTTTCATATTTAAGAAAGGCCTCTAAAAAAAAAATCAAAGAAGCAATCTGATTGGTTGCTATGGGCAACTGTACCACTCTTCCTTTACACAGGATTTGAGAAATCTCCCCCATATGAATACACAGTTCCCCTTTTACCTAATTCTTCTCAGAAAATGTTGAAATGAGAAAAACTAATTTTGATGATATCCCAGCAAATAGCTAAAACAATAGAGAAGTCAAATAACAGAAATTGTTCCGTTTTTAATACTTCATTTTTAATAGAAGAGTCCTTATTGACCCATTAACAATCGGCCAATTATCATTTTAGTTTTTTTTTAATTGTTTCTTGCAGGAGCAATTGTACTTTGTAATGAAAGTATGAAACCCTGTATTTTACCATAGTATATACTGCAAAAAAACTGATATATATCGGTTATGGCCATAAATGTTGGCACCCCTGACATTTTTCTAGAAAATGAAGTATTTCTCACAGAAAAGGATTGCAGTAACACATGTTTTGCTATACACGGGTTTATTCCCTTTGTGTTTTGGAACTAAACCAAAAAAAGAGGAAAATAAGCAAATTGTACATAATGTCACACAAACTCCAAAAATGGTCTGGACAAAATTATTGGTACCCTTTCAAAATTGTGGAAAAATAAGGTTGTTTCAAGCATGTGATGCTGTTTTAAACTCACCTGGGGCAAGTAACAGGTGTGGGCAATATAAAAATCACACCTGAAAGCAGATAAAAAGGAGAGAAGTTCACTTAGTATTTGCATTGTGTGTCTGTGGGTGCCACACTAAGCATGGACAACAGAAAGAGGAAAAGAGAACTTGAGAACCAAAATTGTAGAAAAATATAACCTTGAGATTGTTGATAAGTCCGTCTCCAGACATCTAGATTTGCCTTTGTCCACAGTGCGCAACATTATCAAAAAGTTTGCAACCCATGGCACTGTAGCTAATCTCCCTGGGTGTGGACGTTAGGCAGATAAAAATTGATGAAAAGTGTCAACGCTGGATAGTCCAGATGGTGGATAAGCAGCCCAAAACAAGTTCCAAAGATATTCAAGCTGTCCTGCAGGCTCAGGTAGCATCAGTGTCAGCACGAACTATCCGTTGACATTTAAATGAAATGAAATGCTATGGCAGGAGACCCAGGAGGACCCCACTGCTGACACAGAGACATAAAAAAAGCAAGACTATATTTTACCAAAATGAACTTGAGTAAGCCAAAATCCTTCTGGGAAAACATCTTGTGGACAGATGAGACCAAGACAGAGCTTTTTGGTAAATCACATCATTCTACTGTTTACCTACTGAAAACAGAATGAGGCCTGCAAACAAAAGAACACATTACCTACAGTGAAATATGGTGGAGGTTCAATGATGTTTTGGGGTTGTTTTGCTGCCTCTGGCACTGGATGCCTTGAATGTGTGCAAGGCATCATGAAATCTGAGGATTACCAACGGATTTTGGGTCGCACTGTACAGCCCAGTGTCAGAAAGCTGGGTTTGCATTCGAGATATTAGGTCTCAGCAGGACAATGACCCCAAACATAAGTCAAAAAGCCCCCAGAAATGGATGGCAACAAAGCGCTGGAGAGTTCTGAAGTGGCCAGCAATGAGTCCAGATCTAAATCCCATTGAACACTTGTGGAGAGATCTTAAAATTGCTGTTGGGGAAAGGCGCCCTTCCAATAAGAGAGACCTGGAGCAGTTTGCAAAGGAAGAGTGGCCCAACATTCCGGCTGAGAGGTGTAAGAAGCTTATTGATAGTTATAGGAAGCGACTGATTTCAGTTATTTTTTCCAAAGGGTGTGCAACCAAATATTAAGTTAAGGGTGCCAATAATTTTGTCCAGACCATTTTTGGAGTTTGATGTGACATTATGTCCAATTTGCTTTCTTTCCTCCCTTTTTTGGTTTAGTTCCAATACACACAAAGGGAATAAACATGTGTATAGCAAAACGTGTGTTACTGCAATCCTTTTCTGTGAGAAATACTTCATTTTCTTGAAAAATTTCAGGGGTGCCAACATTTACAGCTATGACTGTGTATATATATATATATATATATATATATTGAAAGATTCATAGTATACCACTTGAAAAAGAGGCTCCTAAACCTGGAAACACTTTGTGTTATATGTGTTTTATAAACTTATACCTATCCTGCCAATGTGTGGTGGTTCGCGCCCGGAGAACCCAGGATTTCAGTTTTCTACAGTTATCCTATATCCAATCAGCTGGCAAGCCACTACACCAACACCTTGGAGTCTGCACCACCAGTCTACATGCCATCATATCAGTTGTGTCTGTTAGGCTGCATTCACACCACTTTTTTGCAATACAGTTCCTATATACATTTTCAATTTGAAAACCGTGTGGAACCATATTGAAAACCGAATGCATTGACTCTCCATTGAAACCTATGCCAAACGATGCATCCGGTTGCATCCGTTTTGACTCTTGTACGGTTTTGTCAGTTTTTTTCCCGTACCCAAAACCATAGCCTACCACGGTTTTTGGTCCAGGTGAAAAACCGTATTGAAACGGTATAATATATATTTTTTTAAACATGGGAGTCAATGGGAGCAGTAGAGAACCGTATGTGCGTACGGTTCCATCTGGTTTACACCATATGTTTTTTTACTTTGCACAGTTTTTTTAGTTGGAATTTCAATCAAACAACAAACTTTATTCATAATGGAGTGAAAAGTTAAAAACGTATACATTCTTAAAAAAACGGATGTAAATCGGACATCATTTTTCAATCTGTATATGGTTTACAACCGTATAAGGGTTAAAATTTGTACACACATTTTGATACAGTTTAGTACGGTTTTGAGGAATCTGTTTTTCATCAAAAACCTGATAAGGGAACTGCATTGCAAAAATTTGGTGTGAATGCAGCCTTACACAACCCTACAAAGTGAGCGGTTCTCCATAATGGTCCTGTTACCTGTCTGTTCTACAATATTGAAGCAGACGTACTGTCCTAGGAGAAGCTCTGCTCTTTTCTATGTTTACATTTTGTTATTTTAAAGGGGACTTTTAGATTGATCAGTTAAATTGATGTTCTGCTGGTACAGCCTGCCTGAGGCAGACTGTGTCTGCAGAATTACTATGGCAGGCACAAAGACATAGTAATAGCTTCCCACTGCTATAGTAACCAATTGGTACCCCCACAATGCAATTGTGTGATGTCACAGCCCTGGACAGGAGTGGCACCTGTCACAGCCTTTTAAGTGATGCGTTAAATGATCGAAATTAGCGTGATCAGCTCAGCTTCCAGCTTACTTCATAGTCCGTTAGAACTCAGCCATTGTATTTGTATGGTGGTCTGCGATAAGGGGTTAAAGAGATTTTCTGCTATCTCTAGTTGGTTTGGTAAATTTAAGGAAACAAAAAAGAGGAAATGTCAGGTCCCTGCTGAAGTAACATGTTGAAGTAATTGTTCTTTTTTTCTGTGGAAATGTTTCCTCTATGAGGATGAGCTACTATCAAACCATTATTGTGAAATATAGTTTTAAATAAAGTAACTTTTTAGAAATATATTAAAAACATTTGAAATACAAAGTAAAGTATTGTGCCCTTTATTAGGAGTGCATTTCAGGTTCAATGGCAACAGTTATCTACAGCCATAAGAAAAAAAATAATGTATACCCTCTTTCAATTCTGTTGTCTTACAAATCAGGACATTCTAAAAAATTATCTGGTCCTTAGAAGGTCTTAAAAGTAGGTCTATACAACCTATATTGAACAAAAACATATGGCAAGTTACAGGGTCATTATTTAAAAGGATTTACCAGGAATAGAAAAATGGAGAGCTAATTCCTTTCAATAACAGCACTACACTTGTCCTCAGATTGTGTGTGATATTGTAACTTGGCTCCATTCGCTTCAATGGAACTGAAGAAATCAGCTCTGTTTCTGACCTGGATAACCCATTTAACAAGAACAAGATCAAAAAGTAGTGTGTGGAAAAATTAATAACAGCCTTACAGATTCCATAGAAATTAAAAGGGTAAATAGCAGCCAGGTGCAGCTAACCCAATGTCTTTGAATAATGGGTCATCAGCAACTGTGACCACCTCTACAAGTGCAGAGGTTTGCTGGTCTGGAGCAATCAGGCTCATGTTGACTCAATGCTAAGGAGGAGAGACATTGGCAATGATCGCAACTGTTCCTGCTCATCAATCAGGGAAGGGTTGGGGCTGGGTCACACAGGGCACATCCACAGTGTATTTCATGTTGCAGATGCGCCTGATGCGGGCAGTAACAGAGTGGCTGCAAAGCGAGCTCTCAGCTGCAGCGCAGTAGCTCTGTGTGTCCGTTCATAGTGGCAGGTTTTCCCTGCAGAGCAGGAGCTTGCTCTGTAGTTATTCCGTCAGCGGGCGCATCCGCAGTGTGAAATACGCTGCGGATGCACCTCGTGTAACCCTGCCCTTATAAGGCTATTTTCAAACAATTTTATAGTCTAATATACTACAGTTGGAAAGATTATTCACACATCTTCCACATTTGGACATTCCAGCAAAGTCACAACAATGTCAAACTGTGTAATGCTCAGAGAAACAGCAAAAATCGAATAGCTGCATCGGAAACTTTACAGGCCTCAGTTAGCATGTTAAGTGTTCATGTTCATGGCAGTACAATAAAAAAACAACTGAACAAGTATGGCATGATTGGATGGGTTGCGAGGAGTAAACCTCTCTTTCTTAAGTGAACATAGCAGCATAGTTTAAATTTACAAAGTTGCATCTGAACAAACAACAAGACTACTGAAACAATACAGATGGAGATGTTTGACCATAGAACACAGTTCCACATGTAAAGAAAACTTAATTTAGCATTTGAACACTGCATAGTAACTGTCAAGCACAGTCGTGATGGGATGATGACTTTGGCTTGTTTTACAGCCACAGGACCTGGATCCACAAGTCAACTATAAACTTCTCAGTATACCAAAGTATTCTAGAGTCAAATATGAGGCCATCTATTACACAGCTAAAGCTTGACCTGAAGATGGGTCACGCAACAGGATTCCAAGTACACCAGCAAATCTACAAACGAATGGATGAAAACGAAAATAATTAAGGTATTGCAATGGACCAGACAAAGCCTGGACGTCAACCTCAATGAAATGCTGTGCAAGGACCTTAAAAGGGATACTCCGGTGGTAAATAAACTGGTGGCAGAAAGTTAAACAGATTTGTAAATTACTTCTATTTAAAAATCTTAACCCTTCCAGTACTTATCAGCTGATGTATGCTCCACAGGATTTTTTTTTTTTCTGTCTGACCACAGTGCTCTCTGCTGACACCTCTGTCCATTTTAGGAACTGTTCAGAGCAGGATAGGTTTGCTATGGGGATTTGCTCCTACTCTGGACAGTTCATAAAATGGACAGAGGTGTCAGCAGAGAGCACTGTGGTCAGACAGAAAGGAAATTCAAAAAGAAAAGAACTTCCTGTGGAGCATATAGCAGCTGATAAATACTGGAAGAGTTAAGATTTTTAAATAAAGGTAATTTACAAATCTGTTTAACTTTCTGGCACCAGTTGATTTAAAAAAAAAAAAAAAAAAAATATATATTATATATATATATATATATATATATATATTTTCCAGTGGAGTATCCATTTAAGAGAACTCTGCATAAATGAATGGCAACAAACATCAACGAACTGGATGAAAGTTGTAAAATTTTACGAGAAGTATGTGAGGGACGGGTAAAGTCATAAAGAAAAGCATTATTTCCATTACCAAGTTATTGCTGCTAATGATCATTCTACAAGCTAATAATTTGTGGGGTGCTACTTTTTTTTTCAAACTTGGCTTTCCCAATATTTTTCCTAGTTTTACTTTAAGTTGTAATACAGTGTATTTTGTCGCATGTTGTTTATCTGAGGTTGTATTTGAGACCTTTAAATCGCTCAAGGATGTTGGACGTAAATGAACGTCCTGATGCCCTGATACATTGCACACCAGGATGTACATTTATGTCTTGTACATGAAGGGGGCGCAGGGACTGCACTCTCTTCATGCATGGCAGGTTGCCATGGTAAACCCTTTTAAATAATGACACTGTAACTTCCTATGCATAGCACTGAATAGTATTAGCAATCTAATGTTTGCTATAAATAGTCCCCTTGAAGGGACAATAAAAATGTAAAATGTAAATCACTCCTTTTTCCCATTTTACTCCCCCCCCCCCCCATGATAGTACTGGAAGGATTAAGATTTTTATACAGAAGTGATTTACAAATCTGTTTAACTTTCTGGCACCAGTTGATTTGTAAAAACGTACCCCTTTAAGGCATTAAGGATCACATTTTTTTTTTAATTATGTCCTGATACATAAAACCATCCTTTCTCATGACTGTATGGTTTTCTGTTTATCTTAGTTTGCATGAACAATGAAAGAACACCCAATGAGGCCATATCCAACTGTCTAGTCCTATGATCTTAGATGAATGACAGGGTACAGATAAAAAGAAATCATGATCTTCTACATTTCTTCAGCCAACAGAAAAGTGCCTTCCAGTGAACCTTTGTAAAGAAGTAAGTAATATAGTTCAATGATCACAGAAAACCTTTTTATGCTGACATAAGTAAGTGGAAAATTATGAAAATGATAGGCTTTACACTACGTAGTTGACATTAAAGCGTTTTTTAGGCAAAAAAATCAGAGACGAAATATAGGCAAAATGTTTGGGAGATATTCAACCTTGCAAACTTTCAGTAAACATAGGTTTGACCCCAGTGATTGGGGGATGACCTGCATTTTAAGTACAGGCTAAACACGGTACCTTCATTTTTATGATAGGCAGGGTGTCAAGGAGTTAAACCACCACTGACAAAATGTTCATGGCCTATACTTTAAGTTTTAATCGTTTTTTAACCCCTTAATGACCACGGACGTAAATGTATGTCCTGGTGTGTCTGTACTTAGTGCACCAGTACGTACATTTACGTCTTGTGTATGACCGCGAGCATCAGAGCAGTACTCGCGTCATACACGGCAGGTTCCGGCTGCTAGCAACTGCCGGGGACCCGCCGGTAATGGCCGACATCCGTGATCGCGCCGTGATCAGTACAGGTCACGGCATCTGCGGCAATGCGCATGTTAAAATAGATGATCGGATCACCTGCCACGTGGGATCCAATCATCTGTAATGGCGGACGGACCTGGCTCTGTCCGTTTCCCAGCATCTCCTGCTCTGGTCTGAGATCGAGCAGAAGATCACCGATAATACTGATCAGTGCTATGTCCTATGCATAGCACTAAACAGTAAAAGCAATCAAATGATTGCTATAGTTAGTCCCCTATGGATATATAAAAAGTGAAAAAAAAATTTAAAATAAAAAGTAAAAAAAAAAAAAATAAAGTAAAAAATCCCCAATAAGAATGAAAATTGTAAATTTTTCCCATTTTACCCCGTAAAACATTTTATTTTTAATAAACATATTTGGTATCGGCGCGTGTGTAAATGTCCGAACTATCAAAATATGATGTTAATGATCCTGTACGGTGAACGGCGTAAACGTAAAAAATAAAAAATAAAAAGTCCAAAAAAAAATCTTAATCCTTCCAGTACTTATCAGCTGCTGTATGCTCCACATGAAGTTCTTTTTTTTATTTCCTTTCTGTCTGACCACAGTGCTCTCTGCTGACTCCTGTCCATTTAAGGAACTGTCCAGAGTAGGATTAAATCCCCATAGCAAACTTGTCCTACTCTGGACAGATCCTAAAATGGACAGAGGTGTCAGCAGAGAGCACTGTGGTCAGACAGAAAGGAGATTCAAAAAGAAAAGAATTTCCTCTGTAGTATACAACAGCTGATAAGTACTGGAAGGAGGAAAAAACAAAAGTGCAAAAACAAAAATTGACCTGGTCCTTAAATGGACACTCTCATTAAAACTAATTTTTTCTATTGCACTCCTTATGGTAAATAAAAAATCTTTCTAATATACTTTGTTTTAAAAAATGAAGTTTTCTATGTTTTGAGTTTAACCTGTTGGGGACGAAGGGCGTATGCATACGCCCTTGCGTCCTGGTACTTAAGGACGAAGGGCGTATCCATACGCCCGTGGGAATTTCGGCCCCCGCCGCGCGCCGGGCGGGGACCGGGCCGGGGTGACTGCTGATATCTATCAGCAGGCACCCCGTGCAAATGCCCAGGGGGGTCATTAGACCCCCCATGTCGGCGATCGGCGCAAATCGCAAGTGAATTCACACTTGCGATTTGCGCCGATTCTGGGTCATTACGGGTCTATGGTGACCCGGTGACCCGGAATAGAAGGGGGATCGCGGGTGTCTAAGACACCCACGATCCCTCTAAAGCGATAGGAGTGAGGTGGCAGAGTTGCCACCCCTCCTATCTCTGCTATTGGTGGTCTAGACGTGACCACCAATAGCAGATCTGGGGCGGAGGGGTTTACTTTCGTTTTCCCCGTCCTGCCCTCCCACAATAGGCGGGGCAGAACGGGGAAAATGAAGAGGAGCGGCGCCGCTTACCCCTCCGGAGGCAGCGGAGCGTCGGGGATCTGCGGCGGCGTGCGGCAGAAGAGGACGGCTCCCGGATGCGACGGAAGCCGGTGAGTAGTTGCATAGCAACATCTAGAGGGCTACAGTCTGAGACCACTATAGTGGTCTCTAGACTGTAGCCCTCCAGATGTTGCAAAACTACAACTCCCAGCATGCCCAGACAGCTGTTTGCTGTGTGGGCATGCTGGAATTTGTAGTTTTGCAACAGCTGGAGGTCTGCAGTTTAGAGACCACTGCACAGTGATCTCTATACTGCCCTCTAGATCTTGCAAAACTACAACTCCCAGTATGCCCACACAGCTGTTTGCTGTCTGGGCATGCTGGGAGTTGTAGTTTTGCAACATCTGGAGGTCCACAGTTTGGAGATCACTGTTCAGTGGTCTCTAAATTGTAGCACTCCAGATGTTGCAAAACTACAAATTCCAGCATGCCCACACAGCAAACAGCTGTCTCGGCATGCTGGGAGTTGTAGTTGCGTACCTCCAGCTGTTGCATAACTACATCTCCCAGCATGCCCTTCTGTGATCAGACATGCTGGGAATTGTAGTTTTGCAACAGCTGGAGGCACACTGGTTGGAAAATACTGAGTTAGGTAACAGAACCCAACTCAGTATTTTCCAACCAGTGTGCCTCCAGCTGTTTCAAAACTACAACTCCCAGCATGTACTGACAGACCGTGCATGCTGGGAGTTGTAGTTTTGCAACAGCTGGAGGCTCACTGGTTGGAAAATACTGAGTTAGGTAACAGAACCTAACTGAAGGTTTTCCAACCAGTGTGCCTCCAGCTGTTGCAAAACTACAACTCCCAGTATGTACTGACAGACCATGCATGCTGGGAGTTGTAGTTTTGCAACAGCTGGAGGCTCACTGGTTGGAAAATACTGAGTTAGGTAACTGAAACTAACTGAAGGTTTTCCAACCAGTGTGCCTCCAGCTGTTCCAAAACTACAACTCCCAGCATGTACTGACAGACCGTGCATGCTGGGAGTTGTAGTTTTGAAACAGCTGGAGGTTCCCCCCCCCCATGTGAACGTACAGGGTACATTCACACGGGCGGGTTTACAGCAAGTTTCCTGCTTCAAGTATGAGCTGCGGCAAATTTTTCGCCGCAGCCCAAATTGCTAGCGGGAAACTTACCGTAACCCGCCAGTGTGAATGTACCCTAAAAACACTACACTACCACCTAATAAAGAGTAAAACACTACATAAACACCCCCTTACACTGTCCCCCCCAATAAAAATTAAAAACGTATTGTACAGCAGTGTTTCCAAAACGGAGCCTCCAGCTGTTGCAAAACAACAACTCCCAGCATTTCCGGACAGCCACTGATTGTCCAGGCATGCTGGGAGTTTAGCAACAGCTGGAGGCACCCTGTTTGGGAATCACTGGCGTAGAATACCCCTATGTCCACCCCTGTGCAATCCCTAATTTAGTCCTCAAATGCGCATGTGCTCTCTCACTTTGGAGCCCTGTCGTATTTCAAGGAAACAGTTTAGGGCCACATATGGGGTATTTCCGTACTCGGGAGAAATTGCACTTCAAATTTTGGGGGGCTTTTTCTCCTTTTACCCCTTATGAAAAGGAAAAGTTGGGGTCTACACCAGCCTGTTAGTGTAAAGAAAAAAATTTTTTACACTAACATGCTGGTGTTGCCCTTTACTTTTTATTTTCACAAGAGGTAAAAGGAAAAAAAGACCCCCAAAATTTGTAACGCAATTTCTTCTGAGTACGGAAATACCCCATATGTAGGCGTAAAATGCTCTGCGGGCGCATAACAAGGCTCAGGAGTGAGAGCGCACCATGTACATTTGAGGCCTAAATTGGTGATTTGCACAGGGGTGGCTGATTTTACAGCGGTTCTGACATATATGCAAAATATAATAAATACCCACATGTGACCCCATTTTGGAAACTACACCCCTCACGGAATGTAATAAGGGGTACAGTGAGCATTTACGCCCCACAGGTGTTTGACAGATTTTTGGAACAGTGGTCTGTGAAAATGAAAAATTTAATTTTTTTGTTTGCACAGCCCACTGTTCCAAAGATCTGTCAAACGCCAGTGGGGTGTAAATGCTCACTGCACCCCTTATTACATTCCGTGAGGGGTGTAGTTTCCAAAATGGGGTCACATGTGGGGGGGTCCACTGTTCTGGCACCACGGGGGGCTTTGTAAATGCACATGGCCCCCGACTTCCATTCCAAACAAATTATCTCTCTAAAAGCTCAATGGTGCTCCTTCCTTCTGAGCATTGTAGTTCGCTCGCAGTGCACCTGACGTCCACATATGGGGTATTTCCATACTCAGAAGAAATGGGGTTACAAATTTTGGGGGGCATTTTTTCCTATTACCCTTTGTAAAAAAGTAAAATTTGGGGAAAAATATTTTTTTTTCATTTACACATCCGACTTTAACAAAAAGTTGTCAAACACCTGTGGGGTGTTAAGGCTCACCGTACCCCTTGTTACGTTCCTTGAGGGGTGTCGTTTCCATAATAGTGTGCAATGTGTTTTTTTTTGCTGTCCTGGCACCATAGGGGCTTCCTAAATGGGACATGCCCCCCAAAAACCATTTCAGAAAAACTCACTCTCCTAAATCCCATTGTTGCTCCTTCGCTTCTGAGCCCTCTAGTGCACCCGCCGAACACTTGACATACACATATGAGGTATTTTCTTACTCGAGAGAAATTGGGTTACAAATTTTGAGAGGATTTTTTTCCTTTTACCCTTTGTAAAAATTCAAAAACTGGGTCTACAAGAACATGCCAGTGTAAAAAATGAAGATTTTGAATTTTCTCCTTCACTTTGCGGCTATTCCTGTGAAACACCTAAAGGGTTAACACACTTACTGAATGTCATTTTGAATACTTTGAGGGGTGCAGTTTTTATAATGGGGTCATTTATTGGGTATTTCTAACCAGAAGACCCTTCAAATCCACTTCAAACCTGAACTGGTCCCTGAAAAATTCCGATTTTGAAAATTTTGCGAAAAATTGGAAAATTTATGCTGAACTTTGAAGCCCCCTGATGTCTTCCAAAAGTAAAAACTCGTCAATTTTATGATGCAAACATAAAGTAGACAAATTGTATATGTGAATCAATACATAATTTATTTGGAATATCCATATTCCTTATAAGTAGAGAGCTTCAAAGTTAGAAAAATGCAAAATTTTAAAATTTTTCATGAAATTTTTGCATTTTTCACCTAGAAAGGATGCTAGTATCGCCGAAAATTTACCACTAACAAAGTAGAATATGTCATGAAAAAACAATCTCGGAATCAAATTTATAAGTAAAAGCATTCCAGAGTTATTAATGCTTAAAGTGACAGTGGTCAGATTTGCAAAAAATGCTCCCGTCCTTAGGGTCATAATGGGCTCCGTCCCCAAGGGGTTAAAAAAGCTGCCACTAGGTGTCTCCCTACTTGTCCACAGCACATTTCTCCCCAACTTTTGCACAGACATTGGACTCCTGCTGGCCTGGCAGAAGTCCAAACACAGGAAATACAGTCTGGAGTGTTGGGGGGGGGAGGGGTCCAGACTTATCCAATTATAGCTCCTTGCACACTTAACTGCCGTTTGCTGTTAGTTGCAGAGTAAAGGAGGAAGTTCTCCCTGTATGGCTTCTGATGATGTCACACCTGCTGGGTGTGAACCTGGACCTGAGGTTGAGCGGAAAAAACTGAGCAATATCAAGGTAGAAAACTAAAAAATAATAAAAATAAAGGCAGGGGGTGGTTTATCGTGATGGAGGCAGTGAACTGGGAGGATTAAAGGGGTACTCCCGTGGAAAACTTTTTTTTAAAATCAACTGGTGCCAGAAGGTTAAACAGATTTGTAAATTACCTCTTTAAAAAAAAATCTTAATCCTTCCAGTACTTTTTAGGAAATGCTTTTCTTTTTGGATTTCTCTTCTGTCATGACCACAGTGCTCTCTGCTGACCTCTGATGTCCATTTTAGGAACTGTCCAGAGCAGCATATATTTGCTATGGGGATTTTCTCCTGCTCTGGACAGTTCCTAAAATGGACAGCAGAGGTCAGCAGAGAGCACTGTGGTCGTGGCAGAAGAGAAATCCAAAATGAAAAGCATTTCCACTGTAATATACAGCCCCTAAAAAGTACTGGAAGGATTAGGATTTTTATTTATAGAAGTAATTTACAAATCTGTTTAACTTTCTGGCACCAGTTGATTAACCCCTTAAGGACGCAGGACGTAAATGTACGTCCTGGTGAGGTGGTACTTAACGCACCAGGACGTACATTTACGTCCTGTGCATAACCGCGGGCATCGGAGCGATGCCCGTGTCATGCGCGGCTGATCCCGGCTGCTGATCGCAGCCAGGGACCCGCCGGCAATGGCCGACGCCCGCGATCTCGCGGGCGTCCGCCATTAACCCCTCAGGTGCCGGGATCAATACAGATCCCGGCATCTGCGGCAGTTCGCGATTAAAATGAACGATCGGATCGCCCGCAGCGCTGCTGCGGGGATCCGATCATTCATAACGCCGGACGGAGGTCCCCTCACCTTCCTCCGTGCGGCTCCCGGCGTCTCCTGCTCTGGTCTGTGATCGAGCAGACCAGAGCAGGAGATGACCGATAATACTGATCTGTTCTATGTCCTATACATAGAACAGATCAGTATTAGCAATCATGGTATTGCTATGAATAGTCCCCTATGGGGACTATTCAAGTGTAAAAAAAAATGTAAAAAAATGTAAAAGTAAAAGTAAAAAAAAAGTGAAAAATCCCCTCCCCCAATAAAAAAGTAAAACGTCAGTTTTTTCCTATTTTACCCCCAAAAAGCGTAAAAAACATTTTTTATAGACATATTTGGTATCGCCGCGTGCGTAAATGTCCGAACTATTAAAATAAAATGTTAATGATCCCGTACGGTGAACGGCGTGAACGGAAAAAAATTTTAAAAGTCCAAAATTCCTACTTTTTTAATACATTTTATTAAAAAAAAAATTATAAAAAATGTATTAAATTTTTTTTATATGCAAATGTGGTATCAAAAAAAAGTACAGATCATGGCGCAAAAAATGAGCCCCCATACCGCCGCTTATACGGAAAAATAAAAAAGTTATAGGTCATCAAAATAAAGGGATTATAAACGTACTAATTTGGTTAAAAAGTTTGTGATTTTTTTTAAGCGCAACAATAATATAAAAGTATATAATAATGGGTATCATTTTAATCGTATTGACCCTCAGAATAAAGAACACACGTCATTTTTACCATAAATTGTACGGCGTGAAAACGAAACCTTCCAAAATTAGCAAAATTGCGTTTTTCGTTTTAATTTCCCCACAAAAATAGTGTTTTTTGGTTGCGCCATACATTTTATGATATAATGAGTGATGTCATTACAAAGGACAACTGGTCGCGCAAAAAACAAGCCCTCATACTAGTCTGTGGATGAAAATATAAAAGAGTTATGATTTTTAGAAGGCGAGGAGGAAAAAATGAAAACGTAAAAATTAAATTGTCTGAGTCCTTAAGGGGTTAAAAAAAAAAAAAAAAAAAAAATTCCACTGGAGTACCCCTTTAAGCCCATTTCGGCCTTAAAGACCAGGCCAATTTTATTTTAGCTTTTTGTTTTTTCCTTCTCGCCTAACTGTTTTATATTTCCATCCACAGACCCATGTGAGGTCTTGTTTTTGCGTGACCAATTGTACTTTGTTATGACACCTCTCATTTTTCTATAAGATGTACAGCGAACCCAAAAAATGATTATTTGTGTAAGGAAATTTAAATGAAAACTGCAATTTTGCAAACTTTGAAGGGTTTCCTTTTCAAGCTGTACATATTACGGTAAAAATGACAAGTTTTCTTTATTCTGTTGGTCAATACGATTACAATGATAACAATGATTACATACTTTATTGTTGGGTAACTAACGCATACAGGAATATTCTGCACTCACCGCACAGCGTCAGACTCGAAGCTCCTAACTGGATCAGCCAGGGACCTGGACTGCAGAGAGGCCTACGCATCTCTGCAGTCCTGGTCCCCGGCTGATCCGGTTAGGAGCTTCGAGTCTGACACTGTGCGGTGAGTGCAGGATATTCCTGTATGCTTTACTTGCCTACTTGATACTGATTCTATCCCTATATCACGTCCTAGCACCTCCGCTGACTTAATACTGAAGTCGGGCATCTGCTTTACTGCTACACAATGCCCTCCACCTGTTAAGTGTACTTGGAATACGACTCAGTGGTGCCGTCCTACCTCTTCTGACAGACACATATTTTTTTATTGTACTGCTTTTAAAAAATCTCAATCTCAAGCAATTTTTTTTTCAATCAGTAGGTTTAAAATTATCCTATTTTTTATTTTATTTATTTTTTTAGTTTAGAAAAGTTTATTTGGTAACAGGTACTTTTTTTTTTTAAATAAAAAAAAAGGATTTATTAAGAGCATAAATCGATGACAGAACAAACAGTGAGTACGATACAAAATAAACAAGTTACAAGAAGAAAGTCCGGCGGCCAGGGGAGGCCCAATGGACAGAAATACAATAACCTAGCACAAACCATGTAATTTGTCATACAGCAAAGGAAGCAATAATAACAAGTGTCCCTATGAAACAGTGCAGTAAACAATCTAAGAGCAATAGGTAATGTCCTGGACCCAGGGGTGAGGACGTCTCCGATAAATCAAGTACAGACCATAGTGCAAAATCTGTTAACAACAACAAGTGCCCCTATTGAAACACATGGCATAAGGACAACCAACGAATAGAAGTAGGTACAAACAGAACAAAACAGACAACATCAGAAGGGGAAGGGGGAGCAGGAGAGGAGATATAAAGATGGGACAAAGCACAATAAGGGAAAGGGACAAGAAAGAGGGGTAGCAACAAAAAGAAGAGGAGTCGGGGGACAGCGGAGGACACAGCACCTCACAGGATTGGAACACGAGTCCAGAGCGGAAACCCAGCAATGGAGAGTTATCACAGGGATCGGCATCTCTGGGAGGAGCAAAACTGCACCCATGGGAGCCAAGTGGTCTCAACACGCAGCGCATCAAAATTACCCTATTTTGACCAACTATAATAGTCTCATTTTTCTGTATACGGGGATGTGTGAGGGCTCATTTTTTGCGTTATGATCTGTAGCTTTTGTTTGGTAACACTTTTGTGTATAAGTGACTATTTGATCACTTTTTATGAATTTCTTTTTGCGAATATGATTTGACCAAAAAGCAGGACCTTTCTATTTTTTACATTTACGCAATTCACTGTACAGGGTCATTAAAGAGTACCTATCAAACTAATCGGTCCCCAAATCTCTCAGCCTGCTCAGTCATTGGTGTTGCAGTGAGGGAGGAAGTGGGCTTGGCCCAGCAGGCACAGCATCATCTGATGCCTGCCAGGGCCAGCTTCCACCCTTCTTTCTTGCTGTGCAGATTATATGGTCCTCTCTTCTCTCCATGCCCACTCGCGTTGCATCGGGGTTGCGCACAGCGGGATGAATAATACAGGAGGAGAACGAGGGAGATGCATTGGGCGGATATATGTAAATTAGGTGCACTGTGCTTCCTCTCTGCCTGTTTCATATACAGGCAAAGAGCGAGCTGCGTGGACGTGACTTCCTGCAGTGGGACCACTGCCCTGGCAAGCAGTGGTCCGAATGTGCATTACGTGAGGGGGGGAAATGCCATCCTGGACCAAGTAGGGGGACACCTAGTGGCCAGGATTTCAAAGGACAAAAAAATATGGTAAAAGTACTTTTTTTCTTTTTTTTTAAAGATCTATATTATATAAAAAGTTTACTTTAATGAGAGTGCCCATTTAACATTATATTTGGATAGATCAAACATTTACGCATGTGGCGATAGCAAATATGTTCAATTTTTTTACGCTTTTTTGAGTAAAATGGGGAAAAAGGGTGATTAAAATTTTTATTGGGGGGAGGGGATTTTTTACATTTTTTTTACTTTCACTTTTATTTTTAACCTATTATGTCCCCATAGGGAACTATCTATATCAATGATTAGATTGCTAATACTGTTCAGTGCTATGCATAGCCGATCTTCTGCTCTGGTCTGCTGCAAGGCAGATCAGATCAGAGCAGAAGACCCCCGGAGAGCGGCGGAGGCAGGTGAGGGGACCACTGTGACTAACTCACAGTATAGAGTATTACATTGGATGTGATAGCTGTATCATCACACCTGGATGCTTTTTACCCTATTAGCTGGAGAATAAGCCAGTGTGATCATTTGTATAGCTCAGCAAATGATCAATGTATGAATTCAACCATTGTCACTGAGCTTCTTGTCGCTTATGGCAGATATATGATATTCAGCAGCACAGAAATGAACAAGAAGTGTGGAGGTAGGTGGAATGAGGTCTGTTACAAGATAATGTAATTGTGTAGTTCACAGGAAGTCAGGTGACACAGGACACCACTTCCTGTGAAACAATAAAGGAGATTTCCAGAAAAAAAAAACACACAAATGCCCTATTCACAGGATTGGGGATAAATAGTTGATTGCGGGGGGTCCGACCGCTGCGGCGGCAGGCACTCTATTCATTTCTATGGGAGTGCCAAAAAGACCCGAGTACAGCTCTCGGTAGACGACACGGGCTCCTCACCAAGAGCGCCTGGGTCCCGTCAGTTGTCGGACCCCCCGCAATCAGCTACTTATCCCCTATGAGGGATGTGTAATTCCTATCGCCCGAAGCCCGGGACATGCAGTTCCTGGCGCTGGGCAGGTAAATTTTACCGGCCCTTAGCCCTGCTTCAGGCAAGCAGGGCTGGACCTGACAAGAGCAGCGTTGCTCAGCAGTCTGTATGGAGCGGGCTCCCTACTCCTGCCCGCTACATACTCTGCAGCCCCCAGCTGTTCTCAGTAGCCGGGGGCCGCCGTTAATAGCCAGCATGCTGCTACTGCCGCAGCTGGCTACTAACCCTTTAGATCGCTGCTGTCAAAGCTGACATCAGCGTCTAAAGGGACATGTGAATGTTCCCTAATGGTCTACTGGGGTGGTTCGCCCCCCCAAGAGTGATCGCAGGGGGGAGATCCACTATAGTGATAGCCGGAGGGCTTACCTCTGTACCTCTGTAATTGATAGAGCCTGGCTGGACTAGGCTCTATCAATGGATCGCAGAGCACACAGATCAATGGAGTTCAATAGAACTCTATTGATCTGTATGAGGAATCTAATGATTCCTCCTAAATGTCTTATAAAGTGTAAAACAAAAAAAAGTTTTAATTAAAGTTTAAAAAGACACACATTAACCCATTCCATGTTAAAAGTTCAAAACATGTAAACATAATAAAAATAAACATATTTAGTATCGCCGCGTGCGTAATTGTACAAACTATTAAAATATAACATTATGTATCCCGTACGGTAAAAGACATAAATGTAGAAAAAAAATACCAAACCACAGAATTGCAATTTTTATAATATCCCAGAAAAAAAAAGTTAAAAAGCGATTAAAAAGTCAGATCAATACCAAAATGGTACCAATACAAAAAACAGATTATGGTGCAAAAAAACAGCCCTCATACAGCCTGGTATGCAAAAAAAAAAATTAATAAAAATTTTTTTTTAAAAGCTACAGGGGCAATTCTAAAAAGTTCAGATTTTTTTTTTTTTTTAAATAGTCAAACATGACGGAAACTATACAAATCTGGTATTGCTGTAATCAGGCGGCGTAAAGTATCAAAACAACATGTTACCTCAACAAGGTAAATGGTGTAGAAAAGAAAACCACCATATTTGCTAAATTATCTTTTACTATCTCAATTTCACTTCACCGAATATATATATATATATATATTTTTTTTTTTTTGGTTCGGAGAATAAGTTATTGAAAAATTAAAACGTATCATTATAGTAGGTAGTTATGGCTATTATAGGGCGAGGAGGAAAAAATTAGAGCATAAAAGCGAAAGTCGGTCCAGACAAATGGATCGTCATGAGGGACAAGTAGATTTTTCTCCGTCTTTGTCCCGTGGAAAAGTAGTTTATTTTTATAAAATCTCCACACCCCTGCCTATCCCGTGGATAGGGGATACATTATTTTTCAATGGAGTTCTCCTTTAAGCACTGAAATTTTCTGGTTGTCAGACTGCTGGTCTGACAAGTAAACAATAATATTGGTGGTAAGTATGCATTATATGGGCAAAAACTGAAGGGGCTTCTTAAATCTAAGGCTTTGGAGCAGCCTAGTGCCCATGTGATGATGTCACGTTGGTGTGGGAAAGGGCAGAAGGTGAATATGCTTTGTTAGTGAGTGGGCCCTACCTACTTCATGGTGGTGTGGGCTAAATGTAGAAGAAAAGCAAGGAAAAACTCAATGAAGACGTCACCTGTGAGTTACTGGATGTACCTGTACTGTAATCACTTATACAGCCTGCAGAGCACCTATATAGTACAATTACCTACCACTATACCATCTTATCTATGTATGGTGGTAATATTGGTCTGTATATAGTGTGTTTTATTTAGTAACTGTATGATAGTATTATCCAGTCACTATGTAGAAATATATATATATATATTTTACCACCCCTTGAGCAAATTCCATGTAAGGCCCCACAGTCTTCTATAAATGCCATATTATACCTCAATACAAACTGAAGACTGTGCAGATTTGTGTACATTAGTATCATTAGCTGTCTACATGAGGGTCATTTGCGATTGTAAATGTTGTATGAAAAATATATTTTGTAAACTAAGGAAATATAACATCTGATCTGAGTTTTTTCATACAAGGGATTAAGTTTGGCAATGAAATATTACATTCTGCCAAATAGAAACAAGCTGTCATATGACATGTCCCCTGTTCCTGCTGTCATAGACCCTGACTAATGTGCATGTTTGGGAGAAGAACAACACATTTCAACACACATTTTGGGATTGGCCTGCTCTTAGAATTTCACGAAAATACTGAATTTTATAAATGGCAGAAAAATTAAAACAAGAGACAGGATTGTGTAACAAATTGAGACAGCAAAACCCCAGTAATTCAAGCGTGAGTTGAAGGGGTTGTGCTTGTTAGAGACAATATGCGCTGGTCATGTGCCCTAATAGGCCATCTAAGGACTCAACAGGAAGCAAGTATAGAACAAATAACGATAGTAGGCAAAGCTTTCCAATCTGTACTCCTTGAAGACCTTGTTCACATTAGAGATTCTGTTTGTAATTTCCATGAGGAATCCATTTTCAGCAGCCTCCTATTGATTTCAATGGGATTTTGCCATTTACAAATCACTGATATATAGATAAATAATAGCTAGCTCAAACTAACAAATCAAAATCTCAAATAGCTAAAAATATATTTCTTTATTACAAATAGCTTGTTACAGAATACAATATATATATAAATCCCCATAAAAACAGTAATTCACATCAATACACAAAGTGCGATATTTATAGGGACAATCCCCAATAGTACATCCTAACCCGACGCATTTCCCCGTAACTGGGTAATTTACAGTAACATACGGTTCATCAGGGGTAAAAAGATGGTTGTGGTTGCTTTAAAGCACAAACTTATATGTGAGCAGCATATAGAACATATAAACAACGACTGAGGCAAATACATGAAAAAACATTATTAGACTCTGAGATAATCAAATGGTCTGTTCAGGTTTTGGAGCTGCAGATTGCAGTGATGCATCCTCAGACCTTCATTGTTGTCTCAATACAGTCACAGTAGTCAAGGTATGTTTCTCTCTATAGCTGCTCTCAAAGATATATAGAGCGTGCTCAGAATATATCCTCCAGGGATGTCACTACAGTCATGTAGATACATAAAGATACAGCCATCCAATTGATACAAATTCAGCGGTATAACTTATCAACCAGGCGCACTCAATTAGCAAAATCCTCCATATCTATTCCTGCTGCTAGTCGTAACCTGGGCTTAATACAGCAACCATTTAAGCACATGACCACCGCTCCTGATGCCGAGGGATGTGGTCACTTTAAATCCATCATGGAAACTGAAGACATAATATCCACAACACCAGTAAGAACAGAGTTTTATGGTGTAGCTACCCTGATGACTGTATGGATAGCTTTATACATTGCTAAATATATTTGTATACAGAATGCATAGTATATTCCTTAATAAAATAAATTTAATGTACAGTGGTCCCTCAAGTTACAATATTAATTGGTTCCAGGACGACCATTGTATGTTGAGACCATTGTATGTTGAGACCAGAACTTTATGGAAACCTGGTAATTGGTTCTAAAGGCACCAAAATGTCATCCAAAAATAGGAAAAAGTGAGAATTAAAGAAAAATAAGTAGATAACTAATATAGATAAAGCAAATCCTTACATATAAAAGTAATAAAGATCTGCTGGGAGCTGTAAATCACTGTCAATGTCAGTGTTTCCCAAGCAGGGAGCCTCTAGCTGTTGCAAAACTACAACTCCCAGCATGCCCGGACAGCCAAAGGCTGTCTGGGCATGATGGGAGTTGTAGTTTTGCAACAGCTGGGGGCACCCTGCTTGGGAAACACTGGTCTATGTAGAGGACAGGAGCTTCTTCCGAGTCCTCTACAGAACACGCAATGTCCTAAAAAAGTAACATGGAGCCGCCCTCACCTGGTGTCCAAAGGAGCAGGTAACCCTGGTACAGGTAAAGAGTACAGAACATATAATCCCTCCCTGTACTGTAGGGGGTGCTACCAGACACCAGTCAGTGCATACACTTCAGTAATACAGGGGTTTTACCAGTGAATGCCATTGACACGTTTCACAGATCTGGGCTGTCTGTACATTGTATGTTGAGTCTGGTTTCGACTTACAACGGTCCAGAAAAGACCATTGTATGTTGAAACTATTGTATGTTGAGGCCATTGTAAGTTGAGGGATCACTGTATATATTGTGTACCGGTTGTGCCTTGAAAATCAAGTATGTATGTCCAAGAGGACATACCAAGCTTTTATTAAGCAAAACATTATCATCAAAGCATTGCTATTTATCTGTCCCTGAGGAATAAACTCCAAGAAAACCTTTGGTTCCTATTAGTAAACTAAAGCCTGATTTTGTTCTTACTCTGCTTCCCCATCACATTTCAACCACAAGATTTTTTTTTCTTTCCGATTTGCAATACTGATAAAACAATATTTACCTTTGTTAGCTAAAATATCCAAAACATTTTAAAGTGTAGTATAGATATGGCAGCAGTGATGTACATGTACTTGTCTGTGATTGTTCTAAAAATCCAACATTTGTGCATCTGTGCCTAGTTTCTTTACTCTGTTAGGACAAGATATAGTGGCCCTCACACTCAGAGACCCATTCACACTACATATTTGGTAATTTCCAATTAGAATTTTGCTTGAAAAAATATGCTGCAGCAGCCTCCCATTGTACTCAATAGTATTCTGCTGAATCATTTACACTAGGGAATTTCTGCAGTGGATCATGTTCATTTTTTGGGGGCTATCCACTCTGAAATGCATTGCAGTTTATTGAAACAGAACTTTTCTGAGCGGTCCTAGTGCTGGCTTGTTTAGCTGGTGCCGCTACAGAAAGAATATCTATAGGCGGAGATTCTGCAGTCTGAACTAGACCTAAAGGACCTGACTCATGACAGATACAAGGATTTATACTATTTAAAGGGGTATTCCAGGCCAAAATTTTTTTTTTATATATCAACTGGCTCCGGAAAGTTAAACAGATTTGTAAATTACTTCTATTAAAAAATCTTAATCCTTCCAATAGTTACTAGCTTCTGAAGTTGAGTTGTTGTTTTCTGTCTAACTGCTCTCTGATGACTCACGTCCCGGGAGCTGTGCAGTTCCTATGGGGATATTCTCCCATCATGCACAGCTCCCGGGACGTGACATCATCATTGAGCAGTTAGACAGAAAACTTCAGAAGCTAATAACTATAGGAAGGATTAAGATTTTTTAATAGAAGTAATTTACCAATCTGTTTAACTTTCCGGAGCCAGTTTATATAGATAAAAAAAGGTTTTGCCTGGAATACCCCTTTAACATTGCTTTTATGAAGGAGAGATTTTCGAAATAACATTTCATATTATGTACTTCTGGAAGCTAAAGAACTACAGATATAAATGGGGAAAACATACTTCTAAAGTGTGGCAATACTAGAAATGTGATAATCTATATTGCAGGTTACTTTAAGTAATAACAGATTCTGCAAAATCAGAATGTATTCAACAAGACAAGAAATAGCATTGAGATTTCAGTCTGTGCAGGCCTCTGGTTTAAAGGGGTTATCCAGGAAAAAACTTTTTTTTATATACATCAACTGGCTCCGGAAAGTTAAACAGATTTGTAAATTAGAAGAAATATGTGCAGCTCACAATTATATCACCAACAGAGGACAAATGGGTAATGCACCTATACCTATGGTGCCAATAATAAATATTAGAAAAAGAGACAAAAATACCCAGACCTCAAGGAAGGTAAACTATATGAATCATTTGAAGGAAACAAGGATCGTGCTTCAATTATAATAGGATATACAGATTTTTATTAAAAATTGATATAAAATATTCCACCTCACAAGGGGCCCTTGTGAGAGGAGTAGACAATGACCTAAAATAGACTATCACTGGTAACTAATTAATATCACAGAATGCACTATTAAACTGGAACAGTTATAGACAAATTGCACTGCAATAGTGAAGGCAAAGTATGCTAATATGGACTGAAAGAGTTCATTTCAATTTGTAAATTAAGTAATTTGTAAATTACTTCTATTAAAAAATCTTAATCCTTTAGGTACTTATGAGCTTCTGAAGTTATGGTTGTTCTTTTCTGTCTAAGTCCTCTCTGATGACACCTGTCTCGGGAAAGAACAGTTTAGAAGGAAATCCCCATAGCAAACCTCTTCTAAACTGGGCGTTTCCCGAGACAGGTGTCATCAGAGAGCACTTAGATAGAAAAGAACAACCTTAACTTCAGAAGCTCATAAGTACTGAAAGGATTAAGATTTTTTTTAACAGAAGTAATTTACAAACATGTTTAACTTTCTGGAGTCAGTTGATATATATAAAAAAGTTTTTTCCTGGAATACCCCTTTAAGAATGGAATTTAGGGGAACCTGCAGGAAGCTTTAATCTTAAAAAAGGATTTTTTTTGGTACATGCTTGGATAAAGAAAAATAATTAAAAAAAAAGGCTGTACTCATCTGACTTATGGCCACTGCCATTGTGTTGGTGCCCAGCTCCCTTGAGGGCCACTTTTCCCCCCCCTTTTTTTGACAAAATGAAATGCCCTAGAGGAATCACTAGAGGAGGCAGGTCACCCATGGAATTCCTGTTTGTCAAGAGGAGACCGGGAAGTGGTGATCAGCAGGGATCGGGCACCCCTGGAACAGCAATAGTGGGGTATTGGGCTGAAGAATTAAAGAATTCTGAAAGTGACAGATAATGTAAATGAAAAGAATAATGATAACGTGTAATCTTCAGCATGAGACTTCTATCATTTACTGGGAAACAATGAGAGATTCACAAACACATATGTCAGGCATGCTGGCTCTAGGTTCATGTGAGGAGTCTGCAGAAACTATTTTAGCTCAAAAGATTTTGTTGTTTCTCACTGTCATTTGCCACAAGCACATTTAGGGTGTGTTTCGGTGATTTTCACATCCTTATTTTGGGTTTAATTTTTGCATTCTCCTTACAAAGAAAAATCTAATCAGAAAATATAGTAATGTGACTGAACCAAGTTCCTCAAAACTGTGGGATCATTTTCTTTCATTTACAGTGGTGTCTCAAGTTACAATTAAAGGGGCATTCCAGACCCTGAAAACGTATCCCTTACCCACAAAATAAGAGATACGTGTCTGACCATGGGAGGTCTGAACTCTGGATCTGCACATGTTCCATGTCTGAGAAAGCGCTCATGATACCTATGTTCAGCATTTGAGTATCTGGAGCACTCCCATAAACAATTCATATGTTTTTAGGGGCTGAAATACCCCTTTACATAGGTTTCAGAATAAACATTGTATGTTGAAACCATTGTATCTTGAGATCATAACTCAATAGAGTACTAGTAATTGGTTCCAAGGTCTCCAAAATGTCACACAAAATAGGGAAAAAATGAAGATTATAGAAAACCGACAAGCTAGCTCATACAAAAAAAATAAAGCAAGTCATTACATGTAAAAGTCAGAAATAGCTGTAAATAAAAATCACTTTAAACATAGTGGGCAAGTGCTTCTTCAGAGTCATGTACAGTATGCACCATGTATCAGAGATACAATATGGAGCCACCTTCATCTGGTGTCCAAAGGAGTAGCTCATCCTGGCACAGGTAAAGGGCAGTATAGGATATGCAGTACCATACCGTACTGTGGTGGCGCTACTAGACAGCAAATCAGTGTTTGCACTTTCATTGTACAGGAGTTTTCAGAGGTGTGGAAATGATACTTTAGGTCAGCCTGATAACAGCAATGCCAAATGTGTATAGTTTTTGTCATATTTTATTTTACTAATTTAAAAAAATTGTAAACATTTTAGAATTTTTTATTGCTATTTTTTTACCCCTGCAACTTTTTTTTTTTTTGTATACCAGGCTGTATGATGGCTCATCTTTGTGTAGTAATCTGTTGTATGTAGCAGTACTTTGGTATTAATTTTACTTTTTAATCACTTACCGTATTTATCAGCATATAATATGCATTTTTTTAGGCAACATTTTTTAGTCTAAAGTCTATCTGCATGTTATACGCCGATAAACTGTTTCTGGCCCCGCAGAGGCCACTGCAGTTCAATGGATTTAAAGCAGGGAAACTGCCCGATTCCCTCCCCCATCCCCACGGCCTGTCCTGGGGACCGCGCTCCTTCAAGCTCCAGCAGCATCCTGCACTGTTGCTGTGCGCTGCACAATGATGAGTGATGTCCTCAACATGACGTCACTGTCAGTGAGTGGCGCACAGTGACAGCGCAGGATGCCGTCAGAGCCTGAAGGAGCGCGGTCCCCAGGACAGGCAACTATATAACCGGGGATGGGGGAAGGAATCGGGCAGCAGCGGGACTCTGGCCCCAGGACAGGCAACCACAAAACCGGGATGGGGGAGGGAATCGGGCAGCGGCCGCTTTAAATCATTGATCTGCAGTGGCTTCTGCCATGCCAGAAACAGTTTATCGGGGTATACACGCGCACACACACTCATTTTAACAAAGATATTTGGGTAAAAAAAAAACTTTTTTTTATCCAAATTTCCTTTGGAAAAATTAGGGTGCATATTATAGGCCAGTGCGTGGTATACCCCGGTACTTACATTTACTTTATTTTATTTTTATTTTTACTGGGATAAAAAATCCAATTCTGGGGTTTGATTTTTTTTTATATTTACGTAATTTTCCGTACGGGATATATAATTTAAATTACGCACGTGGCACTATCAAATATGTTTTATTTTTATTATGTTCATGATTTTTATATGGGAAAAGGGAGTGATTTGAACTTTTAATATGGAAGAGCACTGTATGTTGAAAATATTTTAACCTAAAGCCACCACTGTATAACATATTTCTGTTGCAATTAACAGGCATACTTTATCTACAACCATGTTAAGATAGGTGGTACAAGTCAAAGCTAAAGTGTCTAGCAAAACATTGCTCAGAGCAGTACACTGCCTCTGCTGGCTTGTCTTTGTCACATAAAACACCCAGGTCCCAACTTTTCCCTGGAAAGTGCCACTTAAACACAAAACACACACACACACACACACACACACATCTGGCAATCCAAAAAGTGACTAGACCACATTCTTCTGGGGTTCAGTTCTGATGTTCATGTGGTGTTTTAGCAGTAGACAGGGGTCAAGAAAATAACAAAAAATTATTAACCCCTTAAGGACATAGGGCGTATCCATACTCCCCCGTTTCCAAGTCCTTAAGGACCGAGGGCGTATGGATACGCCCTGAGCAGTTCCGGCCCCCGCCGCTAGCCGGAGGGGAGCCGGGGCCGGATGCCTGCTGAAATCATTCAGCAGGCATCCCGGCATATCGCCCAGGTGGGTCATTATGTCCCCCCATGTCGGCGATTGCCGCAGATCGCTGGACAATTCAGTCCAGCGATCTGCGGCGGATTCCGGGTCAATCGGGTCTCCAGTGACCCGATGACCCGGAATTACTGGCTGATCGGGGCCGTCAGAGACGGCCCCGAACAGCCAGAGCCTGCAGGAGTGAGGTGGCACTGGTGCCACCTCACGATCGCCCTGATTCGTCGGCCGGATTACCGGCCGACCAATCAGGGCGCCTGCTGCGGGTGTCACTCCCGCAACCCGCTCCGCCCCTCTTCCGGAGGACGTGAGCGGGTGTGGGAAGACGACCCCGGGTGCTGGGGACCCCGATCCCCGGCGTCCCTGTTGGGATCGGGGCCCCAGGAGCGACGGCGGCGAGGGACAGTCCTGCAGTGTGGATCGTTGGAGGTGAGTGACAGCCTCCTGCTGTTGCTTAGCAACAGCTCCCAGCATGCAACAAGGGCATGCTGGGAGCTGTAGTTATGCAACAGCAGGAGGCAGACCACCACAACTCCCAGCATGCCCAAATTCAAAAATTGGGTCTACAAGAACATGCGAGTGTAAAAAATGAAGATTTTGAATTTTCTCCTTCACTTTGCTGCTATTCCTGTGAAACACCTAAAGGGTTAATACACTTACTGAATGTCATTTTGAATACTTTGGGGGGTGTAGTTTTTATAATGGGGTCTTTTATGGGGTATTTCTAATATGAAGACCCTTCAAATCCACTTCAAACCTGAACTGGTCCATGAAAAATAGCGAGTTTGAAAATTTTGTGAAAAATTTCAAAATTGCTGCTGAACTTTGAAGCCCTCTGGTGTCTTCCAAAAGTAAAAACTCATAAATTTTATGATGCAAACATAAAGTAGACATATTGTATATGTGAACCAAAAAATTATTTTGAATATCCATTTTCCTTACAAGCAGAGAGCTTCAAAGTTAGAAAAATGCAAAAGTTTCATTTTTTTCATCAAATTTGGGGATTTTTCACCAAGAAAGGATGCAAGTTACCATAAAATTTTACCACTAAGTTAAAGTAGAATATGTCACGAAAAAACAGTCTCGGAATCAGAATGATAACTAAAAGCATTCCAGAGTTATTAATGTTTAAAGTGACAGTGGTCAGAATTGCAAAAAACGCTCCGGTCCTTAAGGTGAAAAAGGGCTCGGTCCTTAAGGGGTTAATGTTATCCACCTCACATGTCTGTGGCATACATACATATATATATATATATATATATATATATATATATATATGCGCAAATTAGCTCACCACACCACCTTCACAGGTAGTGCGTCCTGCAAAACAGCTCTGGCTTCACTTAAGTCTCAGAACTGATTGGGATTTATGCCAAGCCAGAACTCTCTCCAGAAGGAAAGAGGACCCATCTGCAGACAGCTGTTTTGGGTTGCTTGCCCCTTGTCAGTACAGAGCAGGGTTATCTGGCTTAGCTGAGGTGAGAGGCCTGTGACTAGTTAAACGGGGTCAGTATTTTCCTCAGGGAGAGGGCACCACTTCTAGCACCCTTGAAATTTTTCAAGACAATGAAGTATTTCTCACAGAAAAGGATTGCAGTAACACATGTTTATTCCCTATACACATGTTTACTCCCACAAAGGGTGGAAAAAAAGCAAATTGGACATAATGTCACACCAAACTCCAAAAATGGGCTGGACAAAATTATTGGCACCCTTAACTTAATATTTGGTTGCACACCCTTTGGAAAAAATAACTGAAATCAGTCGCTTCCTATAACCATCAATGAGACTCTTACACCTCTCAGCCGGAATGTTGGACCACTCTTCCTTTGTAAACTGCTCCAGGTCTCTCTTATTGGAAGGGCACCTTTTCACAACAACAATTTTAAGATCTCTCCACAGGTGTTCAATAGGATTTAGAACTGGACTCATTGCTGGCCACTTCAGAACTTTCCAGCGCTTTGTTGCCATCCATTTCTGGGTGCTTTTTGATGTATGTTTGGGGTCATTGTCCTGCTGGAAGACCCAAGATCTGGGACACAAACCCAGCTTTCTGACACTGGGCTGTACAGTGCGACCCAAAATCCATTGGTAATCCTCAGATTTCATGATGCCTTGCACACATTCAAGGCACCCAGTGCCAGAGGCAGCAAAACAACCCCAAAACAACATTGAACCTCCACCATATTTCACTGTAGGTACTGTGTATTTTTTCTTTGTAGGCTTCATTCCGTTTTCGGTAAACAGTGAAATGATGTGCTTTACCAAAAATCTCTATCTTGATCTCATCTGTCCACAAGATGTTTTCCCAGAAGGATTTTAGCTTACTCAAGTTCATTTTGGCAAAATGTAGTCTTGCTTTTTAATGTCTCTTTGTCAGCAGTGGGGTCCTCCTGGGTCTCCTGCCATAGCGTTTCATTTCATTTAAATGTTGACGATAGTTCGCGCTGACGATGACGCTCTCTGAGACTGCAGGACAGCTTGAATATCTTTGGGACTTGTTTGGGGCTGCTTATCCACCATCCGGACTATCCTGCGTTGACACCTTTCATCAAATTTTCTCTTCCGTCCACGCCCAGGGAGATTAACTACAGTGCCATGGGTTGCAAACTTCTTGATAATGTTGCGCACTGTGGACAAAGGCGAATCTAGATCTCTGGAGATGGACTTGTAACCTTGAGATTGTTGATATTTTTCCACAATTTTGGTTCTCACGTCCTACGACAGTTCTCTTCTCTTTGATGTTGTCCACGCTTAGTGTGACATACACAGACACACAATGCATAGACTAAGTGAACTTCTCTCCATTTTACCTGTATTCAGGTGTGATTCACCTGTTACTTGCCCCAGGTGAGTTTAAAGGGGCATCACATGCTTGAAACAATCTTATTTTTCCACAATTTTGAAAGGGTGCCAATACTTTTGTCCAGCCCATTTTTGGAGTTTGGTGTGACATTATGTCCAATTTGCTTTTTTTCCTCCCTTTTTTGGTTTAGTTCCAATACACACAAAGGGAATAAACACACGTATAGCAAAACATGTGTTACTGCAATCCTTTTCTGTGAGGAATACTTCATTTTCTAGAATAATTTCAGGGATGCCAACATTTACGGCCATGACTCTCTCTCTCTGTCTCTCTCTCTCTCTCTCTCTCTATATATATATATATCTATATCTATATCTATTTTTTTTTTGTTATGCTCTTCACACTAAACTGTAGTCTAAATTGAAGCAATTTCCAAAATAAGCAATGCGTTACAGCTAAGCAGTTCGTAACCTGGCCATGTGGTTGCTGAAACGCAAGTGCTTTTTCCGTGTCACAGTATGGAAAACAATGTGGTTTATGAATAAATGAGTGTGCACACATATTCATGTTTAAAAAAAATAAAATCTTTCATAAAAGTCCTAAAACAATGTCATAAGCATTAGAAAGTAGTAGTCATTCTACTACCTTCGAAGAATGATGATTCAAATCATTAGTTAAAGGAAAGAGTGTTTTCTCCCACATCACATGCACCTTCACTTCACAGGAAGGAAGGTAAACATGAATTAATATAATTGGACCCTAAATCTAAAGGCTTAACTAGAATGTAACAGATCTAGGAGAAAAATCCTTAAAGGGGTACTCCCATGGCAAACTTTTTTTTTTTTTTTTAATCAACTGGGGACAGAAAGTTAAACAGATTTGTAAATTACTTCTATAAAAAAATCCTAATCTTTACAGTACTTTTATGGTCTGTATGCTACAGAGGAAATGGTTTTCTTTTTGGAACACAGAGCTCTCTGCTGACATCATGACCACAGAGCTCTCTGCTGACATCTCGGTCCATTTTAGGAACTGCCCAGAGCAGGAGGAAATCCCCATAGCAAACATGTGCTGCTCTGGACAGTTCCTAAAATGTCAGCAGAGAGCACTGTGGTCATGATGTCAGCAGAGAGCTCTGTGTTACAAAAAGAAAACCATTTCCTCTGTAGTATTCAGCAGCTAATAAGTACTGGAAGGATTAAGATTTTTTTAATAGAAGCAATTTACAAATCTGTTTAACTTTCTAGCACCAGTTGATTTAAAAAAAAAAAAAGTTTTCCACGGGAGTACTCCTTTAACCCCTTAACGACGCAGGACGTATATTTACGTCCTGCGCCGGCTCCTGCGATATGAAGCGGGATCGCGCCACGATCCTGCATCATATCGCGTCGGTCCCGGCGCTCATCAACGGCCGGGACCCGCGGCTAATACCACACATCACCGATCGCGGCGATGTGCGGTATTAATCCTTTAGAAGCGGCGGTCAAAGCTGACCGCCGCTTCTAAAGTGAAACTGAAAGTGACCCGGCTGCTCAGTCGGGCTGTTCGGGACCGCCACGGTGAAATCGCGGTGTCCCGAACAGCTGATCGGACACCGGAAGGGCCCTTACCTGCCTCCTCGGTGTCCGATCGACGAATGACTGCTCCGTGCCTGAGATCCAGGCAGGAGCAGTCAAGCGCCGATAATGCTGATCACAGGCGTGTTAATACATGCCAGTGATCAGCATAGGAGATCAGTGTGTGCAGTGTTCTAGGTCCCTATGGGACCTATAACACTGCAAAAAAAAAGTAAAAAAAAAAGTGTTAATAAAGGTCATTTAACCCCTTCCCTAATAAAAGTTTGAATCACCCCCCTTTTCCCATAAAAAAAAATAAAACAGTGTAAAAAAATAAATAAATAAACATGTGGTATCGCCGCGTGCGTTAATGTCCGAACTATAAAAATATATCATTAATTAAACTGCACGGTCAATGGCGTACGCACAAAAAAATTCCAAAGTCCAAAAAAGTGTATTTTGGTCACTTTTTATACCATTAAAAAAATGAATAAAAAGTGATCAAAAAGTCCGATCAAAACAAAAATCATACCGATAAAAACTTAAGATCACAGCGCAAAAAATGAGTCCTCATACCGCCCCGTATGTGGAAAAATAAAAAAGTTATAGGGGTCAGAAGATGACATTTTTAAACGTATAAATTTTCCTGCATGTAGTTATGATTTTTTCCAGAAGTGCGACAAAATCAAACCTATATAAGTAGGGTATCATTTTAACCGTATGGACCTACAGAATAATGATAAGGTGTAATTTTTACCGAATTATGCACTGCGTAGAAACGGAAGCCCCCAAAAGTTACAAAATGGCGTTTTTTTCCGATTTTGTCGCACAATGATTTATTTTTCCGTTTCGCCGTGCATTTTTGGGTAAAATGACTAATGTCACTGCAAAGTAGAATTGGCGACGCAAAAAATAAGCCATAATATGGATTTTTAGGTGGAAAATTGAAAGGGTTATGATTTTTAAAAGGTAAGGAGGAAAAAACGAAAGTGCAAAAACGGAAAAACCCTGAGTCCTTAAGGGGTTAAAGGGCTATTCCAGCAGTTATAAACTTATCTACTTTTTCACCAGATAGGGCATAAGTGTCTGATCATGAGGACTCCGGCACTCTATGGGGGTGCCGGAGATACCCAAGTATAGCACCCTGAACCCTGCACAATAGTAATTTTTCTAAATGATGAATTTGGCTTCTAAATACCTCATCTAGGCACCTTTTGCCCTGCTGGTGGCGCTGTTAGCAGCTCGCAGCTTGGCGAAGTCCATATCAATCGCAAGTGCCATAGAACAACATTACACTACGTCTCGTGCTACATAAAGACTTCGCTCAACTACGAGGTGCTAAAAGCACCAGAAGCGGGGAGTAAGGTGCCTCGTAAGATGCCGAATTGGTAATGAAAATTAGTTTGCATAACAGTCATTTGTCATATACAAAGTTTTACTCATGTAAAAGTTCAGAGAAATGGCTTGGCATGATGCAATATCTTTAGGGTGTTGCCTTGTGATGTTGTACATCGTGCACACAGTATGTGTGGTCAGATAGTAGTTTACATTCCCATACTACATAGCCTGTGTTGGGGGACAGGTATATAATCTATTTACTGTGTCTGTGTAATCCAAGGTATAAGGCATAGAGTTTAAATTCACCTGTGTTTTCCCCTTTTCTTACTTGTATCTTGCTGTGCCTAAAGTGTGGGCAGCACATGCATTGACCCCAAACACAGCAAGTACTGTGCAACAAAATTAGCTCTGGATAACAGCAGCAGTGGAAGCAAGGAAAGTAAGTATGTTGTTTTTTTGTTTGTTTTGTTTTTTACATTTATCCCTCCAGTCTGAGCTGAGCACAATAAGAAAAAAACAAACAAAAAAGAAAACAAGCTTTGAATACCCCATTAAACTTCCAGGGAAACAGTTATCATATGAATATGAATAATTATAAATTCCAAACAGCATCGGTGACAAGTCTATGAGGCCCATTTTTATCTTTTAGGCCATGCTTGCAAGCAAAAGATTTTATTGCAGAAATTTCTGAGTCAAAGTCTGTTCCATTCATCTAAATTGGTTTGTTTTTTCAGCAAGCACAAAGATCTGCATAAAAGGACAGACATAACTTTTTTTGCAACAATCTGCCACACATGAATATATCCTGTTCATTCCTGGTAACCCCTTAAGGACCGAGTGTTTTTCAGTTTTTGCACTTTCGTTTTTTTCCTCCTTACCGTTTAAAAATCCTAACCCTTTCAATTTTGCACCTAAAAATCCATATGATGGCTTATTTTTGCGCCACCAATTCTACTTTGTAATGACATCACTCATTTTACCCAAAAATCTACAGCGAAATGGGAAAAAAATCATTGGGCGACAAAATTCAAGAAATAACACCATTTTATAATTTTGGGTTCTTCCATTTCTACGCAGTACATTCTTTGGTAAAAATGACACCTTCTCTTTATTCTGTAGGTCCATACGATTAAAATTATACCCTACTTATATAGGTTTCATTTTGTCGTACTTCTTGAAAAAAATCATAACTACATGCACGAAAATGAATAAGTTTAAAATTGTCAGCTTCTGACCCCTACAACTTTTTTATTTTTCCGTGTACAGGGTAATATGAGGGTTCATTATTTGTGCCATGATCTTACATTTTTATCGGTACCATTTTTGTTTTGATCTGACTTTTCGATCATTTTTTTATCAAAAAATTTATGGTATAAGAAGTGAAAAAAATTAGCTGGAATTTGGCATTTTTTTGCATGTACGCCATTGACCGTGCGGTTTAATTAACAACATATTATTATGGTTCAGACATTTCCGCACTTGGCGATACTACCAGGGCTGTGGAGTCGGTAGATAAATGTTCCGACTCAGACTCCAACTCCGACTCCGGAGTTTTCTGTGCTTCCAACTCCGACTCCCCGACTCCTCTGTATTAATATGTGAATGTATTTTATACATTCCTTGAAGGAAAGAAGGCCAACATACATGTCATTACCACAGGACTACTGGCTGGGAAGCCAACAGTCTACTGTATTGAACAGTTTGTGTGCTGATCTGTTGCTGAAGATAGGGCAGTGGGAGGATCCAGGAAGGGGCATTTATTATAAAACATGATTTCCCTAGTAGAATCCCATAGTCAAGTTTAAAGGGGTACTCCGCCCCTAGACATCTTATCCCCTATCTAAAGGATAGGAGATAAGATGTCAGATCGCCGGGGTCCTGCTGCTGGGGACCCCCGGGATCGCCACTGCGGCACTGCGCTTTCATTACTACACAGAGAGAGTTCGCTCTGTGCGTAATGATGGGCGATACAGGGGATGGAGCAGCGTGATGTCATGGCTCCGCCCCTCGTGACATCACGGCCCGCCCCTTAATGCAAGTCTATGGCAGGGGGCGTGACGACCCCCACGCCCCTTCCCATAGATTTGTATTGAGGGGCGGGCCGTGACATCATGAGGGGTGGAGCCGTGATGTAACGATGCTATGGCCCCTGTATTGCCCGTCATTACGCACAGAGCGAACTCGCTCTGTGCAGTAATGAGTGCGTAGTGCCGCAGCGGCGATTCAAGGGGTTCCCAGGAGGATAGGGGATAAGATGTCAGATCGCCGGGGTTCCGCTGCTGGGGACCCCCGGGATCGCTGATGAGGCACCGCCCTATCATTACAGAACAGAGCGAGTACGCTCTGTGCGTAATGACGGGCGATACAGGGGTCGGAGCATCGCTACATCATGGCTCCGCCCCTCGTGATGTCTAGGGGTGGAGTACCCCTTTAAGCTAACAATCGAGTTTACAAGTTTTTATAGCCTTAGTTGAATGGCAGCAGTTTTACCAATGGTTTACAGCTTCAGTCTTGAACTATTGACCCTCCATTCCCTTCACTTATGCAAGTGTCTCTAGTCCTGCAAAAAACATATTTCCTTAATCCCTTATCAGTGAGAGGCTAGGTTACCCATGGGTTCCCTGTAACAGCAGGACACAACACTATGGAAAGTATAAGTATTGCCGCTCCTAATTGTGCATTGTGTGCCAAATAGTAAAGCACATGAAAAGCTTCTTCACGGTCACTTAACGTGTTCGTTTTGGGGTTACATGAGGCACTGCATGCATTGGTCTTTATTCTTATAGTAGAGAATTCATTAATTATAACTTTTTGTGAATTGGGACATTTAAACTTGCTTTTTTTTTTTATTTATTTTTTATTCCAATCTAAATTTAGTAGGAATCGGAGTCGGTGCATTGTTTGCCGACTCCGACTCCAGGTACTCAAAATTTCGTCCGACTCCTCGACTCCGACTCAACAGCCCTGGATACCACATTTTATTTACACTTTTTTTTTTTTTTTTATGGGAAACTTTTATTAAGGGTGGGGTTAAATGATCTTTTTTTTTTTTACTTTTTTAATGCAGTGTTATAGCTCCCTCTAGGGGCTATAACATGCATTACACTGATATTTTATACTGATCATTGTTATGTAATCTAAGGCGCGGAGAAGTCATTCGGTGATCTCACGTGCAGGAGGCAGGTAAGGGACCCTCCTGATGCGTCCTAACTGATCGGGACACCGCGGTTTCACCGTGGTGGTCCCGATCAGCGTGAATGAGCAGCCGGGAGTGATTTTTTTACAACTTTAGACGTGGCGATCTTTGAACGCCGCGTTTACAGGGTTAATAGAGCGTGGCACTGTGATCGGTGATGCGCGCTATTAGGGACGGGTCCCGGCCATTGTTAGACCCTGCGTTATAGAAAGGGAGCGGACTCATGTATGCCCTTGGTCCTTAAAGAATTAAAGAAAAATCGCAAGTAAATGTAAGTCCTTGACTTTTCTGAAATTTAGCAGTATTTCTTAGAAGACCTGGATGAAAGCCAATATGGCTGCTACTACAGCTTCCACTTCTGCAGCAGTATAGTATTAGTATAGTCTAATTAAAGGGGTACTCCACTGGCCAACGTTAAGAACTAAACGTTCCGAACACTGTTTTCATACTGTGGGGATCGGCCACGCTCCTTGTGATGCAATGGCTACTCCCCCTCAATGCAAGTCAATGGGAGGGGACTTCCATTGAGGGGGCGTGGTCATGACGTCAAAAGGGGCATGGTCGACCCCCGCAGCGCGAAAACAGCGTTCAGAACATTTAGTTCTTAACGTTGGCCAGTGAAGTACCCCTTTAAATATATAAAGGAACATGTCAGCATTTTTTACCCTCTGTAACAACTGTCAACCTGTTTTATAGTCCAAGATTTGCTACCATGTCTTCATGTGCCGGCTCAAAGCAGGCAACGTTGGGAAAGTAGATTTTATAATTCTCTCTTGGGCTGTAAAACGGGTTGCCAGAAGTTACAGGGGAGCAAAAAATGACAACAAGTTTCCCTTAAACATTTCTACATAGGCTATGGGAGATTTGGATGACAATGCCTTGACAAAGAAATAATTGCAGGCAGTTTTCCCAGCCACAGATATAGTTAGAATGGTTAAATAGTTCCTCAGGATAAGACATTAACCGGGTTACCTAGGGATAGAAACACAGAGCCAACAACAACACACCTCAATCCTCAGGTTGTGTGTGGTATTGTGGATCAGTTAAATGGAGCAAAGTTGTAATACCACACACAGGACAGAGGTGGTGCTGTTTTTGGAAAAAATTAGCCCTGTGTTTGTATCCCTGGATAACCACTTTAATATCTGACTGGTGGCCCTGTACCCCTGCCAATCAGCTGTTTTGCAGAGCCATGGTATTCAAACCACAGAGACAACAGAGCCAGAAGCAGATTGTGTAGCAGCCATGCTGGGGTACTGCAGCTCAGCTTTTATTGAAGTGAATGCAGTAACCCAGTGCAGCCAGCACAAAATGTAACAAATCCTTCTGCTGCCGACTCTGTTCACTGCCAAACAAATGATCGGTGGTAATGCCAGGTGTGGGCAACACGCCAATCAGATACTGATGGCTTATTTTCAGGACAGAATCAAACAAAAATTACTGCAGACTCTGTAATACAAAGTGTCAGTAGGGGGCGGAGGACCCCAATGTACATAACATTTCCCATACCATAGAGTTAGGCAACTTACAGGGGGAGATTTATCAAAACCTGTGCAGAGGAAAAGTTGCCCAGTTGCCCATAGCAACCACCTAGAGGCCTTGTTTAAAATGAAAGAAGCTATCTAATTGGTTGCTATGGGCAACTGGGCAGCTTTTCCTCTGCACAGGTTTTGATGAATCTCCTTCACAGTATCTATTTTTAACATCCACTTTTGGACATTAGTTTCGTTTTTTAATAAGGCACAATAAAAAGTAATATTTTAGGGAGGGAACGGAATAGGGGTTTAGTGACTCAGTGCTTAGGCTACTTTCACACTGCTGTTATGTCCCGGCAGTACACCAGCCGTTGTAAAATGTCGGGAGTATAGCGGGAGAAAAAATAATGCATGCACCGTCATTTACTCCTGCTATACTCCTCTAAAACAACAGACATCATTATAATCAATGGGATCAGCAGGTGCTTGTTGTGACCTGTCCTGATAACAGCTGTTAAAGGCCCCCCCCCCCCTCCCCCCCCAAAAAGAGCCAAACAGACCCTTTATGGGTGGGTCACAATGGTGGTGTGAAAGTAGCCTAAGACGCAGGAGTTTAAGGTTCTATTCTGGAGACAGGCCATCAGTAAATTTTAATTGGAAAACCCCTTTTAGGGTCTATTCACACGTACAGTTTCAGTGTAAACTGATTGACTGAACACAGCTTGAAATCCTGCGCATCTAATCTGTGCAGAATACTGTACGTGTGAACAGACCCTTAATGGACACATGCTGCTCTTTGCTACTGATCAGCTGGAATTCAGACCCTGACCAATCAAAATGTTTCACAAAAGTTTTTTCAATGACAGGTACACAATGTTTAACTATGCTTTCGCATCTGTTTGTTATCTTATAACTGGTAGACACACAGATCCTGTTAAAAAGATAATCGAAAAATGATGATGCATAAAAGACTTCTCTATGTAGATATATTTCTTTTAGTTTAAAATCCTAGCCTTCTTACAATAACTGGGCATGGATTACAAATCTGCCTAGAAGAATATGTCATCGATGATGTCACGTTCCTTGTCTTCCAAGAATTAAAAAACAGAGTTTAATTTGTACTTTTAAATTCCAGGAAGTTTGTTCAAAAATACTAATGAAAGGCATGCTCCACCAGTATAGAGAGAGTGGAGCAGTGAGACGTTTAGACTTTTTCATTTTTATTTACAGTACTTAGAAATATTATATTTTCCATAAGATGTTTATGCAAACAAACAAATAGTAAAAACTTTAGTAAAATACAGTACATATAAAAAAAAAAAAATAAACTGAACTATTCCCTAAACCTACAGGTCTTCTGTAGGAATGTCTTTGTGGAAAAAAAATCCAAACAGCAATAATCCTCAATTTAGGTTAGGTCTACATGGTGACTTAAGTTGTATGACAGGACCGCAATGTTGCACATGTTAGACAGAGATGTCAGCAGAGAGCATTATGCTCGTGATTTAGCAGAGAGCTCTGTGTTCCAAAAAGAAAATAATTTCCTCTGTAGTATTCAGCAGCTAATAAGTACTGGAAGGATTAAGATTTTTTAATAGAAGTAATTTAAAAATCTGTTTAACTTTCTGGCACAAGTTGATTTAAAAAAAAATAAATAAATAAAATAAAAAGTTTTCCACCGGAGTACCCTTTAAGTTGTGTGCAAGCTTTATTTGGCTGTGTTATAATTCACCAGGGAAAAAAAAAACGGCAACAAGCCTTTTTATGGAATTTTTCTCCACTTTTTTTTTTTTTTTTTTATGTTAACTTTTCAGGTAGCTTGTGGAGTTTTGCTTTGGTGCTGCAGTGTAATGTAGAGTAGTAGAAATATGTACTGGTGTCTACCCACCTTGGTCAAAAGCAAAACTCCCAGCAATAAGTAATTACAATATGGGGGGGGGGTGTTGAGTGTCATAAGAGATCACCACAAAAATGTAATGAAAGAAGAAAACCAGGATGGTTGTACCCCAAAGTGGACATAGAAATAGAAAGAGATATCGCCACTCATATACAGGCCAATCATGGAAAAAAAAAATAAGATGGTAAGCGCCATCCAGACCAATGTAGAGTTGGTTATGGCGTCCAGTCGTCTGCTCAGTACACCCGTAGTGGCATGAAGTCGAGCGATTCTACTAGCCCACGTGCATTGGTCTGGATGGCGCTTACTGCTTTTTTCATCATTGGCCTGTACATGAGATGATACAGCCATGGGTGTGGCTGTATCATCATATAATTTATTTGCTTTAATGTATCTCAGTATTCATACACCGCTTTGTGTACTTATTTATACACACTGTGTATTTGCCCCTGATGAGGCAACATATATTAGTGGACCGAAATGCGTAGGAAGAGTATTAGCAGTGTATGAGTTACTAGAATAATTGGTGTACAGACCTTATATATTTACCCTACTGTGTTTTACAGTTGGTAAAGGCTATTCCTTTCTATTTCTACGTCCGCTTTGAGGAACCCCTAATGATCCTGGTCTCCTTCTTTCATTACACTGTTTATGCAGTGATCTTTTATGACGACTATATTAAAAAGTTAAGTTTTTATATCACTCACCCCTCCATTTTGTAATTTGTGTTGCAGTGGCCAATTGGCGCACAACGTTGCTGCAACACTGTTAGATGACTCGGCACTGCATGCAGGCATGGTTTCGCCTTCATGCTGCTGTCACAATTTAGTACCTTTCCCCAGTGATGCAGACCATCTTTTCAAGTGAATGGAAACTATCAAGCTAGAAAATGATGATAGGGAGCAAGGAAAGATACTGTTCCGGCTCCCTGGACAACACCTTTATATATTCTGTTTTTGGGGGAAAAAATGCTGCAAAACAAAAAAAGTGCAAACTGCTTCCATTTTAATATGCATTTTTAACCCCCCACCCCCATCTTATTGCTGCCATCTCTGAAAACAATGTGAATAAAAAAAAAAAAAGAAAAGTCTCCCATCCAGTAACTTATTGTACATGATAAAATGTATAACTACTATAGGTGAACAGTTCTACTGTGGATATTGGAATGATGATAGGTAAAAAAAAATCAGGCCTAATAAAATAGTTCTGCCAAAGATTTGCATCAACATAGATTGCATTATAAAGAATGGTTCTTGCATACATTCCTTAAAACATTGGTTATAGGCATTTCAAACATATTATTATAAGGAACCGTGGGTGAGAATAAACCATGTGACTACCTGGCGTATGGCCAGAATTGAGTAACTGTAAATTATATACAAGAGGCAGCATGTGATACTCCACCTAAAATTAAAAGGGCTTCTTGGAACTATTTCTGTTTTGTGTGTCTTGTTTCTGTTCTATGGCCTAAACATCACCTTTCTTTAGTCTTGGGATAAACAATCATTTTATTTTCCACTCAGGTATTTATTTGCTAAATTAATTTAAACTCTAAGGGTACGTTCAGACGACCCCTTCTTTGTCTTACTGGGAGATGTCCGTACAATTTCTCCTTAGTCTTTTATATTGCCCTTGGAACGTTAAGTAGCCACCTGGGGAGATGGCAGCAATCAAAAAGGATGAAACTGTTCCGTGATGTTGGTTTGTGGCGAGTACTAAATTTCAGTCTGTTGGCATCTGCTTCTACTATTATATCTAGGAATTCGTTTTTCTGTGTGCTGACATTTGGGGTAAAAAAATCGAAATTTTGGGGTTGAAATATAATAAGGAATGTTTGAGACAGCTACAACAAGAAGACACGTATAAAAAGCTGGAAGGGGACCCCACCAAGAAATTTAGGGCAGAACTAAAATCTCTGTGCAATACAGCCAATACGAAAGGGATTTTAAATGAGAAGGAACTGAAGTTAATCCTCAATACTGAAAGCAGACTCCCAGTCTTTTACTGCCTCACGAAAATTCACAAGGATGCCAGTAACCCTCCAGGCCACCCAACTGTATTGGGCATTGGATCTTTGACCACAAACCTCTCGCACTTTATAGACCAATTATTGCAGCCAATAGTAAAAGAAAGGAAATATAACTTGAAGGACACCACACAGATTATTAAAATCCTTGAAGATTTCAAGTGGGGCCCAGCTAAATATTTGGCAACTACGGACATGAGTGCACTTTATACAAGTATTAAACATCAAGGAGTGGAAGCAGTCAAAACATTTTTAGACAAAGAAAACATGAAGCCTGAACAAGTAGATTTTATTCTGGAATGCATAATTTTTATCCTGACCCATAATAAATTTTATTTTGAGAAGCAATTTTAATTACAGACCACCGGCACCGCCATGGGCACAAAGTTCTCGCCAAGTTTTGCAAATCTTTTTATGTCTACGGGGGAATATGTTTTTATCACTCCAAGGATCAGCACAAGCCTGGTGCTGTGGTATAGATATATCGATGATATTGTTTTTATCTGGGAGGGACCGGAACCTTTGATGCACGATTTTATTAGGGGGACCAATATTAACGATCTCAACTTAATTTTCACCCCAAATAGCAAACAGAAAATCAAATTCCTAGATATAATAGTAGAAGCAGATGCCGACAGACTGAAATGTACAACTTACCACAAACTGAAATCACGGAACAGTTTCATCCTTAACGTTCCACTAGGGCAATATAGAAGACAGAAGAGAAATTGTACGGACATCTCCCAGTACGACAAAAAGTTTTCACCCTAACAAAGAAATTCCAGGGGAAAAACTACCCAAAGAATATACTGGACGAGTCAGCAGCAAAGGTGAGAGAACTTGACAGGACTAATTATTTTTTCAGGAAAAGACCATATTGGTCCAAGAATCTGAGGCCAAACTTGTGATCCAGTTTAACAACGAATATAAAAGAGAGAGTGGAAAAATAATTCACAAACATTGGAATCTATTTTTAAATGATGAAACAATTGGCCCCACTCTCCCCTTAAAACCCCCTTTTGTGTATTCCAGTGCTCCCAACTTAGACATCAAATTGGCCCCATCCATAAGAAATCCATCCTGGTGCATGCAGCAACTGCAAAATAACGAACTTCCCAAAGAAAACTATGAAAATTGCATCCACTTCAAATAACTTAGAATGGGAAATCTCAGACTTTTTAACATGAAATAGTAAAGCTGTAATCTATGTGCTGGAATGTCCATGTAACAAAAACAATATATCGGTAGAACCAAAAGACAACTAATAATTAGGATCACAGAATACATATACAACATTAGGAAAGTACCACTGGCAGCACACTTTACAAGATGTCATAATAAAGACCCCTCTGGCTTGAGATTCACAGCGATACAAGTAGTGAAGAGAAACTGGAGAGGAGGAGACTATACCATCCAGATGTCAAGAGGGGAGATGAGGAAAATATATGACTTTGAAAGTATTGAACCAAAAGGACTGAATGCAGGATGTGAATTATTTGGTTTCCTAGGATACCCTGAGTGTTTCTCAAGCCATACATTGTTCCCCTCCCACACACCCTTGGCATTTTTTTTTTAGCAATGGACATCTTTGACATTTTTTAAGATCATCATTTTTTTATAAAATATTTTTATGTATGTGTGTCTTTTTTATACATTTTTATATATATTTATATATAATAGTGTTCGGACTTTCTATGCAACTATTTATGTATATTTTTGTGTTTACACTATATACGTATTTACAGAACCTTCTCTTACCTCACATGTTTAATTAATACCCAATACGACAAGATGACATGGTTACCTTTCTTCCACCACTGTTCCATTTTTATACATTTTTTACACATCTTCATATATTGCTGATATATTTGATCCATATCAGTTTTTTTCCCATTTTTGTTTATCCATCCTCTTTTATTTTATTTATTTTATTTTAGATTTAGTCTCTACATACTGACACTGACTTTCACCCTCCACCTCAGGAAGATTATGACAAAATATCATCTATTTTGAACTATATATCAGGGGTGTGTTAATAAAAAATACTTGTCCAAGGGACGAAAACAGAGCACAATCTACTTGTCCCTCATGACAATCCACTTGTCCTGGTACATAAAATAATTTCAACCAAAATAGTCTGTAAATAAGGTCTTTATTAATAGAGACTTAATAGGCAGACCAGTATGTCACCCCATTAGGTGGATTGGGCCCCTGATAAGTAAGTCCACCCCATTAAGTAGGTAGTCCCCCCTTCAGGAAGGTATGTCCCTTTATCAGGTAGGTACATCCCCTCATCAGGTAGTTCGGCAGTTAGGGCTCCCCTAGTAAGTAAATAATTCCCCAGATAGATATGTCCCCCAAGTTGTTAGGAAGGGCAGGCTACCCAGTAGGCAGACAGAGCCCCAGATAAATATGTCCCCCATTAGGTAGAGCTCCCCCATATGTAGACAGGTCCGCAGATAGATATGACCTCCATCAGGTAGGGCTCCCCAATAGGTAGTCAGACTCCCAGATAAATATTTAGAGAAGGCTGAAGAAAAAGGTCCTTTAGGATATGACGCTGCAGACTCTTAGATGGAAAGATCCTCAGCAGGACCATTTATTAGCAGAAAAAAACAATAAATGGAATGATTACACATTTCGGGAGGAGCCCTCCCTTCCTCAGATAAGGGAAAGGGAGGGCTTAGGACCTTTTAACCATTACGTGGACTTTGCCTCTTCCATCTAAGAGTCTGCAACGCCATATCCTAAGGGTCCTTTTTCTTCAGCCTCCTCAACTAATCCTCAGGACAACCGTGGTCTGTTCCTGCAACCCAGTAGCTTGACAGCGACTCGTAATTGATGGTACCCCATTATCACTGGGGTTATATGCCTTCTATCTTCTACCTTGGGGTGAGCAGCCACCTATAAGCCCCGAGGGGTATTCCCCCCATATTTCTCCTCTCATATCTCCTAGGGTAATACACGAGGTTGCCGCCCGTCGTTCTTTCCTTTTTTTCTACATCTACACAAGGTCCCAGATAGATCTGACCCCCATGATGTAGGGCTCCCCAGTAGGTACACAGGCCCTCAGACAGATATAACCTCCATTAGGTAGGGCTCTCCGGTAGGTACACTGGCCCTCAGACAGATATGACCCCTATCACGTAGGGCTCCCCAGTAGGTACAAAGGCCCCCAGATAAATATGAAACCCCATCAGGTAGGGCTCCCCAGTAGGTAGACAGGCCCCAGATAGATAGGACACCCATCACTGATGATAGTCATATCTATATGGGGGCCTGTCTACCTACTGGGGAGCCCCACATGATGTTTAGGTAGGGCTTTCCAATAGGTAGAAAGGCCCCTAGATAGATATGACCACTGGCATGTATTATATACTGTATTTAATTTATAATTTTATTTTAACCAATTTTTACTACCATACTATTATTACTACCATCTAACACTACCACCAGTATCACCACTCCCACTGTGTTCCAGCTTATCCCTGTAGAGAGCATTGAGGACAGATTCCTTTTTACAGTTCTAGTTTGTTTCAATAATAGCACCTTGGGTATTGCGTTGAGCTGCACAAACCTCTGTACATGTACTAAAATACCCTTATGGTAGATAAGCCCTTTAATTCCAACATCCACAGAAAAAAATGACATGTCAATTCTTTCTGTGGAATCAGTTTGGAAATGCATTGCAGTCTATGGAGACAGCGCATCTCCTAGCGCCTGCATGTTCTGTTGGTGCCCGCTTTTTGCAGAATGTCCGCTGGAAATTTTCCAAGCGGACATTCAGAAAATATTCAGATGTGTGAACATGGCCTGAGGGTACAGAATGTCCTCATCGAAAATAATCCTCATCAAGAACCTTCATTGGGGCTTTGATTCCACAAGGATTCCTGGCAGAATTTCTGCCATATTTCTTGCATGAATGTCCCGATCAGTGCTGTGGAGTCGGACGAAATTTTGGGTACCTGGAGTCGGCAAACAATGCACTGACTCAGATTGGAATGAAAGAAAAAGCAAGTTTAAATGTCCTAATTCACAAAAAGTTATAATTAATGACTTCTCTACTGTAAGAATAAAGACCAATGCATGCAGTGCCTCACGTAACCGTAAAACCAACACGTTAAGTGACCGTGAAGAAGCATGCTTTTCATGTGCTTTACTATATGGCACGCAACGCACAATTAAGAGTGGCAATACTTATACTTTCCATAGTGTTGTGTTCTGCTGTTACAGGGAACCCATGAGTTACCCTAGCCTCTCACTGATAAGGGATTATTAAATGTTTTTTGCAGGACTAGAGACACTTGTATAAGTGAAGGGAATGGAGGGTCAATAGTTCAAGACTGAAGCTGTAAACCATTGGAAAAACTGCTGTCATTCAGCTAAGGCTATAAAAACTTGTAAACTCCAATTGTTAGCTTAAACTTTAATACATTCGCATATTAATACAGAGGAGTCGGAGTTGGGGAGTCGGAAGTACAAAAAATTGCGGAGTCGGAACATTTATCTACCGACTCCACAGCCCTGGTCCCTATACCGGTATCGGGACAAAAACTGGACAGTTGCATTTGTACTTGTGCAAATGTCATCGATACCTAATCAGATATCATGGAGGTGCGGTAAGCTATATGAACTCTCCACACTGATCATCTCCTAGAGGATGCAGGGTGTATATTTATGCCCTGCGCCCACTCCTAAGCTATGCAGCACGCTCAGCAGCTGAGCGCGCTTCATTGTCGGGGTCCACATTAACCCTCAAAGTTGATCGTGGTGTCTAAAAGGTCCTGAGATTAACTGCTGGTTAGCTCAGGAATGCTGATGGGGATCAACGCGGTGAAATTGAAGTGTCCCGATCAGCTGAGAGGACAGCCGTAGATCCCTTACTGTGCTCCATGCAATCTGACTGTCACTCCTTAACTGCAGCCAGCCAATGGCAGGCAGTGGTAAAGGAGCACCGATAACACTGATCAATGCTATGCTATGACATAGCATTGATCAGTGTATGCAATCTACAGATTGCATGTAATAGTCCTCTATGGGGACTAAATAGTGGGGGGAAAAAGTGTAAATTAATAATAATAATAATAATAATAATTAGTGAATTAACCCCTTCCCTAATAAAAAAGTTGAATCACCCCCCCCTTTTCAAAAAGGTTAAATAAATAAAATAAAAAAATATAATTTTTTTATATAAAAAAGACCTTTTTCTTATAAAACTAAAAAAATTAATAAAAAAACACCTTTTCCCATAAAAAAACAAAAAACAAAAAAACACTGTCTCATGTCATTGAGAAAAGTATCGCTAATTGGTATTTGCAATAACTTTTTTTTTAAGTATCGGTACTGGTACTGGGTCTTAAAATAATCATATCAGGACATCCCTAGTTCACACAGCCGAATTTCCAAGCGGAATCCACAGGAATTCTGCTACACTGTGCTAATTCCGGTGTCCACCAAAAACATTCAACCTGATCAATGTTTCTGCGGATTCAGCTCAGAAATGCATTGCAGTGTATGAAAATGGCACATTACCGAGCGGTCCTAGTGCTGCCGTAAACAAGCAAATGTGCGGAATGTCCGCAAGTGTTTTCCGGTCGGACATTCAGAAAGTTTTACGTGTGAACATATCCAGTAGGCCAAGTTCACATGGCGGAATGTCTGCACGGACATTCTGCTGCAGCAGAGTCCCATTGATTTCAATAGTATTCTACTGCACACGGAGGAATTTCCACAGCCAGAGTATATTCACATATCCTGTACATGTGAATGTACTCATAAAGTAAGTTCACACGTATATAATCAGCTGCATAGGAACACCTAGTGCACAGCTGCTTTATTTTTATTTTAGATATATTAGGCCACAATACCTGGATAGGAAAGTGTGGATAACATTTAGAGCATTGATATATTCAAATATTAAAATACAAAATAAAAAACAATTTTGCCAATAGTTTCAGGGCATTTAAGAATAAAACAGGAGAGAGAGGAGGAGGAGGTGAAACAGGCAGATTGGGTGTACTAAATAGATCTTATCTGTGGCTAGAATACAAGCAGGAGCAGAGAAATGCACTGGAAATAACATGTAATGGCTTGGTTAGGCACAGAACGTACGTACACACAGACTGTTTCTCAGGAAGGAAGTAGACTTGTGCTTTTCCAACAAAGATAAACAGTTTGATTGTGCCTAACTTTATACTGGATTAGAACAACAAAGGGTAGAAAAGCCAGTAGGAAATTGGCACTGATAGACCTTATAATTCACAACCTGTTTCTTTGCATGTTATAAGGTCCAATGTCCCAAAAATATGTCACTATGAAGGAATTCATGTAAAAATAATGTATTTCCAGATGCTACAAAACAACGTGGTCTGCACACTAGAGCCTTCTTACCTTCACCAAGCAGTGGACAATTACATTATTCATGTCAGTGACTGGACATATGCTGTAGGGTTTCTCAACTTCAGGTCATAAACCCCTTGTATGTATATTCACATCCGTGGCGGGCTCCTGATCTGTGAAGTACACTCAGAAGCTTAGTGCGTCGTAACTGCTGGGTCCCGGTTGCTGTCAGCAACTGGGACCCGCAGCTAATACCGGACATCGCCAATCAGGCTGATGTCCGGTATTAACCCTTTAGATGCCGCAATCAAAGTTGATCATGGTGTGTAAAACTAGAGAAATCCATGCCGGCTAGCTCAGCAGAGCTGTTTGGGACCGCCACTGTGAAATCGCGGTGTCCCGAACAGCTGAGAGGACAGCAGGAGGGGCCTTACCTTCTTCCCGGCTGTCCGATTGGCATTTGATTACTCCAAGCCTGAAATCCAGGCTTGAGCAATCAAGTACAGAAAACACTGATCAATGCATTCCTATGGCAATGCATTGAACAGTGTCTGCAATCAGTGTATGCAATGTTATAGGCCCTGGAGGGGGCTATAACACTGCATAAAAATAAAAAATTAAATTAATAAATGCAATTTAACCCCTTCCCTAATCAACCGCCTTTTCTCAAAAAAAAAACCAAAAAAAAAAAAACAATGTAAATAAAAATTAAACATGTGGTATCGCCACATACGTAAATGTCCGAACTATAAAAAATATATTGTTAATTAAACCACATGGTCAATGGCGTACGTGCAAAAAAATTCCAAAGTCCAAAATAGCTTATTTTTTGTCACTCTTTATACCATAAAAAAAGAATGAAAAGCGATCAAAAAGATTGATCAAAACAAGCATGGTACCGATAAAGACTTCAGATCACGGCGCAACAAATGAGCCGTACTCAGAAAAATAACAAAAAAGCTATAGGGGTCAGAAGATGACAATTTTAAACATTTTCGTGCATGTAGTTATGATTTTTTCCAGAAGTACAACAAAATCAAACCTATATAAGTAGGGGATCATTTTAATCGTATGGACCTTCACAATAAAGATAAGGTGGCATTTTTACTGAAAAATTTACTGAATAGAAACGGAAGCCCCCAAAATGTACGTCTTTTCTTCAATTTTGTAGCACAATGATTTTTTTTTTGTGTTTCCCCGTAGATTTTTGGGTAAAATGACTGATGTCATTACAAAGTAGAATTGGTGATGCAAAAACAAAAACAAAAAAAAAGTAATTGTATGGATTTTTAGGTGCAAAACTGAAAGGGTTATGATTTTTAAAATTTAAGAGGAAAAAAAGAAAGTTCAAAAACGGAAAACGCTTGGTACTTGATGGGTTAAAGTACCCCCTCACAGGTCAAGTTTTCAGAATTAATATTTCACAGATTACATAATTCTGGTCTTTGTATGTATATCCTCAAATGATGAGCTGTTGGGGAGCCTTGAGGACTGGAGTTGAGAAACACCGCTGTACTGTATAAAATGCATGGACTAAGTGAGGTAAAGAAAAATAAATACATTTTACAAGATGCGGTCAACTGCATAGTCCCCGAGGCCAAAACCTCTAAACTCAAAAGGGGTTTTGCCACCATGAACACTTATTACCATCCACAGAAGTCTAAAAAGACTCCTGGAGCCCCTGTCTGAATGAAGCGGTGGTTAAGAATACACACTGCACTTCATAATTATCTGCTTATCAGCTATTTTCAGAAGTCCTACAGCCAATGAATGGAGCACAATGCTCGACCGAAGCTTTGAGAATTACTTTGTAGAAATTTTCTGCGTCCCAGGTGTCATAAACCTTGAGATCATACACTTATCCCCTATTTTATAAATAAGAAATATGTGTTCATAGAGCCAAAAGCCCTTCACAGAGGTGTTCTGGGATCCTAATACTGATGGCCTCTTATCATAGACCATTAAAATCTAATTGGTGGATTATTGGCATCCCCAACCATTATCTGATTAATGTGGCAGCACTCAGGACTGATAAAGCATTCAGCAGCTCTGTGCCGGGCCTAAATGATAAAAGGGCCACAGCTAATCAGTGGGAGCTCTAGGGTGTTGACTCTGACAAATATTGGTGGCCTATCCAAAAAACATACTATTAAGTTAGAATAAAATTGTAAAAAGTTTATACAATTATCAGTTGATCACATATGAACAGTAAATGGCTTAGCTGGCATACTATGCTTTCTTCTAAATTGTGAATTTGAGCAAGATGTGGGCATGCGCTATACGCACTGCAGTGTATTCATTTCATGTCTTGAGGTCAAAAGAATATACTACAAGGTAGATTAAACTAGTTTTAACTAACACATGTATGTTTAGTACAATATAGTTATGCAATGTTTAACTATAATGTATTCATTTATTCTTGTTTCTACAAAAAATGAATGGTATGACGCTACATAACATTTGTATTGTAACCACCATACAACTGTTTTGTATAAATAATAAAGCTGCCAGGGAGTGCCTGGGAATCTTTGTTGGTACACAACCATGTGTATGTATGATGCTCTGTTCCTTCTTTCCTAAAGCCAAGGGATTTAAAGGGGTACTCCGTTGCTCAGCTTTGGAACAAACTGTTCCGAACACTGGAGCCAATGCTGGGAGCTTGTGACGTCATAGACCTGCCCCTCATGACGTCACGCCCCACCCCCTCAATGCAAGTCTATGGGACGTCAGGCCCCCTCCCACAGACTTGCATTGAGGGAGTGTGGTGTCATAAGAGGCGGGTCTATGACGTCACGAGCTCTCGGCCCTGGAGACTGGTTCCCTTAAGCAGCAACAACTAAGTTAGAAGATAGGAGGAGATCGAAACATAAACATCAGTGTTCTCTCCTATGGAATCACCCTAAAAAAGTTGCTGTGTAAAACAGACTGTATGTATTCCTTCGTTCCTAGGATATTACCAAACCATAAAAGATGGGGGTGTATTGTTGTACGCCTACAAGAACTAGAAAGCCCCAAAGATCTGAAAACGCAGCATTTGTAATAAGTGCACAGGTAAGCATTCTGTAACCACAGAAGTTCATGTATCTATGTAAAGTTCTCTATACCATGCCATACAGTGTTCTACAATAGGAAAACAAAATGTTAAAAAAAAATGTGTTTCAGTCGAGTCATTTCAGTTGTATGTTGGAGAGATGTGGTTTTCATTGGGTGAAATAAAGCCTACATGTTTTGGTTCATATTTCCTGAACTTAAAAAGAAATATAAAAAAGCAAGCAGTGTAGTTACATACTTGGTGAAGACCCTCATCTCATGTGCACTTGTGATGAAGAGATTACACAACCACCACCAAACTCGACATCACAGATTGGGGTGTCCCAGAAGCCGACAGCTACAATGGCAGACGTTACTGCTCTTCGTATACTGTTCTTATAAAGATTTATCGGTGTTGGTTTCCTGTAAGAGCATCTAGAGTTCTAAGAAGAATATACTTTCTCTGCATTTGTAGCTTTGAACAGATCTACTGCTGGGATTATGGATAAAAGCTGACACAATCTAGATGCCATATGTCACTGAACCATGATATCTTTGTTATAGGTTTTGCTTTTCACAAACCTAGAAGGAATCTAAATCTGACGGTAGCCATGTGTATTATCTGGCTGAAAAAATGTTCTACCACCACTCCCCATCAACATGAATATTTGGCTCATGAGTATATGCGCAGTGTTTTAACCCCTTAAGGACCATGGGTTTATAAATTTTTGCGTTTTTTTTCCTCCTCACCTTCTAAAAATCTTAACGCTTTAAATTTTCCACCTACAGAACAATATAAGGGCTTATTTTTTGCTCCACCAATTTTACTTTGTAAGGACATCAATAATTTCACCACAAAATCCATGGCTAAACCAGAAAAAAATATTTGTGGGGAAAAATTGGAAAAAAGAGGCCATTTTGTAACGTTTAAAAAAATTTCCTCTTCTGACCCCCAAACTTTTTTTATTTTTCCATATACAGGGATGGGTGATGGCTAATTTTTTGCACCGTGATCTGTTGTCTGGGATCATTTTGTTTTGATGGGACTTTTTGATCGCTTTTTATACATTTTTTTTAAGCTATACAAAGTGACCAAAATACGCAATTTTGGACTTTGGTCCCTTGTCCGTTAATAGAGTAGTTAAAAGGGTATTTAGGTCCATGTTAAAAAAAAAAAACATATGCGGTTGCAGTACGGTTTTTAAACCGGAGACAAAATCGTGGTCAACCACGGTTTTGACTCCGGTTTAAAACCCGTACTGCAACCGCATATGTTTTTTTTTTTTAACATGGACGTCAATGGGAAACGCACATGTATACGGTTCCATATGGGAAAAACGTATACGTTTTTACTTTGCACATGCGCATTTGAATCCTAAAGTCCCCACCCAAGACCCCTCCCATTAAAAATGGACAAAATTTTAAAAAACTTATGTTTTTTTTTTTTTTTATAAAAACTGACGGAACTGTATGCACTTTTAAAAACAGTATACTGTTTAAAACGCACATAGTTTACTTTTTTCCATACTGTTCCATCCGTTTTTTTGCCATACGGTTTTCTCTACAAAAACGGATTGAAAACAGTATGGCAAAAACGTAGTGTGAACCCAGCCTAAGCCAAAATCCTTCTGGGAAAACATTTTGTGGACAGATAAGACCAAGACAGAGCTTTTTGGTAAAGCACATCATTCTACTGTTTACCGAAAACGGAATAAGGCCTACAAAGAAAATAACACAGTACCTACAGTGAAATATAGTGGAGGTTTACTGATGTTTTGGGGTTGTTTTGCTGCCTCTGGCACTGTGTGCCTTTAATGTGTGAAAGGCATAATGAAATCTGAGGATTACCAATGGATTTTGGGTTGCACTGTACAGCCCAGTGTCAGAAAGCTGGGTTTGCGTCTGAAATCTTGGGTCTTTCAGCAGGACAATGACAGGACATATGTCAAAAAGCACCCAGAAATGGATGGCAACAAAGTGCTGGAGAGTTCTGAAGTGGCAGCAATGAGTCCAGATCTAAATCCCATTGAACACCTGTGGAGAGATCTTAAAATTGCTGTTGGGGAAAGGCGCCCTTCCAATAAGAGAGACCTGGTGCGGTTTGCAAAGGTAGAGTGGTCCAACATTCCAGCTGAGAGGTGTAAGAAGCTTATTGATGGTTATAGGAAGCAAGTGATTTCAGTAATTTTTTCCAAAGGGTGTGCAACCAAATATTAAGTTAAGGGTGCCAATAATTTTGCCAGCCCATTTTTGGAGTTTGGTGTGATATTATGTCCAATTTGCTTTTCTTCCTGCATTTTTTGGTTTAGTTCCAATACACACAAAGGGAATACAAATGTGTATAGCAAAACATGTGTTACTGCAATCCTTTTCTGTGAGAAATACTTCATTTTCTAGAAAATTTCAGGGGTGCCAACATTTACGGCCATGACTGTAGTCTTATCACAAACTGTACTGGCTTCAGCATGCTTTTACGTGATGTAGTGTTGCTTCCAGCTCCCTGGCTCCTCCCTCTCATCCAATACAATGTATCATCCTCAGCTGTCTCAGGAGGCTTGGCTGGATCTGGTGTCTGAGCTCCAGCCCCGTCTCCTACAGCCTACATCACAATCTCCATGTAATATATATATTTATATATAGCTCCTTATTGGGCATGTTTGCAGCATGCTGCCTTGTGCTGGACAAATGCCACAGACAGAGGAGCAGACAGGGAATGAATGGCAGGTGCTGCAGCCTCATGGATTTTGCATTAGTCTGCTGTGAAATTAGGTACTCTGCAACAGGGTGAGGATCTGACGAAACTGCTGTTGAAGGGGAAGAGGTAGGGTGGGCAGGCTGTGATGAAGAGCTGAGGTAAAGCAATACATTCTAGGACCTTGGAGTACCCCTTTAAGAGGCAGCTTATCTGAGAGAAACATTATAATTGTACAGTTAACCTGTTAAAGGATGCAGGGCCCTTGCATCCTGGTACTTAAGGACGCAGGGCGTACCCGTTTACTCTGGTCCTGTTACCGGGTTTAAAGCGTGCTCACGACCTGAGCACACATCAAACCCGGTGGGTCTTGACTGCTATCAGCATCCAGGATCCAGGGTTAATGGCTGGCATCACAGATTGGGTCGATGCCCGGCATTAACCCTTTAGATGCCACAATCAAAGTTGATCGTGGGGTCTAAAATGAAAGTGAAACGATCCCGGCAGCTCAGGAGAGCTGATAGGGACCATCATGATGAAATAGCGATTTACCGATCAGCTGAGAGGACGGCAGGAGGGTACTTACCTGCCTCTTCGCCGTCCGATCAGTCCTCTGCTGCTCCCAGCCAACCATGCAGGCTGGAGGAGCAGAGCACCGATAGCATTGATCAGTGTCCTGCTATGGGGACTAAAAAAAAAAAGTGTAATAAAAAAAAAAGTTAATAAATGTGAATAAGCCCCCCTCCCAATAAAAGTTTGAATCCCCCTACATTTCCCATTTTTTAAATGCAATAATGTAATAAAAAATAAACATATGTTGTATCGCCGCTTGCATAAAATGTCCGGACTATTAAAATAGAAGGTTAGTTAAACCGCGTAGTCAATGGCATACACTTAAAAAAAAAATACCAAAGTCCAAAAAATATACCATAAAAAAAATGAATAAAAAGCGATCAAAAAAAGTCCCATCAAAACAAAAAGGATACCAATAAAAACTACAGACCACGGTGCAAAAAAATTAGCCCTCAAATAGCCCAGTATGTGGAAAAATGTAAAAGTTATAGGGGTCAGAAGATGACTATTTTAAACATACTAATTTTGGTGCATGTAGTTATAATTTTTTTAAAGTAGTAAAATAAAATAAAACCTACATAAATTGGGTGTCCTAGTAACCGTATGGACCTACAGAATAAGGATAAGGTGTCATTTTACCAAAAAGTGTACTACGTAGAAACGGAAGCCCCAAAAGTTACAATGGCATTTTTTGTTTTTTTTTATTCCCCCCCCCCCCACATTTAAGTTATTTTTTTGTTTTGCTGCAACTTATGTTATAAAATAAGTAATGTCATTACAAAGTACAATTGGTGACACAAAAAACAAGCCCTTATATGGGTCTGTAGTTGAAAAACTGAAAGTGTTGTTATGATTTTTAGAAGGGGAGAAGGAAAAAATGCAAAAAATGAAAATTGTCCGGGTCCTTAAAGGGGTACTACGGTGGAAAACAATTTTTTTTAAATCAACTGGTGCCAGAAAGCTATACAGATTTGTAAATTACTTCTAAATTATTGCTCCAAAGTTAGTTATTTTTTTTCGTGAATTCTTCTTTTCAGTCTGTCCACAGTGCTCCCTGCTGACACCTCTGTCCACATCAGGAACTGTCCAGAGCAAGAGAGGTTTGCTATGGGGATGCTTGTACTTGCTTGTACTCTTGACAGTGCCTGACATGGACAGAGGTGTCAGCAGAGAACACTGTGGTCAGACTGAAAAGAACTCCAGAAAGAAATACAACTTATGGGGTTAAGGAGGAGTCTCTATTGTATGTTTCTGTCCAACAGTAAAAACTGAGAGACTGTCCAAAAGCCCCAAAGGCAACATAGCACATTTACATACAGCGGGGAGGATGACAGCAGCCCCATTACTAAACATGAAGTGCCAATTTGTTTCATTTGCAGCAATGGTTTTAAACAGAAGTTATAGTACAATCTTTCTTAGAACTGGTAACAGGAACAGTTACTAATGGAAACCATGACCACAATCGTAGACAAAGCATGCTTTTTTTATGGGGTACTAGTGGTGCTGCTCACTTCCATGTGTGAACGGAGGCGTGTGAAAATCAATAAAAGAGATCTGCAAAATGGTAGTATTAAGATTAAATTATATAATTTTGTCCTCAGTACTGTTAGCATTACTGCAAATAAAATAAAAAATACTACTTGTCCAAGGAACTAAAAGGAGCACAGTCTACTTGTCCCTCATGAAAATCCACTTGTCCTGGTTGACAAAATAATTTTAATCAAAATAGTACGTTTGGGGGTTTTCTTTTTTTTCGCCATTCCCCCTGTGGTCAAACTTACACATTATTTTAATACTTTAGGTCGGCCTGATTATACCAATACCAAATATTTTTTTCTTATTTAAAAAAAAAAAATAATAATAATAATAATAATTCCTGACCCCTATAACATTTGAATTTTTCCGTATACTGGGCTGTATAAGGGCTCCATTTTTGGGCCGTAATCTGCTGTATGTATCGGTACCATTTTGGTATTGATCGAATTTTTTGAACACTTTTTACTTGGGACATAATAAAAACTGGGACATAATAAAAACTAAATTCTGTGATTTTTTTTTTTACATTAACGCCATAGACCGTATGGGAAAATGTTATTTTCTTTTATAATTTGGACAAATACGCATGCGCCAATACCAAATGTAAATTTTTATTATGTTTACATATTTTTTATTCGAGAAAAGGGGGTGATATGAACTTTTAAATATGAAAGGGGTTAATAGGTGTTTTTTAAAACTTTCATTAAACTTTTTTTTTTTTTATACATTTTATTAGGAGGAATCCTTATAATCCTCATACAGATCAGTGCAGTTCTCTTGAACTCCATTCATCTGTGTTCATTTGGTTGAGCCTGCTCAAGGCAGGCTCAATCAAATGCAGATCTAAGCCATGAATACAGAGGTAAGCCCTCTGGCTACCTCCACAGGGGAACGCCCCCAGGGATGGTTATAAGAAACCTTTAGACTCCGCTGTCAACTTTGACAGTGGTGATCTAAAAGGTTAATAGCTGGCCGCGGCAAGTACCGCATGCTGGGCTGTTAGCGGCGGCCCCCGGCATGTGAAATCAGCTGGGGGCCATCGGGTATGGATCGGGCTCAAGTCAGGAGCCCGCTCCGTACACCCTGAGCGCTCGTGTGAGTTGCAGACTTGTGTCCCCTGCAAGTCTGCACCCGCTCCTCCCGTCAGCCTGCACCTCACACCGGCGTTATAAAAATAAAGTTGGTCCTGCTAGCCCGATACAGGGCTAAATGTATGAAAAATTCCCCTGCTCGGCGCCCGGAACTACACGTCCCGTGCGTCAGGCGATAGGATTTCCACATCCCTGGTAATACTATGTTCCCACGGCAGATTTTTTGCAGAATTCGGCAGATAAATTGCCCATTCACTTCAATTGAATTCCTGCAGCAGAAATTCTTCACTGTGAATGGGACAGCGGAATCCCATTGAAGTGTATTGGCTATAAATTCATGCAGAATTTTCATGCTGAATTCCATGCAGAAATTCTGGCATGTGAATATAGCCTTATAGTCTGTCTTCTCAGAAGGAAACTGAATTATATAAGACCAGTCTTCGAAAAACAGATGAAATACTGCTTCCATATTTTAAGCATGCAAACTTTAACAGGTGTTTTACAGTCACAAGCAGTATTTTGGTCAGAGAAAAACTAACAATTTTAAAACCCCCTCTAAGTTTTGGTGTACAAATGCGAATTTAAAATACTGCCAAGTGAAAGTGGCTTTAATGCGTATTCACATACACCAGATCCCCAATTGTGGATCTACAGTTGAAAGATCTGCAGTTACGGATTTTACAAATCAGTCAAAAATATATATAAGAGTTGCCTTATAAAATCCACAGTTGAATATTTTACAACTTCAAGTCTCCAATTGAGTATTCTACAACTTTAAATCTGTGCCAAATCCTGTATGTGTGAAGGCACCTTCAATGGGTACATCCAGAGTCAAAAACATTTAATATGTTGTACATATGTTGTACTTGGCAAAACATTAACCTATCTAATATACTTCATACCTTTTTATCTCCTCATGGCTTATATAAAAAAAATATATAAAATAAAAACACCACAAGGGGTCCACATAGCATCCAGAACATGATTTTGTCTAGCTGCAGCATCAACTTTGTCAAATCTAAAGCACGGGTTGGGACAAAGTCCAGTAAGGATGGGACTAGCGCTCCTCTATGCTCACTCCTGTCCTGTCTATCAGACTGCAGCATAAAAACAGAGAAAAGGGGGTTACAGAGCAAACTGCAGTGATCGGATGAAGAGACCATGCACAACACAGCAGACTCAGGGAGGAAGTGAAGGTATGGTGAGTGAGGGTGGGTTCAATGCTTGCCTGAGACATGTCCCTTCTTGAGCAATGGCTGTCAGAATAACATTTCCGTGCGGTGACTGAAGCATAGGGAATGCATATTTAATGAAAGGGACGTGGCTGCACTGAGAGAACAGGAGGTCTTGAGCATGAGGCCACACCTCCTTAATTAAAAATGCACTCCAATGTTCAAAGTATAATGAAGCAAATAATATTTGCTCTGAGGATACACAATATTTATGAATGGAAGCAATTTTGGAGAGTAGAAAAATAACTCCTTAGTAGAATAATGCATGGCATATTTGTCACCCGAGGTATGCATGCTTCAGGGAAATGACTTTCACAGTGTTAATAACCGTATTTCCAGCAGAACAGAAACCCACTACCATTCCATTATACTTTTTCCGTATACAACTTTTCTCTATATTGGCTTGCAAATACAGGGGCAAAATGCTGCTATGTGAAAGGGGTCTTGGGGTCACTTCTGACTGAGACCAAATTCAATAAATAGAATAGCACTGAGGTAGTGATGTTTAAAGCTCACACCCAATACATCCTGTGTGAAAGTCATGTATGTAAGTAAGAGTGAATAATCATATCTCCACTTTGGTTTGGATAAGAAAGTGGTTTAGGAGTAAAAAAACAAAAAAAAAAAACACTACATACATTGTGTTTAATACTAACACTATGGCCCTCATTTACTTAGAAAATCGGGTTGTAAGTCTATCTTGCTTTCTTACCCGATTGCTTTTTTCCCCTGGTATTTATTATTATGTCGTATCCTGTTTGTCGCACGTGGGTTTTGTTCGTTTTGGTTTCCAACTCCTCTGAGTTGTCGGGAAAAAATTCACAACAATTCAACAAATTCGGGTTGGAAACCTTTATAAATACGTGGGAAAGCTCAGAAATGTCGGGTTACGCCCCTTTTTCAGGTTTGGGAGAATCCACATCGGGTCCGTCGGGAAAAAATGCTGCATCGTGTTGCAGATTGGCGCACGATGTCTGCGACATGTCGCAGACAAAGATGCGCCAAAAAAACCAGACAAAACAAGTCGGGTTTAGAATAGTAAATGAGGGCCACTATCTTTTTTCTTAAGTTTATTTTCACTTGCTGTGCACTTGGCTCCATATTTATAGCACACCCACACTGGTTTTTTTCTGCCGTTGGGTGCTGTCACTAAGAAGCTGTTCATGCTAAACGTTAGATCTGCATTCTAGCTATGGAAGCCTAGGCCAGACTACAGTCACCAGAGAGATGGATCAGTCTCTTATCTATTCTACATATGCATCTTTTTCCCTTCTATTCATTTATATAAACAGTGATGTCATTGTAGCTTTCAAGCAATCATTTACTATTAATCTCATAGACAGCGCCAGGAGGAAACTGAAAATTTACACATAGGGTCAAAGAAAGTTTATGTGACATTAAAGTCACCTCTTTAGGGCTCGTTCACATTGACGTCTGTCCCCGTTAATTCATGCCCGTTATTAAATCCATTCAGGCCTTTTGCAAACGGTTTACAAACTTGTAAATTTTTTTACAATCCTTTGTCATCCTTTTGCATCCATTTGGTTTCTATTGCATTTGTTTTTTACAGGAAAAAAGACGGTGCATGCAGTTTTTTTTTCTGTCAAAAAAAAAAGGAAGAGAAACGGATATTATAAATTTAACATTAAAGTCTATGGAAAAAGGATGAGCATTTAACCCCTTAAGGACTGAGGGGTTTTCGGTTTTTGCACTTTCGCTTTTTCCTCCTCACCTTTTAAAAATCATAACCCTTTCAATTTTGCACCTAAAAATCCATACGATGGCTTATTTTTTGAACCACCAATTCTACTTTGCAGTGACATCAGTCATTTTACCCAAAAATCTACAGCGAAACGGAAAAAATAATCATTGTGCGACGAAATTATAACTTTTTGTAGTAACTTTTTGATCTTTATTCTGTAGGTCCATACAATTAAAATGATACCCTACTTATATAGGTTTGATTTTGTCGTACTTCTGGAAAAAATCATAACTACATGCAGGAAAATGTATACCTTTAAAATTGTTATCTTCTGACCCCTATAACTTTTTTATTTTTCTGCGTATGACGGCTAATTTTTTGCGCCGTGATCTGACGTTTTTAGCGGTACAATTTTTGTATTGATCAGACTTTTTGATTGCTTTTTATTCATTTTTTCATGATATAAAAAGCAACTAAAAATACGTTATTTTGTACTTTGGAATTTTTTTGCGCATATGCCATTGACCGTGCGGTTTAATTAATGATATATTTTTATAGTTCGGACATTTACGCACGCGGCGATACCACATGTTTATTTTTATTTACACAGATTTTTTTTTATGGGAAAAGGGGGGTGATTCAGACTTTTATTAGGGAAGGGGTTAAATGACCTTTGTTAACTTTCTTTTTCACTTTTTTTTGCAGTGTTATAGCTCCCATAGGGAGCTATAGCAATGCACACACTGATCTCTTGTGTTGATCCCTGCAAAGCCATAGCTCTGCACGGATAGGGGCTCGATTGCTCAAGCCTGTAGCTCAGGCTTGGAGCAATCAAACCCCGATCGGACGCCGCGGAGACAGGTAAGGAGACCTCCGCCTGCGTCCCAGCTGATCGTCACATCGCGATATTATCGCAATGTCCCGATCAGCCCGACTGAGCTGCCGGGAAGCATTAACTTTCGTTTTCAGACGCGGCGGTCAACTTTGATCGCCGCGTCTGAAGGGTTAACAGCACGCAGCACAACGATCGGTGCCGCACGCTGTTAGCCCAGGGTCCCGGCTATGATTAGCAGCCGGGACCTACCCGGTGTGATGCGGGGTAACGGCGTGACCCCTTTTTTAACACCGGGAGCGGGCTCAGGACGTACAGGTACGTCCTAAGTCCTTAAGGGGTTAAAGGGGTACTCCGCTGCTCAGCGTTTGGAACACACTGTTCCGAACGCTGGAGCCGGCAGCTTGTGACATCATAGCCCCGCCCCATCATGACGTCATGCCCCGCCCCCACAATGCGTCTATGGGACATCATGAGCTCCCGGCGCCAGCACCAGCGTTAGGAACAGTTTGTTCCAAACACTGAGCAGCGGAGTACCCCTTTAATGTCATCCATTTGCATCCATTAACATCAGTTTTTTTCCAATCCGTTTTTGATCAGTTATTACTTCTGAGAATGCTCAGAAGAGATGTGAGCAAAAAAAATTAAAATAACTGACACAAACGAACAATGAAAGGATATAAACAGATGCAAAAGGATGCAAACTGATGCAACAGGATGCCACATGACTTTTTTTTGTTTTAAATAGTCCATTAAAATAAGACAAATGGCATCCTGTTGCATCAGTTTGCATCCTTTTACATCTGCTTGTCAGTATGGTCCGTTTAGCAGCAATAAAGGGAGAATATCAGGACGGGAGAGAATGGCCATGTGAACCTAGCCTTACACTTCCATGGTAATATAAAATAAATTAATTAATTAAAAAAAACAGGCTCACGTGTACAAAAATTGGCTCTTGCCAATTTGGTCCTCTTGCTTAAAATGATCTATTTTTCAGAGACAATTCCATACGGTTATGTGTTTTAATGCTTTTATATGAAACATTGTGTCAAAAGTTTTCCCACATTGTCTTGTGGTGCATCAGTCACTTTATCTAAACACACCGACAATGCCCCCTTCGTTTTTTTAATACCCTCTACATCTACTACTGCAAGGAGCTACCAAAACACAAATTCAGAATAATCAAACCCTTTACAGTACAAATGACTCCAAAAGTAAGGTAGCTTCAGTTGTTTAAAGTGGTTGTCTAGGAAAATCATTCAGCAGGCCTCCCGGCACATTGCCGAGTGGGGTCCCGAGACCCCCCCATGTCGGCGATCGCAGAAAATTGCATGTCAATTCAGACATTCGATTTTCTGCTATTCCGGGCTGATCGGGTCTCTGGTGACCCGATCGCCCGGAAAATAGAGCTGATCGGAGCTGTCAGTGACAGCCCTGATCATCCTGAGGGATAGGAGCGAGATTGCAGTGTTGCGATCTCCTCCTATCCCCTGCCATTAGTCAGAAATGAATTCTGACCAATGGCAGCGCACGAAAGGGGGTTGCCATGGAAACCCCCACTCTGCCCACCCCTGGATGTCGGGCAGAACGGGGGGAGAAGATGGCGGCGGTTACCTGAACAGAAGATGCCGTGGGGACCGCTGATCATCGGTGGAGACTGTGGAGATCAGCGCCGCAGGCATGCTGGGAGTTGTAGTTCTGTAACATCTGTCCCTTCAGATCTTGCAATTTTCATGAAAATTTTGAAAATTGCTGCTTTACTTTGAATCCCTCTAATTTTTTCAAAAAGTAAAAATATGACCATTTTATGATGCCAACATAAAGTGGACATATTGTATTTGTGAATCAATATAAAATTTATTTTGAATATCCATTTTCCTTACAAGCAGAGAGCTTCAAAGTTAGAAAAATGCCAAATTTTCATGAAATTTTGGGATCTTTCACCAAGAAAAGATGCAAGTAACGACAATAATTTACCACCAAAATAAAGTAGAATATGTCACAAAAAAACAATCTCAGAATCAGAATAATCGATAAAAGCATCTTAGAGTTATTAAAGGGGTATTCCAGGCAAAGACTTATATATATATATATATATATATATATATATATATATAATATATATATATATATATATATATATAATATATATATATACACATACATACACACACACACTATATATATATATCTCAACTGGCTCCAGAAAGTTAAACAGATTTAAATTACTTATATTAAAAAAATCTTAATCCTTTCATTACTTATGAGCTTCTGAAGTTAAGGTTGCTCTTTTCTGTCTAAGTCCTCTCTGATGACACCTGTCTCGGGAAACGCCCAGTTTAGAAGCAAATCTCCATAGTAAACATCTTTTAAACTGGGCGTTTCCCGAGACAGGTGTCATCAGAGAGGACTTAGACAGAAAAGAACAACCTTAACTTCAGAAGCTCATAAGTACTGAAAGGATTAAGATTTTTTAATAAAAGTAATTAACAAATCTGCTTAACTTTCTGGAGCCAGTTGATATATATAAAAAAGTTTTTGCCTGGAATACCCCTTTAATGCTTAAAAGTGACGGTGGTCAGAATTACAAAAAAGGGCAGCGTCCTTAAGGTGAAAATGAGCTGCGTCCTTAACCCCTTAAGGACCAAGGGCGTAATGTTACACCCTTGCGCCCTGGTACTTAAGGACCAAGGGTGTAAACTTACGCCCTGGCGTTTTCCGGTCCCTGCCGCGCGCCAGGCAGAGATCGGAAGCGGATGCCTGCTGAAATGCTTCAGCAGGCATCCAGGGCAAACGCCGAGGGGGGCCATGTCTGCCCCCCCATGTCGGTGATCGCCGCAAATCGCGAGGGAAATCGCCCCTGAGATCTGCGGCGATACCGGGCTGATCGGGTCTCTGGGACCCGACCGCCCGGTAATTTTGCATGATCCCAGTTGTCACAGACAGCCAGGACCATGCTGAAGTATAGGAGCGAGGTGGCAAGCCTGCCACCCCCTCTTATCCCGTGCGATTCCTCGGCAGTTACTTCCTCCCGCCCTGCCCGGCCCCTGAAAGTCCGGAGAGAACGGGAGGAAGACCGGAATACGCAGCGGGGGACGGGGGAGTGCTGGGGACCGGCCTCGGTACTTACCTCGTCCCTGAAGACCCGGATCCCGGCGGTGGAGACGGCGGCGGCAGCGCTGGACCTTTGCAGCAGTCCAAACCGCCGTAAAGCGATCTGGACTGCTCCATCTGGTCCCCTTACACTACAACTCCCAGCATGCCCAGACAGCCCTTGGCGTCTGGGCAAGCTGGGAGTTGGAGTTTTGCAACATATGGAGGTCCACAGTTTGTAGACCACTGTGCCCTTCCAGATGTTGCAAAACTGCACATCCTCAGCATGCCCTTACTGTCCAGGCATGCTGGGAGTTGTAGTTCTGTAACATCTGGCCCTTCAGATGTTGCAGAACTACAACTCCCAGCATGCCTGGACAGTTTTGGCATACTGGGAGTTGTAGTTTTGCAACATCTGAAAGGGCACAGATTGGGAACCACCGTCTTAGTGGTCTGCAAACTGTAGTCCTCTAGATGTTGCAAAACTACAACTCCAAGCATGCTGGTAGTTGTACTTCGGCAACATCTGGCTCTAAAGATGTTGCCGAACTACTACTTCCAGCATACCTGAGAATGTTTGGGAGTTGTGGTTTTGCAACAACTGGAGGCACACTGGTTGGGAAACATCTGTTTCCTAACTCAGTGTTTCCCAACCCGTGTGCCTCCAGCTGTTGCAAAACTATAACTACCAGCATGCACTGATAGGCTGTGCATGCTGGGAGTTGTAGTTTTGGGCAGGGGGCTTACAGTGAGTATCAGGCTGCAAGTTTGCGATGCAGCAAATGTTGCGTGGCAGCTCAAACTCGCAGCGGGAAACTCGCTGTAACCCCCCGCCTGTGTGACTGTACCCTAAAAACACTACACTACACTAACACAAAATAAAATAAAAAGTAAAAAAAACACTACATATACACATACCCCTACACAGCCCCCTCCCCAATAAAAATGAAAAACGTATGGTATGCCACTGTTTCCAAAATGGAGCCTCCAGCTGTTGCAAAACAACAACTCCCAGTATTGCCGGACAGCCGTTGACTGTCCAAGCATGCTGGTAGTTTTGCAACAGCTGGAGGCATCCTGTTTGGGAATCACTGGCGTAGAATACCCCTATGTCCACCCCTATGCAAATCCCTAATTCAGGCCTCAAATGCACATGGTGCTCTCACTTTGGAGCCCTGTCGTATTTCAAGGCAACAGTTTAGGGCCACATATGGGGTATCGCCGTACTCGGGAGAAATTGCCTAACATTTTGGGGGCACATTTTCTCCTTTCACCCCTTATGAAAAGGTGAAGTTGGGGTCTACACCAGCATGTTAGTGTAAAAAAATAAATTTTTTACACTAACATGCTGGTGTTGCCCTATACTTTTCATTTTGACAAGAGGTAAAAGGGGGAAAAATCCCCCCCAAACTTTGTAATGCAATTTCTCCCGACTACGGAGATACCCCATATGTGGGCGCAAAGTGCTCTGGGGGCGCACAACAAGGCCCAGAAGGAAGAGTGCAACATGTACATTTGAGGTGATTTGCACAGGGGTGGCTGATTGTTACAGTGGTTTTGACAAATGCAAAAAAAAAAAAAAAAAAACACATGTGACCCCATTTTGGAAACTACACCCCTCACGGAATGTAATGAGGCGTGCAGTGAGAATTTACACCCCACTGGTGTCTGACAGATCTTTGGAACAGTGGGCTGTGCAAATTAAAAATTTTGTACAGCCCACTGTTCCAAAGATCTGACAGACACCAGTGGGGGGTAAATGCTCACTGTACCCCTTGTTACGTTCCTCAAGGGGTCTAGATTCCAAAATGGTATGCCATGTGTTTTTTTTGCTGTCCTGGCACCATAGGGGCTTCCTAAATGCGACATGCCCCCCGAGCAAAATTTGCTCTCAAAAAGCCAAATATGACTCCTTCTCTTCTGAGCATTGTAGTTCGCCCGTAGTGCACTTCAGGTCAACTTATGGGGTACCTCCATACTCAGAAGAGATGGGGTTACACATTTTGGGGGGTATTTTCTGCTATTAACCCTTGCAAAAATGTGAAATTTGGGGGGGAAACACATTTTAGTGATACATTTTTTTTTTGTGGGGTATTAAGGCTCACTTAATTCCTTGTTACGTTCCTCAAGGGGTCTAGTTTCCAAAATGGTATGCCATGTGTTTTGTTTTTTTTTGCTGTTCTGGCACCATAGGGGCTTCCTAAATGCAACATGCCCCCCAAAAACCATTTCAGAAAAACGTACTCTCCAAAATCCCGTTGTCGCTCCTTCGCTTCTGAGCCCTCTACTGCGCCCGCTGAACACTTTACATAGACATATGAGGTATGTGCTTACTTGAGAGAAATTGGGCAACAAATACAAGTATAAATTTTCTCCTTTTACCCCTTATAAAAATGCAGAAATTGGGTCTACAAGAACATGCAAGTGTAAAAAATGAAGATTGTAAATGTTCTCCTTCACTTTGCTGCTATTCCTGTGAAACACCTAAAGGGTTAAAAGGCTGACTGAATGTCATTTTGAATACTTTGGGGGGTGCAGTTTTTATAATGGGGTCTTTTATGGGGTATTTCTAATATGAAGACCCTTCAAATCCACTTCAAACCTGAACTGGTCCCTGAAAAATTTTGAGTTTGAAAATTTTGTGAAAAATTGGAAAATTGCTGCTGAACTTTGAAGCCCTCTGGTGTCTTCCAAAAGTAAAAACTTGTCAATTTTATGATGCAAACATAAAGTAGACATATTGGAAATGTGAATAATTTTTTTTTTTATTTGGAATATCCATTTTCCTTACAAGCAGAGAGCTTCAAAGTTAGAAAAATGCTAAATTTTAATTTTCATAAAATTTTGGGATTTTTCACGAAGAAAGGATGCAAGTTACCACAAAAATTTACCACCATGTTAAAGTAGAATATGTCACGAAAAAACAAACAATCTCGGAATCAGAATGATAAGTAAAAGCATTCCAGAGTTATTAATGTTTAAAGTGACAGTGGTCAGATGTTCAAAAAACGCTCTGGTCCTAAGGTGTAAAATGGCCTGTTCCTTAAGGGGTTAAGGGATTAAAAGGGGTACTCCGCTGGAAAACTTTTTTTTTATTTTTTAAATCAACTGGTGCCAGAAAGTTAAACAGATTTGTACTTAGCTGCTGTATGCTCCTCATGCTTTTCTTTTTGAATTTCCATTCTGTCTGACCACATTGCTCTCTGCTGACACCTCTGTCCACGTCAGGAACTGTCCAGAGAAGGATGGGTTTGCCATGTGGATTTGCTCGTACATCAGTTGATAAGTACTGGAAGGGTTATGATTTTTAAATAGAAGTAATTTACAAATCTGTTTAACTTTCTGGCACCAGTTGATTGGAGTACCCCTTTAATGTGGCCAGGCTGGTTGTTCATTTAAAAAATAAAATATGTACTCACCTACCATGATCCTATGCCACCACCACGTCAACACTGTCCCACCACGTCAACAGTGTCCATTACAGAGCTGCAATAAGCTTTTTTATCAATTAGTAACTGATTACTTTAGTTTAGGGATGTTTTCAAAAGAGACAAAAACTCTGAGTCACAAAGTCAAGAAAATTGACCATAAACTAACTGCATCTATATAAGATATTAACATGAAACTTGGCACACATGTTACTTCTATGTCAACAACAAACATAGGATAGGTAATTTAACCCTTACTCACCCCATTTGCCAGGGTCTGGGTTTTTGTTTAAAGTCCCATACAAGTCAATGGGAAATATATGTTACTGCAGAACTTCCAAACAACTGGAGATATTTCGATAATACTTGGTCACATGTTACTTATAACTTATATATCCACTTAAAATATAGGATAGTTAATTTAACCCTTACCTACTCCCATTTGTGAGGGTTGAGGTTTTTAGTTTAAAGTCCCATGCAAATCAATGGGAAATGTATGTTCCCACATAACTTCCGTACGGCTGGAGATATTTCAATACCTGGTAAACATATTACAGGTCGGGATAGGAGGTCGGGATATGAGGACGGGATATGAGGTCGACATAGGAGGTCGACATAGGAGGTCGACATAGGAGGTCGAGACAGGAGGACGGAATAGGAGGTCGAGATAAAAAAGATAGGAGGACGGGATAGGAGGTCGGGATAGGAGGTCGAGATAGGAGGTCGAGATAGGAGGGATATGACAACAATATATGAGGACGGGATATGAAGTCAAAAACTTCCTCTGTTGATTTTCCTCCACAACAAGATTAGGAAGGAAAAACCGGGCAACGCCGGGTACTCAGCTAGTAAGGAATAAAGATGATATTATAAGTCCTTATACTATGTTCTGTGATTGTGCTGTAAACAAGAACTCTTTCGTTCGAAACGTGTCAGCATGTGGACATGTAGTAATGGATTATAAATAAAGAAGACATTTTATATAGAGTGCTGGACTTTTGCTTATCTTGGGATGGGACAATACCATTGCATTGAAGAAGAACTGGGATTGACTTTCTGTATTTTCTACACATAATCAAATGATTATTAGTACATGGAGACTAAAAATATAATACAAATATTATTATGTTTGTCATTTTAGTATTGCATCCTTACAACAGACTTCATTCATTTCTCTAGGAGTCCAATTTCTTCACACAGTCTACACACTGCCCTCTGAAAGCCTGCTTAGATATGTTGTGAAATATTTGGCACACTCTTGCTTGTATCAAATGAGCACATTTATTATGTTTCTTAAGTCAACTTAATTCTTCACATTATTACTTCTGCATAAATAGACAGAGACAATAGCCAAAGGAAGTGAAACTTAAGTATGAGGAAGTGCAACTGTTTAGGGAATTTTAGTCCACATTATGGAGAGTGGGGGGGGGGATCACTCTCTTCACTAGCGATGTGACAAAATTGCACACTTTTTGTGCGCAAGCCCCATTGTTGTGCAAAATTTAGGGAGTAAACTCCAACTTTGCCCAAAAAATTAAGCACTGTGCAAAAATGTTGCTAATATGTGCTGGTTAAGTGAATTATAAATTCCTCCCTATATTTTAAAGGGTGTATATTTCTATAGGAAGTGAGAGAGGATGTTGTGACTTCCCCTGTAAAGGACACAGCATTGTTGGGCTCTGTGCTGCAAAACACAGGTAAAGCGTTACGGTCACTTTTGACACATCGTGCAGACATGCAGGCAACTGTTGCAGATTCCGTTCGGGGCTGGAAAATGAAGCCAGATGGTCTGCTGCATAATGGACACCAAAGTAGCCCCACAAATCCCAATGACTTTAATGTGGTTTGTTGGGTTTTCATCATGTGTCTGTCATTTTAATGGAACATAAATTCACAAAAAAATACTGCATGCAGCGTTTTGTATTCGGTTATTTGAACATATTCCGTCACAAGCCTCTGATGCAGATTTTAATCTAGCTTAAAAGGAGTACTACAGCAAAAACCGAACTTATCCCCTATCCACAGGCTAGGGCATAGAAAGCTGATCACGAGGGGTCCGACCGCTGGGACCCACCGCGATCTCCGGAACAGGACCCCGGCTCTCTCAGTGAGAAGCGTGTGTCTTCTACCGGTAGACAGCACACTCTCCATTCCTTTTGATAGGAACACCGATGATGCCCAAGTTCTGTACTCTGGCCTTTTTGGGGCTCTGATAGAAATTAATGGAGAGGATGCAATCTGCAGCACACACTCCTCATTGAGAGCAATGTACGGTTCCGGAGAGCTACTTATCCCCTATCCTGCTTCCCAATAATGCCTTTAACGTGGATTTCCCATTAACAATTTCATCACCTACCTACAGTATACTAAATAGTGATTGCTGTGGCCATAATTATTCCGAGATAGAGGTCCTGTGTTCCGCATTTGAAGGGAACACAGTGGTTGGAAATATATACTGCCTAAGCTCTAAGGGTCATTTTAGATGAGTAAACAGCTACCCAAAACAAGCATGGTCCTTAACTTACAACATTGTTGGCCACAAATGCCAGATTTACACAAAGAATGATATTTTTAGGGTCACACAATCCCAGAGATCAGTCCATTTGTTGGCTGATCGATGGCCCTTTTTCGAGTCAATTAGGAACAAAGGTTCATGTATGTAAAAGGCCCTTCAGAAAATGTACTCAACTTCCCCTAAATAGTCAGCTTTTACTTTTTATATAAGGGAAAATTGTCAATAAAAAAATATGCATACAATAAATATGTGATAAAATTTTCTTTGGGTCAGGACATAAATACGAACCACATTGATCACATGCTGGTCTAATGACATGAACTAGAGCAATAAAGATGACCCATTTGTGAAATGTGCAACCCACAAATATAGTCTTAGTTGTTAAGATCTTTTATGAGATTTTAGTTATCGTTTGTTAAAGAGGTATTCCAGGAAAATTTACAGATGCTGTAAAGTTAGTGTAGTTCATAATATAGTGTCTTTACCTGTGTGTGATGGTTTTTTCACAATTCTTATGTGATTTTCACCCCAATATTTATTTTTAACAGCATACAAAATGACTGCCGTCTCGGATTTTTCCCAACTTGCAATGCGATCGAGACCTGACTCACTAGTCAGCTGATGACAGGGAGCTTGTCTGTTTCAATGGGTGGAGAAAGCAATCTGAAAGTAATGCAACAGCTGGAGGCACCCTGATTGAAAACCACAGGTCTGCAGCTCATTTATGTTTCAATGGGTGGGGTGGCTGATGTGTGGGAAGGAGGAAAATGGAATCATGGGATTTGTAGGCAAACAAGAAAACTGAAAACAGGAAATAAAAGTTCACAAAAAGCTAGCCAGTGTTATGGTAATCTCACAACATAGCCATTTAGCCCAAGACAAGAGCAGATCCTTCCTAAGCATGTCCATTACTGTCTGCCAGGTAGTTACTAAAATCACCTTATGCTGGATAACCCCTTTAATGTCTCTCATCCAAGTGTTATTTGCATGGCTACAATGCAATTCAGCGTTTTACTCAACAGCGAGTCATAGACCATTGCTTTTGAGTGATCAAACAGAGGTATTAATCTATGGACAGATCTGTTTCAGATCTGGATAACTAATATATGTGTCAAACTTTGGGAATAAATCATTGAATTAAAGGACAGCAACATGAATTTCATTTTAAAGGGGGTTTATCTCCTTGTACTTATCTGTACTCAAAATGGTCACTTCAAAACAAAAAATGGATGCTGCACCAGGGTGGTAAATCATTTCGAGAAGATGACTTCCTGTCAGTGATCGGAAGTCCAGTGTTAGGGACCAATCATCAGATGGAGGGGGCAGGCAGAGACAGCTACATGACATGGAATGACAGGGCAGCAGTCCGGGAACTATATGTGTCATCTCCTTCCATGCATCTGTCTTGTTTTAAAATGTCCACAGCGTTGGAATAAAGATATGAGAAGAAATATTGGGTGAATGCTCCATTTTCTTTACCTCTCTGAGATGCTGCCTGAAAATTTTTTTCTGTACTCTTACTCCACCTTAAATAAATGGTATCGGTGAATCCCTATTCCCCTCCCTGAGTGATCACAAAGATCCAAAGATCTGAGTTTAATAGATTGCACATACGGTAAGTCAATATATGTATTATGATTTTTTTATCATGCAGAAATTTTCATTTCACATTCCAATCCAACATCTGCAATATATTACCTGTATGCTATCACTGGCAATTAATAAGACAATATAACTTTTAAATACATTAAAAAAAAACTTCCCAAACTGTCCTGTTTGCCAAAGTAAACACATAACCTTCCTGTGCATTTCATAGAAAGGTAATCGTATGCAAAATAAGTACAAACCATCACAAACGTTACCCTGGGACAACATTTCCATACAAACTGACAGTCATTCATACAGCTAGTTGAAAAAAATACAATGTTTTCAGGTACCTACATTCCATCCAGAATTGTATTTCTTGGTGTTAATCAAAGAATGTAATATTTGGGGGTGGAATTTTACTGGTTACACAAAGCTGTACTAATTTGTTAAAAACAAAAAACGCTATTACAAGGCTCAATCAATCGAGCATCCCATTTGAATTCATTGTTATTGGACATATATCCTCTGTTTGAATCATCATTATCGGCCACACATCTCCTTGTCTAAACAGAGGATAATAATGATTTTATTGGCTGCAAGAAAGATTCAATCAGCCAACAAACTAGTCTTTGCTGTTTAACAGCTGATTGCTTGTCCTTTTACATGGGACGATTATTGGGCACAAGCGTTCCTGGGAACTGTCATTTGCTCAAGGATCCTCAGTTATGTAGGTAACCCCTCCCAAACTCCTTATTTCCGCTCTTATCTCCTGATTCACACAACGTCCTCTCCAAAAGACATCAATTAATCATCCAGTTGTACTAAACAGGCTCCACAGACTTATAATTGAGATTGCAGGGAGTGAAGCGCAGTCACATTCTTCTTTCCACTAGTTCTAACGATCAGTGCAGGCCTGAACACTCACACCCTGAAGGATTAAAACTTTTGAAAGGTCTTTGCAACATGTCCAGAAGTTTTGTTAAATGACAGGGACACTTTTTAAGATATTTTATACAAATGCATTTAGGTGAGCTACCGCAGCACAAAAGTTCATGGAACAAATGGCAATACATTTTAGAGGTGCTGAAGTTTTTGAATTAGTTGAGAGTTTTTCTTGCATTTACACAACAGATAATAACTTGTTCACGCTGTATTATATCTCTAAACATGTCATGGACTCTTAAACATTTGACTTGAACTAATCTTATAAATAAAGACCATAGAGATATCTGTATGTGTCTGTATGTGTCTGACTACCGTTTGATGGGGCTTAAATAAATGATACAGAGAAAAAAAGACTTAAAGGGGTACTCCTCCCCTAGACATCTTTTCCCCTAGCCAAAGGACAGGGGTAAAACGTCTGATCGTGTGGGTCCCGCAGCTGGGGACCCCCGCGAACTCGGCTGAAGCACCCCAGACATCCGATGCACGGAGCAAACTTCGCTCCGTGCCAGATGACTGGCGATACAGTCACGGTCACACATCGTCCCATAGACGTCACGAGCCTCTGGCGCTGCACCCGACGCTCTAAACGAATGCCGAGTGCAGCAAGGAGATCATGGGGGTCTCCAGCGGCAGGGCCCACTTCGATCAGACATCTTATCCCCTATCCTTTTGGATAGGGTATAAGATGTCTAGGGGCAGAGTACCCCTTTAACCTTAAGAATATGCAATCACAAAGTTGTTTGCATTAGCTATACATTCAGTGCACACAAGGTTACATATAAACTTTGCTAAAATTTGTTAAGGTAGCCACAGATGTTAGGGAAGGTTGAACAATCCAACTCTTTCTCTGATCCCCTAGACTGCTAAATGAATTTAGCCAAGTCTACATGTTACCTTTAGAATTAAATAATGGAGGTAAAGGTAGGTGAAGACAAAACACGTCTTGACAAAAAAAGCATCTTCTTAACCATAAAAAAAACAATATGACTAATATAAAGCATTAAATTTATAGAACAAAGCATTATTTGCATCCAAATATATAGGACTTTGGACGTTTCTTCCACTATCTGCCCATGAAGTATCTGCTTCATTTTGACTCCTTGTAGCCAAGAACGATAGAATCTTCTTTACTCAAAAATGTGAAAATTGCTTACTATGCCACCTTGAATCAAACCCAAACTGGATTGAAGCTTCCAGGATTTCTCTAAATTTACTATTTACATGCCATTTAATTAATAAAAAGCACAAATAGTAACCAAACAACAACTCTTTATTTGCTCTATTAACTGTGTACAAGGTATAAAAATAAAAACCTGTAGTAGTAGCAGTTTTAGCCATGTTAAACAGCACACAAAAGAAACCGAGGTGATAAATTGTTGGAGATTCCATTACATTTTGCCCAATTTCTAAAGAGGTCCTGAGTGGACTGGGCATTCACTGACTAACCTGTTACCAACATAAAAAGACTTCCACTTTGTCTTCAGACATTTATTTCCTCTAAAACAACAAGTAGCCTGCTGCCACATAAAGCATTGCACTTACCTTGGGTGGATTAAACAATTCTAATAGGTATTCCTCATTTTCCAAAGAGCTTGCTTTCCGTAAAATCAACCGACACCTCTGCCAATGAGTCCCACTGTCCATACTTGTTTCATCAACCATACTGTAATTCAAATGTCCTTCCTTTCTGATTTCAACCACAGGCTCCCTTTTTATAGTCCACTGCAAAATCCTTTTATGCCAGGTAGGTGACTGTGCCAAATCCGTGTCAATGTCCCTGGCTTCCGATGGATCTGCAGACTTTCTCCGGAATATATTTCGAATACTCCTTCTGATATCACTGAAAGAGAATCGAATGAATTGTCTTGGAGGTGGGGGAGTGATGTTGCATTGGAGCTCCTCTGAGCTCCATGCTTTAGGCACTTGTTGGACAGTAAAGTCACTAGCAGTTTGCTCTGTGTGTTCATGGCGAGCTGTCAAGTCCACCTCCACTTTAGCTGCAACCGTACTAGGAGGTTCCTCTGATGTCCTGCTGCCTGTTTCTCTATAATCTTTTACTCTAGTGAAGGGAAAAAATCTGTATTGGTCCATGCCCCAACTTTCCCTCACCTCGTTCCTGAAATACTGTTGGAAAAGATCCGTGAACTGCAAGGAAAAGTTCTCTGCGGCCAGGATGTCATGGTGTGGATTTTGGTTAGCAAACAACCAGTACTGCTTTGCCAACTCTCTCGCAGTGGAGATGGCATGAAGCTCACAGAACTCATTCCAGCCCTGAGGGACGGAGGAACTTTCAGGTTGAATAGTGTCCCCATTCATTGCAGTGACTGAAGCAGTTGTGGTATGCTACGAAAGCAGAAAAAGGAAACATTAAATGAGGGGCTTTCCACTGCCAATTTACTGTTTTGCTTGCTAAGAGGAAGCTTTATAATGAAGCGTTCAGTAGGTTAAAATACTTATAACACTAAACTATCAAGCTTGTATCTCCGCGCTGTGAATCAGATTATGGTTTGACATGAACAATTGGTCTCAGGACAAATACTTGGCAATATGAAAGCAATCTATAATGTAAAGAGAAATATGCAGCTTAAATTACATGATAACATGGTGAAAGTTACATAAACATATGCAAATATTAAGCCATTAATTAAAATACATTATAAAGTTTTGGTTTGAGAAATTAATATACCTAGCCGAACATGAACCCCCCCCCCCCCCCCACAAAAAAAGAAAAATAATAATTATTTATAGCATACGTACATGTTATTGCTCCTTTGTGCAATGGTACCACTGTTTTCCAGCCTGTGAAATATAATATAAATAATTGAATAATCAATAACATTTCTTTCAATAAAATTCATGAATTTCCAAAATACCAAACCTAAGCACAATTTTTTTAAATTAGATTTTATCCTTAAAGGGGTTACCTGTTCGTGAACATCATCTTTTGGCCAGAGGGGAGAGCAGTTACAAAAAGTATATCTTACTCAGGAGGACCTGTCCTGTCTGTATGTATAACACAAAGAAAGCCTGCTGAGTCTGAGTCAGTTTCAAGTGTAGTCAGAAGGCGTGTATTTTCTTTGTGGATGAAAAGCCTGATGTTATCATTTTACTACTGTTAATTTTCTTTTACCTATATTACATGAACCATTTATAAAGGAGTTGGAGTCTCAAAATTTGCCTTCCTGACTCTACTACCTTTTCAATGGTACTGGAGCAAAACTGTATACTACTGGTGTGCTCCACAGTAAACATACAAAAGAGAACACCTGTACACGTATTTACTTATTATTGATCTACTGATCTTTTTTTTTTTTTTTTTTTTTGTAGTCTTCTTAAAAGCTACATTTTTCCAAAATAAAGAAAAAAAATTATTTATGACAAAGAGGCACATGATAAAAGTAGTATCTGTGAGGGTCCAGCAGATGGGTTATTTATTTATTTACTTAGGAGGGGGGTTACTATTAATCTAAGGAGGCTCTGTTACAACTCCTGACCTGTCTGTTTCAGTAAATACCTGAATTACCCATGACATAATTCTGCAATATCTTTACCTATAGTTATGTTTTGTGCCAGATGGGGAGACCCATATATCAGAGGTGACTGTCTAGGGACATGCCGCCAACTGGTCAATTTGTCTGTGAACCAGTTAAGAAAATCTATGCCAGCTATGAGCGCCATTTTCTACATTATTCACATCCTCGGAAGGGCCTGTAGGCTACTCTACTGTGTGCAAAGTACAAGTCAGGTTAGGTGAGTATTTTTTGACTACAACTTTTTTTTACTACAACTTTTACTACAACTAGAGGTACTACAACTATTGGAGGTACTCTGGGAGAACACAAAGGGCACTCTGCTTAACACCCGGGAGCATTCTGATTGATACAGTTATTCTTTGAGCAGTATGTGGGCAGTATTACTGACTGAAGACAATGTCTACCAAGTACATTTATTAAAGGGGTACTCCGGGAAACTAAACCCATAGCCCATACTTTCCCTTTCATCAACCTATTTAATTGTCTAAATATCATTTATTAGCTATATAGAGCAGTTTTCCCTCTTTTGTTGTCACTTACACACATGAAGTGGGGGAATGACATCATCCAGCTATCCACTCTGTCTCTGTCCAAATCCTCTCTGAAAGCATCCCCCACCCTCCTGAGATACACAGACTATATGGTTTCCGCCCTACACTGATTAGTCATGCTCTTTTTAGTGCTGAGAACTTGGAGGTGTGTGCAGCCTCAACCAATCAGATACTAAATCTCTCTCTGCTGATCAGAGCAGGAGTGTAAGGCCTGGCAATGCACCGCTGCAAGGATTGCTGGGAGATGTAAGCAAGGGGAGAAAAGCATGACAAAAGAAAATCAAGCAGCCAGAGAAGACGACAGGGGCCACAGGAGACCTATCTGCATATCAGGCAGGGTGGTTTAGAGGAAATATATCCAGGTAGCCTCTAATAGTTAGCACCGTGTTCCGTAATTACTGCTGTGGGCACTCCTGCTTTGTAGGGTTATTGCTAGGGAAAATAATACTGTGGTGCCACTATGTGCTTGCCAACATTATAGCTGAGGGCACTATGTGTTTGACACAAATTACCGTCAGCACATTATCTGTTATCAACTATTTTCTGAGCCCTTTTTGATTCCAAAACTACTGTAAGGGGCACTATCTGTTTACAATTACTTTGGGGGCCACTATATGTGTGAAACCATTATTTTTGGCACTATATATATATTGCAACATTTATTTTATTAATTTATATATCAGATGAAAATAGTGTCCTTGGTTGGATTTCATAGTGTAGAACCTCAGTGCTACCCACTGAGCCACCACAATTCTAGTTAAAGGGAACCGAACCAATCATCAGATTTTACCTATAGAACGATTGGCAAAGAGTTATATAGGGTAAAATCTTTATACTCACCATCCCTGGGGGACGGTCCTGCCTGCGGGGATGGTGAGGATATGAACTTATAAACTAGTCCCTGCAAGTAGTCCCCTGGGCGGGGAGCTCCTCTCACCGCCCAGGGGACTACTTACGGGGCTGGCAGGGACTAGCTTATAAGTTCATATCCTCACTATTCCTGGGGGCAGGAACGTCCCCCGGGGATGGTGAGGATAAATATTTTACACTATATAACGCTTTACTTAACACCAAAATAATTTGATCAGCAACAACAAATTATAAAGATAAAGAGATTGGGGCTCAGGCTCATGAATATTGAATCAATATAAATTTATTAAAATATTCAGCGTTATGTGTTTGTGACTCACAGGGCCCTTGTGAGCCAACAGATACACATGATAACAATAGTGCAGTATATATGTTGGCAAATATATTATTAATAAAAATGAATAAAACAAAGGTAAAATAACATTAAAAGTATGTGGCCACACACTAAAATAGGTCAGACCTGGAAAAAGATTTTGCGCAAAAAAGTACTTTCGCTTTAAATTGGATATGATGGTGCGCAATATAGTACTTGCGCTCTATATGACGAACTCTATATGAGAAGCCACTTGGTTACGTCAGTATTGTCCAGGAACAAGTCTGAAAGTCCCCAATCCGGGGATAAAGTATTGCAAAGTCTCTGTGGAATATTGTTCATTAGCTGTACTGCAATAGTAGTTCACTGTTATACAGTGATCAAAGGTACCTTGTGGTGTGCCATGCACCACCTGCACTTACCCCAAAGTACGTTTTGCGCCAGTGCGCTTCGCCAGGGGGCATGGCCTGACGAAGCGCACTGGCGCGAAACCTACGTTGGGGTAAGTGCAGGTGGTGCATGGCTCTGCATTGGTAACTCCCTTTTCCTGCATTCTTGCCTATTTTCTGTTTGTCCACTATCTGGTACATCTCCATTGAGGTCATATATCTCTATTCTATGATTACTTTGATTTATGTGGCCTAAGCATTTGATGTCAGTATGTTACACTCTATACCAAGGTCTTAGTCTGCATGTTCCTGCCATTTCATCCAGCTTTGTGCACTGTGCTTTTCTATATAACGTTTTAATATGTGTCTTGTTTTATAAAATATAATTAATAAAGTTTTGCATATCTTTATAATTTGTTGTTGCTGATCAAATTATTTTGGTGTTAAGTTTTCCGTATGGCTATCTCAGCAACCCTTCCCTACTGAGTTTTTTTTGTCTGTTGGTGACACACTATATAACGCTTTGCCTTTAACTTATGTCACCATCATTTCCTGCATTTGGAGGCACTGAGCAGCACTTAAAGGGGTATTCCAGGCAAAAACAGATTTGTAAATTACTTCTATTAAAAAATCTTAATCCTTCCAATAGTTATTAGCTTCTGAAGTTTTCTGTCTAACTGCTCATTGATGATGTCACGTCCCGGGAGCTGTGCATGATGGGAAAATATCCCCATAGGAACTGCACAGAGATCAGTTAGACAGAAAACATCAACTCAACTTCAGAAGCTAATAACTATTGGAAGGATTAAGATTTTTTAATCAAAGTAATTTACAAATCTGTTTAACTTTCCAGAGCCAATTGATATATAAAAAAAAGTTTTGGCCTGGAATACCCCTTTAAGGTACTGTATTAGGAGTTAGAGCAGGATAACACAGTTATAGGGCACAAGGATGGAGAGTTGGAGTCAGTTTGCGGGACTCAGCAGTCCGGCACATGTCTATACCAGCTGGAGGGACTCAAGCTTGACTTGTGAAAACCAAAGACTTTCCACAAGCTCATATGATCAAATTGTCCGTAATTGTTTTGATTTGTTGAATCAATGTAAATAAAGCTATTATCAATAAAAAAAAGGTTTAATCTTACATAGCGAACTGAAAAACACATTTCAAATAAGCTATGAATTGATTTGCATATGAAATAAGTATTTGATCCCCTATCAATCAGTACAATTTTGGCGTCCAGGTTTCTTTTATACAGGTAATGAACTGAGATTAGGAGCACTCTATTAAAAGGGAGTGCTCCTAATCTTGTAAGCTTGTTACCTGCATAAAAGAAACTTGTCCACAGAGGCAATAAATCAGATTCCAAACTCTCCACCATGGTAAAGACCAAAGAGCTGCCCAACGATGTCAGGGACAAGATTGCAGGTTGTCATACTTATTGTAGGCCCCAAAAATTAATCACTGGCCCTCATTTACTAAGAAAATCGGGTTGTAAGTCTATCTTGCTTTCTTACCCGACTGCTTTTTTCCCCTGGTATTTATTATTATGTCGCATCTTGTTTGTCGCACGTGGGTTTTGTTGGTTTTGGTTTCCAACTCCTCTGAGCTGTCGGGAAAAAATCCACAACAATTCAACAAATTCGGGTTGGAAACCTTAATAAATACGTGGGAAAGCTCAGAAATGTCGGGTAACGCCCCTTTTTCGGGTTTGGGAGAATCCACATCGGGTCCGTCGGGAAAAAATGTCGCATGGTGTCGCAGACTGGCGCACGATGTCTGCGACATGGCGCAGACAAAGATGCGACAAAAAAAAACGACAAAAGAGGTCGGGTTTAGAACAGTAAATGAGGGCCACTATGTTTAATAGAATAACAGCATGATTGTATGTTCTAAATAGACCACAGTATATTCTAAAGTTCTTCTCTACAAGTGTCAGTCTGGGAGAAGAATACTTCTTGTCTCCTTAGATCTTTAGATAAGACAGATGGGCTAGTTAGCCAGCCTTGTGTCTATGTTATTGTAACTAACAATTAATTACCCATTTGACTAGACACAGAGAGAGATTCACACGTCTATGTGAGAGAGACCTCCATGGTATTCTTATCTCTCCAATAAATTTGGATGTCTAGGTAGGCCCCAATATGTCTAGTAGAATCAAGGTTTTAATTACTTATATATGTCAAAAATAATCCCTGAATGTATAATTTAGAGCTCTATACGTCAAGTGTGGAATGTAAGTTTGAAACCAACATTGACAGTTAACCCTTAATGGTAAAGATGCTAACTGCTTATGCAATAGCACCACCTACGGTATGGGTAGTTGACATTACACGGACAGGAAAGGCATTATGGGTGATATACTCAATGCATTCTGGGTATTATAGTGACGTCATAGTCATTACCATATGTACACGCCCAACTTCCATTCATTGGGAGATTCCAAATTAGGGAGGTGTGTCAAAGTCTGGTAAACCAGATGTTAGTCTGTAAAACACACAAAGACACAAAAAGAAAGAGAGACAAGGGAAAAAGAAAGACAAAGAACTCTCTCCCACACAAAGGAAAGAGGTCCAACAAGGTGGAAAAGCCATGTGAGATCCCAGCAAGCTGGACTGATCACACGGTACCAGTAGTGCTGGGCGGTATACTGGTTCATACCGAATACCATTTTTTTTTGTTTCCCGATCCTAATTTTTCATGTACCGCAATACCGGTCCGGAGGCTGCTGTGGGCGGGCAGTCCGGCGCTATGCCTTCGAGTCCCGCAAATCCCGTAACAGCCTCCAACTCGACAGCAGTAGTAGACTCAGTGGCAGCCCCACCCTCCGAGCACATTCACCAATCACTCACTAGGGTGCGGCTGCTGCTCCTTATAACCGTCTCCTCCCGCCGCCGCAGCAGTGCCGCGATTAATTTTCCCATTCAGCCAGTGGCATTCGCCACCGGCCGGGCCCATTTCACAAGGTAAAAATGAAAATCACCTCACTGTGCGCTATCCTGCGGCCTCACTGTGCGCTATGCTGCGGCCACACTGTGCGCTATGCTGCGGCCACACTGTGCGCTATGCTGCGGCCACACTGTGCGCTATGCTGCGGCCACACTGTGCGCTATGCTGCGGCCACACTGTGCGCTATGCTGCGGCCACACTGTGCGCTATGCTGCGGCCACACTGTGCGCTATGCTGCGGCCACACTGTGCGCTATGCTGCGGCCACACTGTGCGCTATGCTGCGGCCACACTGTGCGCTATGCTGCGGCCACACTGTGCGCTATGCTGCTGTCTGGCTTGGCGAATCTCCCATCGGTGTCTGCAGTCTGAACTGCTATACACATGGGGGAAGTATGTGCAGAGCAGACTGCAGACAGAGCATTGCACCGTAGGGTCTTCTACAGACCTTAGGGTGCAATTCTCTGCAGCCTTATACACATACCCTCACATGTGTATAGCAGTGTGTGTGTGTAGTGTAAATTCCTATACAGGTGAGGGTATGTGCAGAGCATTGCACCCTATTCTGTACTTCAGACAAGGGTGCAATGCTCTGCAGTTTGCACATACCCCCACCTGTATAGGAATGAATATACATTATACATACATACATACAAATACACACACACACACACACACACACACACACTGCCATACACATGGGGGTATGTGCAGACTGCAGAGCATTGCACCATAGGGTCTTCTACAGACCCTAGGGTGCAATGCTCTTCAGTCTCTGCACAGCTATAACAAAAAGTTACAAAGTGTTTAAAAAAATTAACTCGTCTCCTTTCCATTCACCCTTTCCCTAATTAAAGCTTGAATACCCCTTTTCCCATTTTCTATGTGCATGGTATGTGTGGAGTAGACTGCAGACAGAACCTTGCACCCTAGTGTCTTCTACAGACCTTAGGGTGCAATGCTCTGCAGTCTGCACATACCCTTCCATGTGTATAGCAGTGTGTGTGTAAATTCCTATAAAGGTGGGGGTATGTGCAGAGCACTGCACCTTAGTCTGTACTTCAGACAAGGGTGGAATGCTCTGCACATACCCCCATGTGTATACATTGCTATACAGGTGGGGGTATGTGCAGAGCATTGCACCCTAGGGTCTGTAGAAGACCTTACAGTGCAATGTTCTGCAGTCTGCACATACCACCCACCTGTATAGCAATGTATACACATGGGGGTATGTGCAGAATGCAGAACATTGCACGGTAGGGTCTTCTACAGACACTAGGGTGCAATGTTCTTCAGTCTGCACATACCCTATGGGAGCTATAACAAAAAGTAAAAGTGTGTTAAAAAAAATGTAACCACTTCCCTAATAAAAGCTTGAATTCCCCCCCCTTTCCCATTTTTTAACTAAAATAATATTTAAAAAAAGCTAAAAGTATGTGGTATCGCCACATGAGTTTATGTCTGTACTATTAAAAAGTAATGTTAATAAAATTGCTTGATCGATCGTGTACATGTAAAAATAAATAAATACTTAAGTCCAAAACTGTGCTTTTTTGGTCACTTCATATGCCATAAAAAAAATTTTTTAAAAGCGATCTAAAAGTCCTATTAAAACAAAAATGGTACAGATAAAAAGTATAGACCACGACGCCAAAAATGAGCCCTAACACATTCCCCTAGGGCAGGTATGTGCAGAGCATTGCATTAGTCAGTGACCCAGGGCCTCTGCTCTCTGAGTCTGCAGTTACTGCTATTCATATTTGTACATACACTAGAGTGTGCAATGCTCTGCACATAACCCCCCCCCATGTATAGGAAAGTACTACACACACCGCATACATGGGGAGTATGTACGGAGCATTGCACTCTAGTGTATGTACATTCATATGTTAGCGGGACCGGGTGGGACAAACATTTTAGCGGGAGCAGGATTGATCAAAAAAGTCCCTGGGAGCGGGATTGAAAAACAAGTCCCGTGCACGGCTCTACATAGTAGTCCCCTGAAGAAGTGAAAGCACACACGGGGTTCAACTGGTGTTTTTTTTCTTAGTGTAGCGGTGAGTGTACACAAAACTTTGTGAAAGCAGAGTGGCGGAACGTCGCGCCGCGGGACATTGTTTGAGATGGGCCTGATTTTGCAGTTGCACCATGAGTAAGAGCGCGGCAGCCTGAGCGGTGAACAAAATTGGACAACCTCAGTGAAACTGAAGTTTCAGAATGGGCAGAAAATGAAACGGAAGAACTGGTACCAAAACGAGCAGCCACTTCTGTTGTATGGAGGTTTTTCGACTTTAAAAAATCCGACGGCGATCAAACAGTTATTAGCCATTGGTATACAATTATTCACGATATAAAGTGATCAAAAATACTTTATTTTGGACTTTGGAATTATTTTGCGCATATGCCATTGACTGAGCTGTTTAATTAACAATATATTTTTATAATTCTGGCTTTTCCGCACGTCGCGATACCACATATGAATAGTTTTATTTATTTATTTTAAATGGGAAAAGGGGGTGATTCTTACTTTTAGTAGGGAAGGGGTTAAATGATCAACTTTTTTTTTTTTTACTTTGCAATGTTATAGCCCCCTTAGGGGGCTATAACACTGCACATACTGATCTTTTAACCTGATCTTTGTTATCCCATAGGATAACATTGATCAATGATTCTGCCACTTGACTGCTCTTGTCTAGATCTCAGGAACGGAGCAGTCATTCGGCGATCGAAGGTGCAGAAGGCAGGTAGGGGACCCTTCAGCTGCTTCCTAGCTGTTCAAGATACCGTGATTTTGCCACGACGGTCCCGAACAGCCTACTGAGCTAGCCGGGGGTACTTTACTTTCACTGTAGACGCGGCGATCAACTTTGAATGCCGTGTCTAAAGGGTAACAGCATTTGTGTTTGTGTGTGATAATTTAACATGAGCAAATTAACATAGTTTTTTTGGCGTTTTCAGAGAGAAGTGTGAAAGATGACCGCATACAACGAGCAGTTGGAATATGCAAAAAAAAATTGTGGCATCTTTTTCATACTCTTGGAAGAAAAGGAAGGACCTGGCCCTAGCTCAGGATGAAATGGGTCTTCCAAAGCACATGCGCACAACTGAGACACCAACCAGGTGGGGATCACGTCAGATGATGATACAAAGAATACTTGAGCAGGAGAGAGCAATTACTCAGGTTCTTACAGCTGACAAAAAATCAAGGCATTTGGTCCTCAGTTGGCAGGATATGGATGTCCTGGAGGCTGTCAAGGTGTGTCAGGGTTTCCGCAGGGTCTTAAAAGTCTTAAAAGCTATTTTCTAACTTCAAAGGGGTATTCCAGGAAAAAACTTTTTTTTTTTTTTTTTATTTCTATATCAACTGGCTCCAGAAAGTTAAACAGATTTGTAAATTACTTCTATCAAAAAATCTTAATCCTTCCAATAATTATCCGCTGTTGAAGTGGAGTTGTTGTTTTCTGTCTGGCAACAGTGCTCTATGCTGACATCTCTGCTTGTCTCGGGAACTGCACAGAGTAGAAGGGGATTTTCTTCTAAACTGGGAGGTTCCCGAGACACGTGTCATCAGAGAGCACTTAGACAGAAAAGAACAACACAACTTCATCAGCTCATAACTACTGAAAGGATTAAGATTTTTTAATAGAAGTCATTTACAAATCTGTCTAACTTTCTGGAGCCAGTTGATATATATATAAAAAAAAGTGTTTTCCTGGATAACCCCTTTAAGGCCTTAAAAAGTCTTAGGGGGAGATTTATCAAAACCTGTCCAGAGGAAAAGTTGCTGAGTTGCCCATATCAACCAATCAGATCACTTTTTTTTCTCAGAGGCCTTTTAAAAAAAATGAAAGAAGCGCTCTGATTGGTTGCTATGGGCAACTCAGCAACGTTTCCTCTAGACAGGTTTTGATATCTCCCCCTTAAATTTGCCAAAAATGTGTGCACTTGCTTGGTCTTTTTTTTTTTTTTTTTTTGCAGGTCTTAGATTCTGTTACAATTCCTTTTCTGATCTGCAGTGGATGCACTACTTTATTTTCGTTAAGGAAATAACAATACTCTCTGTCTCTCTCTCTCTCTGTCTATCAGGTGTTGAGCCCACTTCAGGACTTCACAGATGCCTTGTCTGGAGAGCGGTATGTCAGTGTGTCCTACGTTAAGCTGGTACTTCATCTGTTCAACACCACCATTCTTGCTGAGGAAGAGAACGATACTGAACTAACCAAAGATGTGAAGAGAAACATTCTAGCCTACTTGAACGAGAAATACTCAGATCCAGACACAGATGACCTGCTCGATATGACATTTTTCCTTGATCCACAATACAGAACCACCTATACAAATAAAGAAAAGGTCGAACACGTAATTTCCAGAGCAGTTGAAGTGATCAAGTTACTAAAGGATCAACAGCAGGCCCCTCCCTCAGGGTCTCCTGGTGCCGCAGCAGCAGGGCCTGTGGCTCCGCCTGAGGGAAAAAAAAGAAGACCTTGTCCAGCTATTTAAAAAAGCACAGCACAAGCAGCATGGGCGACAGTGGTGAAACTCTGTCAGAGGAGGAAACCATCAAGATGGAGCTGAAAGCCTATTTGCAGACCACAGAGGTTGACATTGATACAGACCCTTTGGATTGGTGGAGATCCCATCAGGCAAATTTGCCCAGTGTTGCAAAACTAGCTCGACTGTATTTATGCATACCTGCCACCATGTGTTCAGCACTGGTGGCAACATTGTCACGTGCCACAGAGCTGCACTCAAACCAGATGCTGGTTTTCCTTGCTGAAAATTAGTAATGGTTGATCTGTTTACAGTGTGTTATCATTTATGAAGCTTGTCCATAAAGTTCAAATGTGTCAATATTGTTTCTATTCTAAAGGATAATCCTGCAAGCCAAGTTGCACTTGTTTTATAGTTTGTTCGCTACTTGAATACTGTCCCAGATTTATCAAACTGTGTGAGAGAAAAAGGAGAGATTTTCCCACAGCAACCAATCACAGCTCAGCTAACGAGCTCTGGTAAAGTGAAAGCTGAGCTGTGATTGGTTGCTGTGGGAAAATCTCTCCAATTTTTCCCTCACACAGTTTGATAAATCTGGGCCGCTGTGTACTGTGCCGTGCTGGAGCAACAGCATTATTTATGCAAGTTGCATACCTTGTTTACTTTTTATTGATTTTAAATGTGTATACCTTCTTGAAGCAAAGTCCATATGGATGTGTGAAAGTTTATTTGTTTAAAAAGTCTTCAACCTAACCTTCTTTTATATTTTAAATACTTGAACACCGGTTAAGCTTGAAGCGATATATTAGTGCAAGTTGCACACCTTTCCTATTTTTTGTATATGGCTGTTGCCATAATGAATACCGTATTTTTTGGGGTATACCACGCACCGACCTATAACACACACCCAAATTTTTCCAAGGAAATTTGGGTAAAAAAAAGGTTTTTTTACCAAAATCCTTGTAAAAATGAGGGTGTGTGTATACCCTGATAAACTGTTTCTGACCCCGCAGAAGCAGCTGCAGATCAATTATTTAAAGCGGGCTCTTTAACCCCTTCCCGCAGAATGTCATATATAAACGCCGGGTTGTGCAGTGCGTTCGCGCATTCCGACGTTTATAAATGACATTCAGTTAACCCGGCGATGCGCAGCATCGCACGGGTTAACCAGCAGAAGTCCCGCTGTTTCCAGCAGGGGACAACTTCTGCTTCACCCCCCAGGACCATCCATTGATGGTCCTGGTCAACGATCACTGTGATTGGTCCCTGTGGCCAATGGGGTGAAAGTTCAGATACCCCGCACTGCCCGCCCCTGGAAGTCGGGCAGAACGGGGGACGATGGCTGCGGGGGCTCGCGGGGACCTGCGGCATAGTGGGGGGGGGGGGACACGCGGGGACCGGCGGCCTTACCCGAACCAGCCGCGGGACCGAGGAGCAGCGCGGGACCGGCCACGTGGACGAGCAGCGGCGGCACCGGCAGGTAAGTATATGGTCCTCAGAGGCAGCAGTCAAGATCTTCACTGCTGCTTCTAGGAGTCTGAAAACTACAACTCCCAGCATGCCTAGACAGCCTTTGGCTGTCTGGGCATGCTGGGAGTTGTAGTTTTGCAACATCTGGAGGGCCCCAGTTTGGAGACCATTGTATAATGGTCTCCAATCTGTGCTCTTCCAGCTGTTGCAAAACTACAACTCCCAGCATGCACTGACTGTCCAGGCATGCTGGGAGTTTTAGTTCAACAACATCTGGCCCTTCAGATGTTGCCGAACTACAACTCCCAGCATGCCCTTCAGCTGTCTGAGCATGCTGGGAGTTGTAGTTTTGCAACAACTGGAGACACACTGGTTGGGAAACATTGTCTGTTTCTAACTCAGTGTTTCCTAACCTGTGTGCCTCCAGCTGTTGCAAAACTATAACTCCCAGCATGCACTAACAGACCATGCATGCTGGGAGTTGTGGTTTTGCAACAGCTGGTGCACCCCCCCTGTGAATGTACAGGGTACATTCACATGGGCGAGGGTTTTACAGTAGGTTTCTCGCTGCAAGTTTGAGACGCAGCAAATTTTGCGCTGGGAAACTCGCTGTAATCCCAACGCCCGTGTGACTGTACCCTAAAAACAATACACTACACTACCACAAAATCAAATAAAAAGTTAAAAACACTACATATACACATACCCTTACACAGCCCCCCCTCCCCTCCCCCAATAAGAACGTCCGGTACACCACTGTTTCCAAAGCAGAGCCTCCAGCTGTTGAAAAACAACAACTCCCAGTATTGCCGGACAGCCGTTGGCTGTTCACGGATGCTGGGAGTTTAGCAACAGCGGGAGGCACCCTGTTTGGGAATCACTGGCGTAGAATACCCCTATGTCCACCCCTATGCAAGTCCCTAATTTAGGCCTCAAATGCACATGGCGCTCTCTCTTTGGAGCCCTGTCGTATTTCAGGGCAACAGTTTAGGGCCACATATGGGGTATCGCCGTACTCGGGAGAAATTGCGTTACAAGGTTTGGGGGGGCTTTTTCTTCTTTAACCCTTCATGAAAAGGAAATGTTGGGGTCTACACCAGAATGTTAGTGTAAAAAAATTAAATTTTTTACATTAACATGCTGATGTTGCCCTATACTTTACATTTTCACAAGAGGTAAAAGGGAAAAAAGCCCCCCAAAATTTGTAACGCAATTTCTTCCGACTATGGAGATACCCCATATGTGGGCGCAAAGTGCTCTGGGGGCGCACAACAAGGCCCAGAAGGGAGAGTGCACCATGTACATTTGAAGTGATTTGCACAGGGGTGGCTGATTGTTACAGCGGGTTTTGACAAACGCAAAAAAAACAAAAACCCCACATGTGACCCCATTTTGGAAACTACACCCCTCACGGAATATAATGAGGGGTGCAGTGAGAATTTACCCCCCCACAGGTGTCTGACGGATCTTTGGAACAGTGGGCTGTGAAAATGAAAACTTGTACAGCCCACTGTTCCAAAGATGCGACATGCCCCCCGAGCAAAATTTGCTCTCAAAAAGCCAAAATATGACTCCTTCTCTTCTGAGCATTGTAGTTCGCCAATAGTGGACTTCAGGTCAACTTATGGGGTACCTCCATACTCAGAAGAGATGGGGTTACAAATTTTGGGGGGTATTTTCTGCTATTAACCCTTGCAAAAATGTGAAATTTGGGGGGAACACACATTTTAGTGAAAAAAAAGTTGTTGTTTTTTTACATATGCAAAAGTCGTGAAACACCTGTGGGGTATTAAGGCTCACTTTATTCCTTGTTACGTTCCTCAAGGGGTCTAGTTTCCAAAATGGTATGCCATGTGAGGTTTTTTTTGCTGTTCTGGCACCATAGGGGCTTCTTAAATGCAACATGCCCCCCAAAAACCATTTCAGAAAAACGTACTCTCCAAAATCCCCTTGTTGCTCCTTCGCTTCTGATCCCTACTGCGCCCGCCGAACACTTTACATAGACATATGAGGTATGAGCTTACTCGAGAGAAATTGGGCTACAAACATAAGTATACATTTTCTCCTTTTACCCCTTGTAAAAATTCAAAAATTGGGTCTACAAGAACATGCGAGTGTAAAAAATGAAGATTGTGAATTTTCTCCTTCACTTTGCTTCTATTTCTGTGAAACACCTAAAGGGTTAAAACACTGACTGAATGTCATTTTGAATAGTTTGGGGGGTGCAGTTTTTATAATGGGGTCATTTGTGGGGTATTTCTAATATGAAGGCCCTTCAAATCCACTTCAAACCTGAACTGATCCCTGAAAAATAGTGAGTTAGAAAATTTTGTGAAAAATTGGAAAATTGCTGCTGAACTTTGAAGCCCTCTGGTGTCTTCCAAGAAGAAAAACATCAAATTTTAGGATTTTTCACAAGGAAAGGATGCAAGTTACCACAAAATTTTACCACTATGCTAAAGTAGAATATGTCACGAAAAAAACTATCTCTGAATCAGAATGATAACTAAAAGCATTCCAGAGTTATTAATGTTTAAAGTGACAGTGGTCAGATGTGCAAAAAACGCTCTGGTCCTTAAGGCCAAAATGGGCTTGGTCCTTAAGGGGTTAAATCAATGAACCGCAGCGGCTTTTATGGGGCCAGAGTCCTGCCGCCGATTGTCTCCCCCATCCCCGGTTTTATAGTTGTCTGTTCCAGGGGACCGCACTGAGCACTCCTTCAGGCTCCGGCGGCGTCCTGAGCTGTAACTGTGCACCGGGCCACTGACTGTGACGTCTCACTGAGGACATCAGTCGTCATTGTGCAGCGCACCGCAACAGTGCAGTACGCTGAAGGAGCGCGGTCCCCAGGAACAGGCAACCATAAAACCGGTGAGGGATTTTGGCAGTGGTGGCTGGACTCTGACCCCAGGACAGGAAGGGGGGGGAATCGGGAAGCTGTGGCGGGACTCTGGACCCGCAAAAGCCGCTGCAGTTCATGGATATAAAGCACCCGCTTTAAATCATTGAACTGCAGTGGCTTCTGCAGGGCCAGAAACAGTTTATCAGCGTATAACATGCAGATACACTTTAGTAAAAAAATGCGTGATATTCGCCGATAAATACGGTATTCAGTGGATAAAGAAGTCTTCACTTTGCAGTTACAGGGGAGGTATTGTTTACATTGTGTAGCCAGTTGGTTTACAAAACATGCACAATAAAGGTTCTGTATTTTGACTGCAATAATTCTGATTCCTTCACTTCATTGCAACTATGATTGACACCTCTTTGGGAACAGCAGCATTTTGTGGGGCCATGCAAACAAACCTGTATTAATACTAGTGTGAATATTAATGTTTTCTACAATATTCAGTACTCATGACAGTAAAATAGGTCATTGTAAGGCAATTTACTGCGGTAATTACTGTTTAAATTATTAGAAAATGAGGTTAAACCCCAGTCGTGATATACAGTGATACCGCCATGATTTAGAAAAATACCGTGATATACATTTTTGGTCATACCACCCAGCACTAGGTACCAGACCAAAGGCTATGCATGAAGATGAGATGGACCGTTCAGTTTTCCTAGGACCAGAAACAAGGTTCTTACATAGACTTGGTAAGATACACAAAAATGGTATTCCATTTAATGAAGACTAATTGGGATAATGTGGATGGAATTATACAATTTAGATTGGCAAATAAATTAATAAAATAAAATAATTAATTATCTCCATATTGAGACTATAGTTTTAGGATATTGCGAGACTTCATTCTACCTGCAGAAGAATCAAGACTCATAATCTATCAAAGCATGAAATTATTTCTTAAACATATTTATAGAATTCCTATCCGCCAAACTAAGTGTTATAAGTACATTTCCCACACAGGAAACTTGATTCAAGTTCTTCCTCCGTAAATATAGTCTTGCAAGATCATATATCATTGTTATTTAATTGTCTTAATAATCTTACCAAAGTCATGTTTAGAAAATAGTCCAGAATGGGGTGGAAGTATATCATAGTTCTTCCATGTTTATATCCTTAGATGGATTTGCCCATTCATGGAGTCATGTGACATGTAGTTGGTTAGAAGGGGACGGGGAGTGTACTTAGTATACCATATTGATTTGTCTATGATTAGATAATGCCCATCTTGATATCATGAGGTTCCTCTGGACACAGTGATGTATAAACCTTTTTATTGTATAATAACCTAACCTAGTATCTTTTGTTTTAGCCGATAACTTATACCGGAATATCGGTATATATTATCGGCCTCAAAGTTCACAGCTTATCGGTATCGGTCGATCCCTAACCTGCATGGTCCCCCTGCTCAAGAAAGCACATGAAATGGCCCGTCTAAACCTCTCAATTATTAAGATGGTTAATGGCAAACTTTAGAACGGGTGGTGTACGTGCTTTCTTGAGCAGGGGGACCATCCGGGTGCTTAAAAAATTGAGTCCTTTACAGCGTACTATGCTACAAATTGTTTTCTCTGTGACTATGGTCCTAGCTGCCTTCAGATCATTGACAAGATCCTCCGGTGTAGTTCAGGGCCGATTTCTCATCATTTTCATGATCATTGAAACTCCATGAGGTGAGTTATATTGTATTTCTTTCATTTTGAGAATAATTGCACTAACTGTTGTAAACTTCTCACCAAACTGTTTGTCAATGATCTTGTAGCCACTTCCAGCCTTGTGTAGGTCTACAATCTTGTCCCTGACATTCTTGCACAGCTCTTTGGTTTTAGCCATGGTAGAATCTGACTGATAGACTGCTACTGTGGACACCTGGGAGCCAGAACTATCGCTGACTGATAAGGGCAAATAGATATTAATAAAATTTAAATCAATTTATTTAAAGGGGTTATCCACCATAAGGTTATTTTACTATGTACCTGCCAGACCATAATGGACATGCTTAGGAAAGATCTGTCTTGGGTCTAAATAGCTATGTTGTGAGATTACCAAAACACTGTGGCTAGCTTTTTATGAACTGACTATTTTCTGTCAGAGTTTGTTTTCTCAAACTACAAATCCCATAATTCTTTGTTTATAAGTGTGCAGTGACTTTTCTCTCTCCCACACATCAGCCACCCCACCAACTATAACACACCTGTGATCTCTTCAATGCAACAGACCAGTGATTTCTGACCAGGGTGTCTCCAGCTGGTGCAAAACTACAATTCTTGCAAAATGAACTTCCTCCCACCCCGCAGTTGCTTCACCTATTGAAGTAAAAGGCCCAGGTACAGACACTATATTATGAACTACACTAACTTTATAGCCCCTGTAGTATAGTCAAATAAAAGCAAAATCCCTGAATACCCCTTTAAAACCTTACCTTAAAATTATAGACTGATCATTTCTTTGTCAGTGCAAAAATGTACAAAATTAGCTGGGGATGAAATGAATTTTTTTCCTTACTGTATGTATACTACATACTTATAAATATATATTACTCTTAATGATACAATACGTCCTCAATATTGCATCAACCAGAGCAAACTTGCCAACAAGGGCGTTAATTTGTTGATAACATTCAATGTATGCTCAATGCAAAGGCTGAAAACAAACTGAGCAGATGGAACTCTTTACTATGTCCTGGAGAAGATAGTGATGAACAAAATCACCAAATAAATAGCAATTAAAAATAAATAATTTTCATAAGCATATCATAAATCAATTTGCAACATATAATAATGATTAATAATCATTTTATTTATATAGCGCCTACAGATTCCGCAGCGCTTACAATTATGGGGTAACATATCAATGGTAGTGGCAGTGACGGATTCAGTAGTCCCTCAGCTGCTTTTAAAACAGTGCTTCACCTTTACTTGCCTCAAAGCTGCAGCTCTACTATGTGTAACACTACTGCTTTGCGGCCATATCACAGCAACTATGTTTAACAGAGTCCTAAAAGAAAAACCTTTAACCACTTAAGGACATAGGATGTAAATTTACATCCTGATCCACTGATACTTTGCGCACCAAAACAAACATTTACGTCCTATTTGTGACGTGAGCACCAGAGTGGTGCTCGCATCATGCACGCCAGGTCCCGGCTATCAGCAGCCAGGGACCTGCCAGTAATGGCGGATATCAGCGATCGGGCTGATGTCCGCCATTAACCTCTCAGAAGCCATGATCAATACAGATCACGGCATCTACAGCAATGCAGCACTTTAAACGGCTGATCTGATCGCCTAAAGACCAGTCCTCAAGGTATATAAAAGCAAGGTATAGGCAGAGAGATGATCCTGATGTATAGAACAATAATTTATTGCTATGGATAATCACTAAAAATTCACAGTCCCAGCAGGGCCCTTGCATGGGACATAGAACTATAGTACACAATACAGTTATATTACACAATATAGTTAATAGAATCAATGTGATAATAAAAAAATATTCATATTCAAATATTTTCATATTCAAATATTTTCAAATTTTCAAAATCATTATATTCGTACTGACCCACAAAATAAAGAAAACATGTCATTATTACCATAAAATGTACAGCGTAAAAATGAAACTCTCCAAAATATGCAAAATTTCTGTTTGCCTTACATTTTATGGTAAATGAGTGATGTCATTACAAAGGACAACTGGTCACGCAAAAAACAAGCCCTCACATGGGTCTGTATATGTGAGGTCTGTAGAAGGCGTGGAGGAAAATACAAAAACGCTAAAATAAAAAAAATGGCTGTGTGCTTAAAGGGGTACTCCTCCCCTAGACATCTTATCCCCTATCCAAAGGATAGGGGATAAGATGTCTGATCGCGGGGGGCTCGCCGCTGGGAACCCCCGCGATCTCTCCTGCAGCACCCCTGTCATCTGTTGGCATCAAGTTCACTCTATGCCTGATGATGGGCGATACAGGGGCTGGAGCATTGTGACGTCACGGACCCACACCCTCACAACATCATGGCCCGCCCCTTTGTAATATCATGGCCCACCCCCTCAATACAAGTCTATGGGAGGGGCGTGGTGGCCCCTCTCACAAACTTGATGCCAGCAGATGACAGGGGGTGTGCACGAGAGATCGCAGGGGTCCCCAGCTGTGAGACCCCCGCGATCAAACATCTTATCCCCTATCCTTTGGATAGGGGGATAAGATGTCTAAGGGCGGAGTACCCCTTTAAGGCCAAAATGGGCTGTGTCCTTAAAGGGGTTAAGGGAGAATTCTTACAGATCGGAGGGGGTATAACTTTTGGGATCACTGTTAATCCCAAGAAAGGAGTACAGTTGCAGCCCCAAATTAACCGAGCAGGCCACGTTTGTTCCATTCATTCACTGGCCTTTTGAAATGTTGCCAAAACCAGCATTTGGCAATGATAGAAAAACCCATAGAGCTTTTTTACACACACACACACACACCCCCATATATACATATATATATATATATATATATATACACACACACATTTTATATATATATATATATATATATATATATATATATATATATATATATATATATCTTTATGTAAAAATAACGTATATATCAGGAATGTGGAAATCCTATCGCACGACGCCCGGGACATGTAGTTCCTGGCGCCAGGCATGTGACAGGTTCTACTAGGCCGGAGTTAGATTTACATATGACTGCATACTAAACAGCCAGTTTATGTGGGACAGTTTGCACACACAGTATTGGGGCTTGGGCACCCCATGTAGAGTTTTTTGCCTTTCATGGGCATGTTTTAAAAGATTTTAAAGGTTTTTCGTGTATTATGTATCGTGTAATTAATTAAGTATTGCATTTTTTATTATTTCTTTTCTTTCTTTTTTGAACTTTTCTCCCTCCCACACATTAGCCATCCCACCCACGGAAACACACCTGTGATCACTTCAATGCAATAGACCAGTGTTTTCTGTTGCAAAACTACAATTCTCCCTCCAACCCAGCAGTCACTCCACCCATTGAAGTAAAGACCGGCTCCGTCAGAACACCTGACTATTAAGCCTGAGACGACGTAATTTTGTATGCTGTTAAAAAAAAACTTGGGGCAAAGATCACATAAGAATTGCGAGACCACCATGAAATACAGGTACAGTATACACTATACCTGTCAGGAACTGTCTGGAGCAGGAGAGGTTTGCTAAGGGGATTTGCTCCTACTCTGTACAGTTCCTGACATGGATCACTGCCCTTATAAAAACATTTAAATTACCCTTTTTCCCACTTTACAAAAACAATTTATGGGTGTCAGAATAGAGCAATTTTAAACATACTTATTCTGTTTATAAAGTTTTATTTTTTATTTTTAAAAGAAGTACAATAACAGAAAAGTGTGCAAAGATGGATATCCTTTTAATCATAATGACCAACAGAATAAAGAGAACATGTTCTCCTTTCAAAGCTTGCAAAATTGTGTTTTTCTTTTCAATTTTTCCCTCCAAATAATAATATTCTTTTTGCTTTGCCGCACACTTTATTGTATAACAAAAGATGCCATTACAAAGTGCAATTGGACATGCAAAAAACAAGCCCTCATATGGCTCTGTGGATGAAAAAAAAAAGGCCTGTTTCTGACGGTGAGGAGAAAAAAGCATGACTGCAAAAAATGAAAATATTTTTACAAATTCACAGCAGCAAATCTGTAACAAAAAACTTGATTTTATTTGTAGAAATGTTTTGGATTATCTACACATAATCCTGCTTCAGAAAACACACAGCATTTAAAGTACTATGGGAATGTACCATGACACATTCCTGTGTCCAATACTAATTGGTAGGGCAAAGAGCCCACAGCTCCCTGCTCCACCATACTATTTAATTGCATCTACATACTGGTAATGCAGATACACTTGACAATGACCGACCCCATGAGTACCCTGGCATAATGGCACCCCACTCATACTATAATGTGATGTACTTTGAACTCTTGAGACATCTATTTGATAACAATGATTTAAACTTTCATTATGCCTTAGGCTGCTTTCACACTATAAAAATACTTCCGTTACGAATGCCCGTTAGGAAATCGGCAGTTATACGGCTGGTACAAAATCACTAACGGCCGTTAGAAAATCCCATTAAAGTCTATGGAATTTTTATAATAGCAGTTTTAACCCGTTATCGCCCGTGCTTAATAACAGCCGGGCAAATGAACGGGAGAAACAGTGCAAGCACTAATTCTCCCCTTACTATCACCCATCACAAAATAACGGCCGATATTAACAATGGGCGATAACGGGTTAAAACTGCTATTAGAAAAATCCCATATAGACTATAATGGGATTTTCTAACGGCCGTTAGTGATTTTGTACCAGCCGTATAACTGCCGATTTCCTAACGGGCGTTCATAATGGAAGTATTTTTATAGTGTGAAAGCAGCCTTAGCAACAGCAATGTCTAGGTTATACAGCAATAAACTGAGGAAACCAGAAGAATAACAGCTTCTCCAAGATACTGCACTTAGTACACCCAACACTGTGCAGGGTAATGATACAGACTTTGACATGAGAACTTTTTATTTAAAAGGAAACGGACAGCCTGTTCAACCACAATAAACCCAAGACACTGGGTTATAGTGCAGGTGAACAGCATTAACCCCTTAAGGACCGGAGGTTTTTCCGTTTTTGCATTTTCGTTTTTTGCTCCTTGCCTTTAAAAAATCATAACTCTTTCAAATTTACACCTAAAAATCCATATGATGGCTTATTTTTTGCGCCACCAATTCTACTTTGTAATGACGTCAGTCATTTTGCCCAAAAATCTATGGTGAAGCGGGAAAAAAAATCATTGTGCGACAAAATTGAAAAAAAAAACGCTGTTTTGTAACTTTTGGGGGCTTCCGTTTCTACGTAGTACATTTTTCGGTAAAAATGACACCTGATATGTATTCTGTAGGTCCATACGATTAAAATGATACCCTACTTATATAGGTTTGATTTTGTCGGACTTCTGGAAAAAATCATAACTACATGCAGGAAAATTAATACGTTTAAAATTGTCATCTTCTGACCCCTATAACTTTTTTATTTTTCCGTGTATGGGGCGGTATGAGCGCTCATTTTTTGCGCCGTGATCTGAAGTTTTTAACGGTACCATTTTTGCATTGATAGGACTTATTGATCACTTTTTATTCATTTTTAAATGATATAAAAAGTGACCAAAAATGCACTATTATGGACTTTGGAATTTTTTTTGCGCGCACGCCATTGACCGAGCGGTTTAATTAATGATATATTTTTATAATTCGGACATTTCCGCACGCGGTGATACCACATATGTTTATTTTTATTTACACTGTGTTTTTTTTTTTATTGGAAAAGGGGGGTGATTCAAACTTTTAATAGGGGAGGAGTTAAATGATCTTTATTCACTTTTTTTTTTCACTTTTTTTTGCAGTGTTATAGGTCCCATAGGGACCTATAACACTGCACACACTGATCTTCTATGTTGATCACTGGTTTCTCATAAGAAACCAGTGATCAACGATTCTGCCGGATGACTGCTCATGCCTGGATCTCAGGCACTGAGCAGTCATTCGGCGATCGGACAGCGAGGAGGCAGGTAGGGGCCCTCCCGCTGTCCTGTCAGCTGTTCGGGATGCCGCGATTAGCCGCGGCTATCCCGAACAGCCCGACTGAGCTAGCCGGGAACTTTCACTTTCACTTTTAGCCGCGCGGCTCAGCTTTGAGCGCGCGGCTAAAGGGTTAATAGCGCGCGGCGCCGCGATCGGCGCTGCGCGCTATTAGAGGCGGGTCCCGGCTTCACTATGACGCTGGGCCCGCCATGATATGACGCGGGGTTACTGTGTAACCCCGCGTTATATCAGAAGAGCAGGACCAAGGACGTACCGGTACGTCCTTGGTCCTTAAGGGGTTAAAACAAGGGGTCATTTACAGAAATCGGTCCAGTGGATTGGTTCTGTCTCCTGGTAGCTGCATTGCTACAGAGCTTCTGAAGGCGAGAAGCTATTTGCCTGCTTTCCTGCTTGCTCTATACGCAGCACTATGCCCACCCATGGCATGAATATACAATGGGGCAAAAAAGTATTTAGTCAGCCACCAATTGTGCAAGTTCTCCCACTTAAAAAGATGAGAGACCTGTAATCTTCATCATAGCTATACCTCAACTAGGAGAGACATAATGAGAAAAAAAATCCATAAAATTACATTGTCTGATTTTTAAAGAATTTATTTGCAAATTATGGTGGAAAATAAGTATTTGGTCACCTACAAACAAGCAAGATTTCTGACTTTCACAGACCTGTAACTTCTTTAAAGGGGTACTCTGGTGCTTACACATCTTATAGGGGATAAGATGCCTGATCGCGGGAGTCCCGCAGCTGGGGACACCCGTGATCATGCACACGGCACCCCATTTGTAATCAGTCCACGGAGCGTGTTCGCTCCGGGACTGATTACCGGCGACCGCAGGGTCGGTGGCGTGTGACGTCACGCCCCCGCCCCCGTGTGACGTCACGCTCCGCCCCTCAATGCAAGCCTACGGGAGGGGGCGTGACAGCTATCACGCCCCCTCCCGTAGGCTTGCATTGAGGGGCGGAGCGTGACGTCACACAGGGGCGGAGGCGTGACGTCACACGCTGCCGACAGTAATCAGACCCGGAGCGAACACGCTCAGGGGACTGATTACAATTGGGGTGCCGCGTCCATGATCATGGGGGTCTCCAGCGGCGGGACTCCCGCGATCAGGCATCTTATCCCCTATCCTTTGGATAGGGGATAAGATGTGTAAGCACCGGAGTACCCCTTTAAGAGTCTCCTCTGTCCTCCACTCATTGGCCCACATTTATCATTGTCTTTAGACTGTTTTTTGTGTCTAAAAAAGGGGCAAGCAGGGTTTCTTGCTCCTTTTTTTGCCCCTTTTTGTTTACACATTTCTGCTGATTTTGAGTTGCAATCCACTGATTTTGGCAATAGACATGATATAGAAGGGATTTATCATTGCCCCTTTTTGTAAAAAGGAGCAAAAAAAGGCGCAAAGCCACTGAAAAGTCTCTAAAACTACACCAGCCCAGACATGGTGTAGCTTTTTGGTGTATGTGTAGACAGAAATTTCAGAAAATGTGGACCTGCACAAAATTTATCAAAACTCTTTTACCTTTTTAATAAATTTGGTGCTCCTACACATTATCAGCACACAAAAAAGGTGTAAAAAAATGCTTCACTTGCACTGCAATGATAAATGTGGGCCATTACCTGTATTAATGGCACCCGTTTGAACTGGTTATCAGTATAAAAGACAGCTGTCCACAACCTCTAACAGTTACTCCAAACTCCCCTATGGCCAAGACCAAAGAGCTGTCAAAGGACACCAGAAACAAAACTGTAGAACTGCACCAAGCTGGGAAGACTAAATCTGCAATAGGCAAGCAGCTTGGTGTGAAGAAATCAACTGTGGGAGCAATTATTAGAAAATGGAAGACAAACAAGACCACTAATAATCTCCCTCCACGCAAGATCTCACCCCGTGGTGTCAAAATGATCACAAGAACAGTGAACAAAAATCCCAGAACCACACGGGGGGACCTAGTGAATGATCTGCAGAGAGCTGGGACCAAAGTAACAAAGGCTACCATCAGTAACACACTACACCACCAGGGACTCAACTCATGCAGTGCCAGACTTGCCCCCCTGCTTAAGCCAGTACATGTCTGGGCCCATCTCAAGTTTGCTAGAGAGCATTTGGATGATCCAAAAGAGGGATGTCAGGTCAGGGGTGGGCATAGCACTGCGTATAGAGGAGGCAGGGAAGCTTGGCAAATAGCTCCCCGGGTCCAGAAGCGCTGTAGCAATGCAGCTACCAAAAGGCATAACTTTTAATCAAGTGGATTGTATTGGGTTTAGTGTGAGTACACAGGCTAGCAGTTTCCCTTAAAGAAATTATAAAAAAAAAAATAATAATTAAATGCCAAATGCCATGAATATATAACTTCCAGAATCACAATTCCAAATCTTAATTTAGATCACGCTTTGTACCATATGTCAGACTACACATCAGCATACCGTCAAAAAAGTATGCCAACGTACAGCCAAATGTATTGCCAATGGGTTCATAGACTTGATTGGGCTAAACAGTAAAAAAAACTAGACCCACATAGACAGCATATACTTTTAATTCAAGTTTGTGGACCCATTGGCAACACATGGGGCTGGATGTCGGCATCTCTTTTTAACAAAATGTGATCTTAATAAAGCCGCTGAATGTTACCCAAAACCACCATATTTCAGAATATCAGACATCTGATCCACTACCCTTTGGTAGTTGAAATATCAGCATTATTTATTAAATGTCGGTACATTCTCTGTCAGCACATCATTGCTAATATTACTGTAAGTAGCATTCAATTATTGGTCAAATTATTTCAATCTTTATTATTTCCAGACACTTTTCCTATGTAGAGCATGTTTTACACCTACACACTGTTCTCTGGAAGGGCCCTTAAAAATAAGAAGTGTGTCTTGGCATGGTCAAAGCTGGACCAAGGTGTGCATTGTACAAGGAAAAATAACACTGCAGTCCATAGCCTACCATTTTAGAATGTAACTTAAGTTAGTCATATTAAAAGGTTTACTCCATAGCTAAACAATTTAGTTTTTTTTGTTTAAAAAAAACAAAAAAACAAAGCATAGAAAAGCAAACCTCAACTTACCTCCAGCTGCTCCTCCAATGCCTCGATATCGCTGCCCTTCCTCTGCTGCAATCCTCTTCCTGGTGCCAGGGGTCGACGAGTAAGACTGCATCAATGTGCTGCTTCGGATAGCAGCTGAGCTGCAGTGCGATGAATTGAGCCCAAGTATGTCAGACTGCCGCTCAGCCAATCACTGGCCAGGGCAGGACACTGTTCTGGCCAGCGATTGGCTGGGCTGCAGTCTGATTATTCGACCCCCTGTAACCAGGAAGAGGATTGCAGAAAAGGACAGAGCAGTGATACCGAGGCATTGGGGAAGCAGTGGGAGGTAAGTAAAGGTTTTTAATTTTTAAATAGTATAAAATAGTACACATCGATAAAGAAAATGGTAACACAACCATATTAAAGAAGGCAACCCTGATAGATAGATAAGATAAACATTTAACGTCATAAGATTGATACATATTCATAAAATATCCAAAGTTACAATGTTATGTGACAAAAGGAATTTGAGATCTCTTCTGCACTGACCAAAAATAATCACTTCAGTGGATGTGCAGACAGTAAATAACTATCTTCTTCCATATCTCTTTCATCTTTAGACAGCACTTTACCAAAGAAAAGGAAAAGGTGTCAAAATGAAACAAAAAAAATCTAACTTTACCCCTCATAACTTATGTTACCAAATACACAGCATTGGTTTGGTCTTACAGAGTCAATGTTATCACATACATGTATTGACTTGATTATGCAACTAAATATTTACTATTATGATTATGCAACAAAATATTTACTTGCATATAGCTTGTCACTATACTAAAAAAAAAGGCTAACAAATAGTGGTAAAGGAGTACTGTTTAGTGCAAAAGCATACCTTCAATAGTTACATGGTTTGTCTCTAACAAAGGCCTATCTCTGGCATCTAACTTTATTTTTATTAATATTTTGTGATGTTACAAAAATAAAATGTATGCAGTTGTGAAGCTGGTGAAAAAGAATGAAGGCCTACCTTTGCACATGTTATTATCAATCTTAAAAGGTTTAAAGGGGTTCTCCGATGCTTAAACATCTTATCCCCTATCCAAAGAATAGGGGATAAGATGCTTGATCGCGTGAGTCCCGCAGCTGGGGACCCCCGTGATCATGCACGCGGCACCCAGTTTGTAATCAGTGCCCGGAGCGTGTTCGCTCCGGGACTGATTACCGGCGACCGCAGGGCGGGGGGCGTGTGACGTCACGCCTCCGCCCCCGTGTGACATCACGCCTCCGCCCCCGTGTGACATCACGCCTCCGCCCCCGTGTGACGTCACGCTCCACCCCTCAATGCAAGCCGACGGGAGGGGGCGTGATAGCTATCACGCCCCCTCCCATAGGCTTGCATTGAGGGGCGGAGCGTGACGTCACACGGGGGCGGAGGCGTGACGTCACACGCCGCCCGCCCTGCGGTCGACCATAATCAGACCCGGAGTGAATACGCTCCGGGTCTGATTACAAACGGGGTGCCGCGTGCATAATCCCGGGGGTCCCCAGCTGCGGGATTCCCGCGATCAGGCATCTTATCCCCTATCCTTTGGATAGGGGATAAGATGTTTAAGTACCAGAGAACCCCTTTAATACAAAATCTAGTTATCCCCTATCTACAGGGTAGGGGATAACTAGCTGATAGGGGTCTGATTGCTGGAACTGATCCCAAGATGGGAGAACAATTGTCTCCCGAACCAATGGATCTTTGATCCCCTTTGCCCCCCTTTGCCCTAAAAATGATTCCCATTTCATTTGATATTCATCACTCATGCTGGTCCCTTGTGGATCTCACAATCTAAATTCCATATTCTCCTAAAAGTATATTTCTGGAGTGTGGGAGGAAGCAGGAGTACCCAGAGAAAACCATGTAAGAACATGCATACTCCACGCAAATTATGCCCTAGGTGTGCTCACAGACGAAGCTGTAAAGAGCATCATCCAGACCACAGAAAGTACTAAACCAAGAAAGATGCTGTACTTACATGCCTGGAGCGGTGAGCACCCCTACACCGTTTCACTTTACGCTTCCTCATGGAGATACACTTCCTCAGCTTTGACCACCCCTACGACATTTCGATTTACGCTTCCTCAGGGAGTTACGCTTCCTTACCTTTGACCACCCCTACGCCATTGCGCTTTATGATTCCTCAGGTCGTTACGCTTCCTCAGGGAGTAACGTTTCCTTAGCTGTGACCACCCCTACACTATTTCGCTTTACGCTTCCTCAGGGAGGAAGCGTAAAGCAAAACGGTGAAGGGGTGGTCACGGCTCCAGGCATGTAAGTACAGGATGTTGTCTGCTGGGTGTATGTCAGTAGGATCTTTCTTGGTTTAGTACTTTCTGTGGTCTGGATGAGGCTCTTTAAAGCTTTGTCTGTAAGCACACCTGCCCACATTTGTGATCGTATATATATATATATATATATATATATATATATATATATATATATATAGTGACCCCCCCCCCGACTTATGATGGCCCCGACATATGATCATTTCAACATATGATGGCCTCTCAGAGCCCATCGTATGTTGAAGGCAGCATCGACATATGATGCTGCTGTGTGTCGTGTCCATCGTACAAACAGCTATCTGACAGCGCTGACAACTTCAGCAACTGACAGATAGTTGTTTAATGTTCCCCGTGTGCCCCGTTCTGCCTCCTGTTACTCACATGCTGTCCAGGCTTCCACTGTGAGCTCCGTGTAAGTCCCGCCCCCCCAGTGCAGCCATAGCCAATAGCTTGGAGCATCTTGCTGCAGGCAGCCAATGAGCTGCTGGCTGCCCTCCCCTTCCTTTTCTATAGAGCTGTAGTCGGCAGGATCGTAATGGAGGACATTCTGTCCCCCCCCCCTGAAGGTATTTAAAGAACTGTACAGTACTGTATGCGATGTCACACATCACATACAATACATATACACACTATACACCCCATACATAAATGTTTCCCTATCAGTGTGCCTCCAGCTGTTGCAAAACTATAACTCCCAGCATGCCCAGACAGTCAATGGCTGTACATGCATGCTGGGAGTTGTAGTTGTGCAAAGCTGGAGGCACCCTGGTTTGTTAAACACTCCCCATACACTCCACATACAATGGTCATCCCAGAACCAATTAGCAGTTTCCCATAGAGATATGGATTCAACATACAATGGTTCCGAGGCCCCAGAGCCAATTACCATTTTTACATAGACATATGTACTCGACATATGATAGTGTCAACATATGATGGTTCTCCTGGAACCAATTAATATCATATGTTGAGGGACCACTGTGTATATATATATATATATATATATATATATATATATATATATATATTTCTTGAGCGGACAACTTGATGGTACAATTACTTTATATGCAATACTTGTTTATTATACTTGGGTCCCACTGTATACCCTAATTAATATATATATATATATATATATATATATATATATATATATATATATATCACACAAGAAAACGTCCGGCACTCGGGAAGATGCAGGTAAAACTTGTCAATGGCTTTATTCACACGCTTTAAGGCAGGACACAATCTGACGCGTTTCACACGACTAAGCACCTGAGCATGCGAAACGCGTCAGATTGTGTCCTGCCTTAAAGCGTGTGAATAAAGCCATTGACAAGTTTTACCTGCATCTTCCCGAGTGCCTGACGTTTTCTTGTGTGACTTCTATTAAGCCGGGAGCGGTACCGGTGTCTGTAGCACGAGGTCGTGCAGCAAACGCAAGAGTGGTGAGCAGCCTTACCTTGTCTGCATATATATACACACACACACACACACACACACACACACACACACACATACACATGCACTATTATAGCTTGAGTATTTAAGATTTGGTTTTTGGGTATTTTATACACATATCTGTATAATGTTGAATGCATTATTCTTTGGTCATCTGGAACTGACTATTTTCTAACTGCTGCTGATCCTTTTAATATATTTTAATGTGTATTTCAGTAAAGATTTGTTTCTTTTCATATTCCTTTTGTGTGACCTTTGCTAGAGATAGGTTATATACCCTTTTATTAGGCTTACAGTCCTTTTGGGACTACTACTACTGGGACATATACTTGCAAAGTTCTTTTTAATTCTTCCACAACCATTTGTGTGAGTTTTCCACATTATAGTTACTTTCTTATTCCTGTGAAACCCATAGAAACTTAGGCTAGGTTTCCACACAGGTTTTTTTCAGGTGTTTTTAGGAACACTGCCACTGCAGTTTTTGTGCAAAAGCCAGAAGAGGATCTAGTAAAAAGGAGAAGTATAAATCCTAACTTTATATTTACCATTTCTTTTGAATACAATTCTAGCTTTGGCTCAAATACTGCAGTGGCACGGTTTCAAAAAATGCCAGAAAAATACCTGTGTGGAAACTTATCCTAGCAGTGGATGTAAACACCTAGTGTTTCATATATTTACGGGGGTATAATCCGGCAATGTGTACAGGAGGTTGTAGAATGAGGACGTGTTGCATAGTATATCTATACTATTGCCCTTTAGCGGGCCCCCCAGTGTGACTTTCTATCGAAGCTGTCACTGCCAGGCAGCAAGTGACTCAGCATCCTTGCAGCCACTAGCCAAGCTTCCTCCCGCACATAACACAGACAGAGGCTGTATTAGGACTCGAGTAACAGATGGGTGTATGGCCTGAAAGACGTCACACACAACACCAGGCTAAACGTGCAGTTTACAGCATGCCATTGGTTTCCGGATAAATCTCTTTTTTTCTTATTAATATACTTTAGTCATAAAAAGTGACTTTGTTACAATATTTTGTTCTACTACTTGCCTGGTATTCCCTGGTGACTGGCATACAACCAATTTCCTTTGCCAGTCACCATAAAAAGCATTTTCATTAAAGGGTCTACAGTATGTACATAGACACAACCAGCAATGATGCAGAAGAAAGGAACTACATCTTGCTCCAAATTCATTCTTAGACTAAACCTAGATCCATATTCTCTTCTAAGCTTGAAAATCTCTTTACCTATTTACATCTTTGTGGGAGAAAAAGAAGTACAAACCTTCGGGAGCTTCTCAAGTCATAGTTGGGCCACTAGGGGGCATCTCTCAACATGTATACGGTCACATAGCATTTAGGGCACAGGTTAGGTTTTGGGTCATTTTAACACAGTGAAATGTATTTCGATCATGGCATAGATTCTTTTCTTCACATGCTGGCCATAATCTTTAGACAACTGGCGCCCAAATTGTCTCGGCCTGATTACCCCTTCACATGTATACTTGGCCAAGTGCGCATGTCATTTCAATGGAGATGGGGAGGGGGGTTTACACCACTGGCAGACATTGACTTATCTTCCTCAGACCATGAGATTGGGCAGCTGAAATCCAACTGCCCCACCCTTATCAAACTTGACATCTGCCATCTGGGGAGTTGAAAGGCTGCCATATGGATAAGTAGGTTGGCCAGTTGGACACTTAGCTGATGTGTATGACCACTTTTACTGTGTTTTACCTAAAGGCCTGTTGTGGACGTATGCTTTAGGCTTGGGCCCCAATGCGAGTTGCAACCTTACGACTATCCCAAGAAATTTGGTGATAAAAAAACAGGATAAGAAAATAACCATGGCATGTGAAAATACCAAATTTTGCATTTGACATGGATTTCAATGAAGGATGTGTTCCTTATATCAAACTCTCCAAACACAAATCAATTTCCAAGTAAAGGAGAAGTCATCCACATGTCTGCTACTGTAATCCACTGTGGATTTTACCTGCACAAATCTACATGTAAAATTTACCAAATATGCACATATGAACTGATCCTATAAAGGGCAGATACTATAAGGCAAAAAATTATATTTTTGCTACATTTTATTATTGCAACCAATAAGACAACCATTAGGAGACAATAACATAGAGCTCAATTTCTACTACGGTAGTCATGTCCGAGCCTACATTACCAACTACCCCCAATACACCAAAAATATGGCCATAAAAACTACAGTAACAACTGAAAAGCAATGAAAGAAACATTTGGAAGGGACTATCAAAGTCGTTTAGAAACTAGAATTTTCTTTTCATACATTCATAAAGGAAAGCAATAATTATTCCATTTTTTTTGGTCTGAACTACAGCAAAATACTAATATATATATATATATATATATATATATATATATATATATGCATATAGTGAGTCCCTGAGCCATAGAGATTTCCAAGAAACTAAGTGTATTTGATAGTGTATACCTAGTTGGCAAATATATCAATGCAAAAACAAAGCCGAAAACTTTTGGGAGATTTGTATACAAAATGTGCAATATTAACTGTCCAAGTTTTAGCATGTAAGACGTGAAAAATCTCACAAATGGATCTACTGCAGCCCAGTAAGGTTTTGTTCAATATATACTTTTGTCAGTTTTTATTTCTCATTACTAATATAAAGTGACCATATACTGCTTTAATGTCTCACATTAGTCCTTGTCCCAAGTGGGTATTAAAAATGTAAATATATACTGTATAAATAACAGCCAAATTTAAGGAAGTCTTTTGACTTATGTTTTTGAGTGAATAAGAAATCTAGAAAACTAGAGTACACAAAATAAGTTGAGAGAACATGTAAAATCCATGCACGTAGTATCCCTAGTACAGTAATATTAGGTTCTCTGGTCAGTTTTATGGCCAAAGATATGAATGGGTTAAAAGATTTAACAATGAGAATTTATGAGGGGTCATTTGCAGAACAAAGGGTCACTTACATAAATAAGTCAAGTGGATCAAAAGTTCTGCCTCCCGGTCTCTGCGCTGCTTCAGCGCTGCTGTGCGCAATGGAGGCAGGGAGCCGGCTTGTCGAGCTCTCCTGCTTCCTCTATACACAGCACTATCCTCATTCATCTGATGACTATTCTAATTTCTCTCCAGATTGCCCCATCAATTATCGAGAATATGTAATACTAAAACTATATTTTCCCTGCAACAGAGATAGTGAAGGTTGCAGAACATCTATTGTCAATAGGACAGTTTTCCTTAACCTGATCCATGTTAACTTTCAAACATGGACAAATATACACCATTGATTCTCTTCTGCTAGGCTAAATAAGGCAATAAAACACTGCCACAAGTGTCTGGAAACATACTATTTCCCCATTGCCATTGAAACAAATATGCACATATGGCGCACTTTTCCCAGTGAAATCGGGAAAAGTAGATGTTGGTTGAATGAGAGTGTATGACTAGCTTAAGGGGGTCATAATCTGGCAAAACATGTTTATAGCATATTCTAAGGCTATACTATAAATGTATGTGGGTGTATATGCTTTTTTAAAAGCTGAGAAGGTAAATACATGTACAGTATAAGTTTATATAATAATGTTACAGAAAATACTATCTATACTATATGGCATTGCCTTTTCTCCATTCCGAGGAAGCAAATTTGGCTTAAAGGGGTACTCCGCCCCTAGACATCTTATCCCCTATCCAAAGGATAGGGGATAAGATGTCAGATCGCCGCGGTCCCGCTGCTGGGGACCCCCGGGATTGCCGCTGCGGCACCCTGCTATCATTACTGCACAGAGCGAGTTCAATACGAGTCTATGGGAGGGGGCGTGGCGGTCGTCACGCCCCTGCCATAGACTTGTATTAAGGGGGCGGGCCGTGAAGTCACGAGGGGCGGAGCCATGACGTCACACTGCTCCGTCCCCTGTATCACCCGTCATTACGTGCAGAGCGAACTCGCTCTGTGCAGTAATGACAGCGGGGTGCCGCAGTGGCAATCCCGGGGGTCCCCAACAGCGGGACCGCGGCGATCTGACATCTTATCCCCTATCCTTTGGATAGGGGATAAGATGTCTAGGGGCAGAGTACCCCTTTAAAGGGAATCTGTCACTATGAACATTTTACAAATGTACCAAAAAGATTCAGTACTTGCAAAAATTAAAATCACTACTGTTAATTTGCTTTGGAGTACAGTGGGTAGTCTTACTCCATGAATGGCAGCCTTTCCGAACATCTCCTCACGGATGATATTGAGTAAAAGGAGGATTGGATATGCTTAAAGCGTATCTGTCAGATCCCACAAAAAAAAAAAAAAATTGGTATCAGTATCTAATCCTGACCTTGTACATCTAATATTTATGCCTCTAACACCTATATTTATTATAAAACATCTCTTTTCATTAGCTCACAGTGTCAGAAATCCTTTTAGGGAAGGGGGTGTGTCCCTCCCTTGTGGTGGTGGGAGGTGATTGGTGTGTCATGCAGCCTTGTCCATGAGTCATCTCTTGGCAATGACTCATGGACAAGCCTGATTCTGCTACAGGACTGATTGGTGTCCCAGTAGGTATGGGGAACCCTAGTGTTGGGATATTCAGGAGCTGTTTTCTTTAGTACATTTTCACAAAATTTAAAACAACCATATTACAAAAGGTCTTTAATTATTTATCAGTAACAACATATAAAATGTTTCTGGATCTGACAGTGCCCATTTAATTATAACATGCTCATCCTACGTTCCCAAGACAAACAGACTACCACAAGAGGTGTCGGACAGCGGCCTATTCCGATTTTCCCACTCTGGCCAAATTAGATTCTATGTGTATGGGAGGGATTTAAGAGCGATATCGACTGGCTAAATGAATCTTCAGCCAAGAGCTACAGAAGGTGTATAGCCACCTTTAGACAAAATCATTTTATTCCTAACTTGAATTGTTGGGGTGGGTTAAGCTGTAAAGAACTGAGCCCTCCAGCTAAACAAAAACCAGATACTGAAAATGTCATAATGTTATGATTAGCGAAGCCTCCCGAGTTCCATATAGAATGCTAACATTCCAGACGCCTACAGGAAGTTTACAGGACAGACCTTTGTCTTCCACTCAGTTGCTGATGGAGACAGTTCTAGGATGATCCCTCAGCCTATATGCTCAACTCTTAGTTCTGCGTGTAACTTTCTTATGAAAATATAAACATTTGGTATTAGTTGATGTGCAGGAATCAACCCGTCAGAATTGTTTAGGGTCCGGTCAATAAAGGACAAGTTATACCTCCATACGGAATTATAGTCACTGTATGATGTGTCATTGCAGAAAAGGTGCTGCAATGCATTAACTCGTAATATGAAGAATACTTCTAGCAGAACAGATGTCACGTAAAGTGATAGCAGCGGTCATCTCCCGGTTATGACACGGACCCAACCCGCAGGCTTGCGTCATATCCGCTCTCCCTACCCATGACATACATATATGTTATGGGTCAGGAAGGGGTTAAAATGCCATTGCAAACCTTATATACCTCTATTGAGGTCAAGCTTTGCAGAACGGAATTTATGTGGAATTGCGGATATTCCACCATCTGAACATAGCCTAATAGAGTTCATGTATTTGTCCAACAGTGAGAAGAAAGGGGGAGAAAATAAATATATTGCGCTAAAAGGTTCTAGAAATAAATCATGCAAAATACAAAAACAATGATTTTAGCAAGATCATAAGACTGCTTTTCACAGATCTACATAAGTCTAGTGCTGTGTAGTAATTTCCGTTCTGGATGCGTGTCACTCTTGGGGTAGACTGTTCCAGCTTTATATGGATATGTTCTAGAGAAGAACAAAGTTCACTACACGACTGTTGTCAATGTAAACACGCTGCTGTTTGCACACTCATATCTCCAGGCATAAAATCAATCACTGTGGTTTTTGTGAAAGTGAAACTGTCAATTTAGTGACAATCTTACACGGCATAAAATAGATCGGTGACAAATGTCTACACCAGGGTACACCGAACTCCCCCCTCCCCCCCCCCCCCCCTCTCTAGGGTTTCGGACGTGTCTGATTTTCAGATGATGTCATTCTGCCTACAGGAGTCCCTATAGCACCCTGGTGACAGAAATGTAATATGACCAGGCCAGGTTACATCTAGATAACAGAATCGACCCTTTAACCCCTTAACAAATGGAGGGCTTTGGTCCCAAATGACCAGACATTTTCATTGGATTTTATCATTGGATTTACATTGCTATTTTTGTTGAAAAAGTTGCACATTTTTACGTAATGGAAAAGTCGCAAATTTTTCTGCACAAAGGGTGAACCATAGAAAATGGTGTCATTACATGAAATTTCAGGAAATGTGTAATTGTTGAAAATGTATCAAATGCTCTGCAATCATTTATTAGATTTGGCGCACGTACATGTTAGCACTACACAAAAAAAAAGGTGCACAACAATCGTTCACCTACCCCAGTGTGGCACTGTAATGTAGCACGGTTGGCTTTTTTTTTTGAACAATTATTGGGGAATTATCCACTGCAGCTTTTTAAAAATTCTTGAAAATGTTTGTGCAATCTTACAACAGCCTAGACCACACTTCTACATCTACATCTAATCTTCTTTGCTATTTATGAAGAATGTGCACCTCCTTGATAAATGTGCAGGAAGCACACATGATGTATGCCAAGGCAAACCGGGATAAAAAGAACTTGTTTTACACAAACAATGATACATTTCCCCCCTTTGTGCACATGGTAGTTTAACAGTTCTTATTTTTGTAATTTCTTGGTGCACTGGTACACCCACCAGGCTGGTACCTAGACAACACCCTCTCCCCTTCATAAATATTCATAACTGTGCCTTGCATGCAATGAAAAAAAGGAATTACTATCTACATTTTTAAAAATCCCAAAATTGTGCAGCTCTCACTGGTCACTGAAACTTACAATAGGCTGACACTACCTGTTCTGTACAGATCACTCCTGAGCAGTCTTAGTGTCATCAGAAACATGATTACAATGACATGTAATGCCCCATTTAAATTATATGTTCTCGGTCCTATCAGGCCGGGTTCAAGCTACAGAATCCGCAGACAGAAAATGTTGGTGCTAGGACCGCACGGATATAGCCATCCTAAGAGAACAAGTTCAATGTTCTGGTGGAATTATTTGCTGAGAATTTTCCGTCGGAAATTCAGGGTTAACAGAAAACTCATTCACCTGCATGTTAGCTTCAAGCAGTGGAATCTTCCGACCAATTCCTAAGCGTGTGAACCCAGCCGTAGGATGCATTCACACTACAGAATTTTCAAGCTGAATTCCACTCAAATGCAGTCTACTTGTGGTTAATGTCCGATGCGCTTTTTATGTCTGATCAGAAAGAGAGAGAGATATGCTGCACGAAGCCTCTAATGACCTATGGAAGGTACTATAGCAACCAAAGGCGAAAAAAGCCAAAGCCAAATACCTAGACATGCCTAGAGTGAGATGAGTACGGACTTTCTATTAATTCATACTTCACACACTCTGCTTTCTGAGGACAGCCAAGCACAGATAGACATGGACAGCACTTTCTAGTAATCGTGTCAGTCTCAGCACCTGGATATGTCACTAAGCCTAAGGCTGGGCGGTATACCGGTTCATAGCGAATACCAACATTTTGGTCCTGCACAATATGATATTTTCCCCATACCGCAATACCGGTTTGGCCCCTCCCCCTCAGGAATTAATTATCAGCCTAGCGCTGCGCTGTCCCCACATCGGGGAACTAATCCTATGTGACCCACAAGCGCTGTTCTGCTTCTCCCCTCCCCCAATTAATTATCAGCCCAGCGCTGTCCTGTCCCCATCGGGGTAAATACTCACAAATCACCCGCAAGCGCTGTTCTCCTCGTCCTCCTGTTTGTTGCGGGCTGCCGGCGCTGACACTCTATACTGTATGCTGTATCCCTATGCCCGGGCTGCAAAAGGTAAACAAAAAAAACTTTAACGCATGTTCCTACGTCGGCCTTATGCTCTTTCTGGAGATGGGGACGTCGGACAGCCGTCAGCCTATCACCAGGCGCAGCGATGTTCCGCCCCAGCCAGTGATAGGTTGAGCCCACTTTCATGTAAGAAGCCGGCTTCTTACATGACAGTGGGCTCAGCCTATCACCGGCCGAGGGGGAACATCGCTGTGGCCGGTGATAGGCTGTCCGACGTTCCCGTCTCCAGGAAGAGCGTAAGGCCGACGTAGGAACATGCGTTAAAGTTTATTTTGTTTACCTTTTGCAGCCCGGGCATAGGGATACAGCATACAGTATAGAGTGTCAGCGCCGGCGGCCACAACAAACAGGAGGACGAGGAGGGCAGCGCTTGCGGGTGATATGCGAGTATTTACCCCAATGGGGACAGCGCAGCGCTGGGCTGATAATTAATTGGGGGGGGGGGAAATACCGTTATATATTGTAGAACCGCCATATGTTACAAAAATACTGTGATACATATATTTGGTCATACCGCCCAGCCCTAACTAAGCCATATCAGAAGTTTTACAAAATGATATGTACTCTTAATCCCCTTAAAGACTCAGCCCTTATGGGCCTTAAGGACTCAGACAATTTTATTTTTACGTTTTTGTTTTTTCCTCCTTGCCATCTAAAAATCAAATCTTTTACATTTCCATCCACAGACCCATATGGGGGCTTGTTTTTTGCGCGACCAGTTGTCCTTTGTAATGACATCACTCATTTTACCATAAAATGTACGGCACAACCAAAAAAATACTATTTGTGTGGGGAAATTGATAAGAAAACTGCAATTTTGCCAATTTTGGAAGGTTTCGTTTTCACACCGTACACCTTATGGTAAAATAGACCTGTTTTCTTTATTCTGTGGGTCAATAGGATTAAAATGATACCCATGATTACATAATTTTCTATTATTATACAGCTTAAAAAAAGAAAAAAGCAAACTTTTTAACCAAATCAGTGCGTTTAAAATCACTCTATTTTGCTGAGCTATAACTTTTTCATTTTTCTTATAAGCGGCGGTATGAGGGCTCATTTTTTGCGTCATGATCTGTACTTTTTTTTATACCACATTTGCATATATAAAACTTTTAAATATATTTTTTTAGCAATTTTATTTGGAATAAAATGCTATAAAAAAGCAGCAATTTTTGACTTTTTTTTTTTATTACATTCACCATACAGGATAATTAACATTATACTTAAAAAGTTCGGACATTTACGCACACGGCGAAACCAAATATGTTTATCAAAACTTTTTTTTTTTTACTCTTTTTGGGGGTAGAATTGGGAAAAACTGGCAATTTTAATTTTTTTCAAATTTTTTTTACTTTTATTTTTTACACTCTAATAGTCCCCATAGGGGACTATTTATAGCAATCATTCGATTGCTAATACTGTTCAGTGCTATGCATAGCACTGATCAGTGTTATTGGTGATCTTCTGCTCTGGTCTGCTCGATCTCAGACAGAGCAGAAGACCCGTAGAAGGCAGCGGAGGCAGGTGAGGGGACCTCCATCTGCCGTTCTGGATGATCGGATCACCGCGATCACGGCGTATTGATCACAACATCTGATCACGGTATCAGCAGCCGGGACCTGCTGCGCATGACCCGAGTATCACTTGCTTGCGGTTATGTATAGGAAGTAAATATACGTCCTGGTGCGTTAAGTACCACCGCACCAGGACGTACATTTACGTGCTGCGTTGTTAAGAGGTTAAAGGGGTTATCCAGTGATTTTTTTTAATGTATGTTTCCATTCTGCCTGGGCTGCAAAATGAAAAATAACAAACCATAATTTATTTCCCGCCACTCCCCTGATGCGCTCATATAGGTCTCCCAACCTCCTGCCCCAGTCTTCTTCCACATTCTGGGGCCTATCAAATCACAGTGTGCTGAGCTTATTTCCGACTGCAGCTACGGTAAGTCCCGCCTAGGCCGGTGATACACTGAGCAGTGGTGTCATGTAACAGGTCCAGGTCTGGCCTTCTTCCTGGTGCTTAGGCCCATTACAGGACACTGCCTCTATACGTATCACAGGCCGAGGCAGGACATTGCTGTGGTCAGTAATAAGTTCTGAGCAGTCTGATGTGTCCAGCCCCAAAATGCTGAAAAAGATCAGAGCTGAAGGATGGGAGGAGAGGTAGAAGGTAAATTAAGGTTTGTTATTTTTCTTTTTCCAGTCCGGGCAGAATGGAAACATGAAAATAGTCACTGGATAACCTCTTTAAGTGATACATTCTAAACCAGCATTTCTCTGTATTTTTTTGTGAAATATCCCCTACTCAAATAAATAAGCACCCATAAGGCTATGACCACATACTGTGCTGCACATTAAAAACACACGGTGAGGATATCGTAAGGTAGTATTTTGTGGACAGTCGCCGCTGACTGCTAGGACCTTGCGGTCATTGCCAACCACACAAACAGCAATGTAAATTCTGAAGTGTGCACTGTGCAGCAGAGTCCCATTGACAGTAGAGTAAACCCAGCCTTACAGGCAGAGCACATACTGTTTGGGATACATGTACCCAGAACCCAGTTGCCATACTGGACCTCCAGACGTTGGCTGTATGGGCAGGCTGGGAGTTGTCGTTTTCCAACAGTTGGAGGTCCACAATTTGGAGATGACTGCCTTAGACCATATACTGGCAAATGCTTCATCAGAACTATAGCAATGTACTAAGAGCAATTCCTCCCTTGTAGTCAGTTTTGAACTTTCTTAAAGGCATGTTCAGGCCTCCCCAATAAAGATAATTGGGAAAACCCTAAATAAATCTGTAGCATATTTGACACATGTGAATATTCCCTGAACAAATATATATGTAGTATAAATAAAATATATACTTGGAGGGGGTCCTTGACATAGACAGCCAACAGATACCTCTGTAAATAAAAAAGGGAAATGAAAGCAATTGTTGTCCATTGGATACATTTACTATGTACATCAGGAGTGTTATCAGTGCACATAGTAAACAGACACTGTAATTGCGGAAATAATCCACGGAAAATGTGCCACACACCCAGAACAACAGAACAGTCCCAGTGACCCAACATTTCATGTGTAAATCTTCAAATCTGCTAAAAATGAATAAAATGTGATGGTGGAGATATTGTGCAGGTAGCAGGATGTGTAGCAGTAATTTATGGGAACGCCACGATAGCAGTGGCTGCAAAATGATTCCTTCTCTTTCTAGCAAAGAATTCACATTCCAAACATTGTATGAAGCCCAGCACTGCTCCCTTGTAGTCAGGAAATGTAACTTTGTTAACCCATTCATCTATATATATATATATATATATATATATATATATATATATATATATATATATATACACACACACACACACACACACACACACATATATATATATATGTAAAACGGGATAACAAACGGCTAAGCCTTGTCAGAATGTGTGTGTGTGTGTATATATATATATATATATATATATATATATATATATATATTATATTCAGTAGAATCTCTCAATAGCGGGCACTCACGGGGGAAAAAAAAAATATCCACTATTGGGAAAAAGGCTAGAAATTCTTCCTAAATGACAAAATACTGTACTGTACTCACTCCAGAGTGTAATTACCTATAAAACACTATAAAAAGGAATATTACAGTAGAATCTCCCAGTGCTGTTTAATCACCCCTTATCCCTCCCCCGTATTATTTTACCCCCCTTCTATACCCTGTGCCACCCTATTCCCCCGTGCCTTGTGCCAAATTATCCCCCCCTACACTCTGTGTCACATCATTTCCCCTTGATCCCGCTTTGCCATTTCATTCCCCCTTCATTACAAGGGATCGACCGATATCGACTTTTTAGGGCCGATACCGATAATCTGTGGAGGTTAAGGCCGATAGCCGATAATTTATACCGATATTCCGGTATAAATTATCGGCTATTTCTCCCCCCCCCTGAAGCCGCTGCAGATCATTGATTTAAAGCGGGCGCTTTAAGTCAATGAACTGTAGCGGCTTTTGCGGTGCCAGAGACCGCCGCCGCCAATTGCTTCTCTCCACCTGCCTGTATAATGCCCCCCTGACTTATAATACCCCCTGTCCTGTGCCCCTCATATATAATGCCCCATGTCCTGTGCACCTCACATATAATGCCCCCTGAGGGTGCAGAACAGGGGGCATTATATGTGAGGGGCACAGTACATGGGGCATTATATGAGGGGCACATGTCAGGGGGCATTATATGTGGGGGCACATGATGGGGGCATTATATGTGAGGAACACAGGACATGGGGCATTATATGTGGGGGTCACAGGACAGGGGGTATTATGTATGAGGGGAACATGACGGGGGGATTATATGTGGGGGCACATGACAGCCCACCCCTGTCATGTGCCCATATAATGCCCCCCTGACTTATAATACCCCCTGTCCTGTGCCCCTCACATATATTGCCCCCTGTCCAGTGCCCCTCACATATAATGCCCCATGTCCTGCCCCCTCAGGGGGCATTATATGTGAGGGTACAGGACAGGGGGTATTATAAGTCAGGGGGACATTATATGGGCACATGACAGGGGGGCTGTCATGTGCCCCCACATATAATCCCCCCTGTCCTGTGTTCCTCACATATAATACCCCCCTGATATGTGCCCCTCACTTATAATTTGCCTGTCCATCCATACAGCGCCCGAGCAGTGCTCACCTTTCTCACACGCTGCTACGTTTTTGTACTGTGAGTGAGAGCTGCAGGGACGTGATCTCCGGGCGCCGGCGCGACGATGTGATCATCACGCCGGCCTGCCGTGGATGGCGTCCACGCGACTCTCACTCCCACTGCAAGAATGAAGCAGCGTGAGAAAAGTGAGGGAGCGGAGGAGTGGGACAGCTGACAGCCCCTGCTCCACCATGCTGTCAGGCAATTGCTCCGCACGGCAAAACAAGGCGTGCGCACGAATCGCGGGACTTCAGTCCCGGCCTGAAGTTCAGGGCCGGGACTGAAGTCCCGCGATTCGTGCGCACGCCTTGTTTTGCGCATTATCGGCAGGTTAGAAGCCGATACCGATAACAGGAAAAAACGTGAATATCGGCCGATAATATCGGCCCTGCCGATAATCGGCCGATCCCTATTCATTACCCTCTGTGTAAATTCATAACCCCCCTCCCCCCCCACTTTATAAAGTGGCACATAGAGATAAAGGGGGAATAAAATGGCACAGGGGGTGGTAAAGAGGGGATGATGAATTTGCAAAAAGGGCAATAAAGTGGGAATTAAAGGGGTATTCCAGAAAAACCTTTTTTATTTATTAATTTTTTTCCCTATTCAAAAATATTTTTATTGAAAGTAGTTCAATATCAGAATACCAAAAAATCAAAAGGTAGCAAAAACATATAACGGAGGGTCCGGAGGCCAGGGAAGGCCGAAAGGGACAGCAAGTACAACTGATCTATCATAAGTGGACACTGTAACAAGTACAAAATGGATAGTACATGGAGGAATAAAGAGAGCAAGCAGCAGGATCATCAAGGAAAATGCAAGGTAAAGGAGCCAGGTACGCGGGGTACCTACAGCTATAGGCAATACTATAAAAAAGAACAAGTCAGGAAAAGGGGTCAATGACCCCGATCACGACATTGAAAACCAAAAGGAGAGCACAAAGGACATCACCATAGAGAGGGACAAACAAGAAAGGACAATTGAAGAAAGACAGGGAAAGAGAGGGATGGGCTTTTTTTTTATATATCAACTGGCTCCAGAAAGTTAAACAGATTTGTAAATTACTTCTATTAAAAAATCTTAATCCTTATAATTATCAGCTTCTGAAGTTGAGTTGTTCTTTTCTGTCTGATAACAGTGCTCTCTGCTGACATCTCTACCTGTCTCGGGAACTGCACAGTAGAAGAGGTTTGCTGTGGGGATTTTCTTCTACTCTGGACAGTTCCCGAGACAGATGTCATCAGAGAGCACTTGACAGAAAAGAACAACTTGACTTCAGCAGCTCATGAGTACTGAAAGGATTAAGATTTTTTAATGGAAGTAATTAACAAATCTGTTTAACTTTCTGGAGCCAGTTGATATATAAAAACTAAGTTTTTCCCGGATAACCCCTTTAAATAGCACAGGGGGATCAAGAGCAAATGATGTGGCACAGGGGGTAATAAACGGGGGGAATGATTTGGCACAGGGGAAATAAAGTGGTACGGGGAGGATCAGGGAATGAGGGGTGGGGGGGTTGAATGATGTGGCTGGAGGACGTACAGAAGCAAGAGACCACTGTTTGAACATCAGTCTTCTGCTTCTGTGCTGGGGATTCTGCAGGGTCCCTGACGGCGGCCCTGTGTACAAGGTAGGGCCGACACATAAGCCTGGATGTCCCCTATTGGGAGTATTTTGTCCCCTTTCGGGTGTGTCCACATCCGCTATTGGGAATGTCCCCTATTCGGAGGGTGATTATGGGACTCTACCAGGGAATTAAAAACTGTCCGCTACTGGGAGGTGTCCCCTATTCGGAGTTGTCCGCAAATAAAAGGAGATTTTACAGTACATATATATATTTAGTATATGTGTATTATTGCTATAATTATGCATATACTGAAAACAACTTAAATACAGCATTTGTATATGACAAACCCAGAGGCCTACTACTAAATTGAAATTCTAAACCTATCTGGGAGGAAATGAACTCCCACACACTACATACCAATGATGAAAACATCCAGGATCTCTAGAATCATAGGGCTTCTCACTTTTATATCACAGACAATAACACCAGAGGCAGGGAGGAGAAATACAGCAATATTAGAAAGTAATGTCAGTGGTTACTTATGTGGACTGAACCCTTCTGCAGTTACTAACCAGGCCTCCCTTTAATAGTGTATGTACACACACACCAGATATGCTGCAGATTTAAAGTTTAAAAAAAAGCCAAGTAAGGATCTTACAAGGCAATTCTTATTAACGTGATTGCCTTGTAAAATGTTCAACTGCAGATTTTACTACTGAAGATCGGCAACTTTAAATTTGCAGCGGATGCAGTGTGCGAACACACCTTAAAGGGGTACTCTGCCCCTAGACATCATATCCCCTATCCAAAGGAAAGGGAATAAGATGTCTGATCACAAGGGGCCCGCCGCTGGGGACCGCTGCGATCTCCCTTCTGTACTCGGCGTTCGTTTAGAGCGTCAGATGCAGCGCCAGAGGCTCGTGTTGTCACGGCCACGCCCCCTCAATGCAAGTCTATGCAAGTCACACCCCTCCCATAGACTTGCATTGAGGGGGAGTGATCGTGATGTCACAAGCCTCCGCCCCACATTGCCAATCATCCAGATGTCTGGGGTGCTCCGGATGTCTGGAGTCCCGCAGCGGAGATCACGGAGGTCCGCAGCAGCGGGACCCCCGCAATCAGACATCTTATCCCCTATCCTTTGGATAGGGGATAAGATGTCTAGGGGCGGAGAACCCCTTTAAGTCTATATTCACACACACATTTCTGCACCCCATTCAGATGAACAGAAATATCTGCAATAAATCTATCCACATCCACCTATCCACACGTTATTTGCCATTTATTTATTTTGTTTTTACAAAATTGCAACATTTAAGAAGCTTTCTATCAGAAGAGATACAAATAACATGTTGTTACCAAGCAGATGACACTTGAGGTTTTGTGTACCCTTTGCTAGGTAGTGATAGGGGGAAATCCCTCAGAACAGATTAATGGTATTTCTGTTTGTAACCAGCTTCCTTATAAAGATACAATCACACATAAAAGAGACATTTTTTGTTTTACATGGTTGCATCCTGTTCACAATTCACTTGTCATTTAGTTGCAGAAACCCTAGTTCTTTGCAGTAGGTCGTTTCTGGCACATGTAAAGCACAGCTTCACCTTTCTACAATATATTTGTCCTACTAGGCCAGCGTTCCCCTACCGGCATCTCTCCAGCTGGTAAAAAACTACAACTCCCATCATGCCCTGATTGCCTGGTCATGCTAGGAGTTATTATTTTGCAACAGCTGAAGAGCCACAGGTTGGGAAACATGCAAAGGAAAAGTTGCCCATAACAACCAGATTGCTTTCTTCATTTTTCACAGGCCTTTTCAAAAATGAAAGAAGTGATCTGATTGGTTGCTATGGGCTACTTTTTCTCTGGACAGGTTTTCTTAAATCTCCCCCATCTCCTATGTTAACACTTTCAGGATCTGACAAGGCATGGATTCTGCACCTAAATCAATGAATACACAAGCCTTCGGCACCCAATGCAAGCAAATGGAGTATTTCATTTTCCATTCACATGCAGCCAAAGGAATCCATACAGACTATACAGCATGTTCTATATTCTGCAAGGAAGAGAAGTGGATTAGTCCCGCCGCATGTGTGGATCGAGTATCACCTCCAGAATTACTACACATATTCTTGTAAAATACAGTCATGACCATAAATGTTGGCACCCCTGAAATTTTTCAAGAAAATGAAGTATTTCTCACAGAAAAGGATTGAAGTAACACATGTTTTGCTATATACATGTTTATTCCCCTTGTGTGTATTGGAACTAAACCAAAAAAGGAGGAAAAAAAGCAAATTGGACATAATGTCACATCAAACTCCAAAAATGGGCTGGACAAAATTATTGGCACCCTGAACTTAATATTTGGTTGCAAACCATTTGGGAAAAAAAAAACTGAAATCAGTCGCTTCCTATAACCATCAATAAGCTTCTTACACCTCTCAGCCGGAATGTTGGACCACTCTACCTTTGTAAACTGCTCCAGGTCTCTCTTATTGGAAGGGCTCCTTTTCCCAACAGCGCTTTGTTGGCATCCATTTCTGGGAGCTTTTTGATGTATGTTTGTAGTCCTTGTCCTGTTGGAAGACCCAAGATCTCCGACGCAAACCCAGCTTTCTGACACTGGGCTGTACAGTGTGACCCACAATCCGTTGGTAATCCTCAGATTTCATGATGCCTTGCACACATTCAAGGCACTCCCCAAAACATCAAAACATCATTAGACCTCCACCATATTTCACTGTAGGTACTGTGTTCTTTTCTTTGTAGGCCTCATTCCGTTTTCAGTAAACAGTAGAATGATGTGCTTTACCAAAAAGCTTTATCTTGGTCTCATCTGTCCACAAGACGTTTTCCCAGAAGGATTTTGGCTTACCCAAGTTCATTTTGGCAAAATGTAGTCTTGCTTTTTTATGTCTCTGTGTCATCAGTGGGGTCCTCCTGGGTCTCCTGCCATAGCGTTTCATTTCACTTAAATGTCAACAGATAGTTCACATTGACACGGATGCTACCTGAGCCTGCAGGACAGCTTTAATATCTTTGGAACTTGTTTGGGGGTGCTTATCCACCATCCAGACTATCCTGCGTTGACACTTTTCATCAGTTTTTCTCTTCTGACCAGGGAGATTAGCTACAGTGCCATGGGTTGCAAACTTCTTGATAATGTTGAGCACTGTGGACAAAGGCAAATCTAGATTTCTATAGATGGACTTGTAACCTTGAGATTGGTGATATTTTTCCACAATTTTTGTTCTCAAGTCCTCAAACAGTTCTCTTCTCCTCTTTCTGTTGTCCATGCTTAGTGTGGCACACAGGCATACAATGCAAAGACTAAGTGAACTTCTCTCCTTTTTATCTGCTTTCAGGTGTGATTTTTATATTGCCCACGGTGAGTTTAAAGGAGCATCACATGCTTGAAACAATCTTACTGTTCCACAATTTTGAAAGAGTGCCAATATTTTGTCCAGCCCATTTTTGGAGTTTGGTGTAACATTATGTCCAATTTGCTTTTTTTCTTCCCAATTTGGTTTAGTTCCAATACACACAAAGGGAATAAACATGTGTATAGCAAAACATGTGTTACTGCAATAATTTTCTATGGGAAATACTTAATTTTCTTGAAATATTTAAGGGGTGCCAACGTTTACGGCCATGACCGTACATCCTAGATGCTTAAAGATAGAATTATTTACTATTATTATTTATAATTCGGTTTTCTTGAGTCCACCATGAAAGCCCACATGAGAGATGGTCCCATAGGACCTAATAGGAACAGGAAACAGAAAAGGGTTAAAAGCCCCTCCCCCCGGCACTTTCCCCAGTGTTTTACAAATTAAAAAGGGACACCAGAAAAAGTAATGCCAGAAGAAGAAAACAACCCCAACACCAAAAAAAAAAAAAAGGGAGGGAAATAATGGTACGGTCATGGTGGACTCAAGAAAACCAAATTATCGGTAAGTGAATAATTCTATCTTTACATATCGTCCACCATGACAGCCCTCATGAGAAATACCAAATAAACATCATCAGGGAGGGAATGGCCTGCAGAACCTTTCAACCGAATGCCAAATCATGAGACTCTGATAAGTCGAGCCTATAATGTTTAAAAAAGGTATGGGGATTTGACCATGTAGCTGCCCTACAAATCTGATCTATTGAGGCAGCAGATCTTTCCGCCCAGGATGTTGACATTGCTCTAGTAGAATGAGCTTTCAGACTGTTATGGACTTGTTCCCCACTAACTTTACACGCCTCAACAATGGCACTCTTGATCCACTGGGCTATAGTACTTTTGGAAGCTTTCCTACCCTTATTCGGACCTTGGAACTGCAAAAGAAGATTAGAGTCTTTCCTCCTAAGACTTGTGACATCCAAATAATAGAGAACACATCTTCTAACATCTAACATGTGAAATTTCTCTTCCTGTGGATTTCTTGGATTATTACGAAAAGAAGGAAGAAAAATTTCCTGAAACCGGTGGAAGTCACTAACCACTTTAGGGAGAAAAGAAGGATCTAATCTGAGGGTTACTTTGTCATCAGATATGGACATGTATGGTTCAGTGATTGACAAGGCTTGAATTTCTCCAACTCTTCTAGCAGAAGTAATAGCTATGAGAAAAGCTAGTTTTAGAGTGAGAAATTTTATAGAACACAGATCTAGAGGTTCAAAGGGGTGAGAAGTGAGAGCAGATAGCACCAAGTTAAGGTTCCAAGAGGGTGTATGAATTGGAGTTTTAGGTTTTATTCTAGCAACCGCCTTAAAAAACCTTTTAATCCAACGATGATCTGCAATCTGATGATCAAAGAAAGCCCCCAACGCTGCCACTTGGACTTTTAATGTACAAAGCGAGAGTCCTTTCTCAAATCCCTCTTGAAGGAAATCCAAAATTTGTGGATAATTGGGATGAGATGGGTCTGGATCAATTTGTTTACTCAAGGATAGAAATTTCTTCCAGATTTTTAGGTATATTTTTGAAGTAGAGGGTTTCCTACTCTTCAATAATGTAAAAATAACTTTTTGAGACAGACCTTGTTTCCTCAAATTTTACTCTTCAAAATCCAGGCCGTAAGATCTAGGTTCTGTAGACCTTGATGAAATACTGGGCCCTGAGACAGAAGGTCTTCCACTAAAGGTAGAGGGAAGGGGGTTCTATCGCTAGACTTTTCAACAGACAAAACCACCCCCTCTTTGGCCAGTATGGGGCCACAAAAATCACTTTTAAATTGCTGTCTCGGATCTTCGCTAGAGTTCTTGCAATCAGAGGAAAAGGAGGAAAGGCATAGGCCAGAGGAAATTTCCAATTTTGAGCTAATGCGTCTACCGCAAGCGGCCTCTCGGATTTAGAGTAAAATTGAATGGTCTTGGTGTTCTGACGGGAGGCAAACAGATCTATAAAGGGTTGACCCCCCCTTGAGAACCAGTAGATGGAACACAGAAGGATTTAGGGACCATTCCAGGGTCCTCCGACTTAGAAAGTCTGCTATCTGACTGCAGGATCCCTTCAGATGAACGGCCGTAATGGAGGAGACATTTCTTTCCGACCATGCAAGGATTCTGGCCGCAATAGCTTGAAGAGCTTTGTGCCTTGTGCCCCCCTGAGGTCGCAGAAAAGCTACTGTTGTTGAATTGTCTGAGTAAATTTTTATATCTTGATTGAGAAGGAGAGTTTTGGCTGACACAAGGGTCTCCCACACAGCTCTTAGTTCCTTGTATTTTGAGGAAAACTTGTTTAGATGAGGAGGCCAGCGACCTTGGAAGTACTGTCCCTGTATATGAGCACCCAATCCAAAGGCACTTGCATCTGTAGTCACAAGGACTGGATCTGACAGCCAAGGGACCCCTTCCTTTAGGTTTATGGCTACCAACCACCAATTTAGAGACTTCACTACCCCGGGGTTTTTTGTCTAGCGTCAGTTGAGAACTGTTCCATACAGAAAGAGTCTGAGCCTGAAGCTGTCTTGAGTGGAATTGAGCCCATTTGACCGCAGGAATCGTGGAGGTCATAGAACCAAACACCGACATTACTTCTCTTATAGACACCAGTCTTGATTTTTGAAATTTTCTTACCTTTGACTGGATAGTCTCTAGTTTTGCTGGAGGTAGAAAAGTTGCTTTTTTGACAGAGTCCAACAGCATGCCTAAAAAGATCTTTCTGTGGGATGGAAGAAGATCCGATTTTTCTAGATTGACAATCCACCCCAAGTTCTGGAGATGTTGTATTACCAGATCCAATTGAGATAGGAGAAGATGTTTTGAGGAGGCTGTCATCAGCAGGTCTTCTAAATAAGGGATCAAAATTATATTTTGTAGACGAAGATGTGCTACTACTTCCACCATTATCTTTGTGAATAATCTCAGAGCTGATGAGATTCCGAAAGGAAGACACACAAAATGGTAATGGAAGATTTGATCCCCTATCTTGACCGCAAACCGGAGATACTTATGATGCTCCGGGTGAATAGGTACATGGTAGTACGCATCTTTGAGGTCTAAGGTAATCATTATTGCATTGGGAGCTATCATGGGAATCGCTGTTTTTATTGATTCCATTTTGAATCTTTTGTAGGAAATGAATTTGTTCAGATATTTTAAATGTATTATCATTCTGAACGACCCATTGGGCTTCGGGATCAGAAAGAGGGAAGAGTAGTGACCCTGACTCCTCTCCGATGACGGAACTTGAGTGATAGCTCCCAAATGCAGCAGATTTCTTACCCCCTCCAGCATTCTCTCTTGAAGGAGAGGGGAAGGTTGATTTGAGCCGAAAAAATTTTGAGGTGGGAGGGAGGAAAACTCTATCTTGTATCCTACCGACAACAGGTTTAGGATCCAAGGGTTTGTTGTTACAGATTGCCACTGAGGTACAAAATGCTCTTCCTCCCACCAACCAGCAGTCATTGCTTTTTGACAGATTGAGAGGGATTGAGGAGGAAATCTTTACCTTTCCCTCCTTTGGGGTAGCTCCACCTACCCATTTTTCCTTTCCCTCTATAATTTGACCTTCCTTGGGGACAAAAAAAAAAAGTTTTTGCACGTTTTTTAGCTTTCTCTTCTGGAAAAACTTTATCATCCGCAGCCTTTCCTAAAATATCTTCCAAAAAAGGCCCAAATATATATTTCCATATACAAGGTATGGCACAAAGTTTATTCATGGAAGTGGGATCCCCTTTGCAAAATTTGAGCCATAAAGCTCTTCTGGATGAATTTGATAAGGAAGCACACTTAACCGCCATTCTCACAGATTCCGCCGAAGCATCTGCCAAAAAAACTGCTGCCATTTTTAACATGGGTACAGAAGCCAATAAGTCCTCTCTAGGCGTTTTATTCTCAATGTGTTCTTCTAACTGAGAAAGCCAGATAAAAAGAGCTCTAGCTACACTAGTAGCTGCTATGTTCGGGTTCAAAATGGCGGTAGATGCTTGCCAGGTTTTTCGTAATAGACCATTTTTCGATCCATGGGGTCTTTGAGTTGGCATGAATCTTCAAAAGGAAGAGATGTTTTCTTTACCACTTTTGATAATTGGAAGTCTATTTTAGGAATGTCATTCCATAATTCGATGTCTTTTCCCTCAAAAGGCAATCTATTTTTTATTTCCCTGGGAATTTGTAATTTCCTTTCAGGGTCCTGCCATTCATGCAGAATCAGACTTTTCAGATTTTCATGGATAGGAAAAACACTTTTTTTTTGCCGGTTTTAACCCGCCAAACATTTGATCCTGGATGGACGTAGGTTTATCAACCTCCTCTAACCCCATAACACCTCTGACTGCCTTGACCAAAATATCAGTATCCTCTGCTGAGAAAAAATATTTTACATTTTCCTTAGGAGGAACAGAAGACACTTCGCCCTCTTCCACCCCTTCAATATCTGATCTGGAGACAAGATCATCCTCCTCTGAATCAGATATATCCATAATTTTTGCTCTTTTAGCAGGAGTAGCATACTGAGATGGAACTACGGGGTAGTTACTAGGTGGAAGAAAGGCGGCAGTACCAATTGCAGACAGTAGTTTTGGATGGCAGACAGTAATTTTGGATAAGTATTAACATCCAAAGGAGCCACTAAATGAGAACCAGATGGCATTTCAGCAACACCAGGATTTTGAAGAGGATTAAAATCCGCTAAAGAAGCCTGATTTTCTTGGCGTATAAGCGACCTCAAATCCTCAGAAGATCCCAACTTTTCCTCTTGTACCACTTTTGAAATGCATTTTTACATAAGGATTTTCCTTTCTCTGGAATTTTAGCTAGGCACATAACACATTTCTTTTTAGGTTTCTGAGAGGTTTCCTTGTCTCCCTGAAAGAGAAAAGGGACCCACTAAGTAAAAGAGGAAACATATCTTTGCAGGCCTCCATAAGCAGGAAAGATATTACTTAAAGAGACCAAAGGAACAGGCTGCTCCGCAGAATCAGCTCTGGAGGAAGCCTGAGAGTCCATGGTTAGAATAGAAACACAGCACAGACACAGTGGAGATGCTGGTTCCCTACCTTTATGCTCTGCAGTTTGAATTTTGGCGCCCCGTGACATCACTTCCGATCCGCTGCATTTCCGTACTGCCCGGAACCGAAGTTTCTTGCCTGGTTCCCGGGGGACCACGCAAGCTGCTGCACAAGGACGCAGCCAGCCAGGAAGTGCCACCGGAACTCTGCTACAGCACGCCCGCCGCACATACAGAGCTCCGGTATCCCCCAGCAACATGCGGCCCCAGAGATGTGGGAAGCCTGCACGCGAAGCACAGGGATCCCGGGACCAGACGAGGGGAGGCCGCACTAAAGAAAGGAGGCCTCCCCTCCTGTACAGGTACATTAACCCCCTCAGGAGCGCCGTAACCCGTACTCCCGGAGGCAGGGGAAAGAGGACCCCCGCGACCATAGGGCTTTCATAGGGGAGGGAAACAGCAATAGCCCCGGTCCCCTAGCCCAGGGAAAAAATTAAAAACAAAAATAAAATAAAAAAGTTTAACCCAAAAAATAGGAGCCCCATGAAGCTCCGCACTGTCCTGGACCTAATAGGAAAAGGAAAACACTGGGGAAGGTGCCGGGGGGAGGGGCTTTTAACCCTTTTCTGTTTCCTTTTCCTATTAGGTCCTATGGGACCATCTCTCATGTGGGCTGTCATGGTGGACGATATGTAAACATACCTTAACTATGGTCTACACCAGTAGCCTCACAGCTTCAGCCCTCCAGATGTTGCAAAACTACAACTCCCAGCATCCCCGGACAGCCAATAGCTGTCCGAGCATGCTGGGAGTTGGAGTTTTGCAACATCTGAAGGATCGCAGTTTGGAGACCACTAGTATAGACCATAAAAGGATGAGCAAGGGTCTATTCAAACGGCAGAATTTCCGCTTGCAAAATTCCACTTGCGGGATACCGCCTCAAATTAATGCCCATAGACTTCTATGGGATTCCGCACGCCCACTGACACTTCTGAACGTCCGCTTGCGGAATTCTGCTAACGGAAATTCTGATGTGTGAATAGACCTAAAGGGTCATACAGGTGGATTTATTTGCGGGTTTCTTGCTGCGTATTTGAAAGGGGGCGGACTCTTCTCGGCTGTCCGCAACAGATTTTCTGCTGCATAATTTCCATGGAAATTACGCAGCGGAAAATCTGCTGCAGACAGCTGAGAAGAGCCTGCCCCCTTTCAAATACGCAGCAGGGAAACCCGCAAATAAATCCGCCAGTGTGAACGTACCCCAAGTCTGGAAATGCATTGCATTACCTATTATGAGTTACAGCCTACTCCATAGCTATATTCATTATACTGCCTTCTGCTAATGGGTAACGAGCTTGTCAACAGGCACCTTTCTGATCTATTTTAGGGTCCGGACTTCAGAAAGAGTCAAAAAAATTAAAAATAAATTACATTCAGTCTAGTACATCTATTTATTGTAAACTGTAACATGGGTTCAATAGGGAACGTACACTTAGGGCATGTTCACACAGAATTGCTACTATGGATTTTTTTTGCAGAATGTATTAATATTGTAAAGGAAAAAAAAAAAAAAAAAAAAAACATTAGCAACTGTAAATTTATTGCAGATTTTGACTCCCCCTTAGGGTACATTCCCATGTGCATATTTTGCAGACAATAAGTCAAAATTAAATGCAGAAAATCTGCATGTGTGAACATACCCAAACTCAGTGGGGAAAATGTGCATTATTTGAGTCATCTTCAGTATAAGGCAGTGCTTTTTTTCCCCCAACCAGGGTGCCTCCAGCTGTTGCAAAACTACAACTCCCTTCATGCCCTGACAGCCAAAGGCTGCATGGGCATGCTAGGAAGCTATAGTTTTGCAAGATCTGGGGGCACCCTGGTTGGGAAATACTGCTGTAAGGGAACACGAAAAAAACTGTTTGTCAGGAAGGAAAACTGGCAGAAAAAATGTATGTACGTCCTTATACTGTGATATTTTTCTGCTGCTATATAAATATATGTATACACTTATGGCCGATTGTCTTTCTAGTCTTCCCAGTTTCCTATTCTAGTAGGACTGACTTATCTGGAATGTGAAGGCCCAAAACCAGAGGCGTAGCTTGTAGCTTCTGGGCCCCGATGCAAAATCTGCAACAGGGCCCCATATGCCAATTAAAATACTTGTCTCTTATGGGGCAGATGTGTTATGGGACCCCCTTAGGCACCAGGGCCCCAATGCCACTGCTACCTCTATAGCTACGCCCCTGCCCAAAACTACTGCAAGACACAACAGCACATATATATATATATATATATATATATATATATATATCAAAGTGGTAACGTAAAGTCCATAACCCTACCCTACTTTATAGAGAAATATGCCTCTATACATCCGGAAATGATACCATTGGCTTCCTGACTGTGACTTATGTAAGGGTCTGGGGGGTTATCACCCAATAGCCCCAATGGGTGCATATAATGGCAGCGTATATGACAACATATGGCATGCCATGGATCTAGTTGTTTGTATGGAACAAAAAAAAAAAGATTAAAAAATATATTTTTTTATTTTTGCAAAAAGTCGTGAACCTGTC